>NC_089866.1:19127500-19727500 GCF_036373705.1 Amia ocellicauda | reverse complement strand
TTCGTGTTTTGTTCATATCACTGCTTTACATTTCAGACAGCTGCTCTTGTTTTGTTTTGTGTTTTTTTTTTTTTCCTTTTGAAAGCTACGTGTCGGAGAAAAGCTTTTGAGAAATCGGGCCCAATAAATCTTTAAAGACATCCATCCCAAAGTAGGTCAGTCTCAGAGCCATTTCTTTTGCCTTCTCTATCATATGTGTTTGCTAAACTTTAGTCATTCGTCTGATTTTGTTTTTGCTGTTCTCTGTCGTCGCGCATTAGGCCGGTCATCTATAAACAAAATTACAGCGTGTTTAACAGCCCAATCAATGGAATTTTAAACACCTCTGAATGACGTCTTTCTAGATTATGATGTAGAATAAAGTAACCTGTAATGATTTGGCTTCTACCGTGTAACATGTTTGCTCCGGGATTTTATGACCTTTTAACCATAAAAGTGCTGTTCAATAACATTTCTTCAAGGAAATATGTTGCAGCAAGCGGGAAAACATATGAAAATCAAATGCCTTGAGGGTACTTGGCTGTGAATGCACAAGTTGGGAATCTGTCTTCTTTGACAAGAACATTACTGCCATTCAAGCCACCACCTTTTCCATTTCGAATGAACCGTAATGGGTGATTTACTCTGGCAAATGCGTTTTAGAATCTCGAGCTTTGCACCGCATGGCATTCTTTACTGGTCATATTAAAAGTAATGTGCTGTGACTTCAAAACTCAGGCTCTTAACTCTCTGTGGTTCCTTCTTAATGTGTGCTGGATTTGTATGTATTCATTTAAATATCTGTTTTTTCCCTCCCTGCTTGAGGGAAACAAGTAGACTAGTGTGTTTAAGACCTGTAAAAGCCCGGGGACTGTATGATATTGCATGAAGGTTATGGCCAGAGCTTCCAGAGTGTTCTGTATCTCAAGCTTTTAACTTATTTACGAAAGCTTGCCAGCAGTGCAAGTTTCCACTTATAATATTTTCCCTGTAGAACCACAAGGAATCAAACAATTAAGACCTATGGAATGTGACAGTGTTTACTGGGGAATATTATTATTATTATGAAATATCACTTTTAGTGCATGCTTTCTCCTGGAATAAAACAGCCATTAAAAAAATAATTTTAAATATCGTAAGCAGCTGATCACACCTCACTGACCTCATAAAACTTGCTGGCAGCACGCATGCTGACTACCTTTTCTTCCCAGAGCAAACAGAAATACATTACCTTGGCCTACAGCTTGATCATCACTAATACCTCCCTGGCGTTAATTACAATGATTTTGCTTTCTCCACTGGGACTGAAATTATAGGAAGAGTGCAACAACCTTGCCAACGGGTGAAAATGGAAAGCTAATCCGTTTTCTTAATCCATAGACCCATATGGTCTCCTTACGATTGCAAAGTAAATAATTACTGTGTTTTTGTAATGTAAAAATAACAACCATTTACATAATGTTCTTTATTTCTCTGGTACAGCTGCAATGAAAGAATACAGATGTCTCTCCTCGTACACACAATGGGAAACTGCCATTAAAAACGTTCTTCATTCCACAAGCTTTTTTTTTCCCCTTTTAAAATTGTCTTAGATGTAAATGTGGAGTGGATTTCCCTAATTTTGCTCGACTGAACAGTACAAGGTGATAAATAGCATGCATAACACTAACCCTTTAGTATTACCCCCGGCACTGACTGACACAAAGAGGAGAAATAAATAAATGAACTGTATCTCAGCTTTCACGATGATGGTAATGCCAGCTCATTAAAGCAGGATACTAAGGGGATCCAAGCAACATGACATTTATCAGCTGTAGTTATGGGGATTTTTTTCTTTTCCTTTCCAATTTTAATACGCGAATTTATGCCGAGGTCAGATGAACAAACAATTGCCTATATTCACTTGTAAACCGATCTAACAGTTGCCAATTATGTTAATTGTGAACTCAGCTGCGGTTGACAAACTCTTGAACCGAGGATGAGGTGGGCTCTAATTCTCTCCAGGACCTTTGTGAGGAACCATGCCCTGGCAGTTATTTCATTTTCGACCTACCCCAGCTTTGTACATTCAGTCGTACATTGAAACCCAGCTCCTGGACTGGGTGAGCTGGTTGTGTTATGATGTGCCTGGATAAAAATCCTCTTGGAGTTATTTTTGGATAGCATCATACACTCCGTGGCTTCTTTCTGCTTATCGAGTGCATTTACTGTGCTCAAGAGATGATTGATTGGAGGCGACAATGCTGGATGGCAGGCACAGACAGGAGATGCTTTTTGAAATCAGCTATGCTTTATAAGGCTGTGAGAAATGTCTGTAGATTTCACTCATCAGGAAGCGCTTAGTGTGCATAATGATTCTGAGTGGCATCTTTCGCATTAGGCTGTTAATTATGCTATGGTGTTGGCTTAGTATGATGCAACATACTGTAACTTGCCTTGGTCTGTATTTGTAGTATAGGCCAGAAAACAAACAAACAAATAAACAAACAAAATAAATTAATACATTAATTACCCCCCTTCCACACATGATTTTGTCAACAAGTATTGAATTTCTCAAGGAAGGGAGCGAGGTGCAAGATATGGAATTATCTCATCCATCAAGACTGACAATATCAGCAAAAAATAAATAGAAAAAACAGATTAGACTAATGCAGAAAGCTGTTTAAAATTAAATACATCGATTTTTTTGGAAAGCACTCTGTATCTTTGAAATTCTGCCTCTTTCCTGTTTATCAGAGTATTTATTTTTGTGTCTTTTGAGTTATCATCCCTTTGAGCATCAATCATTTTGGGACCTGGTGGTGGGACAGATATATACAGCACCGCGTTCCTCCGCGGAGTTATAAGCCTTGCATGTTTATCGTGTTTGTGGGAAAATACCTGGCGGCGAACCCATTTTTGAAACTCTTTCAAAAGCCTCCCTCCTGTGATTTTGTGAATGCTGTTCTGTGGCTGAATCCTCCAGCTCTGATATGCCGTAATGCCACCAAACTGTATTTGCATATTAATTTAATAGAGGGGCCTCAGCCATATCATGTGTCTGGATTTCTACCTAATTAGATGAGTCTCAGGGAGCAGATTCAATCCAATAAATGAGAAAGACATTCAAATGAAAATTTTCCTTTACAATTACATCACAATGCATTTCAAAGCCAGGCTAATGCTGTGTTTATGCATGGTTAATGCAGGCGATGTGTGACAGGAATTCTCAAGATGTTCAGGCTGGTCGGCGACCACCAGACCGCTTCCCATCCTTAGTGCCCATTCTCTTTAAAAGGTGGGGAATATGTGGGGGTGGGAATGGCAAAATAATAGAGAAAATTAAATCACGAGAATGTAAAAGGTTCAATTGCCTAGGAAAATGAAAAAATCCACAGATTGAGTTTTGCTTTAATATCAGCTGAAGAAACACTAATTATACAGAGAAAACATTTCAGAAAGATTAGACAGTGGGAGCACTTTATAACAGTGTATTGTTTGGGATTTTGTCCATTGTGCTTAGGTCACTGAGAGAAAAACTTTACATATCTTTGGGCACAAGAAACCAAAGCCAAAATCAAAGATCTGATTCAGTGAACCATTTATTTGCTCAAATCTGTTCCTGCTATCATCTGCTCAAATAGCTGGTGGCATTTCCTTAATAAATGGTTTGTATGGTGCAAAAACCAAGAGGACAAAGTAGGATAATATCATTATGGTAAAAAAAAAACTGCATTAAATAACTATCAGTAGCTGTTAAATTCCAGCTATATGTATACTTACAACGTCATCTTCATTTTGCAGGCAACAATAATCACATGAAATATGTACATATTTTTTTAACTTGGCAAAGCACTAACAATACATCTCATTTACTATATTTTGTATAAATCAACAGCAATAACTGTAACAGAATCCTGGCATTCAAAATGAGACGCAAATGCTACTGTACACATCAAAAAGGGAGGATGCCTAGATTAGCATTTTCAAAACAAATCTTTCCTTCCTCCTGTACATTTCTAATCTGTTTAAAACATTGAATGTATCGCTCCAGGTCTGTATTTAATGAGCGTAAATCTAATTGTGTCAGCTTTCGTTTCGCAATACGATTTCCCATCACTACTACCAGCCCGCCCTGCAAACGTTACCTAGGTAAATAAATAGGCCCTGACCAAGAAAAGGTAATGTGGGAAAGTGTTCTGTAACAGTTTGACAAGTCACATCAGCACAGAAGATATTCACTGGCCTGCCATATATTAGACCTGCCACGCACCATGCAAATAACTTGCTCTTTCGTGCTAGAAGAGAAATTCATTGATAATTTTACAGTGTGATCCAGTTACTCAAAAATGGCATATTTCTGTAAAAGATAACGCTGTCACAAAACAATGCTATATTAGGATAGGAGTAAGGGAGGACCAATTTTTTCAGGTGTGTGTACAGTGTTTAAAAATGTGTTTTTAGCATTTATATATTTATTTATTTTTCTTTTTGAAAGCAGGCAATCTTTTGTAACTATATTTACCACTCTAATCCATGTTTGCCTGCATTATACCTGTGTTGTGGCTGTGGTTGGAGATTCACAGGGGGTTAATGCTGTTGGAAGATAGCAACCTAACCAGCAGTGGAGACCTGTGGTGAGACAGCGTCAAGCCCATAGAAACAAACGACTGCTCTTTCCATAGACCGCTCAGGGGCAGGTAAATTATGCCAAACCACAACACATCAAGCCTAAATCTTAAAGTAAAAGAAAACTTTACGACTGCAGGGTGTAATACAATTTGTTTAAAACTACTTTTTTTTTGGTTTGTTTTACTTATTATTTTATATACTTATATTGCAACAAAGCAGAGATCTTCAGAAGGATGATATTTACTTACTGTGTGTTGTTTGCAAAGTATATACCCCCTGACAATTCTGTCACAATTTGTATGAACATATGCATTCAGACAGACTGGAATAAAGAGACACACAAGATGGCTTTTAAAGATCTTTCCTCCAGCTCTGAGATGACAGTATATCAGAAAGAAACAGCAATTAGATTAATATCACCGCACCACTAAGAAAGAACTGGGATCACAGTAGAAACTGCAGTATATAATTAAAATGTTTGATCTTGTATTCATCTTGGGTAATGCTGGATTTTGTTGTTTTTGTAGATGTAAAGGGGATAAATGTTGCTTTGGAGTATAACCTTTTGGTATACATTTCCTGCTAGTCCGTGAAAAATATAACCGTAATAAAAACTGCGGGCTAGCGCTGCACAAATGGACTTTTGTGACACCAGCCTCTGCTATTGCCAGTGATTTTAAAGCAAGTCCTTCGTTCGCAGTGAAATGAATGAAGCATTGTGTAAGATCATGCTAGATGATACTCTTGCTTATTTATAGGTACCAGTATGTAAAAGAGACACCTGTTCCACTGTTTGAATAACCTTAATGTAAAAGCCAGTATAATAAGTTCGACACCTGGAAAACACAAGCATTCAGTGTTTCCTCAAATCATATTTTGTTAAAATTTTTGGTTTGAACAGGCATTCCATGGCGCCAGAGACTTGTCACTAGAAGTATCTAATTGTGTATCTTAAGTGTAAGTAAATACGTATCTTATTGTGTGTGTAATTAGGCCTGATTGCGACAAACATGTTTTGGTCCTTTTTGTGTTCAAATGCAAAAAAATCAATCATATTCTTGATAGAACCACAAACAAGAATAAATAAATAAATAAATAAGGACCTTTATCAGATGGATGAAGTAATCTATTTCACGGGTGTGATTTAAATATGAGAATGCAAAATGACATGTATTTTAAAGGCACTGTTATGTATGTTAATTTAAAAAACCCTCTCTCACATGGATACAGTGCAGTCAGTCCACACATGGAAAGCTAATTTGGAGTATTTGAGTAGAAAGGCACTATCTGTACACAGTTATTAGTCACTGAGCTGCTTTATTGCAGCAGAGGGGTTACTGACCTGAGTGCCCAGAGCTATGGTTGAGGAGGTTCTGGACTACCTACATTCAAAGCTAATTGTTCCTTACATATTGATATGCTTTCCCGCTCCTGTTGGGTAGCATGCTAAAACATTGATCACAGTCTCCTTCGTGATTTAAAACTAGAGGCTGGAAATGATGAGAGAATAAATTGGACAGCACTGAAAAATATATGTTTCTTCCCCACATTACATTCCTGAGAAGTTTTGGTGAGACAGAAAGCACAGATTTCCCTTGTCGGATTGCTTCATAATTCGCCCCCCACCCCCCACCCAAAAAACAACAACAGATAATGATTATGTAATTGCAATAGACTGTGATGCTGTATTGTAACTATAACAACAAGATCTTGGTGCAGAATTGTTATTGCTGTTGAAAGGGACTTTTTTGAGGAGGGCTCTTTATTTTTCAAAATACATATAAAATACTTATAATTCCTTCAGCTTTACACATTCATTATGAAGTATATATATATATATATATATATATATATATATATATATATATATGTTTCTTTAATCCGCGAACCCACTGTAAAATTGGAAAACAAATGTTCTGGCCTTTCAGATTGCAGTGGCAGTAACTGGTTTCCATGGGGCTGACTACTTATTTTAATTTACATATTCTCAAGGTCAGTTAAGGTATCCCACTGCAAAGGCTGGGATTTGGGAAGAAAAGAGCTGTGGTATCCCCAGAACCCAGACCTCAGCTATAAGATGTTCATTTATGTTTCACTTTTTGAGACTATACAGGTAATTTATACATTATTTACATTACTTATATATACAGCAGTTTGGATGAGATCAAAATACTGGTGTCTGGGAAGAAATCCCAGGCTAGATTCCAAAGTTTCATATTTACCTCCTCTGCCAAAATGTAATCTGTATTATTCTGTGGGTGAGATATTAGTGACATGGCATCTAGGAACTGAGAGAGATAACACACATAGGTTGTTACCCCTTTCTGGCATCTTATAATTGACAAGAACAGATCAGACCATCACCGGATTGCTTGTCCTGATGTGTTATGTTGATTTTCATCACATTGAACTTATGCATTTTTTCTTATTCGATTTTTAATAGAATAAAGAGAAAAATGGGGGAACAAATCTTAGCGTCAGACTGTCATCAGAAACGTGGTCAAAATATGAAACATTCACCGACACCAATATAAAAATAAGAGTCTGTTCTCTGTTTACCAGAAATAAAACTGTAGAAGTAAGTATTTCCATCGTGAAAATGTGTTTACTGTGTATGCATTCAGTATGACCTTGATTCACATTCGATTTAACGTAATTTGTAAAATCACTGCGATTATGATTAAAATGATAATAGAAAACAAAGGCATTCAGTGTTCAAAATAACAGCACGGGGAAATACACCTGTTCTAAGCATATATTTAATTAACATGCACTTTCAACTCCAATGAATGCTTAAGGCAGAGTCCTTTTCTTGGGGAGATATGATTGAGAGTCTGCAAATGTTTTCACTTTTCTATGTTAATTATTGTCACTCCTGGAACTGTACAACGTGGGGTAATATCCTGTGGCTGATGTGATTCTTTTGTCATTGACTAATGCAACATGATTGGTGTCTGTCTGGTGTCCATCTACACTTTTTGTTTCCAGAAAGGCACTTTCACACAATCCCGCGAATCCCCTTTTTAGCTACATTAACACATTCTATTGCCTGCTGATGAATAGCTAAAGCAGATAAAGTACTTCATCTGCTGATAATGTTTCCCCACTGAATTGTCACATGCTTTAATTTAGTATGTTCATTTGCTTTGCTAGAAGGTTCTTTGTGAGTGCCTAGAATGTAATGTTAAAGGTTTGCTTGGGGAACGTCTTTGATCTGGAAGGGCAAGGAGCTCGGTGCATGCTGACCCAGTCTCCGAGTTGGGCTTCAAAGTTTGTTGCCTCCAGAAGGAATGTGTTTGTTGCAAAACCACCTTAGCCACATGGTAGCACTGGGGTAGCTTCCACCCTGCGCTTTTGCAGGGAACCCTCCCTGCTTCTAAACTACTACATCAAAGCCTAATTACAAAACTACAGGATTAATTAATTTGAGTTCTGTGGGATTTATATCTTATATTAATTGCTATTATTTAGATGGATTCAGACAGATGCCCAAAACAAACAAACATTCTCAAACACTGATTTTAGCAGTCACTTGTGTCTTCTTCTTCTGTTCAATGCATTATGATATGTATACATGTGTTGCCTGGTCTTGTAAATGTTTTTTTTTTTTGTCTAACAGTTATTTATCTTACATTCCCATGCTGCTTCAGAGGAAGGATAGAAGGAATGTTAAACAAGTCAAATTATCTCCTGGATTGCGACTATAATAAGACTCACAAAGTTTTCCATTGCCATTGTGAGAAAACCCAGGTCAGACAAGGTTTGTGCTATTGAATTAATTTTATTTATACTGTGTGTAAATATTCGGATGGTGCACAATTAAAAGAAATGAACTCACTTTTCAGCACTGCTGGGAAACTATGTTATCGTTTCTCCCAGTGGACGTTTCAGAGAAAAAGAGAACAAACTGACAAGCTTTTTAGACATGAAATAATGTTGGCATTTGCATTTTTGTTCTGTGACACTAAAAGAATACAAAACAAACCATCCAACTGGTGAATACTAGTCATTAGATAAACGACTTTAATATCTATCTAGCTATAAAACCTTTCATAAAATCAGATTGCAGCTGCTAAGTACCTAGTATATCTATCTATATTATTATTCACTGATTTATATTTTATATTAGAACTGCACCGTCACTCTGCTGTCTTTTGGTCTGACTCAATCCCATGCTGTGTCTCTTTAAATACTGTAGGCAGTGCTGTAGGCCCGTGTGCTGCGCTTTACTTCAGTCTCAGTGCTGTGGATGGATGCTGGAGCTGCGGGTCTCTCTAACAGGCACTTGGGCTCCAGAGAGAGAGATCTCCCACCCGGACCGGCCACGGCACAGGAGTGGACATCGCGTCTGACCTGATCACTTGTAAGGGCTAGAGACTAGGGACTGGCACCCAGCACCCCTTTAAAAAGACTCAATTTCCCAGGCAGGACCTCAGTGTGACAGGGACATTTATTTGTTTCCCCCCCCCCCACCCACCCCCACCCCCCAAAAAAAGGACCACATCAGACGTGGTGCTGGCATTGCTTGCCCCGTGTTTCTGCAGCACCCAGTCCTCAGTGCTTGGCGCTGGCCAGTGGAGGAGGCACAGTCCAGCCGGGCGCATTTGGGAAGAGCTGCGAGAACCTGCAGACGCGCAGACGCTCTCCCTCTCTCCCCCCCTCTCTCTCTCTCTCTCTCTCTCTGATGGGAAAAGAAGTAGAATTAAGGGGAATAAAAATGGAAGTAGGACTCCAGCATGTGGATAGCCGGAGTGTCTCGGCACTGTGCATCTATTATTAAAGCCAACATCAAGATTACAACTGTGCGGGAGAGAGAAGGGGTTTTTCTCAAACTGATCCTTTTTTCGCGAGTTACTGCTGCACCGGCTACTCAAGTGCATACTGGTTTTCTTTTTTTCTTTCTGTTTTGGATTTTTTGTGTGTGTGTTGAATTGCGGGGACAGGTTTACAGGGATTTGGGCACAGTGGACCTGCTTCAGTACCGGGTCTGAGTTGTGCTCTGCGTGGGAAAGCGGACCTGTCCAAAGAGGTATGTAACCGGATCAATGACTAACGCGGGGCATGGTGTGGGAAGTGGCATGTGCAATATCCCATTCGGGGGAAGAAAAATATATGAAAGTTATTAATATTATAAAAGATATGAAACAACTCCCGGCTACTGGCATACCCAGGTGCGCAGAGCCTTGCACGCTTTTACCGGCGCAGGCGTGCGTAAGTGGCCGAATAGAGTCAAAATGTAATCTTTATTAAGATTAACATTGATCATAACATTTTCGGTAGTTTGATGTGTACCAGTTTACTATGATCTCCACCTCCCACCCGTCCCTATCGATACTTCCATTCAGATATAAATGGATTTGAGTATTCTGGTTCCCCCACAAATACACATGTCGGAGATCTATAACTTTTGCAGAACATGCATGCTGGGATCCAAGCAAGCCACTGGATAGAAAGGCATACAAGTCGCGATGGATCTTTCTGAGTATGCAGACTGCTCACCATTTGTGGTTTACAAAGTGCCAGGCTGAAAAACCAATGCACCATTGAGTTTTCTGAGAATGGTATTGAGTAGGCTTGTGTACTGGTTGTGGACCATCTGTGTGGTAAGTACAATTGTTCTTGGTCTAGGCTTTGTAAAAACAAACATCCCACACATCCAACATTAGTATGGTAAAAAAATAAAATTGTGCTTGTTCAAAATAGTATAAAGTAAGCTTTCATCTGCACATTGTATAGCTGCTTAATAATACATGTGTAAAAGACTTATTTCAACTGTTGTAGTTCAGTTAATCAGCTAACAAATCTATTCTAAAAAGATATTACTACTTTGCAATATCATGTATTATTTTATTTATATTAACTTAATGTGCTGTGTTGTTGGAGCTATCAATTGTATAGTAAATATATACTAAAATAGTATAAACAACCACCTTTAATGGACCTAGTTCCCGGACTGATTATATACACGATCAATGAATCTCTGCGTCAAACGCAATTGATTGTATGATCACCAAAGGTGTGGGGTTAATGAGTATAGGTTAAAAGGTAAAGATCTTCTATACATAAAAAATAACACCTGATATAGAAAGACACCGTTGCATTTTACAAGGGATAAAGCACTAGCCTTTTGTGTAAAATGTTTACCAGGCTTTCAAAACTACCTTTTATAATTTAGAAGGATGGTGTATTGAAATATATGTTCTCCTCTGTTTTGAAAGGAAATAAAGATGCAGAAAAAGATATTGGACAGTTAAAGGGACTGTTTGAATGGTTCTTGTGTTATATAGCTTTAATTTTCTCTTAGTAATTAAGATGATTCTTCACTTACAGTTATTACACTTGGTTCAGATTTTAATTTAGAAAAAGAAAAAGATTGGGCCTGTTGTGTGATTTAAATACCACCCAAATATACTTGAGCCCTGGAATAAATGTAATTTAACTTGTTTTGCTGACATGCCTGTATGGTAATGATGTCTAAATAGCAGATAGATTTGAGAAGCTGCTCTCTTTCCTGTCAGCTTTCCTCATAGCTTGAAATTACTGGGTTTTAAATAGAATGTTCCTGTGATTTTCTTTTTTTTTTTTTTTTTTTGCACCACATGGGCTGCTTTGGCACTGGCAGTAATAATTATTTTATTATTAATAATACTACTTTAAAAAATAGTCTTCAGTGCAAGTGTTGTCCAGATGATGCTGTGGTTTGGCACTTTTGTACAGAGGTCTGTCCGAAGGGCTTTTTTTGATAGACAGCCAAAGCTGCAAAATGGACACATGGCTCAGCATAAGAAACCTCTGGGGTATGACAAGTCCTGCTGCACAGGGCTGTAGTCCATATCCCTGTCAGAGGGGTCTGGGACAATCCGATTACCTGGTGGAGAAAATACCTTTCAATTTAGCACGTATCTTGCATGTTGCTTTAAGATAAAAAAGAATACTGCATACACCTTTTCACCTCTTCAGTTTATTTTATTTTTTATTGGTGCATATCTCCTACTGTCCTTTCTTGGGAAATTGCAGCACTGTTAGAAAGTATCCTTTTCCTTTATCTTGGAGTTTAAACTTTGACACAAGTAAATCTATGACTTGCGTTTTGTTTTTAGCGTCAAAACGTTTTATTAGTGTAAAAGGTATTGGCAAACATCAAAAGTGTCATAATAAATAATAGACTTATTATTATTATTTTTTTAATTCGACTTTATATTTGCTTATCAGTGGAAATTCTCATGAAGTTAAAGCCTCTGCTCAGCTTTCTTCAGAAGCAGTCCTACCCTTATGGGTTTGGGGCTGTAGTGAGTGTAATTGGTTGTGTGTACTATTTTGCATGCTAATGTCTTTTTCCAGACGCTTGAAACAATCAGAGAAAGGAAAGTTTATTTTAGTTTCCTTCCAATGTTTGGGGTTAAGTGTTCGAGCCCGTGGATATGTTGTATGAATTAGCAGCCTCTCGCTTTGATAAATGAAGTCATTATGTAGCTAACTGTCTTGTACAATAGCTATTCTGTACTGTATAATGGCTGCTCTCCCTTCAGACAAAGTGGGCAAGACAGCAGATCTGACTGGATTTGGCCAAGGGCTGATGGTATCTGTGCCAAGTCTACTTGTAACCAAAACTGCATTTTTTCCCCTCACATGTTTTGATCAGAAAAGTGAGTCAGTATATCCCCAGCAGTGGAAGATAAGTCTGTATGATTTTGGTAACTTGTTGCTTATGCTTACACTCTTAACTTTGCATGCTTTTTAATTGTATATCTTCCAGAAGCATACCTATCCATCTAGTATATACAACTGTTATATCTTTAGGGATATTGTAACTTAAGAAGATATTTGTGTATTATATATCTGAATGACATTTCTGGGAACTTGGCTCTCCTTTACATATTATTGTCCATCACCATCAGCATAACTTAATAAGGGACCTCATAAATATCACTTAACCTAAAAACAAGACATACTCTTAGACATCCTTACATATATGGAGATGTATTAATGTACTTATCTTATTTTTTATTGATTCACTGGGAATATATATATATATATATATATATATATATATATATATATATATATATATATATATTCCTTATACACAGGAATAGTAGCACTTTAAAACCTATATCTTTTAAAATATGTGTGCATTGCATACTGAGTGGCTGGACGCTATGAACCATCACTGGCCTTAAAAGCATGCAAATCGGCTTGACTGGCTGTGAAAGAAAATGGATGCGCTGTTTTTTCCCAACCCTTCGGTGACCTCTGTCGTGACCTCTCCGTGACCCTCTCAAAGACCAAGATCATAAACGTGGACAACAGCATGAAAATATCTGAGCTGAAAGCTGCTGCAAAGTCAAAAGTGTGTCCCTGATGGACAGTAATCTTGTGTGCAATAAAAGAAGTACAGCCCAAGAGGGAGCATTAGAGAAAACATTTTCATTAACAGTTAACTAACCCCTCCTGTAACCCCTACGGAAATTCATTCACATGCCTGAGTCAGAAGAGTTCAGAAAAATAACCTGTAATGCCATTATGAAGGAACAGTTAGTGATTTAAACAACAACAAAAAAACACTGCTAGGAAAATGTTCTTCAGCTTGTTAAATAGTATTTAATTATTTTAATGGATGAAGGTTATGTGACTGTGGTCTTCTTTGCAATAGAACAAGCTAAGAATAGACAGCAATAGGTCTATATTAGCTGCTGGTTGAGGTTTACATGAAAAAACAATGTCTGCTTACTCACAGCTTGCCTGTTTTTCTGTTGAGATGGTCTAGACGGGTTCAGAATCAGGGCTGATTGGTTTAAACCACAAAAAGAGTTTTGGAGATGGAAGCTGTTATGAAATGTACTATTGTATTGCAGATTTTCCCCTTGTATTATTTTAATTGGACATGACACTGCCCAGGATGGGTGTTTGTTGATCTTTGCCTTCCTTTCCAGGGTGGATCTGTGTAGCTGGCTTGCTTCTGCAACAATGATATACTTCAAAACTGCATTGCATTTTAATGATTTTGGTTAACATGTTGCAAAGTAAATCCATAAATTGAGCTGCATTAAACCATGCTGGAGCTATTCTGTGCTGCAAAGTAGGTGGGAGAACTAAAAGTGTATTGCATCTCTGCAGAAGTGTAGGTGTTTATTTTTTATTTTTTTATTGCACTTCAGTGCCTCCCTATACTCCCTGGCTTTTAATGCATTTCTTAAGAGTAAAGCCAACGGAGTCACGTGATGCTTCCATTCAAGTGTTTCTTTATTAAAGCAAAGCGGCAGAGATAGTAGCGAACTTGGAGATAGCATTTAAAAAGACAGCCGTCGGAATGCATTGTTGGAACGTGGCACTTCAAAGGGGGAATGCAGTGGTAGTTGTTATGAACTGATGAGAAGGTGACGTAAATAAGGAAAACAAACCGAGGAGAAAAGAGAACAGAAGAGCGGCTCTTTAATCCACTAAGACGTTGCTCACACTGAAGCGAAAGTCTTGCCTTCTGAAATTTTGAAGACATAACTAGCTCAGACAGTAAATAGTGGAAAGGTTCTGTGATAGCAGTTCACTAGTTAGGAAGCAAGCTGTGAGGCAGGCAATTTGCTGTCAAGCTACAGGTTAGGGGAGTTTGACTGAGGCTGTGGCACTGACTGCATATATTAAATGTTTGCTCACAGGGTGGAAAAGTGGATTAACTGCCTTGTGTGAATTGCATCAAAAAGTAAAGGGGGTAGATAGGCATTGAAATTGAGTAGCTTAGGTCTAAAACACCTCTAAAAGATAACGAAATACACCAAGCTCTCTATCTACTGTGCACAGATTGAATTCTAAAAGTACATTTATAGATATATAAAGTACATACATATTATATCACATTCAGATTAATAATATCAACCCCCCAAATAGTAAATATACAGTACGAATTCACCTGGGTATGTTTTAATGTAGTTTAAAACATTTCAGTGCACAACACTTTATAGATTACATTCATGCTAATTTGCTGTATCAGTGCTTTTCTTGTTATCAGTGCGTTCATAGTTTCCATTTAAACTATTTGCAAACTCTCAGTAGGGTTGTGGACTGATGCTTGCAGCTCTCCGCTGGCAAAGGAGGAAAAAGGAAACAGAAAACAAGTTCATCATCAACAAGTTCAACAACAAGTCACCCCATCCCCCCCGCCACAACATCAGATTTGCTGCACTGTCCC
This sequence comes from Amia ocellicauda, assembly GCF_036373705.1. Taxonomy (NCBI): domain Eukaryota; kingdom Metazoa; phylum Chordata; class Actinopteri; order Amiiformes; family Amiidae; genus Amia; species Amia ocellicauda. The sequence continues at coordinate 19,712,727 of NC_089866.1, read as the reverse complement.
TTCCAAAACAATTACAAGCTAGAATATGATTGGAGCTTAGTTGTCTCTGTCTAGTCCTCTAGCAATTGAATAATTAATGCTAGTTCTCATGAAGAAGTGGCTTTGCGTTTTGCTGTACCACACATGACAACAATACAGTACCCCTCAATGATTTTTTATAATTAAGTGCAAGAAATGTGCCCCCGGGTCCGGATCAGCGGTTCTGTGCTTTAACCGTTTGCAGTCTAGGCAGTTCATCAAGGCTAGGCTAACCTATTATTCTGAAGAGCAAAGTCCTGGCAGGGGGTGAGAAATACATGTTATTTGGTGTTCAGTAATTACTAAAGTACTCTGTAACATTTGTTAAGTTTAGGGTCATTTAACTGTTGCTCTTTGGTTTTGTAAATGACCTAGTTATCATGGGTTTAAGAAGTATTCACAGCAACTTGAATTACATAGATTGTATTTCTTTACATTGTGGAGCTATTTCAAACTTGATGGATAGATTTCATGGGCAGCAAAATACTATTCATGGTGGAAGTTCTACCCTTTGGTTTGGTGGCTAAATTAAGATTAAAATAAGATTTTCTTGTATAAATGGCTATGGAGAGTTACCTGTTTAATTACGGCCCACTGCAGGTGTATGAGTTACGTAAAGTACTGTGTATGAAGTATGTAGAGCTAAGAACAGGCCTGGAGGATAATCTGAAAGAGTGGCCTGTAAGTAATTCTGGACCTAATCGTTAAGCAGACAGGTGGCATTGTTTCGTGGAAAGCCTGTAAATGCGCAAGGAGATAAGACTGACAAATGGTTAAAGACCATTGAAGTCATAAATGTAGTAGTTTCCTGTGTGGAATTAGCCAAGCCAGATCTCCACTCCACTCCACTCCACTCCGGCACCCTCCACAACAGTATGTGAGAGCGGCTGTCTGCTGTGTGTAAACTTCACAGGTACTCTGCTTGCTCAGAAATTGGGAACAATAACCTCTCACCAGGTGTTCTTCCTAAAAAAAACACAAAAAAAACTATCTGTCTTACTTTTACAAAAAGCTTAATTATTATAAAAAACATTATTGCCATTTAATCTGACAGTATCCTCTCAGCTACGTCTTTCGCATATAAAATAATTAAATCAATGCCTGGATAAACACGTTCCACTTGGAACACCATGTTCTAGTCGAAGTTTTTATCTTTTTTCTTTTTTCCCCTGCCTGTTTTTATTTATTTGGGCCTCGTAATTATGCTAGTGCTGTCTTACTTAAGTGCTTTTAAAGCTGTGCCTACCACCGTGCCATATTTATCCGCACATCCTTGTTAAGGAATGTGAAAAGGTCTGGATATTCTAACAAACACCTGCTTCGCTGTTGGCGCGCGCCCTGGAAATGCAAATATGGCAACTTTCACACAGCGGCTCTTGCTTGAAGTCAATTTAGAGACGCTTTTTTTGCCTCTCTCTCTCCGTCTCTTCCTGTGTGTGTTTGTGCTGGGGAAGCCGAGGGACCCACTTCAGTGAGGCAGCTCGCTGGTTTTGGTTTACTGAGCACAGCTGTAGTGAATTATAAAGTGACTTCTGCGCCGCGAAGGCTGTCACTTCGCTTTGTCAACATCTCAGGCAGTACTAACCCATTAGTGACTTGATGCTGCAGAGATGATGGATCAGCTGTGAGCAAGCTGTCTACCGGGATTAATGCCGTAGGTGAGACAGCAGTGCGTTCTAGGATCTTTTTTCTTGCTACTGCTTTTGTTATTACAATTATTAATATTATTATGTGTAGTGTAGTAGAACTGGTAGTACACTAGTAGAAATAGTAGTATTTTATTATTTTATTAACCTATTTTACCTGTTTGTCTGCTGAGCTAGTGCCAGTGTAGAAGATTTGATGGTGTAACTGCTGTAAGTATTAGTGTTTTTCAGTGTGATGTTCTTTAATTCCAGCCACCATCTAGCAGGTTTTGTAGATGTTTTAGAAATCAATGCCTGCCCTAGACCTGGTAGGAAAAAATGTTAAATTGGTTCTGTTAATTTAATCATTAGTTCAGTTAGTAATGAAGCAATCAGGTGGAATGGACCCAGAAATCCCCAGACGACTGGATTTTGTAGACGACTTCAAATACAAACCAAGTAGGATGCGTACTAGAGGAAAAAGGAAATTGAATTATTGAATTGTTGAGGTCTGTGTAACATGGTTTACAAGTAACAAGTTACAAGGTTCCTGTCATGGGCAATATCTCTTCTCTCTGAAAGGCTGCTGTCGACTGTCTGACTTGCATCTGCGAAGATAACTTGTTGTATTTCTTCCAACAGCTTTTACCCCCGACGAGCAAGGACGCGTGGATTTTGATAACACGCCTGTTTTCCAATTAGCCTGTTACAGCCCTGCAATTACCCTTCAGAGCATCGTCCTACTACTGTTTGCTCCAAGGCATTTAAATTAATGTGATACCCACACTGTCGCTCTACCAGTCCATCTGCATTATAATGGGTTCGAGGGACATTCATTTCTCAACAATAGTCACCTATAAGCTGCTTATACAACAGAGGCACAATGAGCAGCATTGCAGATGAAATTTAATGAGACAGTCATGCACTGTTGAGCTACGTTAGAGTGGCTGAATGGTTCAGCAACCTGTATCGCCCACTTCATGGCTACTGGTGAATCACTATTGATCGTGTGACAGAGCGTATTGGAGAGTCATTAATCCGCTGTAATACAGAGCTCCGGCACTGTTGTGATTCATAACTTTCATCACTCCTTGTTTTCTGAAAATGTAATGGCACTGTTTATTAGGATTCTGACACCTAAGACAGTACAAACCACAAACACTTACAACATGGGCACGGGCAGGCGGCAACATTAGGGTTGTGCTGGGAGAGAGGCAGTTATCCATATTAATAGGCCGGTGAAGGGGGCGTTTTTTCTGCGGGCGGCCTAAAGCTAAGGCCATTAATGAAGATTAAACTATCAGTGACAAGGGATTAGTAATCACTTACCTGGAATAGTAGGCCATTCTTGATCGGCCTAGGGTTGTACTTGAGAAAGGACGCTGGGAAAGGATTGTTGTCATGATGCTGCAATTTTTACGTATGAACTGAATGGACATTGTTGTTCTTTAAAGTTTGATAGAAAATATAAACCTGGATTCTGTTTACACTGCTGGAGGCTGTGAGGTGAAGTTACCACAGTGCTGTAAAAGCCCCAGTTGTTTTTACGTTTTGGCTGGTATCCATTTTTGGGCCCCAAATTGATGGGTTGTATATGGGTAGTGGATGAAAGCCCTATTTCATATGGACTGCGCAGCTCCAGAGAGCTTTCTCTGTATTTCTTCTTTCATATTTAATTTCACACTTGAGTTCCCTATTTGAACCAATTAAAGCTTTTTCAAAAGATTACTCTGTGATAGTTTCAAGGGAAAAACATACAGAGAACACAGAAACATGTTGAACCACTGCTCCAAACTTGCCAGACAGTAAGTCTGAATACCGCTTTTCACAATTTCCTCTTGCACAGAGGCAGGCACTGTTTTCTGTTCACATTATTACCATCTGTACATATCTGGTATACTTCCTCATCCAATGTGCGTTAGAGAATGAAAAACAAACTAAAAAAATACAAGGACTTTTAAACTAGCCATCTTAAACATATACACTTGACTAAATCCTGTGGGTGTTTTCTTGATTGGGAATAACAGAACTATACATAATGCTTTATGAATATGGCCTCCATATAAATATTGTTTTACCTGTAAATCACGGTGAAATCAAAAAGTCCTCCAATGTCTTTCGGCCCACAGCGTAACGATACATCACCATCACAATGCTTCCAGTTTGTCAGCAAGGGGGTTGGAGCAGCTTGAGACGTCTGTTTCTGCTCTTCAGTTTTCATTTTTCACGAGGTCCCTCTATCGCTTGGCGCTGGGGAGAAAAATTGGTTTCTGATGCATCAAGGACTAGGCGCTGTGAAATCGGCTCTTTAACTTCCATCTTAAATCCCTCTTCTGAGTTTTAACGACCTACTGAGTGAGCGGACCCAGGGCTAGACCGAATCAAAACTTTGACTCACTCGCCAGTTGAAAATGACAAAATTGTACCCTGTCGAATTTTTGATTTATAAATAGTGTGAAGTGGCTTCTAACAATAAATTAAACCGTGATAGGGTAGAGAATTGTGCTTTGTGATTCACAGCTGGATCCAAGTTTTAATTTGGTCTAGCTTCTAATGTTTGTTCTGTTTTGTTTTGGCTTTTCCAAATTGTGTTAATGTATTTAGAAGCTTTTTACAGGGACTTCCAATGCATAGCAGTTTTGGAGAAGGGCTTGCTTATTTAACAGTGGTGGGGAACCTGCTGGAACCTTCTCAGAACCTTGATACAAGCATTATCGGGTCATTTTAGCAGAGAAACAGGGAATCGAGATGGAATTGGACGACACTGTGGCCCTGCAGGACCAGGGATCCCCCCACTGCTCTAGAAGGTTCTGAATGATGTCAGACAGACAGTAGCTGTAAGGTGTTATTACACATTATTGCGACAGGAAATGCAAAGCCAACATCTTGAAAGACTAATGACCTGTGGGCTCTAAAACTCCGGAGTTGGGAAGAATAAAAAAAAGGAAATCTAAATAATTTTCCTCTGCTTTATCGAGAGTTCACACCATCGCCATTAAATTCTGCTGGTGTTTCTCTTTGTAAATGTGAAGCAGGTGAATAACGCATCAGAAAGATAATTAATGGACGCTGCTGCCACGGTTCGAAACCAGGGTTTGAAAGCAGGCCTACGTCTTGCTTATTTAATTGGCAGGTTTGGAATCTGAAAGCTAGTCCCTGCGCTGCCAGGATTCTGTAATTACAGATGGCTGTAACACGGAGGCCCAGCGCACAGAAAGCACCCTTCAAAAGCTGAGCGTGAAATAGGATACACTTGAATTAAGAAAGATTTAAGACGCGTTTTCCAATCTGCGCCTTTTTTTTTTTTTTCTTGTTCTTTTCTTTTTTTTTTTACCCGTACTTAATATCAGCTCAGGGAGACGTGAATCCAGAGATTAGCCTCTCCTTCTATGCCACGACACCGAGAGACACTCTAGGAATATTTTCATATCCAGTATTTCCTAATTGCAGTGATGTATAAGAGTGGAAGGCTTGTGTTTGTAGAAACGTCCATATGGAGAGTTGCCCTTCCGGCCGAGTGAAAATGACCAGTTTGTGCCACTCATGGTTTGGAAAACGTTCTCTAGGTTTGCTTAGGCTAATTGAACACTTTCATTTCATTATATGTCTTTATTTAGGTCCCTTTCAACACTGTGGTCAGTTCTTAAAAATGCTGATGGAGTAAAAAAATTGCATTAACCTAGAAATGAGTGCTGTCTCAGAAATCCCCCTATGGTTTTGATAAAGATGATGCATTGACATTTAAGCAACTGAGCCCATGCAAAATGAGGAGTGATTGTAATGGGAGTGGTTGATACAGTGCAATTCCCACCTGTGTCTGTACATCATTAATTGGAAGCCTATTAAAAACTGGTTAGAGGACAACAAGGGAGCAATAATTCATTAGTAAAGATGTGGAGAGCCTGAATTTCTGTTTGCTAATTGTCTTGGCAACGTACACCTTCAGAAGATTGTTCCAGAAGTCAGCTCCCGAGGATAGACAACAGTTTGTTAAATATATATGATTGGTACATTTCAGGGATTTAGTTGCAACACAAAGTAGAAAACACAGGTTGTCCCATGGGATAACCTGGAGAAACACTACTCTAGGACCCTACAACTGCCCCAGTAAACCTCACCACTGCCAAATGGAATATACAGTAACAGCCAATCGGATCTGACTATAGTCTTTCCTGATTGGTTGATTCAGGCCTTAGGTTTTCCTCCACTTAACGCCTGTTCTTTATATTCGAGACAGCCTGGCTACCAGCCCCTACTTTTCAGACACTTAAAGGGTTTTATCTCCATACATCTTTTTTTACTTTTCAATTCAAGCCGATTTGCAAAGATATTCTCTCTGACGGTGAATACAGACAAAGAACACTTTTTGGGAGTTTATGCCATTGAAAGCTGGCTTTCATTAGCCTAACTGTGCTCATATAAGAGCTTTCTCAATGACCCTTAAGGATGAATGCAACAAAGTCAGATTACAAATGCGTATAGACTAGTAATAATTTATATGCTACCATTAAGCCAACAAGGAGCCTACAAGGAGCACAGAAAATAGACGCATTGCCATCAAAGGCTTTAATTTCCATAAAAACGAGCTTTAAGCGAAACTCTTATCTTGTTCCACTAATACCAGAAGGCCCCTGGAGATTGATCTTGTAGTACGTTTGCTGCTATGCTGAACAACGATGGCACTTTTGCCCAATTCAAAGAACGTCAAATGTATGATCATCACATTTTGCGAATGGAGCAAAAATGAAAAACCCAGGCTGAGAAAGTTTACAGAGGATAATGAATACATTTAATTTGATTATTTGCCTTTCTACCAAACAGGCTGATATAACAAGTCCTTTTCATTTCACATAGTGGGATAAAATAATCATTCCATACTTAGTTTCCATGGAAATTAGAGAAGAAAAATATATACATTCACATTTGCTTATGAATCATTATTATTTTCTTTAAACTAAATGGTAACTACTCAATAAAAAAACTAATTAGAATAAGGACTTTTAGGCCGTGTTTATCTTCTTCATTGAACTCTTTCTGCCCCTCTCTCTCTCTTCCGCTAATAGAAAGGCTTATTATCACGAAGTTGTGTGGAAGTTGCTTATTTTCTTACACAGATTTGGCAGATGGCTCAGGCTGCAATAGTGGAATTCTTCCTCTGTTTCAATTTTTTTGAGGCTGCCTTCATACTCTAATGCAACTGGGACAACTGCTGTACCTGGAGTTCATATTTTATTCATTTTGCAAGCTTGAAGTACAGGCATTTTCAACAATGTAAGCCAAAATTCTTGGCAGCCGTCAGATTGTGTGAGGCACAAATAGCACGTTATGAAGGGGACCCTTTTGCCCCTCCTCCCCCACAAGACTTGGTAACACTTTCCTCTCTTCTTTCTGCATAACTCTCCAACTTTACCCTCCTAGAGAACGCCATGCTGAAGTGCCCTGTTGAGTTGCTCCAGAGTCCCGAGATGCTGCTTTGTGGCAGTGGTGCTGGCAGAGAATTACAATTACATGTGTGCTATTTATTTTTGCATTTACATTAATTATATAATCCTTGAATCTGTGGAAGCCAAATAATATCCTGCTGCAGGCAGTGTCTTTGTCGGGGAGATTACCATGACGAGAATTCCTCTGGCTCAGTGAGTATTCCACAGGGCAAGTCAAGCTTGCAACACTTTAGGAATTACATGTGGTCCGTTGCACGTTTTGCTCGAACTGGTTGGCTCTGGAGAACTCTGGTTTAACTGAAAAATAACTCTTAAATGTTTAAATGATGCCCTGCAAGTCCTTAGCCTAAAATGACTTGAAATAATTAACTCCTGGTCGTAGAACAAAAATCTATTAATTTATTCTGAAGGAATGAACCACTAAGCCATCTATTTGGATACCATAATTAATGTATTCGTTACCATATAGTAATATTTGGTCGTCCAATTCAGACCCGGAGTCCAGCTAGCTCACAGCTAACATATACACAAATATATATTGTGATGCCGTGCCAAGTGGTGCGGAGATAGACCTCCACGAACTGCCCTGCAGTTACCCCGGGGGAGGTAAATTACCTAGGGGGGACACCTGACCTGCTGTTCCCTCCGTGACTGGCTACCCCCTCAATAAAAAAAGGACGTAGGAGGCAGAGGAGAGACAGAGAGCGGAGTGTGTGGAGACAGCAAGAGAACCAGAGAACAAACAGGATTGATTACAGCAACGGACTGTGTGAATTGGATTTGGTTTGGATTGTGTTTTGGACTGGCAGTTGTATTAGTATTTACGTGCAGTTAGGGACCTGTGTGGCATGTTTAGTTTGAATAATAGCTAGGTTGTGGTTTGGATTTTTGTATGTCATTTTGTTTTGATCCCAGCAAACTGGAAATACATTGTTTCCCTGCCTCAGTGTTTCCTGAACCCCACCTTCAGAGCCCAGACGCCGTGTCCAACCCAACTCTCTCACACTATACTCCCTTTTTCGTAAAACAACATGTGCTGTTCCAAAAATAAAGACTCCAAAGAAACTACCAGCATTAGAAAAGTATCCCTCATTCTGCCAAGGAAAATCTTCTCCTTTAAGTATAAGATTCTAGTTTTTAGTGAGCTCCTCACCGAATCCTTTTAGTCCATCTCGAATGGCACTACAATTTTCTCTAACAGTGTCCCAGAATCACACTGGGTTGTAAGAGTGCTCTGTAGTGGCTCTTGATAAACACTGACATGATGGAAAATCTGTGGTATAAATGCATACGATCTTTGGGGACTGACACCATTTTACAACTGTTTTCTTGGAGTTGAGAAAACATGTCACATGCCCTGTCATATAAAGTATCTCTTGATCTAAATCCTATAGTTCTTTGTCTGTCTTTGTCTGACATTTTATATAAAGGAACACCTGTATTATATTTATCTGTATGGGGGGGTACGGGACATTTAAGCCGTTAATTCTGCTTCACCAAAGCGTAAGGCAACCTCATGCACTGGTTGAATGTTTCAAGGGACAGAATGAAAAGCAATGCTTTTAGCAGCTTATGGAGAAAAGATGTTTGTGGTAATGGTAGGTGATCACACACTGACACAGGTCAGTATCGGGGCTGGCTTCCAACACTTTTGTTCACAAAGTGACTGAATTCTTTCAAGTGAAATGCTTTGGAAATCAACCTGTATTTCATACGCTTGCAAGGAAAAGTTGGGCATTGTTCGGAAAATGTCCACCTGCTGTAAATGTACTTCCTAGTTTTATTTTCATATTCATGCTTCCTTTCCTATTCATAACAACAGGAATACAGGACCTCGAAGCACCAGCTAATCCCAGGATCCTCATCCTTACCATTGTTCTTCCTCTTGGGTTTATGAAGATGGTGTTGGTGCATGTGCAAAAAGTTAAAAACTGTATACTTGTATACCAAATATTCAGAATCTTACAACTGCACCTTATCAATTTTTCATTGTTTGAATAACTTAACTTCTACTGCATGCCTGTTTGTGATCAGTGTTTTCCCCATGTCACTTTAAATTTGGGTTTAGAATGGAAACTCATCCTCAAAGTACTGTTTCACATTCAAAACATTCTGAAACTAGGTCTTTTAAACTTTTCCACAAACACAAGTCTTTGAGGAGTTGCTGTTTTGTTTTTAAACACAGATTGTGGAATTATGGCTTGAACCTTCCCCAGACTCCTTTGTATAACATACAGTATAATCAGTAAAATCTATTTTAAACTGTATTTGTAAAGTTTTAACACTGAATGATAATCCTGTGTGAAAAACAAAACAAAAAGGCAGGAGCATTTCCTCTCATGGTGGTTTAAAAAGTGTGTTTTTATCAGTTTTGCACAGAAAGTGTATTTTCGACTCTGTTAAGATAAGGTAATATTTTTGGCTCATAATTTGATCTACCACAAAAAAAGAGAACAGCACAACCCCAATATAAAAAAAACAACTTAACAGGATGTGGCACAATTTTTCATGTTTTTGCTGGCCACGGTTCAAATGATTGAATCACGATTGCTTCAGATTCCTCTGCATCAGGCTGATTTTCTCACAAAAACTGTCATCGCTAGATTTGCTTTTAGGCCACTTGAGAATTCTGCACACAGCTAAACAGACACGTTACTCTGATGTCCAGACATTTTCCTGCACAGCACGACTTTCACATTTCTGCTCGGTAGTATTGTTCGCCTTCAAAGCCACACTGGACTGAGGAAGACGTAATGTGAGACAGGTCAGCTGATAGAATTGTCTAAAGCCGCCTTTATCCGGTTGGTTTCCTTAACTGAAGAGCGGAGATACGTAAACTGCAGTCTAATGGCAAAGAGGGTCATTTATTTTGTAGCGTTTGACCAGTTGAGCTCCAGCTACTTCTGAAATTGTTACCAAATATGATTTCAGGGGCAGCCTATCTTTTTCACAGTAGCTGGGAAAAAATCTAACGGATAACAAGGGGAAAAAGTATGCTACACAGTGAGCATGGAGACTTTTTCATTGTCAAACCTTTTCACTTAATTAAGTCGTTCTTGAAGGCATGGGCATTAATTAATTGCTCTAGACTTGAAAATGGGAATGAAAGAAAGAACATTTGGACTGAAAAGGTTAATCTAAGTACTTTTATTTTAATCAAAGAAACTAAGTACAGGCCTCTTTCTCTGTTGTAATAAAACTAACAATTTAATTTTGTTGAAAATGGCAAATTTCATTTGACTTTCACTGACTGACTAACATGAAAAGGCATCATTTTCAATAGAGAAGAAACGGACAGTCTTCACATTGGGAGCACCTTTTAACATCTAATATGTCGTACGCTAGCTGACTCAGACAAGAATCAAAGTGGTATCAGCTTGAATAAATGTAGTTAAGGGGTAAATGTACCATTTTATAGGTTTTGAAGTACAGGTATTTGTTTGCTGTTAAATATACTGAAATTGCTGAACGTGTAGAGAGAGACCTGAGTACCAGGAGACAGCAGGGTGTAAAACCAATGCAGGGCTGCCAACAGTGGATTCAGCATAAAGTAAATGAGCGACAGAGCAGTTCTGCCAGTCCAGGTGATTGTCATACTCAGACATTAGCAGCATTAAGACTGTCTGGCACGAGGTGCAAGCCGACAGCCAATACTATGTGCATTTAAATGTCTCATCATTTTAACAAAACGCACAGCTTTTCAGAAGCACCTTTTTTAGGAGGATAAAGAGCCCTTGTCTCACTCTGCAGTTGAATGCACACTTTTAATATTTCGAATCCTGGCTAAAGCAGAATTCAGCTTTTCACCAGGTTGCACTGTGTACGAGCTATAATAATAATAATAATAATAATAATAATAATAATAATAATAATAGTAATCACAATCATAATCATAATAATCTCTATAGCCTCTGTAAAAATCTTGATCCAGGTTATGTCCTGTTTAAAGGGGTTAAGGAGGTTATACATTATGGAACCAAGATATCTTATGCCTTAATGAATTATGAATTTATGAAGTGCAGGTCATGCTTGTTTTACATTAATAAAGGGAAGCTCAAAACACAGCTTATATATGCAGCATATTGATGATTCAGGAGTCTGGCTTTCCACGTCCGTGCTTTTCGGTCGAAAGCCGGCATCACTGTCTCTGAAACAATGCGCAAGACTCTGATTTAAGCAGAGCTGTTGGGATTTTTAAGTTGATCGCCCCCAAGGAGCTGTCTGAATGGAAAACAAAGGGGGATGTCTGTTTGTAGTGAAGCTCAAAACAGTAAAATGGCCAGTGAGATTCAGCAGATGGAAAACCTGCTAGGTGAGGGAAGGAAAATAAACATTCAGTTAAAAGCGCTTGCCAATTTCTGATGGATTTTGGGGGATGGAATTGTGTTTGTTTTATTTTATTCACCGTTTTAATTTATTTCTATTTCTTTTTGGTGACCATTTTCCATCTGTGGTTTCGTTAGAAAGATGCTCACATGGAATCCCATGCAGCCTAGAAAGCAAAATGCACCCAGACGTCTGTCCTGTATAACATTTTCAATCTTTTATATTCGGAATCGTTCATATTACTCAGGATTTGAGAGAGAGAGAGAGTTCCCCTTGAAAATCTGTACAGTTCTTTGATAAATGAAGCAAGCAGATTTTTTGGAACTCAATTCAGGACTATAGAATAATGGATTCGCTTTCAAAGGATTACTCTTACAAAGGCAGAGCTGTAATAGCATAAAGAAGTGCACTATAATTACAGAGAGGAACAGAAGACAATGCATGTAAAGGCAGGGACTGTTCTTTGTCACTGTTAAGTAATATGTTGGAATAAGCAAAGCCTAAAACTGCAGTGGTCAAGTTTGAGCAAATGTTAAGTTGAAAAGGTTGCCGTTTGCGGCCGGTTTCACTGGAACTTGAAAAGCTGTGTTGTGAGGTGACCTTGAGGTGTAATCTTGACATCACAAAGGGCAAGCTATGATCGGAGATGACAGTCATGCTAAAGTAGCTTCCTGACCAGTCAGTCGTGAAAAACTGAAGCTTTTCCAGTACAGTGAATTACCTAATAAGTTAGGTAACTTAATCTCTTCAGTCTTATTAAATGGGGAGCTGTAATTCCAGGTTTTGGGACATTGAAAAGAATGAATAAAGGTGACTCTGGATTTGAGTTTAGATTAAGTTAATCAAGCTTTACATGGACGTAGAGGCTTGTTAAACATAGATTGTGCACTGATGCAAGGAACAGTTTTTTTAATATATATATATAGACTTAGTAGTGCATTGAATACGTTTCCAAGCTATCTGGTGGAGAAAGATACAATGGTTTAAAATGCAGCTTGACATGACCTCTAATGGTCTGAATGGTTTCTTCTCCTCATAAAGAATTCTTGTTTCTTTTTCTTTTTTTTTTGTAAGGTCGTTCCAGAGTTGTAAGAGCTCAAATTAATCCTAGCAATATCATGCATATTTTGGAGTGAATATCTGTGCGAAATTGACTTTTTTTTAAACTTAGAAATGAATGCAATTGAAAATTAATCTCTGGCAATAAGAGGGTCTTCCTGAATAAGTACTGAAGATTAATTGTATTGAAATAGCATGCTTGCTATAGCTTTAAGAGGTGAGCTGCAAATACAATTCTGCTGCTTAAACCCTTTGGCATTATGTTTTTTTTTTTTCGTTTCTTTTTCAAAGCTAATAAAAACATTCTTTGAATCAAAACATAAAATGTGTCTTAAACGGTGTGGGTAGCACTGTACCTGGGATTGTAATGTTTAAATTACTGACTTTAACATGTTATGATTGCTGGATTTTGTAATTTACTCTGGCTGTCACCACAAACCCCCTGGGGTATATGGCCGGTGTCTTTAAATGAGAGTGCTTGACACACTGACTGCAAGATCTAGACTGGAAAAAGAAAATCCGTGTCAGCCATCCAAAGCCCAGTATCGGAGAAGTTTCTTAGGAGAATATGTTACATAGAAAGAAGGCTATGTTACAGATCAAAACATGGCTGGGCAGCCGTATTGGTTATTTAAATTTAGGACTAAGTGCTTTTATTCTCAGTCTATGAAAGCCTTTCCTATTCACTCATAATGGCGTTTTTTATTTTCTAGTGCAAATTGCTTCCCAGATGGATGCCAGGGTTATTATTTTTTTAATGAAAGGATGATGCATTCACTTTGTCAACACCATTTACGAATGGTTTGCATAACTGTAAATGTAATTACTTGTTTTTTTAATTAATCCAATTTCATTAATGGACTTGGACTCTGTTTCCGATCTCTCCTGGATTAAAATAGGAGGGGGTGGTCACCAGATAAAGCATTTTGTATGCATGTAAAAGTGACTTTCACCGATTTGGATTTGAATGTAAATAATATTGACCATGCAAAGACAACAAAGAGAAGTCAAATGCACATAATTTGGACTATTGGTAGTAATACTGCCTTTTGTTGCAGGTTTTGTGTGGCTTATACTGAAGTTTGTCTTTACCATTATTTACAGATTTTGTTGGTGTAATTTCTATGTGTGATCTCTTTGACTGAAGGTAAATATGAAATTAACATATTTGCAAGAGGCAGAATTAGAGGCAATACATCTCTTCCTTGTGGGAGCTAAGCAGGTTAATTGACACTGTAAGTTCGGTGTAATTTATTGCTACTCATTTCATGGTGTCCTACTGTTTAACATAAGTACCTCTGACCCCTCCTTTGGCCAAGCGCTGGAGCTGTGCACTGAATGATAAGTATTGTATGCAGCACATACCTCATACTCATCCACTGATATATGCTTTGATAAAGTAAAAAAGAACAATGGGAAAAAGGTGCTTTTGCAGTTCATTGCTAAGATCCTTGGGCTAAGTTATATATAAATATATAACACACACACACACACACACACACACAAACACACACACACTGAAGAAGGATTAAGGATCTTGTGCCAGATCGAAACATAAAGGCCCCTCTTTGGATTTAAATGACATTGCATTTGTTCTAACAGGCACCATTTGATCTTCCAATGACAGAGTTTCGCATTTGAAGGCTTTACAGATAATTCCTTGAGAGAATCATTAAACCGGGCTGATTCAGTGATTGTTTAAAATTTCTGTCTATTACATGGGTAGAGAGGGAGAGGGGTTGGCATCAGAGGCCAGAGACAGTCGTATCCCTGAAGGGGTTCAGACATTGGAAGGACCCCCTCTTTCAGATTGAATAGGCCCTGTTTTGGCCCATCTCTTTGTGCAGGATTTTTTTTAGCTGGACTAAAGTTAATTTTTTATAATGTTTTTTTTAACGATGCTAAGCTTTTGTCATGAAAGCTAATGCCACTGTTATGTTAATAGGTTTTCTTTTAAAACAGTCTCATCTAAATTTGTGAAGGAGCAATTTAGTTAATTGTGTTGCAGTAATCAAAGGGAAATACATTCCTCTCTTACTTTTCCAATGACTTCAGTCCACTATTACCATCCTCCCAAATGCCCTGTGCGAATGCCAAAATCCCATTCTATTTATTATGATTATATTTCTTATCCAGGCCAACTTACAATTGTTACAATATATCACATTCTTCTTTACATACAATTACCCATTGATACAGCTGGGTTTTTACTGTAACAATCTCAGTGACTGAGGGTACAACAGCAGTGTCGCTACTCCACACTGCCCCCCTATATTTGCCCTGTTTTTGTACACTCGGCGTTATAGATAGGAAGGAACTTATTTTATATATTTTTTTTATTTTTTTTAAGTATTTCGTTGAGTACCCACTGGCCCTAATGGATCCACTGAAATCAATTCAATCTTTTAAAAGCTCTCCATAATATTTTTATGCAATATATGAGTAACTCCAATATTTTACCAGTTTTAGGTTAATCTATTAGAAGGATTACAATGAGCTATTACAGGCCGCCCCGGCTTCATTTTAAGCTTAAATGGATGCACATTATATATTGTTTCTGTGTCATGAAACTAAATAACAAATAAGGTCATGTACAAAAGAAAAAAAAATGCAATGATTATAAATATAATTTAATATCATACAAGACAATGACAAATTATACAATACATAATTTATAAAACAATAATTTAGTTGTATGAAAACACACTTACAGGAAGTACATACTAATAGTAATACTAATAATAATTTTTTATTATTATTATTATCTTATTATAATTTCATCATCACAGCGCCAGGAAAGGCAGATGTGCGGGTACTGGGAACCTCAATTCCTTTGAGGAAACATTAAAGAAATGGATTTACAAATTCAGTCAGATTTGTATTATTGTGGTTATTATAAAAAGAAATACAGCTAAACATAAACATATATAAACATATATAACATATATAAACAGCATCTCTTTGCATTGTAATGTGATATTTCTGACTCACACAGGTCGATCTTGTCTGTGTACACTGTTATGAGGTCAGTGAAAAACGTGCAGGTGTTTAAATGGGGCCGCACTGAAGAAGGGGTTGAGAAAGCCTTGCTCTATTTATACTCTACAAGCTCCTTCCTTGGGTACAACTCGGGTGCCTGAGGACACGTATGACAGCAGGGGATTAGACTCATTTTAAGCGGCTCTTTGTCTCTTCTGTTTTGTCCACCTTGTTTCCTGTTTAGACCTTCCGTCAAGTTACTGCTCTTATCTATGCAGGTGGTGCATGTTGTGGGTCAACAGTCCTTTTCAACGGAACGGTAAAATCTCCGGTGCTGACCTGTCCTTTACCAGTTTATAAGTCACTATCATCATAATATTCAGTAACTTAGCATACTTCGAAGAGAGAGAGAGAGATAGAGAGAAATTAAATATTTGTAGTTCCTGGCATTTAGTGTCCTATTATCTGTTAATCGCTTTATACTTTCTTAAATTTTGCCCTGAAGACTCATGGATACTGAATAACCACAGTATATAAGACATTCCTGTGCCATTTACTCCCGCCCCAATGCAGCACTGCCGTCCAATGGCCCCGCGATGTCTCCGAGCACTTCGGAAATAAATGAAATTGTCTTAATGTTGCGCTTCAAGACGGGGCTGTGGAAACGTGGGCATGAATAATTAATGAAATCACAGGGCTGAACTGCATAAAGCCGAGATGAGTGAATAAAAATGAATCTGAAGTTGTTCTTATTGCTTTCTTGCAATTAAAAAGAGGAGAGAGAGAGCATCGGCAACATACGTGACATTTAAATACATTCATTAACAGACGGGTTCATTCCTGTCGTCCAGAACGCGTGGAGAGAAAAATCGTTCGGGAACGTTGTTATTCTAGACCCACAGGGCTCCCAGTGAATCCAGACCACGGCAGCCCTTGTACAAAAAAAGGGCCCTATCATTCGCTGCTGAAAGTGCTTCCAATCCGTTTCAAAGCATGGCCTTGTGTTTTAGCCTGTGTGACAAATATAAATGAGGAAAGGTCTATTAGTATGAAAGACTGTGAATGAGCCCATTATATGTGAAAAATATGTCTGTCTCCACACAGCATTATTTAGTTAATACAGTGCTGTAACTGTGATGCTTTTGCTGAGCAGTGACTGCTTCTGTGCTACCTTGAATGTGTACAGTCTCTCTTCAAGGCTTCTCTCAAAAATATACATAAATCTTGAGTCATGTTTCTGGAGAGATCAAGACATAGATATTTTTTGGTGTTTGTTTTTTTTCTTTCACTTGTCAGAAAGCGCTAGAAAGGTGGAGATTTCCTAGGAGCCCTCGGCACCTCTCTGGAATTGCAAAAATTGGCTTTGTTAAATGGAACACGTTGCCAAAGCGATTGAATTAGCGCCAGTAATTAATTGTACCTGGCACCGGACACTTAAAGCCACACGATACGATCAGATATTTTTTCTAATTAAAATGGCTGGCAAACATGCAGATCTTGCTGTGCACAGTGCCCAGCTGCCAGGCACAACAGTGAGTTGTATTTTAACTATCCAAAGCCTCGCGGTGTCCTTTGTAAACATAAATCTTTATCACTGTGGTGCCGTCACCTGTGCCAACCAAATTTACTTCTGTTGCCGTGAAACACAGTCAAATTCAAAAAGATTACCACCTTTTTAGGTTGAAAGTGAAGTGTTTAGGCCCGAGTAGGAGACTTCATGCTGACCGCTACTTCAAAACCTACAGCCTTGCCCAAACTACTGGTGGCATCTGCTGGCGAGAATCAAAATGTTGAACATGTACCAGATTCTCATATGATTCGGAAGCGCAAAGGCTTGAGGGCACCGATAATTGCAGCTGGGAGCATGTTGATCTAAACATATCATCATTCAAGTCAGTGTGGTTTGAAATCTTTTTAAATGGGATAATTTGACTTGATAGTTACAATAGTCAACCTGCAATTGAAATGCCAGCTGAGGCCAGGAAGGTCTCCTCGGTAAAGAGCAAATCATTACTGAAAGGACTGGACGCTGTTTCCCCACAGAAAGGGGACTAACATTCGATTGAGATGAAGTACGATGCGAAGAATCTATTGTCATCTCGCAGAGCAGTGCGGTAATGCACGCTGTGGTTTGTTGTAGGTGTTGTTTAAGGACCTTTTGTTTTCCCCCTCTCGGGCTTTCCATCTTTGTGTAGCATTTTTGAACAGAATAAAAGCAAAATAAAACACCATGTATACTCTGTTTTTCTCCAGTACTTCATCTGTGGCGTTTTGGGTTGATAGCAAAAGGTTTTTCGTAGAAAGTGTTCTACCAAATATTTAGCAAACTACGCTTCTGAAACGTCCAGATTTGTCAGTGTGCCTGTTGGGTTAATGTGAAGTGTTTTGTGATATGTTTTTCGGGGAGTATACCATCTTCTGCTCTCTGCAACAGTTTTGGGACCTACTTTGTTTTCGTACAGCCTGAGGTCTAACTATGTTGGGGTGAAAGTGTAGAAAAGAGGGGCAAATGTGTGTATATATGTGTCTGTGTCTTTCCAAGGTTTATATACGGATCTGGGTTCACCTGTCCTGAAATTGATATGTGTATGTTGAACAGTATACAGTGTAGAGTCTCTCAAGTTAAGTTTGGTTGCCAAGGTGATTGTATTTAAATCAGATATGGCCAAAGTGTGTCTCTACAGTTACTGCTTGCCTACTAAGAAGGCAGCTGAGATCAAATTAGATAACACAGCGAGGGACTGGGGCTTGCTACAAGTTCCATATGCTCATTTATCTCAAAAAATGCTTAATAACCATCAAAAGGGGAATTGCATTTCTATCTTATTCAGGTTTTTTGTCTTGTTAATGCACCAGAGAAGGTCTTTTATTTTTTTATTTTTCTAGGATGTGCAGACATATTCCCCAGTTGCCAACGACAATCGCACGGCTTGACATGCAGTGATGTTAGCGGGCGACCAATTGGAAACGTCCTCTCATGTCTGAGCCTTAACTACTCATTGCTTGTAAATGTGGCTGATGGAAATTAATGTATACATCTTATGGACCTTGTTTTTCTTTGTAGTGGGAAAATGTTCCTGTTGAGTATAAAAAACAATGTCAGAGAAAAGCAAAAACATCCCGTACGGTGAATATTTAAAGAGCCCAAGTATTAAACACTGCAAACAATGGAGCTTATAGCAAGGACTACTTTCAACGGTGAAACGCGTATTCCTTTATAAGCAACTCACCTTTCTCGAACTCTCCCTCTCTCTTTCTTATTTTTTTGTTTTTAATAGACCTTTTTGATGTATGAGTAGAAATTGTATCCGGAGGGCCATTCGAAAAGGTGAGGGAAACCAATAACCTTTTCTCTGAGGTCTCTCTTTACCCTTCTGCTCCTCAGAGTTGTTAATATCATTTATTTATTATTTTGTACCTTTCTACCCTGGAAATGTGCTATGCTAAACCAGTGTTACCTTAGAGGGAGGACCTCTCTGACAGGGAGAGGCAAGGCAAGCAATAATTGAATAAATAAATCCAAAAAAAGATTAGTCCTGCAAAGAAAGTGAACTCGGTGGGGTTTCCTTCACATCATTGAAACAGGCTTACTAATTAAGGTCTAATTAAGGCACTTTCAAGATTTTATTAGCAGTGGACTGTTTACAAGAAGGGCTGGGCTGATTTGTCACATTTCCCAGTGCTCATATTTAATCAAGTATCTTCATATATTTAAGGTTGACCCATTTTAATACGTCTTTACACTTCTCTACACTATGCTATACTTAGAATGCTCTGTAGCAACTGAAGAAACTCTTACAGTAAATATATATACATATATAAAAACACAGCTAATGAAGAGATTTGCCAAAGCTGATTGAGGAGGCAGTGAGTAGGAGAAAAAAAATGAGTGTGTCAGATGTAGCAGATATGGACTATATTGACGCACTTCTGCATTTTCCTTCCTCTCAGTAGTACATTTCCAAGCTGCAGTCTTGCTGAACTATGCAAAGCTAAGGTACATGTTTGGCATCATCTACCTGGTAAAAACTGTAGCAAAACATGGGAAGATCTAAAATTGATGGTGGATATTTTATATTAGCTATGCTTTCAAACTTTTTGGAAGGGGCCTTTTAAGGGGTGTCTTCCCAAATAAACTTGGCTTCCTACAACCTCTGGAAGAGAAAGCAGAACGCCTTGAGCTTGCGGTTGCCATCAGCTGATGTCTGATTGAGAAATCATCTGGTGGGCTTCTGAGGAAGAGTGTTAAAACAAAAAACAAGAAGACGACGAAATAAAAAAACAGCTGACGTTTGTTTTCTTATGGAGAGTGGGTCATCATATGGCCCAAGTGCCTTGTGACAGATAAAGTATATTTATGGAATTCCTGTCTTCATTTTGCGCAAGATCACCCAGAGAGTGCGCTCTGTGATGATTAACTCTGACATTTTCTCCTGAAATCCACTCTGATTAAATATTTGCTGGCTCATTTAATATGAATCTGAATTAATGACCAATCGGAGGTTTCTGCCTGTGCTTTGGTGAAGGATGGCCTGCCGTGACTAGGCTGCTAAATTTTTTAACCTTTTTATGCTTTTTAAGTAATTTTTTCTGTCTTCCTTGTTTAAAAAGCTCTAAATTCACACTAACAGGGGCCAAAGCTTGAGAGAGTCTCTTTATTTATTTGTTTCCTCAGAGGAGGCTAATAATGCAAGCAACGGCTGATTCTTTCTGAAGAAGTGCTCTGCAGGGAGTCTTTTAGGTAAATATAATATTGTGCAATAAATGTAACAAATGTGCAGGGATTCATAATAGTTCTACTTCTATTTCATAAGATAAATGCACAGGCCAAATGATAGTTTAAAGTGTCTTCAGAGTCACAGATGTAGTATTACCTAACAAACTTTCCCACTCCATAATTCCGTGAAAGAACGCGACAATAACAGATTAGATGTGATATTCTCTTATGTGTTAATATTCTTGTGAGTGTGGCAGAAGCCTGTGTTTAAGTGAATGCTCCAGGCACACTGAACACTGCTCCAGTATGGCCCAGGCCAATGAGTCGTATCAAATGATGAACCTGATTGCTGTTGCCATCTGTCACCAGATGTATACCCAGAATGCACCCTAATGCTTTATATTCTCTTGTCTGGAATGTAAATATTTCCCAACAGAGCGTGCCTCGTGTACCATCTGCCAGTTGAATTGGTGAAAATTTCAAGAATATCACATTTAGAACATGTTGTCGGCCCTGCGAGACTCTCTGTTTTTAAGCAGCGCAGATAGCCAAATGGTTCTTGGGGAGAGATTGCGGGAAAAAAAAAGCATCGCCTATAGTATAGTGGACCAGATATAAGCGATCAAGGTCTGCTCTTTATGTATCTGGCCACATTGGCTGTAAAAAGGCAATTTCCAGAGGTGACGAGACCCCTATCCATCATGCCAGATGTCTACAATGCCTGGAAGTCAATTCTGACACCCCTGCGATGGCCCTGGGATGCAAATCTTATGGAGCATCTGTGAAATGTGCTGGCCTGGGGGCAGCACAGTCATTCTCCAACTTATAACCAAATATTGTCTTTTATCTGCCAGGAAGGACAGAAGTCGGGCAATGTGTTCTGGCAAATCCAATCAATTAATCAATCAATCAATCAACGAATACTAACCAAAACAAACAAACCAACAGAGCAGGATACGGACCAAGCAAGGCCTAACTACCGCTAGAGGTTCAGTGTTTTATTTGAAGGCATCTTTCTGTGTTACAGACATTTTTCACTTCTTTAATACTTGCAGTGCTTGTCCTCTCGGTATCCAGAATTTTATGTGGTAAGTTATTTTATGAAAGCTATGTGTCTGCGAGGGGTTATGAAAAGCCTCAAGTGGGTATTATTATCCCGGTGACTTTCTGAATGGAAACCTATTATGCCATTTAGAGAATTGCTTTTGAAAATGCAGAAGGCCAGTAGTGGACCAGACTCATTGTAGGCAGTGAACTGGAACAGAAATCTTCACTTCATGCCTCACAAGTAGTGTATATATATTTTTTCTGTGTTATGCCTTGATGAAATGGCTCATTTTATCTCCCTGTCTAGCAAACAGGGGTTAGGTGTTGGCGCGCTGTTTTGTTTTTGTTTCTTTTCTCCCCGCGTGTTTGCTGATCTCCTCCGAACACATATTGGTCACTCACTGTTACTTCCTCTGTTTTGAAAGGAGCCGAAACCTTTTTGAGGTCAGTCAGCGGCTGAAACAACCACAAGGAGGATGTTTAAAATAGGAAGCACCCTAACATCGTAAATAATTTGGATTGGACATGGCACACTGGATGGGAAACGCCGCTCTATACTGGTGCCACTCAGAATCCCAAGGTCTGTGTGCTGGTTTGTTTCATGAATGCATTTATTTGATGAACGAGTGTTAGAGGTTGCGGATGGTTTGATCTATCAAAGGACAGCGACACACAATGCAGTGAAAGGACTCCTTGCTCCCACACCGCAATCAGGGTCTTCATTTGCTATA
Organism: Amia ocellicauda; assembly: GCF_036373705.1. Lineage (NCBI taxonomy): Eukaryota > Metazoa > Chordata > Actinopteri > Amiiformes > Amiidae > Amia > Amia ocellicauda. Next base: position 19,690,781 of record NC_089866.1, on the reverse strand, counting down.
TTGAGCTGGAGGCCTTGATTCAATGTTTCTTTTATGGCATGAAATAATGTTGCCATTAAATATAAAACCCACAGCAGTGAATTGTATTGACACCCCTAGATTATGACATATTAATTAGTTACACCTAATAACGTTTTAAAAAGATACATTTAATTTGCGGTATTGCGGCATTGAAAACCTATGGTAATCTCTGTCCCCTCGCCTTGAGAGGTTTGGAATGCTGTCACAATGGCTGGAATCAATGCAGATCGTTCAAATTAATTAGGCTGTAGTTATTTATTTAATTACTTATTACCCACCTGAATATGCCTTTATGCGTCAGGGTTTCAGACAGTATTTCAGTTTCAAGTGCATCAGGTTGAAGATGTTACTTGATGTCAAAGGAGCCACTGTGAATAAGCAGGCCGCACTAATTCAGGCACCTACTCTGAATTAACAAAGACATCTATTTAGGACACTATGCTGTTGCTTTGCCTAATCTTTGCAGAGATTATACAATGGAGTCGTAGGAAAGCAGAACATCACTGTGGCTTCATTGTTCTAAGTGTGTACCCACAGGAAATAAGCAGTTTAAATTCAAAATCAACAAACTCCAATCTTGATAAGAAGCATGGTGTAAAGAGTGTCGTTGTTTTAGCGTTTACTTCAGATTTGGCCACGCAAAATGCTATTGCACAGTAAAATCACACAAATGAACTACAGGAAAGGGAAACTCAGCGATAACTTGCATTGTGCTTAACTTGCACTGTGTTTATCAGATCTGTAGAGGAAGCGTGTTGTATAAGAATGAAAGTGGAAGAAAATGAAATACGTCACTCGCAGTGTGATACTGGTTGCAACTTCCAATGTTTTTTCCTTCTTTTTCTAAAACCACCGGCCTGAAATAACTTTTAAGCCGAAGCCAGACTTCGCATTAGGGCCCCGCAGATCAAAGCAGGATTCTGATATCCTGGCACCAGATGTATCTTTAACGCTTCAAAGGTTAAGTATTAGCACTAGGAGATACACACACCTTGTAAGCATATAAGCAAAGACTGACTTCTGGCCCTTGCTGTAATGGAAGTAAGACTGGGGCGTTGTGCAACACAGGTGCTTTGTGGGGCCGGCTGGGTGGCACACAGAAGCCAGTGTAACTGAAGCAAGCAGAAAATTCCATTCCTGTGGAAAATGTTCTTTTTTCTGTCTTTTTTTAACATCCTTTCTGTCCAGTGCACATTAGTTTAAAATGTGATATAAATGTCCACAAGAAATAAGTCTGACCCTCCCAATTAGCTACAGACAGTTCCCGGTTCTTTTTATATATTTATATGTGTGTGTAATTATATATTTTTTAATTAGAGCATCTGATCAAAGGTTGGCAAAGAGAAAACGAAACTGCTGTTGTAGAACAATTGTGTTTAAAGATCTAGGAAAAGAAAGAAAAATGAAAAACAAACGGAGCTAATTATCACTTCAAGGCTGAGCAAATGGCTGTGACGTATGTGAAATTCTTCCAAGTTTCTTTTGTCTTTTCCAAAGGATATACATTAAAGTAGGAGGCCCATCACATCCAGATAATCTTGTAATAAGCCCGGTGCGGAACAGCCATCAAAAATGCATTAAAAATTGGCCGTGTTAAAAAGCACCTGAAACAGATGGTACACAGTGCAGAGGACAGACAAATTACACCGTGGCTCATTGCAATATTGGCTGACAACCACCGCCGTGTCCCATTGTCAGATTGGAGAAATCCAGGCTTGCTGCGAGACTGTCACAATCAGGCTTCCGGCTGTATATTAAAACCTCGGTAACTGGTAGTAATTAAGTTATGGGGGAGTCTTTTAGCAACAGAAATAAACATCAAGAAGCAACAAAATCATTGTATGCTATCATAAATGTTATGACTGCCTAGACAGAAAAAAATATTCAGAGACAGTTTTAATTTGAGTTTAAAAAACAAACTTCCTCTGCATTTGAAAGCGTTTGCAAATACAGTATCTCTGCAAGCACGATCATTTTGTGAGGCGTCTTAAAACATCTGTATATAAATCAATATATATTTCAGTCTTTCCACATGTGCCACAGAGGATATGTTTTGTTAGTTTATGTGTGTTTCAGAAACCGTGCCAAACAACAAACGTATTTCAATCTCATCGATACAATTATCAGTTACATTTTGTATTTCTCTTCTCCGATGGATTACGGACTGCTAAAAAAAGGCAATTTGCAAATCTCTTGATATCCTTGTGAAAAAAATAGATTTAACTAGATTTGTGCAGACCTAAAGGTAATTTAAATGTGTAACGTGAGAATGACAGTAGGGTTTAAAGATGCTCATTCAGGGGTTGTAAAAGGGCTCACTGGGGTACAGTGATTTAAAATGGAAGGAGTTCATGAGATTATATTTCAAATGGAAAATCTATTTAAAATGGATTTGTAGAATTGTATACTTGCACAGGTTTAATGTTGACTGGTCCCAAAAGGAAATTATCAGATCTCCCACCGAAGTAGAGGAATTATTTTATCCAGATCGGGGGATTTTGTCGCTGAAGTTCAGAGACACTGTTTTTTAAATGACAGAATGATTTATGGATAAGAATTGGTCAGGTAATATTGGTGAAATGTGTTATTTTCTCATATCATTTGAAGCTTGCCACATAATACACACACTATACTCCCCAAAAATCACACGAAACCCTTGGTAGTACCTCTGTGAAGTCTTCTATGAGTATTTGTAGTAGTATCTTACACCATGCAGCTTAAGAAAAGAAAGCTGATTCTTGGATTGATTGTGTGGGGTTTATTTGATCTTAAATATAATTTGCCTCGCATCACTTAAACCGAGGTCTGTGCTGTGTGAAGGATGAGCCGCCTGTGGCTCTAGGAGTTTACAGCTGTGGAAGATTTTTGTGTTAATGTGCTACAACATGACAGCTTGGAGAGCTTGTGTGTAAAATTCATGGATCCAGGGTGAAAATTGGGTCCCACATGCCTAAAAGAATGTGCTAAAGAAACAAACAAACACAAAAAACAAACAAGGAAGGAATGTAAAGGAAACAGTTTAACTAATTTCCTGTGTAAACTTGGCCATCTGGAATGTGAGTTAAATTAAACTCTTCTTGGGCATTGGGCATCTATTTGGGCAGCCAGAGATAAATAAACCTGGATGCTGATGAACAGAATAAATCACTTTATTGCTTCTGCTACTGGGTACACAGGTTCCCATGCTACCTAGCTATTTTGGCTTCCCAGCCCCAAGCCCTACCAAATCTAGGATGCAGAACTTCAAGGGGTTAAGGAACTAAAGCACTGGCCAGCAGAAGTTAATCTTTGTGAATTCATAGGCGCAACCCTCTTAACAATCAGGATTAGTTGTATAGTCCTTTGTATGTTTTTATACCTTACGTTTTGTGTACCCCCCTTGACACTGCAGATGAACGTGCTGAGTGATTTAAAGTGCGAAAACAAACAAACAAACTAATGTAACTGTTTTACTTGCAGATGCTGAATTCGTCCCCCCTGGCTGTGGCTTCTTGAATGGCGTTTCATTAAAAGCGAAAGGCTATCAGTCAGCACTTTGTACATGGGAATCGGCATCCCGGGGCCTGGCAGAGGAGCGCAGACAAAGCCGTTGCCATTAGGAGGAGGGGAGAAAAATGCTCCAAAGAGTCTCTGTCCCTGGTTTGATAACAGAGCGAGAGCTGCATCAACTGATCCTCTTTCAAGCCACCAGCGAGCGCTCAATTTTCACGACATGAACCCTCCATCAGCTTCGTCTCCTGGGCTTTCCACTGGAACTTAAATAGGGAGGGGAGTGCTAAAACACAGAGACACAGGGCACATTTATCCAAAGGAAAGAGACACCATGCAAAGCACTGAATGACAAGAGAAAGTGATCATCCTTTTCTTTTTTACTTCTTTATTATTTATTAATATTGTTGTGCTTTTTTTTTTTTTTTTTTTTTTTTTTTTACAAAGCTGGCATTCCACCACAGAAGACCTTAATTTGGTGCTTCCCTTCTGTTCATTTCATTGTTTCTTTTAATCGTTTTGGCTGGGTTTGCGTTTTTCAACTGGACACCCTGCAGCTTTGTGAGCACCGTTCCTCTCTTCGCTGCTTTATGTTCGGCGGCGGTGCCCGGGGTTTGAGTGGCAGCGGGGCAAAGAATGGCTAGGCTACTTCTGAAACTTCAGCGCTACTTTCGAAGGAAGCCAGTGCGGTTCTTCTCCTTCATCATCCTGTACCTGACAGCCGGCAGCCTCGTCTTCCTGCACTCTGGGTTCGCGGGGGACACCACAGAGACCAGTAAAGAGCCAGCAGCGGTGGAGACAGTGAATGGGGCTCTGGACGCGCCCAACCAGGGCCTGGCTGGAAGAGTTTTGAAGGAGACTCAGAGACCGCCAAGACGTTATGGACCACCTTGGCTCAAGCCGGCCTCTATGGACGCTCCGGAAAGAGGGAGAAATGGGGACTACACCAGCAAGTGGAATCGGGCGCTGAAAGGGAGGAACACGAAGGACCCAGAAGAGAGTAGGGGTGAGTATCGCTTTTCTACCCTTTCTGCATTGAGAAAAATACAACAAGATAATGATTTACAGTGATTTAGTTAGTTTTCTTCTTTCTCCCCCCCTTTCTTTCTTTGCTTTCCTATAAAAAATATAAAAACTGAGTCTAATGACCTTTTAAAAGGGGAGAGACACACTGTGCAGTACGGAAAAATGAAGTTCAGCTCTTGCGCTGTGAGCTAAAGGTGTCTGAGAAGATAAGGATGAACCGCGCGTCTGGAGCCTGCAGCGAGACAATACAAAGCATTATTTATGGAACGAATCGGGCCTCTTTGGTCTAATGCAGAAGATTTTTTATATTAACACTATGTCCTTGTGAACCATCGCTCAATACCTTCATATGAAAATAAGGGCATTACTAAACACTAATGAAAGGGTTATTCAAACATTAGTATTGACAGAATGTGCCGGAAACCCACTGGGAGGTAACAGCTCTGAGTTGCGGACGACAGTTGACAAAGGCACTTGCAAAGTCCTTCCATCGGCATGCTAAGTGCTCAACGTGTCAGTGTGCTGTGAAGAGAAAGAAAGTCCTTCGTTTAACCTGTTAACCCACCACAGAATTAAAGCGATTGAAGTTTTTGTCATGCTAAACCTGCTCTAAAAAAAGAAAAGGATTGTTCCCCACCCCCACCCCCAAAAAATCACTTGAAAAGCATTAGGTTCAAACTAGCAGTATGTGCAGCTTTGAGAGACGATCTATCTCCTGCAATATGAAGGAGGTATAGAGGCTGCTGAGTCACTGTATGAACTGAACACGCCTTCATTATTTTAAATCAAGGTATCTCTCCGCAAAGTGATGTTGTTCATAAGAGGGTTTAATATCTCTGTTGACCCCACGCGAACCTGTCTCTGCATATATTCTCAAAGTCCTTGGGGTTAATCAGGGAGGAAATTAGCACTAGCCAAGAGCTGTCTGATTTCTGTGAATGGCATGAATATTTTAATGTATAAGTAATAATTGGCTCTCGTCGTGGTTAGCTCCTTGGCTTCATTCTCCGCTGGTTGCATTCGAAGAGCTCCGGTAGGTTTTCTCGCAGGGATCGCTCTCTCTCCCTTCGTTCTCCGTGCATCGAACGTCAAGGCCTCGTTTGAGATTGACACGGGATAGTAACCGACATCATTCCTGCCATCCATTGTCCGGGCAACTTATTATTATCATCACTTACTGAAACCGTGGGGCTCAAAGGTAGTAGAGGCTCAGTGATCTCTGCAAGTGATAAGGACAATTCCGTAACCGCTTGTCAGCGCTGGAAGAGTGGAATCTATTATATGAATCGATATGCGTTATATTAATATAGAGAGCAGATTGCCACAGTTCGGAGCTCTTTGAAACAGCTTGTTCTGTTCCGACCCCATGGGACCATACATGTGGCTGCAATTTGTTGTCATTAATAAAGTGGGTCAGCGACAAGAGGCACCGTACAGTAACATACTGCTATAGAACATTGAATTTGTGACAGCGGCGTAATGGATGGCATTGGTATTTAGGGAAATTGCCGCAGTATTATCATTTATCTAATGACAGAATTGTGTAAGCTGTGGCATGCCGTATTTATTCTGCTTTGCTTTGGCAGACCTTTCAGGGACAGTGCCCGAGGAAGTCTCTGCCCACCGCTGACTTTGCCTCGCCTCGGCTCGTTCCAAATCAGTTCTTCGTCTTTTGTGGTCGGTTCACCTTCTGCAGAATCTGTTTCAGTGTAAAAAGATGACTGAGATCTCACTGAGAATTTCGTGAGCAGTTTGCGTACGTCCAAGACATTGGAGAAGTCAGATTTCTGAATAAACCGTGCTGGGTCACAGTTGGGTCTCGTGATTGATGATTCTTTCTCCTTGCGATAATGTGAATAATTCTGAAGAGCACTTCTACCACTCATGACTAATATACTGGCTACTATGTAACATTTAATTGGGCTAAACTGAATACCTCATTATATATCTTATGTCATTGTTGTATGTACTTACACACCTATAATACATTCTAATCTTTCTAAACTTTGTCACTTCATAGAGAAAATGTGCTCTGTGTTTACATAAAGTAGGCTAGCTGTGAACTCACAAATTCAGCAAGAGGTGGTGAAACTGGCTTTATTTTATTATAACATTACAGAGACTTACAGAAAACATTTCTACGAGTGGGGGGTGGTGTTGGTTGGGGCGACTTTAGATATAATCTGAAATTGAGATTTGCTCGTCATCCAATCAGAAGTGTTCATTCGACATCAGCCTTTGTACATACCAAAATGGTGTCCCGGGTCTCAATCTTGATGTAAACACTGAACATTTTGATATTTCTTTAAATTCTTGAAATGTAAGAGCATTGATACAATGTTTATAATGCAATTTAAATTGATAGCGCCTCGACATTCTTGTATTTTGAATTATAGTGCCTGAGGTGCTTAAACGGCCTGTTATAGACTATGTCTTATAATATTTCTGAGTATATACGCTTATCCACGGCAATTGTAACAATATATCACATTTTAAAATGTTTGTAAACTCAATACTAGATTTTATCATTTTCTCTGTTATATTTGATTCAAAAACTGGAACAAATATTGTAAAGTAAACACGTTACTTTAAAAAAAATACTAATATGTTGCATATCCTTCACTCTCGATTACAGTAAGTACTTTTCTGATTCGTCCTTTAATTAAAATATACTTCTCTTTATCAAAACCTGCCATGGGCTTGTTAACGAGGCATACCGAAACCTGCTATTCAGTGGGGTTTGAAAAATATTAGGAAGCTTCCATTAAAAGAAAAAAAAAAAAAACTAATTTGAAGATTGTATCACTCTCTATTCATTAGGCTAATCCGAACTGACATTTTAAGAATTCCTAGCAGATGGTTTCTAAGTGCAAATCTCTAGTCACTGTAAAACTGCACAGCATTCCCTTTCCAGACCATATGTAATGTGTCCATAGTAATTAACCTCTGACAGACAGCCTCGTCCTCTAAGTGACAGAAATTAATTTTGTCATTGTGAGATTATCTTGGCTTTATCATTCCCAAATAATCAGCCAGTCCCCAAACTCAGATTTATGTATGTGCTTAAGATAGATCCCTGAATGTATTCTCATCCAATCTCTTTCTGGCAAGGCGTTAGGAGGAAGGCAGCAGGTAGCTTCGAACAACTCTAGAAACGAGGGCCTTCGGGTGACTCAACTGGTTAAAGCCTCTGCTAAGGGCACAGACAGGATCCTACTGTCCAGAAGTGTCGGAAAATAATTTGGGATATAATGATATTCAGTCATTACTATTGGGAAAGGTGAGACAGATCTTGGGTTGCTTCTCGGATAGCAGAGAGGCACTTCATTATGCATACTGTACGTTCTGATCTGACATTCTCTGAGAACACAGTGCATCCTTTAATCCCAATTGTCTTCCTGTATCCTTCAGGATCCATTGTTATTTTAAAGGTTGTGGTCACAAACCCTCTTTAATTTACTGACTGCAATGATTACTGGACTCACTGCTGACTGACTGGTTAAGTCTTCACTAGACTCCACATATATTTCAATATTTTTTTCTATAGCTATAGTGAGTGTTTGTTTTTTCCATGCAGGTCACAGGGTGTCACAATTTAGACGTGCAGAATAGACATGTTAAGTACACTGCTGTCGATTCCACAGCCTGACCCTTTTGAATCCATAAAAGGTCAGCCAAAGTCAGCTTCACTTACAAACAGCCTGAAAGTAGTAAATGGTACAGCTGTAAGGTGTCGAGACTGTTTTTCTCTTTGTTTAGTTTTTTTCTGTAACATCTTGATGATGACATGAGATGCGAACGCGAGGGGGGGAAAAGAAGAAGTGTAAAACGTTGTGGGATTGTGTGTGCGTGTGGGGGGTGGCGGGCGGGGGTTGCTTTTAAAATAGAATGAAGTCAGAGCCGTGGTGAAATCGTGACAGCTCCTGAGCTTATTGCGGTATAAAGATGTTCACACAATGTATGTCAGATAAGCTATTAAATCATAAGGTTCAAATCTGGGAGCAGCGTTTCTGTACTGATGCCATGATGTTCCCACATTTTATCAGCACATTAATTTTCTTATTTGCATTTGCCTCCCCAGGCAGTGATGTCAAACATTGATGTTCAATGAACTTATCATGCTGGGATGTCTCTCTCGCGCGCGCTCACACTTCCCCCCTCCCCCCCCTCCCTATCCCCTCTCTCCCTCTCTCTCCCTCTCTCTCCCTCTCTCTCTCTCTCTCTCTCCCTCTCCCTCTCCCTATCGGTCTCTCGGCGCTCTGACAGACAGTTGAAAAAGTAATTTACGCTTTCAAAGCTGCATTCTCTCCTTCACCCGAAAAGTGTTCTCAACCTTCAGTGTTGAATCGTCTCCTCATCAAACAGCAGTCTTCCAAAGTCAACTTCAAGGGACACCGTACGGCGTCCTCTCACCAGGGAACTGGGTCTCACATTGGCAGCCTCTCTCAGCCACTAGGGACCGAGCCCCGGCTGTCTGTCAGCCTAGGATCTGAGCACAGGAACTAGCAGCTTCTGAGCCAATGTGGAAAACTTGTTATCAGAGGGAAATTCAAGATAAATGTTATGGCACACCCAGAGGAGGCTGTATATCCAGAGCTCCTTTTTGTATCTTTTAAGAATTGATCGTCTAGCCTAATGCTTGTTTGTTTGTTTGTTTTTAGTTCCACAGTAAAATGCTATTATATGCTAGCATTGAAAGAGCTACCTAAAAGCAACAACTGTCAGTGTTTTGTAACAAACTTATTTATGGAAGTATTCCTTTATTTGATTTAGATTTATGAATATTAGCATACAGCCTTGTATTCAGAAAACAAGCTTGTCGTTTCAGCTTTAGGCTAGTTTTAAGGGAGGACTCGGTTTATGGTTCCAGTACATTCGGGCTACAGGTGAAGGTAGTAATTATATAATGGTTACATTCCAGTTGTTAGTCAGACACATTTTGACTAGTTAAACTACATTAAGTGTCAAGAGCTTTGGCCAAACCCTAATAGGACTTTGATGGATGGAGTGTAATAATGTATTTAGATTGGGTTTGAACCTGCTTGGCTGAGGGAACGATAGACTGGCTGTGTAGATGTGAAGCAAGGCATGCTGGGAAAGCAGTATTTAAGCCCCATATTTATACATGATGTGGGCGGGGGCAGGGTCTGACCCCTCTTGCAAAATTGTGTTTACAACACCAATTAGCATTCAGAATAGGTATCTCAGTTGGAGTATGATAATAGGATTACATTTCCCAGAAAACCTAGACCTCCATTAGAGTCAGGTTAGCATTTCTACTGGGTTAATTAAGATGAGTAATGTTTGGCGACCTGGGTGTCGCTCCAGATTCTGGTGTCTGCTTATTGTTGAGGTTCTGGCTATTGGCGTGGCCAATAAGGGGGTATTTAGGGATCTTATTAGTGTAATGCAATATGTTTCAAAGGGCATAAAAAGAGGCTTGTGTGGAAGACTTTAAAGCCATTATGATATGATACAATCTCATCACCACCTCCTACCAGTTTAAAAGATTGTCTTCGCTTTCCTAATGGGTAGGGTAACTGTCCAGGAGGGGTCTGAGCCCATTGATCCCACGAAGGGAGACGGACTTGGAAGGATGTTACATAAAGAGAAAGATGGAAATTGCTGTGTGAGGGGCTAAGATGTTTTTTTGGACTGACAGCCGGCTGTATTTATAAACGCTTTTTAGTTCTTGATAGAGAGCTCTGGGGACAACCGAATATCCATAGAACAGAGCCGGAGTCTTGTAATAATCCATTTAGAAGAGATTTGCTGTGACTTTGAACAATGAGCAGTAGATTGTGCTGAGACAGTGCACAGAGTGAGGCATCTGTAATGAACTCCCATCATATGTTTAACACACTGTGCGGGTGTGTGCCAGGCTGCGCAGGATTAAGACTCTGGAGGCCTGGAGACAGCAGGCTTAGATGCTGCTGCACTCGACTTCTTCAGACCTTCCAGGCGTCGAGATGCATGCATGACTCGGATTCTTTTTTTTTTTTTTTTTCATTTTTTTCCCAACACATCTCCTGATTTTGTTTAAATATCTTAGATTAACATTGTTAATCAACACCACCAAATAACCACTATCTGTAATTAAATACTATCTATTTACTATTTACTATACTATCTAATACTATTATAATATCTGTTATGGTTGTCCAAGACACTGAAGAGTTATGCACTAGACTTCTGCCACTTGTTGCAACTTCAAAGCTCTTGGGACTCGGTCAGCAATGACACCTGACCCGAGAGCAGCCGAGACACATTTTATAGAGTTGTGTAGGGCAGGCCACGTTGTCATCTGCACCGATCTAAAACAAGATGTAGGCTTATTAGGAGGTGGTGTGCAACTGACGGGTGAACTGAGGAGACCTGCTGTCAGCCGCTGATGTGGCGAAGCTCCTCTTAATGACCAACAAATGTGACATTGGCAGGCAAGAATATAGTGTTCACCTCTTATCCTGGGAGAAAATACCAGTTATTTCAGTGTTATGACACTAATTTGTGTTGTTGTTGTAATTCTAAGAACTAGAACTAAGCACTACCTGGAATTTTAATTCAGTTATAGAAAATCAATACTCACCAGTGCATTTGCAGTTTATATTTGTTTATTTATTTCATGTATGTGTCTTTTATTGCCATATCATAAAAATCGGGAGATTCTAAGTTTTACAGCGCACAGTTGCTCTGGAAGATTAGGAGAGATCTCGTGTTATAACTTCTGCCTGAATCTCAAAGGCTCCTTGTCTTGTGGATGCTTTATCCTAAGAGCACCATTCATAGCAGAGTTAAATCTTTTCAAATCTGCGACTTACTTTGTGATAAAGCAGATTACAAGGCAATGGCCCTGAATAACGTAGGGCAAAGCCTCCTGACCTTAGGCTTGGACTGTTTCGAAACAGTTGTAATTACAGTAATGGCCAATGGATTCCAGACTAAAGAAAAACTCTGCTAGGTTTTAATGGAGGTATTAAAGTGTAATTGGTAGCGTTAACAATTACACCGGACAGATGGCAGTGGACTTAAAGTCAGAGACATTTCTAGTGGTGTGTTTGAAGCCCATGGTGAATGGTGAAAATATAGACCATACGGCATTATAAATCCTGTGGAGTAATTGCCCAAATAGTCAGGGGTCTTTGTCTGTGGAACTGAAATGTACTTTATGAACCTTAGCAATAAATAAATAAAATGATACAGTAAAAGCAGAACTGTTGTTACAACAGCACACCACCAGAAGGTGCTATGAACATGTTTACAAAGCGTTTTAGGAAATCCTGAAACTATACAAAAACTGTGCTGGAGTGACTGATTTATATATTTAATTATCCAGAATTTGGTGTCATCTGACTGCACTGCAGATGAAAATGCAATATTAAAATTGAAGTAACATGAAATGCTAAAAGTTCTGTATGTCCTAGTAGAGTTATTTTACAAAATGCATACAGTGCACACTCACTGCACTGCAGTTTTGTGGTTTTATCCACATCATAATAAAACAATCTCCTCATTTCAGTACACTGGTGTTATGATTTCATACTTAGAGACTGGTTTTACAATTTTATGTAAAAACAGGATCTAAATTAATCTGAATATGTTTTGAACTGCTTGGGGAAAAAAGCAGTATGGAAACTTTGTGTGTTGTATATGTCTTGTTCTATTAATTACAAAAAAAAAATAGTAATTAGATTCAAATTAGTTTGAAGAGATATATTAATTACCACTATTACTGGAGAAAATAAACATTAAGAATATTTTGATGTTAGCAAAAGACTGATTGTGACAGGACAGAGTGAGCTGTCTTTTAATTTTTTTATGTGACTGCGACAGATGAATTTTAGATTTTTTGCATTTCTAGCCACCATAAATCATCCAAATTCACATATTGCAGACCTCAATACTTCCCCCCATTGATTTTCTTCATCCTTTTTTTTCCCCCTAAACATGATTCTCCAAAAAAAAAACAAAGCAAGTTTGTGTTTATTCTTTCGTAATTAGTCTACTCTAGACTTTAAGTTGTTGTGTGGAGATTTTACAAGGGTAGATCTAGCGCTGTCCTATGTCACGTGATCCTATCTGGTTCTGTTATCAACTGGGCTACAGCCTTCCCTGGTTGGTCCACGGAAGCAGCTGTTGCCATGATGCCACTTGTTCTGGTTTGCTGCCACTTCAGTGACACAATCTCTTAAGCAATCATTCAAGGTAATTATCAGCTAGACTTCAGTATCCCAGACATGATCAACCCGCACGTTCGTTTTTTCTCTTCTAAGTTGCTGATCCAACAGACAGTGATTCTTCCCCCAGCATATCCTCTAAGCCTGCAATATTCAACCACCAAACCCACAAGCAAAGAGTCTCCATGTGTGCGGCTTGTGTTGTGTGTGTCTTGTGTGCGGCGGTTGTGTGGACTCAGCACTATTACTGTATCAATTACAGTATGAAAACAAGCAATATGTGTGTTAATGAAATCCCTGCCTGCCTTTGTCCAGTTGGCTGCCAGTGAAGCAGGGTATGGAAATTGGAAAATCATTCATCACAGTTCTGCACAATCTCATACGTCACACTTCTGTGTACAATTTGGCATCGTCTGTCACTCAATGTTTAATTTACAGTACTGAACTCCAAGCATTCTCTCTCTCTCTCTCTATTCAGTGTATAATAAATATACTTTGTAGGAAATGAAATAACATTAGAAAAGAAGAGTAAATTGTTTAAAACTAATGCCTTGTTGTTGTGTTTTGTATTTCCTCAGCAAAATACATTGGCTGTTATACTGACAACACACAGAAGCGAGCGCTCAGGGGAGCATCCTTTTTTGACTACAGGAAAATGACAGTGTTCCGTTGCCAGGACAACTGTGCCGAAAGGTAGGCCTGTGTTTTTCCCAGCGTTAATTAAAACTGTTGATCAATGGCAATGATGTCTTTGCAATCATACTAAAATGACTTAAGGGGGAGTTTATTGCTTTATTGTTTTAGAAAGACGCTGTATATGAATAAGGACAAAAACAGAACAGATACCAAAAAATACTTGACGTACAACATGGTTAAAACTAGTTTCAGATAATTTGCCGGGGTGTATGTGAAACGTGATGATGCACAACAGGCTTCCTATGTCCTCCAGCAAATGACAGCATCCAGCTGTATGCCACAGATTCCTCCGGCACATCCCTATATGTATTTATAAGCAGTGCTCTGTATGCTGAGCTGTACAATATTCCCTAATGCACTTGAGTTCAACTTCTGTAAATAGACTTGGTGTACTGGATTTGGTGCAAGAGATCATTTCACTCTCTAACGTTTAAATGTATCCACCGTCAGGAATTTGTGGAAGCCTTTTCTCCGCTTATCTGCGCCTGTCCACCTCAGTGCCTTCCATTACACCCACCACTGGATTGTGGAAGTAAAAATAAATATTTTATTTATTTATTGGCGCGTCCTCTCTTGCTTCGCCTGCCCCACCCATCGGCTTCTGCATCAGCTGTAAATAAATGAATGCATCTGAAAGCCATTTCTCCAACCATGCAGCCATTTTCTATGGTGTTCTTACACCAGCAGACACCCAAGAGTTCTGTAATAGCTTTCGTTTGTGACATATGATGGGAAATCAAAAGTGAGGAGAGGCAAATGAGTGGTTTAGTCACCGTGTGAACAAGGGTAATTGTAATCAGATTTACCCATGTAAACCTTTTAAGGCTTTATTGAATTATACCATAGTAAAACTATAATATCGTTCTCACCCTCTTAAGTAGCACTTAAGCATGTCATGTCTGCGTGGTAGTCTTTGATAGGTGTGAAAACGGAAAAGCACCCTATGAGTACATGCTGCCGCTTTCTTTTACAACTGCTGGTCACTACAGCCAAATCAAAAGAAGGGGTGAGTGATTCAAAGAGTCAGTGAGGGCACAGTTCTCACGGTTGGTGAAATACAAATGATGGAGCTGTGGTTAATAACATATTCCCAGCTCATAGTCAGTCCCCCCTCCAAGTCATACTGCATTAGCAAGGTCACAGGCACAATTATATTTCAAGAAGGGTGAGCAATCAATTCCAGCACACTCAAGAATAGAATGAAGTGTGGTAGGCATAGCAGGAGGAGAAAGAGAAATTTATATATTTATTTTTGTCTTGTTTGTTAATTTACCCTTCTGTGTTGTAATAGAGGCTACATGTTCGCTGGCTTGGAGTTTGGAGCTGAGTGTTACTGCGGCCACAAGATCCAGGCGCCCAACGCCAGCGAGAGTGACTGTAACATGGAGTGCAAGGGGGAGAAAAACAATGTCTGCGGAGGAGCCAACCGTCTCTCCATCTACCGGCTAGAGCTGAGCCAGGAATCTGCCAGGCGATGTGAGTAGACTGGGAGTCTGCCGGTGCTTCGGAATGGTTCATATTCTCCTCGGTTTCTCTGCCTTCGACCAAAATCCTGTAGGATTCCTGCATATAATCCATCCGCAGACATTGAATCCTCAAGGATTCGGGGCCAAAGACCTTATTGATTCCTTCAAGTTTTTTTTTCTTCCCCCTGGCTTGCAAAATAAGTCCTGCAGGTAATTTTTGAAAGAGCCCTGCAGGAAATTGGCAGGAATCCAGTGTTTGGCCACAAAATCCTGACAAATTGTTCCTAAAGGATTAATTTTATATTTGGGGCGTTTGTGTAGAAATGATGTGATGTTCCTCCCCTCCATAAAAATAAGGAATAAATAATAGAAACTGATCAACCCCCCAGGGTTGCAATTTATAAGGGAAACATAAGCCAAACAGTCTGATGTTTAGATTTTGGGATGCTACCTATAGCTCAACATTACATCCATTATAAGCAAACAGTGACGTTGTGGTTGGCTTGAATAATACATTAAAACAGGAATAAACATTTACTTAAGCCGCAGGGGTTCTGACAACTTTGAAAGTAGTGAATTCATAGAGCTTCTCACTTGAATGAGGTTAATGTCTTGCTCTGACCGCTACTGTGAAAACAAAAAAAAGAAAAACAAGTTGGAGAATAAAAGCTAAGACCAGCATTTCTTTGAGCACGCACACTTTTTTCCTTTTTTTCCTTTTCGATTGGAACCAAGCGCAGCACAATTTGTCCAGTTCCTCCCAGGGTTCCGACACAAGATGTACGTTGAAACCTGTACAATAGATGCAGTGCATCTTTCTGCATTAATGCCTTTCCTGTGTGAATACAGCCTTCATCTGGGGCTTCACAACTGATGACATGCTGAGGTGGTGGTTGAGGATGTGACACCCTTGCTTCTAAATCATAAGGTTACAGTTTTAAATTGTGCCCTTGGGGCTGAGCTGGGGCTGTCTCCATCTGTCGCAGCTGTTGGAGCTCAGATCTGCAAGGAGAGCTGCCTTCTGGATGAGTTATGCTGTAAAATGACCCATTTCTACATTTTTAAAGCAAACGATTTGGATGTTAAAAAACCACAATAGTCCCCCAGTAAACACTCTGGGCTATGTGTTGTAGTGTTGCCTGCTCCCTCCCGTAATAAATGTCTATTGCTTGGGCAATTTGCCCTTGGCAGCAGATCAAGTCACTGTAAAGAGTTACACTTCTAGCTCTAAGGTTTGTACTTGTTATAAACTTTTCAGTCGTGGTTCAATGAATACATCCAGCACCTTTGTTTTTTTTGGTGTGTGTTTATTTTTGCCTTGTTTTATAAAGAAAGCTTTTTGAAATTAGTGTTCCCAAATCCCCCCCCCCCCCGAGATGCCAGCAGAAAATTGGCCAGAACCACCACTAAAATCAGAGGAATCAAACAAACATGACAATGCATAAAACCCAAGCCGGATCCCCTTTTCATTTTCTTTATGAAAAGCAAAAAAAGGAAATTAAGAGAATGCATTCAGTGCTCAAATAATGAGCTCATTTAGTTTCAGGAACTGATATTATATTCGTGGCTTCCTCACAGTTGCTTACTGCAGCCTTTTTTTTGTTTTTTGTTGCCAGCCTAAATCAAATTAATGGCAAAACAAATACAGTCCCCAGTCTTTGCAGAAATGTGTGCCAATCAATATTTATGGTGCTTTTGACCCATATTCAGGGGGAATTTAATTGCTTGTGTGATTGACTGCTGTGAGTCTCAGCCAGCCCCGATGTCTTTGAGGGATTCAGACATACAGCTCTGCTAATTGCGCATCCCATTGTCCTTGCTGCTGCAACAGTGCGGCCGACCCATTAACACCTAATGATGTCTGTGCTTAGGGTCCAATCCCTCATTGTCTGCTGCGAGATAAATTAGAAACGATAAACTCCAGGGTTAGGGCTGTGTTCTGATTAAAGGGTCCCTTCTGTCATTCCCCATTCCCTCCTTAATTAAAGTAAAAGAGGAATTCTTACGTTTGCTTGTATATATACATATATATATATATATATATATATATATATATATATATATATATATATATATAAAAATAAAACATGCTACACAAACAGAACAGAGTTGTTTTTGTGGGCTCTCTAGCAATGTACATTTAATTGCATGGGAAGGATGCCAGTTTTTGATTAATGTGTGCCTTAGTAAAAAGTGTCACATACTATGTTAGCCATCCTACATGTCCCCAGACTGTCTGCTGCTGGTCATTGGATGGTTATTATTACACTCTTGAAGACTTATGAAGATTTAGCGTCACTAATTCCAAACGACACAGAGATAGATGTATTTACTTCCACAGGAATAGGCCGCCTTGGCTGTACCATGTTATTCCATATCAGAACTGAATTCCTGTCAGGTAATTACTTAAATGAATCATCTGCATGAAGTGGATGAACCACATAGTCTCGGTTTGTTGAATTGTCTGAGAATTGCCAGCAGGCCATAGCCATTTACCCATAAGTTTGTGTCACAGGCTTGTTTTTTTGTCGCGCTTTCTTCTAAATATGCACAGTTAAATGACACTCCTTGCGAGTGTAAAGCAAAGACTCAGATACCTAAGCGTACTTCTCCTGTGTGCACAGTTTTATAGCACTCTTTTTCTGTGATACATTACTCTGACTGCGTAAGAAAGACGTGAATGAGCTCGACACTAGACAGAATGAAAAGACTTAAAAGCGCATTCAATATGGGTGCCGCGGCAGGCACATTGTGCAGCGAGTGACCCAGGTAGACACAAGGAGGGCACGCTGTGACGAACAACGGCACTCTGGAGAGAAAGTGTGTGAGGTTTGGGTGCACAGGAGCAGCCACGAAATAGCAAAGGAAATATTTTTTCCCCCTAGTTCCATGTGATATAAATAGACCATCTAATGACCGTTTCTGTCACTTCTAAAGACATCATGATAATCCCACTCATGATGACTAATTCGGTCCATTTTTCAGTCATGCCATCTGTACTTAAATTCTAATTACCTAGGGGATGAGTGTGCAATTAGATGAGTATTCTCTTCATTCTCGTCTTCCTTTTGTACAGCCCGCATATCTCTATTTGCAGTGCATCTCCTGGAGGTACCATCGTGGTGATTGACACCAAGGTGCATTAAAGTCATACCACACGCGGAAACTTGCTGTGTGGACGGCTTTGAAATTCTAATTCGTTACCAAAGCCGAACGTCTGGCATTGTGTGAAAGTCATTCCAATACATCTTTCTGAGCGCGAACTTCAATGTAATGGTGATGTTGTGGGGAAATATATATTAAAACAGGAAATCTGTAAAATGATCAGGGTGAGCAGGTTTTCTGAACCCCCGCAGTGAAGAATTCTCACTCTTCTCTTTTTTCTTTTCCCGTTGTATAGATGGAAGTGCAATCTTTAAAGGCTGCTTCAGGAAACCAGAGAACGTGTCGCTTGCTCTACCTGTCAGTGCTGTCATACTGAACATGTCAGTGGATAAATGTGTCGACTTCTGCACTGAAAAGGTGAGCGGGGCTTGTGTTTTTTTTTTTTTTTTTTGGTTCTCGCCTTTTGCACCTCAGTCTCGACGCACCACTGAAGAAGCCGAAGTGAAATGCACGCCTCTTCCGAGAAAACTGTGGCTTGTGCTGCAGAACCTGACTAGAATTTCAACTTCTAGCTATCCCAAATACAACCAATCACTGCTAAACAATCAAGAGAGGCTTTTATGTATAAAGTTTAAAGAAAATACCTGAAGAAGTTTGACACTTGATGAATTAAACTGAAACTGAACTATCTTAAGCAAAGAGAGCTGCTTTAGCCAAGGCGTTTTTTTTTACCACATTAAGTGATGTCATGTACAACAGCCATAAATACAGTGTGTGCTGTTTATGTCTTGATTCTGATCGTTAAAGAAGCAGCTTCTGTATGGATAATGCCCTTGAACACTATTGATCTTTTTCATGAAAGATACAGCTGAGATGCAGTGCAAAAACCTCGGAAGCTTTTGAAGTGTTCAGTAACAGGTGTTTCAGCAGACTTTACGTGTCCCTTCTGGGGCTTCTTTCTTGTTGGGCTGGAGGTGTTAGTGTTGCTTTTCTTTTTCGTTCAAGGACTACCACTAGCTGCCTGTGTCCTTGGCAAACCCATAAGACCAGCACCTTGGCCCGATGCTTGAAAATATGGAGGAATTTTGCGATAGAGAAATGTGAGCGTTTCTCTGGAATGAGAAGCAAAATCGGGAACAGACTGTATTTCACAAGTTGTCAGGGTTAAAGTTTCATTGTCTGTATCAAGCTCTTTTATGGCATTGACCTAATTCAGGGAGACACCTAATTTATTTATTATGATACCTTTCTCTCTCGCTCACTCTCGCTTTCTGTATCTTATTTCCTGTCCCTTGCTTCCTTTATACCTACCACTACAGTATGCATCTAATTAGTACATTTTTTTTCTTTCACAACCTCAGTCCTTGAAGTCCTTGGATTCCTGCAGGTCTTTTGCTATATCCTTAGAACTTTATTTTTCACCATAAGAAGACCGTCCATCTCTTTTCAAGATTTGAAACCACTTGACCACTTCCAGCAATGGTTGTATCATTAATCAGTTATCTATAGAAACAGGAATTAAGATCCGAGGTGGAGTGAAAACCAGAATACATGTGCGGATGCCAGTAGCAGCTGTAGGTGCATTTGCATTCCCTGCACACAATGGAAGGTGGGTGGCTGGATACGGGTGGGAGGTCAAAGCATCTACTGCTTAGTAGGCTTAGATGAGATGTGATGGTTTTGGCGGTGCAGGATTGTGGGTGATGAGTTGAGTGTGTGTCTGGGTTGTGAAGGAGCTGTTTGCTTGCCTCTCCCCCTCAGGAGTACTCCCTGGCCGTGCTGGGGGGCCAGGCGTGCCACTGCGGCTTCCCCACGCCGCTGTTCGCCCTCCACGAGCACGAGGAGGAGGAGCTGTGCCTGCACCGCTGCGCCGGGGAGGAGTTCGAGAGCTGCGGGACCCACGACTACTTCGTGGTGTATCAGACGCAGGTGCAAGGTAAGGGCTCAGGTTGTCGGCGCTGACTGAGAGAAAATCCTTCTCAGAGGTAACAGGGGAGGAGGTGTGCGGCTGTGCCTGGGAGAGAGCCAAGGGGACAAGGTAGTGCCCTGTGATAACCCCTCTTAACCGCTGCATTAATCCACTCCTTATCTGCGCCCCCACATCCACCGCGCACTGAGCACCAGGCACAGTTTGGAAACGGCTTCTTCTTTTCCGAAATGCACAGTTCAAGGTCAAAATTTGCATGCAGCCCTGCACTTCAGCCCGCAACAATTTATAGGCCTACATAAGTCTCACTCGACTGTGGTTTCTTTTTATCACACGGCTATAACTTCCTGTGTCACATAATTTAGTTCAAACACTTCTGACCCCTCCATTACATAAATATAGCGTGTTTGTTTCTCTGAACATACTTGGTATAAACATACATATGCAAATATGAACAATTGTGTGGAATTCCACGTATACAGATCAAATTGTATTCCTCAGATGTAAATAAGAGGAGATAATCTTCTCATAAACCTTTCTTATTTATTTATTGCTTCCTCCAAAAACCGTGGAGCATTCCCAAATTCTGTTTCATTATGACCCAAAATTGTTGTTTTGAGATGGCGTCGCTGTAGAGTTTAGAATCCATCATCAGACTTAATATGCTCCTGTCACTAATTATAATCAACATAAGCAGCTGCAGAAGTGGTCTTCTGTGTAAGATTGGAAGCACCATAATTGTGTTGTATTTTTTATGATGTGTGATGCTTTCACTGTAGTTCTTTTACAACACAATACACTTTTTAGAGGCAAAATTTGTTTGCCAGATTTTGATAGGGGTTTGGGAAGGGTAGAGTCAGTCAGGGCATCCTTGATACACAGGGAACCTTTTCCTTTAAAATCAGGCACCCTTTAGTCCGTCATACTGTTTGGTTGTAGTTTGATAAAACATTGACCTTTTTTTTTGTGTGTGTGTGTGACCAGTATCTGATAAATGAGACCCTTTGTTTCAATCTTGGCTCG
This sequence comes from Amia ocellicauda, assembly GCF_036373705.1. Taxonomy (NCBI): domain Eukaryota; kingdom Metazoa; phylum Chordata; class Actinopteri; order Amiiformes; family Amiidae; genus Amia; species Amia ocellicauda. The sequence goes on along the minus strand of NC_089866.1, from coordinate 19,669,854 downwards.
AGGGAGGTAATTTTAAAACTGGCAGCCCGGCACCGCAGCCTCCTCGTGTTTACATAAGCAATCAAAAGCACTTGTGAGTATGAAGCACTGGCTCCTTCAATTCGCCTGTAAAAACGCAGCCCTTAAAAGAGCCTCTAAGTGAATTGACTCGGGTCTTTCATTTTCTAAAAACGTAATTCAGAAGCGGATCACAAGGGGACACCACAAGTTCAAATTGCCATTAATCAGTCTTCCTCATTAACTTCCCTACTGCATTACATGAAGTGCTCACAGAACTGGGTTTGAATGTGTCATGCTTTGAGTTGATTAACCTGTGAAAGTGTTTTAGCTTGACACCTTGACCTGACCTTCTAAAAGATTTATAGCCATTTTGCTCTGTATTAATGGCTGCTTCCTGGTAATTATTTCCTGACATTCTGTCTTTGGGCTTTTTTTTTTTTAATCTCACACATGTATGTGTTAAAAGCTGTTTGCCTATGTTACAGAAATATATGGTTTGTTTATTTAATCTATTTGTTTTCTTCGGTCATTGATTTTGGTTTTTGATTTAAACTCTATGAAGGTTTTGCTATTTACGATTGTTTTGAGGCCTAGACTTTGGCGGAAATTAAATGTGTATGTACCGTAGCTCTATAGTATGTGGGATGTTTCAGAAATTACATCATAAAAGATTATTCAGAAAAAAAGTAATACGAAGTAGCTTTGATTGTGATTTAAAGGCTTGCATAGATATTGGAAGAACCAGGAAGTTTATTTGAATTGAACAGTGTTTAAAAACACTCAAACACCCTGAAACAGTGGCTCCAACTATTATTCGTACACCTGTATGCAAAACCGTATTTATGTCACTGAGCTGGAGTGCTTGAGTTTCAGATGATCTGAAATGCATCCAGATTTCTGTTCTGAACCCAGTACAAATAAACCTCCCTTACTCAGATATCAGAGGATGTGTAATCATACCTAATGTGATCAGAAAGACTGGTTTAGCAAAAACAGGAAACAAAACTGAACAATCAAAAGAAAAAAAAGAAACAACAAAACATTTTATATTTTCTAACTTCTCCTGGCTTTGTACTTCATGGGATAAGTGTATCTCCTTCATTAAAAAAATGAAAGCACTTGTCATATTTTTCTATTGATGACTACAAAGATGTCAGTGCGAGTGACATGTTCGAGCTCATTATTATTTAAATTGGGTTACCTTGGGGGATTGGAAATGAGTGTTCTGAATTTGAGGGTTGAAAAGCCGACACTAAAACACACGGCTGCCTGTGCTGAGGAATGATAATGAGTCTGCGGGCACCGGCTCTTATGTAATTCCACCCACCCTCTCTTCTTGACTGCCCAGATAACCGGTGCATGGATCGGCGATTCCTGCCAGTGCGTTCGAAGCAGCTCATCGCGCTGGCCAGCTTCCCCGGAGCGGGCAACACGTGGGCAAGACACCTGATTGAGTTGGCCACTGGTTTCTACACCGGGAGCTACTATTTTGATGGATCTCTGTACAACAAAGGTGAGGAGCCGGTTTTGAAGGTCTCCTGGGTCTGACTGGGAGAGTCTTGGCCAGTGTTACCCGCCACCCTCCCCAATTGCCAACTGTGGGGAAACTCAGTTCAGCACCCCGTGTCTTCACTGGTCAGCAGTTACGCTTCTGTTTTTTACATCCCATTACAATCCCTATTGTTGCCTTGTATACAGGGGTCATCCAAAAAGATGCACAGTAAGAATAATTTGATTAACTTTGGAAACTCCATTAGACACTGTAGTGTTTTTAATTTGGAGAGGTTTGTAGTCTGCTTACTGCTTACTGGTAAAATGACCTTTAAAAAAAATAAAAATGTAAGTGCTGCCTGGTTTCTCAGTTTGTGTTTCTGACTAAATTGCATCATATTTACAACTTGTGTTTGAGTAGCTAAGCAACTACATGCTGTGTTTGGATCACACATGTTGTATTGTTGATGGGAAGGACACAGAGCGTGTAGATAATAAACATTTAGACAGGCTAATTAACACGTTTTTTTTTTTTTTTTGTCAAATTACCAAACAAAGCATTCAAAGAATTACAGGATACAGAGGTTAGGAGTACAGGAGAGTTTGGCACCAGTTTTGATCATTTTGTCTAAGCGTGGAATGGATTGCCGGTGGAGTTTTTAATCTTATTGTAAACTTAGTGGCTCTATTGATTTTATTTTTATTTGTTCCTCCTTTTTTAATAAAGGTTTTAAAGGAGAGAGAGATCACTGGAGGAGTGGAAGGACGATCTGCATTAAAACCCATGAGAGCGGGAAGAAGGAAATTGAGGCATTCGATACTGGTATCCTGATGATCCGCAACCCTTACAAAGCGCTGATGGCAGAGTTTAACCGGAAGTACGGTGGCCATATTGGATTTGCCTCTCAGGCCCACTGGAAAGGCAAAGGTAAGAGTAGGCCATGCTTTCTCCTCGGGCCTCAGAACATTCTGGACACCTTGGGAAAAGACAAGGTTTTTACAGTTGCCCCTGATCTAAAACATTTGAATCTGAAAATTGACCATTAAAGTCAAATACTTCCTTGATTAGCACAAAACAAACCAATTATTTGATTGTTATTATAATTATAATTATTATGGAATTAATTTTGACCGGTGTAAGGAATTCTAACAGCATTTCAATTTATAATGAATGAATATACCTCCACTATGATTTCCATTGCAAATTGTTATAACAGGATGTATGTGAGCAAAGAAGCTCACCGCATTTAGATATTTTAGAATCTGATTTTTAACATTTAGTTTACACCCATTTTGGTCAAATAATTTAGAACTGAATTATCTTCAGTGTTTTATGCATTTCCTTTAAAGTTACGTGTCAATGGTGAGTAGTGTCAATGTTAAACAAAATTATTTTCAAATCAGGCTTCACAGGGATTACTCAGCTTTATATTTGTATCTTGTTGACTGCACTTTATGGTACTCTTTCAAGTCAAAGTTATTTATTTTGGGCAATTCTTTTTCTCCTCACATGTCATGTTTATTGTGTGCTTATGCATACAGAGATCACTGCACTGTGAGATTGCACAAGTCTTGCCTGTCTCTGAAGTAAAATGTTTAGCTGAAAGCTGTGCGGGGGTGGTTCATGGAGATATATATACTCCAAACTTACAAATGCGCTTGTATACTTCAAGGCATGTTGTTTCATGGGATGTCATTCAACAATGTGTATTAAAACTCTGAAAAAGGATCCAAGCAAAATGTGTTTTTTTCAGATCCCCTACACACTAAATTCACTGGCACATTGTTTTCCTTTTCCCTTGACTATTTATAGGACAGTGTACTGAACATATTGTAGGCCTTGTTCTAAGCGTTTCTCTGAGGTTATGCACTGCAGACACTGGAGAAAAAGGGGGCCTTATTGGTGTTGACGTGGGAGCTGAGATACATACAGTGAGAGAAAAAAGTATTTGATCCCCTGCTGATTTTGTACGTTTGCCCACTGACAAAGAAATCATCAGTCTATAATTTTAATGGTAGGTGTATTTTAACAGTGAGAGACAGAATAACAACAAAAAAATCCAGAAAAACGCATTTCAAAAAAGTTATAGTTGATTTGCATGTTAATGAGGGAAATAAGTATTTGACCCCTTCGACTTAGTACTTGGTGGCAAAACCCTTGTTGGCAATCACAGAGGTCAGACGTTTCTTGTAGTTGGCCACCAGGTTTGCACACATCTCAGGAGGGATTTTGTCCCACTCCTCTTTGCAGATCCTCTCCAAGTCATTAAGGTTTCGAGGCTGACGTTCAGCAACTCGAACCTTCAGCTCCCTCCACAGATTTTCTATGGGATTAAGGTCTGGAGACTGGCTAGGCCACTCCAGGACCTTAATGTGCTTCTTCTTGAGCCACTCCTTTGTTGCCTTGGCTGTGTGTTTTGGGTCATTGTCATGCTGGAATACCCATCCACGACCCATTTTCAATGCCCTGGCTGAGGGAAGGAGGTTCTCACCCAAGATTTGACGGTACATGGCCCCGTCCATCATCCCTTTGATGCGGTGCAGTTGTCCTGTCCCCTTAGCAGAAAAACACCCCCATAGCATAATGTTTCCACATCCATGTTTGACGGTGGGGATGGTGTTCTTGGGGTCATTCCTCCTCCTTCAAACAAGGCGAGGTGATTTGATGCCAAAGAGCTCGATTTTGGTCTTATCTGACCACAACACTTTCACCTAGTTCTCCTCTGAATCATTCAGATGTTAGCAAACTTCAGACGGGCCTGTACATGTGCTTTCTTGAGCAGGGGGACCTTGCGGGCGCTGCAGGATTTCAGTCCTTCACGGCATAGTGTGTTACCAATTGTTTTCTTGGTGACTATGGTCCCAGCTGCCTTGAGATCATTAACAAGATCCTCCTGTGTAGTTCTGGGCTGATTCCTCACCGTTCTCATGATCATTGAAACTCACCGAGGTGAGATCTTCCATGGAGCCCCAGATCGAGGGAGACTGACAGTTATTTTGTGTTTCTTCCATTTGCGAATAATCGCACCAACTGTTGTCACCTTCTCACCAAGCTGCTTGGCCATGGTCTTGTAACCCATTCCAGCCTTGTGTAGGTCTAAAGTCTTGTCCCAGACATCCTTGGACAGCTCTTTGGTCTTGGCCATGGTGGAGAGTTTGGAATCTGATTGATTGAAAGCTTCTGTGGACAGGTGTCTTTTATACAGGTAACGAGCTGAGATTAGGAGCACTCCCTTTCAGAGAGTGCTCCTAATCCCAGCTCGTTACCTGTATAAAAGACAGCTGGGAGCCAGAAATCTTGCTGATTGATAGGGGATCAAATACTTATTTCCCTCATTAACATGCAAATCAATTTATAACTTTTTTGAAATGCGTTTTTCTGGATTGTTTTGTTGTTATTCTGTCTCTCACTGTTAAAATACACCTACCATTACAATTATAGACTGATCATTTCTTTGTCAGTGGGCAAACATACAAAATCAGCAGTGGATCAAATACTTTTTTCCCTCACTGTAAGAATATAACATATGAAAATTTACAAACAAGAGGAGGCCATTCGACCCATCATGCTCGTTTGGTGTCCATTAATAACTGAGTGATCCAAGGATCCTATCCAGTCTACTTTAAAATGTTCCCAAATTATCAGCTTCAACCACATCGCTGGGGAGTTTGTTCAGATTGTGACGCCTCTCTGTGTGAAGAAGTGTCTCCTGTTTTCTGTCTTGAATGCCTTGAAGCCCAATTTCCATTTGTGTCCCCGGGTGCGTGTGTCCCTGCTGATCTGGAAAAGCTCCTCTGGTTTGATGTGGTTGATGCCTTTCATGATTTTGAAGACTTGAATCAAGTCCCCATGTAATCTCCTCTGTTCCAGGGTGAAAAGGTTCAGGTCCCTCAGTCTCTCAGTAGGACATTCTCTTCAGACCTGGAATAAGTCTGGTTGCTCTCCTCTGAACTGCTTCTAGAGCAGCGATATCTTTCTTGAAGTGTGGAGCCCAGAACTGCACACAGTATCCAGATGAGCTCTAACTAGTGCATTGTACAGTCTGAACATTACTGTCCTTGTTCTCAATTCTACACTTTTGACAATATACCCTAACATCCTGTTTGCCTTTTTTATTGCTTCTCCACATTGTTTGGATGGAGAAAGTGAGGAGTCCACATAGACTCCTAGGTCTTTCTCATGCGTTACTTCATCTAGTTCTATTCCTCCCATAGTGTAATTATAGTGGCCATTTTTGTTACCTGCATGTAATACCTCGTACTTGTCCACATTGAATTTCATCTGCCATTGTATCTGCTGAACCACCTGCAAATTTGACAAGTTTTCTAACTATCCCAGAGTCCAGATCATTAATATAGATTAGAAGAAGCAAAGGCCCTAGTACTGATCCCTGTGGAACTCCACTAACAACCTCACTCCAGTTAGAAGCAACTCCTCTAATCGACACCCTCTGTTTACTAGACATCAACCAGTTCATAATCCATCTACTTACATTACCCTGAATGCCTACAGCTTCCAATTTGAGGATCAGTCTTTGGTGTGGAACCTTATCAAAAGCTTTTTGAAAATCTAAGTATATCATATCATATGCTTTCACGTGATCTACAGCTGCAGTTGCATGTTCAAAAAATTCTAATAAATTAGTAAGACATGATCTGCCTCGTCTAAACCCATGTCGACTATCTCCAAGAATATGGTTTTCATTAAGATGCTCCTCTGTTTTCTGTCTAATCATTTTTTCCAGCATTTTACAAGTAATGCAGGTGAGACTGATTGGTCTGTAATTTCCTGGCTCAGTTTTGTCCTCTTTCTTGTGGATGGGTATGACATTTGCCATCTTCCAGTCAGTTGGCACATCCCCTGTTCTAAATGTCATTTGGAATATTTGAGTTAGCGGCCTAAAAATACTTTAAGTACTGTTGGAAATATACCATCTGGCCCAGGTGATTTGTTTGATTTTAATTCTGCTAGTCCCTTTAGTACTTCCTCCTTATTTATCCTGATCTCTCTTAGGGTTTGACTGGACTGGTTGTTATGCTGTGGCATGTTCTCTGTTTTTTCTTTTGTAAAAACCTCTCTGAAATATTCATTTGGAACATTTGCCACATCTTGTTTGTTTTCCAAGATACTTCCATTTTTGCACTTTAGCTGTTTCACTTCCTCCTTTATTGACCTCTTGCTGTTGTAATATTGAAAAAAGCTCTTTGCATTAGTTTTAGCTCCAAGAGCTATGTTTCTTTCTATTTCCCTCTTTGCTTTCCTGATCCCTTTTGTAAGATCTCTTTGCAGCTCAACATATTCTTTGTATTTTGTTTAATCTCCATCCTTTTTGTATGCGCTATACAACATTTTCTTTCTCTTGATATTTTTTTTGCATACTTATATTAAACCATTTTGGCCAGTGTTTTTTGGTCCTCAATTTGCTAAGGTTTGGTACAAATTTCTCCTGAGTCTCAAGCAGTATATTCTTAAAATATAACCATCCATTTTCAACTGAATCTGTATCCAATGTGCTCCAGTCTACCTCTTCTAAGTGCCGCCTCATACCTTCAATGTTTGCTTTTCTAAAATTGTAGACCGTGGTTTTAGACTTGGACCATGATGAAATTGCAAGTTAGGAACCTCACTGAATATACAGAGTGGTGTTAAAGGTGTTCACAAAAATACTGCCTGCACACGCATGAACAAACGCACGCACACTCCGAGGCAGCTGAAGCAATTGGGCTGTACTCTGAGTGATGCTTATGGGTATCGCATAAAAACCGGGGGCACTTGACATAAATCACATTCACGCTTGAATTAGATGCCCCCCCCCGCTCCCAGTCTTCCTCTGCACAGGGAGAAGCACCAGAGGGGAGAGGAGAGCCTCCGTCCCGATGTTGTTCTGGTTGTTGTAAGCTGAAAAACGCTGACTCGCACATGACAGGAGACGGATGTATTCAGGTTCCGTGCTCGAAAAAAAAGGAAGCTCTAGCACTTGTCACATCTCGTTTGATTGGTCGAATAGTCTGTCTAATGAGGTCCTTTTTTAAAAAAAAGCTTTTGGCTTGCATCCATTTTTATTTTATTACTTTTTTTTAAATACGTTTACTGTTTATAACAGGGGCGCTGACATTTGCCTCGTTTTCACCAGAGCCTAACATGTTTTCTTCATGAGATTACAACACTGTGCATAACAAGTATCTTTCTTAATGAGCTGCGTATAATGAAATGGTGATATTAACAGAGCTAAACCTCCTTTTCTGATCAAGCATCCAGGTTTTTAGTAGCTATGAAATAATACTCCTAAACAGACCCAATCCTTGAGGTGGCTGAACTAGTTGTATGTGATAAATGAGACAATCACACACACAAATACAGACAGGTGACAAATTAAAGGAAAAAACAACATAAAGTGTCTCAGTAAGGTGTTGGGCACCACGAGCTGCCAGAACAGCTTCAATGCTCTTGGCACAGACTCTACGAGTCTCTGGACTCTACTGGAGGGATGAACACCATTCTTCCAAAAGATATTCCCTCATTTGGGGTTTTGATGATGGTGGTGGAGAGCGCTGTCTAACACGTCGGTCCAAAATCTCCCATAGGTGTTCAATTGGGTTTAGATCTTGTGACTCACAATGATTCACATCATTTTCATACTCATCAAACCATTCAGTGACCCCTCGTGCCCTGTGGATGGAGCCTTGTCATCCTGGAAGTGACCACTCCCATCAGGATAGAAATGTTTCACTATGGGATAAAGGTGATCACTCAGAATAACTTTGTAATGATTTGATTTGATCCTTCTCTCTGAGGGGACAAGTGAACCCAAACCATGCCAGGGAAATGCCCCCTACAGCATAACAGAGGGTTCAAGATGTCAGGCCTGTACCGTTCTCTTGGTGTCGCCACACTTGCACTTGCCCACTTGTCGAGAACACTAGCCAGCTGAGCATCTGTGACATCTCTTGCCATCTTGATCCAAAATCGAGGTCAACTGGGCCTGCTCAGCATTTTTATACATGCCACAGAGCATGATAGGATGTTAATTGTATGAAAACTATGCACTGGTCTATTTCTAAATATGGTCAGTATACAGTTGCTGGCAATTTAATTTTTTTATGCGAGCATGAGGCAAACTCTCAGGTTTCATTTCCTCTGCATAAGCCCTTCTCTTTCCATCCCCAGTTTCCTCCACTGGACCTGACATCACTGCGCTTTATTTTGGTATTTTGCTTTTCAGGGTCTCAAAATGTGCTTCCTCTGTGCCCCAGATTTAGACACTGCTCAGGGTTTCAATTCAAAGCAATTGCAAGCCACAAGGTTGATTTTTAAGTGGTTAAGAGAGGTATTGAGTCAATCTGCGAGTCATGTGAAACTGAAAACTGCAGCTAGAAGCAGTATGCATGAGCTGTATACTTACTAAACATTCTAGTGAGGAAACCATCTGGGCTGAACTTCCAAGAAAGAAGATACTTGAATTATACCGTATTTTTGGTTCCTGCTTGAGGATGTAAAGGGATTTGTGAAAGAGGATGCTACCTAGTTTATAGAATTACAAAAGACTTAGTAATTTCTCTGGCACTCGCTCACTGTAATAGAACAGAATAGGAGCCAAACTAGACTGAAATTTACTGAAGTTTTGTAATATCAGATTAGCTAAGTAAGTTAATCCTGTATCTTTGAAACAAACCAAGAAAAGAAAGCAAAACAACTGATGATTACGATGATTATGATGATGAAAATGATCATATAAAGCTGGGCAAAGTTTGCACAGAAGCTGTCGCATTACACTTAATAAATATATAAACAAAATTATAATAAAAAAAGGAATTGAGAACAGTTCTTCAAAGCCTGAGGCTGAACTCTAAACACAACCTACAACAGCAAAATAAAATGATACAATCAGACTTGTGTGAAAAATTGCTTAATTGTTAATCTGATGGACATCAATGGGAACATCTTCTCAGATTGAAGACTCTACAGCAGGCCCGTCTGGCCTTCTAACCCCTTGCCATAAATTTTCAGTAATCCATGCTCTACGTATCCCTTTAAAAAAATACTTTGTTCCATGCCATTAATTTAATCTCTCTAGGGTCGTTTCAAAGAAAAGCTTTATGTGCTGTGATTACACAAGGTGAATTGTGCAGGCCCTGTTTAATGAAATAAATTTTGTGTTTGATGATTCCTCAGGGATTTGAATGCAGTTTTCCACATAATCAGGCAACAGCTCTTGGGCAACCACATAGAGACCCAATAGGGGGATCGAGTAGGATTCACGTGAGCCATTCATTTCATGCTGTGCTTTTTTTAATCATTATTTTCTATATTATAAAACTATGGTGTTTGTTTTCTCCCTCTTTTTCTCTTGTTCATAATAAAGACTTGAAAAATGATGTTTTGGGAGCTGCCAAAACACTATTTTGTTTCAAATCTTTATTATAAATGATCAAGCATACCATAAAGGTTTATGGATCATCTATAAATGGAATCATGAATGGTTCCTAACTGTTTTATAGACTATTCACTGATCGTCTATTAATGACACCTTAATAAAGTGTTACTTAAATATGTCATTAATGATACAGGGATGTCAGAGAGGGAGATAGAGAGAAACACTTTATATTAAGGTGTCATTAATAAATGAAAAGGATCTGTGTTATCTGTATTAGGAATTCAATATTATCATTGGGAAAAAAATATATATATGCATTTTCAATTAGATCTTCAGTAATCTGTTTCAATTAATGTTATAGTGGAGTATATGTATATATATATAGTAACAGTAAAGGATCTTCCAGTCCCAAGTGACCATTTTATTCTTCCTTCTCATCACATCACATCTCAGTGTCATTATTTTTAGAATAGTAAAACAAGTCATTTTGATCCAGATTTTAGAAATGAGATGAAAATGGCCAAGTCATATTTGAAAGAAGTCTCTGTTTTAGTTCTCATTTGCACCAAGCTATACAATAATATAAATATTGAATAATTAACCTTCAAAGAACCTTCAGTTTTGGCCATTGATTTATTAAGGAATTTCAAAGAGGGTTTCCCAAATAGTTATAAAATGGGAAGAATTTGACCTGGGAGGAAAGGAAAAAAATTTGAAGAAAAAGAAAGGAGAAAAAAAGTCCCTCTTGCTTATTTTTAAACACATATGAAAGTGACTCACTTGCCAAAGAACTGGTATTTTTACCTAATAGTAATAACAGTGTTGTTTGCTTGTTTCTCTCTCCCCAGAGTGGCCAGAATTTGTGAAAAACTATGCACCTTGGTGGGCCTCACACACTTTGGATTGGCTGAAGTACGGGAAAAATGTGCACGTGGTCCATTTCGAAGACCTAAAAAAGGACCTCTTCATCCAGCTGAAGAGGATGGTGACTTTCCTGGGGCTGGAGGTGTCCGAGGACCGGCTGCTGTGTGTGGAAGGGCAGAAGGACGGAAACTTCAAACGCTCCGGCCTCCGCAAGCTCGAATACAACCCCTACACCCCTGAGATGAGAAGCATGATCGACGGCTACATCAAGACAGTGGACGCAGCTCTGAAGAAAAGGAAGGTGACGGGGGTCCCAGAGGAATACAGGCCCAGATGATACTGCTTTCCACTTCTTCCTCTCTGTCTCTCTTGATCTCTGTCTGTCAACCCAGCTTCTTCATGAAGAAAGTGAAAAAAAGAAAAAAGTGGATACACTTCTTAATACTGATACGTTAATGTAGAACTTCAGTTGCACATTCGCAATACCGGTAACATGCAGTTAGCACAACACTCTCTGAAGGGGAAATGGTGATGAAATACAATATGTACTCTTCATTTGAATTGACTTCTGGCAGTCAACCATTTCCTCTCCAACACAGAAATGTGTGTTAAGTTCATGCCTTAAGTATAAGAAAGCTGTAACTATTCTTAACGCTGTTAAAGTACTTGTATTCGGAAGTATGTCCAAATATGAAGTTATGGCTGATTTATATTCAGCCGCCATGTTTTCTTCCACTCAGGGGGTGGATAACAGAAAACAAGCTATATGAAAAGAGATATATATTTATATTATAAGTGTGCTGCTATTACCCGTACCCAGAACACATATAGCCTTTTTCTATAATTCAGATATTCTTACAATCTGTGTACAATATTGAAAATACAGACTCCGTTCTCTGGCTGTAAAGGGCAACATATATAGCGTTTAGAATAGGTCAGGCAAATATACTGGGTACATTTTGTGAATATGCCCATTTTCAAGAAATATATTTTGTATTTTTAAAAGATATATCTGTTTTTGGTACGGGTAGCTCACGGATAAAATTGAACATTACCAAATCATGAAGCTAAATGGTGTAGGGCAGTTCTGGTCCTGGATTACCCCGGTGTCTTCAGGTTTGCATTCCAACTGAGCACTCAGTTACTTATTGAATCCTAAAACTGAACAATTTGCTTGATTGGAACATGAACTGGTTCCAACTGCTAAAGATTTGGAGGGGGGTAGAAATGAATGCTAACTCTACAGTAATTGCAACATTTAAGACTTTCCTCATTTAAAGCTATGTAGGTATGACAAATTATGAAACTAAGATGGGGACAGATAGGATAGACTTTATTTTACTTCCTTTCTGGTTGAAACTAAATATGTATATAATTTTTAACCAGGGTGTGTTGCACCTTTCTGGGGGTAAATTGTAGAAAACTGCGGCACCTCTGGGGGCACTGATGGGGGTGCGGGATTATCATGGATCACTGCAGGGGGTGCTAGCCTGCAAAAAAACCCCCCACCATTTTAGAGTATTGCCACCATTCTAGAGCATTGCTGCTGTTCTAGAGCATTGCCACTCTTCTAGAGCATTGGAGTGCAGATAAAGATCTAACCGTGAAAGTATTTTTGTAAAGGGCCACCAGAAATGATCTCCAGAAGACACAAGGGGACTCCAAGACTAGGGCTGAAACACTCTGTTGTAGGCTATGGAAGGGGGAGAGTCATCAAACATATTCGGTAACTCATAACATAACAAACTGATAACCTCTTTCAAGCGGTCAGGCCAGGAGAGTCTAGTTCTCTAAAATACTATTGTTATTGCATCTTCATTTATTACTAGGATCGTGAAGCCCTGAGATTATACTGCTAGGCTCTGTTGCCTGGGAGAGGTTACTCAAATGTTTCATCACTGTAGATTCCCACTACTGTACTTAACACATCAGAATATCAGTTGGTCCATACAGAGGGAACAATGTTTCTAGTTCTGCCTTTTCAAATGCCACCTCTTTTAGTTCTTAGTGTCTCAATGTCTATTTGGATTTCCCCGTCCCCCTGCAATCTGCATTGAGCAACAAGGCTGAGATATCTTTGTCCTGTTTAAATACATATGACTCATACAATCCATTAAATCTGATTATTACCATTCATAGAAAAAAAAAAAAGCCAAACAGAAAAAACAAAACATTAATGCTGTGATGCTGTTGGAAAACTAGAATTACATTTTGTCTTGCCTTGCATGATGCAACCTTCTTATAAATGAGCTTCATGCTATTGATTTATCTAATGTTCTTGAGATGAAGCCTCCTTTACATCTGATGGAGCAATTAAGACCCTCGATTGTCAACCATATTGACTTGCACAGTGCATGTTGAATTGATTGTGCAATTACTTGGCAATTATACACATATATTCACAATTTTAGACCTCTTTGTCTCTGGAATAAAATAGCAATTTGTCATTTGCCAAAAACAAATCTTGCATATGTCAGTGTTTCAGGGTGAAGGCTGAATTAAAATCTGTTTGATTATATGCTGTAAAAGATTAAAATATGTACTGTATATAGCCAAGCAGAATAGACCCACTTTTGATACACTTTCACATAAAAAATTTACCCCTGATTTTAAGTATATTTTCAATACGAAATGATGATGTTACTGAGCAAGGATATGCATCCCTAGAGAAGGGCCACAACATATATGCAAAGTTGACCCAGATTTTATACAAATATAATACAAACCTTCAGGTTTTCCCCTCATCGTTACTATTTTGTTTTATTCTCTCAAGGCAGCAATAGAATCCGAGGTCTCAGAGGGACTTCACATAAGGACATGCTTAATGACACACTGATACCCAGAGACTGTTATTTTGTATAACAAAGAAAGGAAAACACATTGGGTAAACCACTCACATTTTAAGTTTGAGTTAAGTTAAAGTAGCTCTCAAATTTTCAAAACATCAATGCGTGAGATTTGTCACATTATGGAAATGCGGTGACAGTAACCACTCCCGCTGGCAAAACCAACAGCCTGAGGGAGGATATTTTGGGGGAAAGGCGTGAGATTTCAGCAACTAGGCGTGAGAGCGCGAGGTGGAGCCTCAATACATGCAACTCAATCTCAATGGGTGAGACTTGAGAGCTATGAGGTTACGGTGTTTCTTGTGCAGATCTCGATTATTCAACTTGTCACTTTCAGTGCTGTTTGTGGTTGACCCTGAGTTAGTGAAAGAGATCCTTTTTTAAAAGAAGGAATTGTTTTCTTGGATCAGCAAAAAAAAACAACATCTACTTTGCATTTCACTTTTGAAACGGTCTCAATGTGGCTAGCACTTGGAATTCTTCATAGATTAGATGAACTCATATTATAACCCCAGTGAGGACAATGCAGAACAAGACCATTATATCAATTTCTACAGGAGATAATGCAAAGGAAATTGTAAAGCTACCTTTTGGTATGTCATTGACAAAATCCCCGTTCTTTTTACTTTATTATTTGAAGATTTAAGTGCATTTTGTTTAGAATTAACAAGGCAACATTTAATAGTGACTGTTCACAACATGTAATCACAGTTGCTAAAAGACCAGTGTAATTATAAACTCGTTTCACTAATATATTTCTCAGACCTGCACAAAGACACTAATGTTCACAGTGTTGACCATGACCAGAGGTCAACATATTCCCACTTAACATTTAAATGTTTAATGCTGACAAATTAAACAAAGCAACAACCAATTACATTTCATATCTATTAATTATTTCAGTTCTGTTCTGAGTACGAGTACAGTGAACATTAACTCGGTAGGCAAAAATGTGGTTACAAATCACTTGTGGTGGCTTGCTTTTCATAGTAGAGTGCTGGTGGCAACTTTGATGCATTTTCTCTCGCAGCACAACTGACTCATATAGATGAACTCTATTGATAAGCACTATTGTTCCAGTCATTAAAGTAATAAAGTATAGTTTTTTTCTTCTTTTCTTTGCAACAAGAGATTTTGACATTATTCTGCAAAGCAAGCTGGGACCTGAACACATACAATCAATGTCTCATGTTCTTTGTTGTTTGAACAATTTGCTCTCCGGGACTTATTATTTGTTCAAGCCTCTTTTAATAGTGCTTTTCAAAAACTGCCAATGCGTTTAAACCTGACATTGTTGTCAGACTAAACACTACACTACAAAGAAGAATTGTTCTCAATACTGTATAAAAAAGAAACAACTAAATTAGGGCTTTTTTGGGGGGCTTTTCATCACAGACTTTTCTGTAAGAGTAAGGAGTCAATGATTACTTCCTCTCTGTCAGTCTGTTTCTTTCCTTCTGCTTTAACTATAACTATGACATCCAAGGAAAATGGGTGATACATTTTTATGAATTACGATTTTACAATACAATTTCTGAAGCTTGACAAAAACGTGTTAACGTCGAAAATGATTTTGAATCCTAACCTGGATGTCAGACATAGACCGCTGTTATCCGGACATTAAACGTATAAGATCCAGTTGAGTAAAAACCATAAATAATGCAAAAAGAAATCTGCTTCATTCTTCAGGACACATCACTGATCAAAGAATTCCTGCAAAAGCATTTGCATTCATGTGTTCTAAAACTCTCCTGACACAACATTTTCCAACTAAAATTGTTTATGTATGGTTTTGTAATATGTGGAGTGTAATTCAACAGAAGAGCAGGTTAGACCCTGTAAAAACAAACAAAAAAAAGCAAAAAAACAGGGAAGTGACTTATATCTGGCATTTGTGTTTCAGAAACAAAAGTGAATACTGTTTTTCTTATATTCCTATATGTTGCACATCTATACTGGCTTTGAAGCCCCATAGTCAAAACTATGCCGAATGTCTTATTGCAGAGAACAGATCCCTCTGAAATTCTTTTCAGCTGCATAAATAACGGTGCATAATACTTTCTCCTAAGAACGAAAGTGTAGCAAATGCTATTAATTGTGGTCTGCCTGCTGTGCCTGTGTTTATGTTGCAGGAGGGTGTGCGTTGCTAGCTGCTGCAGAATACAAATGCAGATTCTTTACACATGCATTACAGAATCATTAGTACACAACTTAACCCCTACACAAAATAAAATACAAATAGAAAGGAGGACTGATTAAAACAAAAATAGAAAAAATGTTATTTCCTTATATATTTTTATAGTTCGTACAAAGAAAATGAGCTCAAAATAATTTATAATGCAAAGACATAAGGGAATTTTTAGAGTTGCAACTATTTTTTGACACGGGCTACTTTTGAATGTTTCATGCTATTGATTTAGACTTGGTACTGTATGGGGGTCACTTCTTTGAATGTATTTTGTATGGAATGAATGTAACATGTTTTTACCAAAAATAGTTCAAATAGAGAAAGAAAGGCAACAACAATAAAAACAGTATGCTAAAGGGATATGTTGTGCAATGTTTCAGATTATGTTTCTGGTATGCTCGACCAAATGCACATGTACATTTCCTGAGAAAGGAAATTAATATTCTGTCCCCTTTTTGATATAATGTTAAGGTATTGCACTTGCCTGAATTTTCCTCAGGTTGTACCTGTAATTAAATGTTTCCTAATACATTATTTTGATTTAGTGTGTTGTGTTTTTTTTAAATCATATTGTAAGATGGCATCATTTTATAGGTCACGAAAGAACATTTTGAAAGGGTACAGCTGATGCTACCAGTTTGTGATGGGGGAATATTCTTGACGTTTGCTCATTCTGAGTCCTGTTGTTGTGTAATATAGCATGTGTGTTTCTGTGCAATCCTGGAGTTTGGCTTCTCATTACAAAACTATCAGCTAGTTATGTTTTTGTTCTTTTTTCCTTTGGCTAAGAACTTCATATAAAAATCGTGAGACCTTTTAATGTCAATGGTTCAGCACTGATTTATTTTATTGTATTTGTAATAAGACAGCGACCCAGCTACAGTAAAAAAAAACAAAAAAAAACTGGGTGTCAGCATGCATGAGCAACATGGTAATCTGCTCAAAACAAAACGACTTTCTTCAAAACATTGCAATCATGATATTCCAGAAGGCATATTCGCCTCCATCCCTATTGGTATTCGGTGCTGAGTTTGTCCTTTTGGTGCATTGTAACTGGCATTTGTTGCCAGTGTAACTCGTTATTCCTTTCTCCTTAAGGAAACCCCATGGGGTATTGAGTCTGATTTGTAAATAGAAATGTTGCAGTGTTATGGATAAAAACATAGGGGGGAACATTCTAGAAAGAAAGCCTTACTGATGTTTGTAGCTGTATAGGTGAGAGGGAGGCATAATTGTTTTGAAGAATATTCCATTTCCTTGGTGGCTGAAACACAGAACAAAAAATAAGCCTGATCGAATTTGCTTCACCTTATAAATCCATGAATGTGAACGATTGAACATGGATGCTGCTCCTTTAAGGCACTTCTTTGTCCCCAGATACTCCTAACTAGACAGATGGGAAAGTCAAGGCCAGGGAGAACTGTGGACATAACAGAAGCACTATATCTGACCTTGAGCATATGCCATAAGTGCACCAGAGAGCTGCGAAATGTAATTAAATGGGTGTGTGATTCATAACTTTAATTACATAATACAAGGGGAGAAAATGGTAGTGATTGGCAAGGTCTCGCTCCACTTTTAACTTCATTGTATCAGAACAGGTGTGTAGTTTGTACATTCATTTAGTCAGTTTATTGATATGAGTAACATTAGTGATATTTGTAAGAGATAACCACCCCCGAATAGTAAGATCTAATTTAAGAGAGCAAACAGTTGGTTTGATTTACTTTCAGTTGTGTGCTGGTTGGACACAACAGGGAATAGGAAAACCAAGTTTATTTTCTGAAATTTGGCCATATGTAATAAATCATTGTAGTTATTGTGAGATTCAGCGAGGCATCTGTGGGGTTTTAAGCATTGCATCCTAGCCGGTTTCACTGATTGAAAACGAAGAGTGACCAGGGACGGATAGTCTAAGAATCAAATACACTAAAACACATATTGCCATTCATTTTTATTAGGGAGTTTGTGTTTTTCTAACAAACACATCTGAACCCAAGTCCACCAAGAATGTGTAGGACATTCAGCATATTATAATGGAAACCACGGTTTTGTCTATGCTGTGAAAAGCTGCTAAACTATTAAAGCTACCAAGGGCTAGATTATCTTGATTGTTGGCCCTTGCAATCTTTGAAAACCACATGCATCTTAATTAAAAGTCTTGTGTTAATGGACAGTAAATATATTTAAAAAAGCACTTTTCACAGATGTGTTAGATGCCATTATATAAATAAATGAAAGTGTGGTTTACTTGTCATGCTCTTCCCGACTAAGCTCCAGAAGGAAACCTTTCCTATGACAATGCTACAACCTAAAAGACGAGAAACACGAGATGCGTTTCAGATCTGACATGTGTGACACGTTTGTGCTCGACGGTTGTTTTCATATTCAACCAGCCCACGATTATCTGCCACAGGTTCAAAGTCATATTTTACTGCGGTCCATGTTTTCAATGATGGGTGATGCTCTCTCAGCTGTCTTTCCTCCCTGGAGATTGACACTTATCTAAAATCAAACTGCTTGTCTGTTCATGTACAATTTAAAATGCATTTATACAGTAGGCGAGGCGTGCATGTAACTCTGTTCATTACAAATTGAATTTATGCCACAAATACAGAGCTTGCTGCTTACAGTTACAGGAAGAACGCTACATTTTTGGGAAAGTGTACACTCTGTTTTCAGCAGATGTGCATTTTGATTTATAATTAAATTCCCCTTGTAGCTGTAATGAATAAAAAAGTGGGATGGACTTCGGGGCACATCCTAAAGCATAACTGGAAGCACATTTAGGACCAGTCAGATTAAGTACTGAGAAAAGTGGAATCAAAGCCTTGGCAATAGTTCACATGGAGTTCAGAAACTTCATCAAAAGCTCTAATTTGCATAGTTATTGTCTGAAGGTTTTGAATAGAAAAAGTTTCAAACTAATGCCTAAGAATTTTAAAATTGACACCTGATAGATAAGAATAGTAATACTGACTGTGGTTATACTACTGCTATTACTAATATGAAAATGATGCACTACAATTAAGTTGAGGGGTCAAAGTACACTTACTAGGTTGCCTCCAGATCAATAACTGTTGATTCCAAAATAGGGTGAAAAAGGAGGAAAAAAACTATTGAAAATTAAAAAAAGGTCAGAGAGCATGTATTTTCATATATGTATTATTTGTTTTTGCTTTGGTTTTATTCCATGCTTATGAATAAAAGGAAACAGCAGGAGCAATAATGCTAAATGACATATTTCAATTCTTCTGGATAACCAAACGGAGCACAATACGATTGATGCCACCCCCTCTCCATCCCATATATTTTTGAAAGGATTAATTTATGTCTCACTTTCCGGAAAATGAAAGTCTATTTCCTTATATGATTCTCCTGGCAGACGGCGGGTGTGTAAATTATGGGCTGCACATTGAGGTCACGGGGACTGACGCATGATGGGCCGTTTCCTTCCTTCATCTCAATCGCAGGGTTATAAAAGAACCAGATTTTCCTTTTGTTTCCCGCAAAGTGGAGGAGAGGTATTAAAATTCAAAAGGTGATATGCAAATCATCTGTCAAGCCGGGAAGTGGCATTGACACTCATACTCAGCTTTTTATCTGTCCTTCCTGCTACAACAGCTGCCATTTTAAGTTTTTTCTTCCCGTCGTTCTAGCTGTGAGAGTCCCCAGGTGCTCTCGTCCTATTATTGGTGTCATATGAGTCTGAAAGTAATTAATGTAAGTGGAGTATGTCCAGGACTCCCTCGGGGGACATCACCCAGGTGTCTAAGTCTTAAACATTCTGCAATAATTGGCATAAAATGTGTTTTTCCTGTTTATCTATCTACTGTATGCTCACAGAAATAATTGAGACTGCAACCCCCCTGTGTGTTTCTTCTTCAAGACCCCCGATACAGCCGCAGAGGAAACGATTGGGCGGAAAAGCCTAGAAAGTTCAGCTGAGAATACCGCTGAGACAAGTACATCTTTTAGCATTAGCTGTAATTCTACTCCTAATCTGTGGGGGTGGTTTTGAAACCATTAATTCACTGGCAAGGATGATTTATTTATTTATTTTTTAAGTGGCATCTAAATCAAAAATGTATTTTATTTTCAGGGTCAGTGTCAACCCACTCACCTGCTGCAAATTCTAATGCTATTCTGTCTAATATGTTTGGATATCACAATTGATGGCCACAAGATATACAAGAGAAATATTAAAAACTGTAGTTTCTGAAGCTGAGTGTGAAGTCTGGCAGCCTTATATCTGACCGTAGTTCAAAGAAGATCATGTAAAAGACCGGTTGCGACTGCAGATATTTCTAGTAATGTCTCTAAGCAAAATGCTGCCCTAAAAATATATTTCTTTTCAGACAGTTTTTGTAAAGTGTTAAAATAATATACTTACGTAAGGCTGTTGGGGAAGTTAGAACCATTTACTTGTGTTTCTGTCTAAATTAAGTCTGTGTTTGTTTGAAATCCACATTTTAGGAATTCATGGGGACTACAGATAAAAATGTGCCATTTGGCTAACTCTGGCACATTTACAGCAATGTTTATCAATGTGCACTGTCCCTGTCAAATAAACAAATAAATACAAATACACATTCTCTTTGTGAATACAGCTCAGGATATAATAATACTGAACAACAAATCAGACGGGCCATTTTTCTGCCTGGTTTTGCACATAAAAAATGTATGCATTGAAAATAACAGATCTTCCACCACTTGAGACATCATGATCTTGAATTGTTTATGTAACATCAGTCACCATAAAACATGTCTTGCAAGGAAGATTACAATAGCTCATGATGTTCTCTGGGTTAAAGGAAAATTCACTGACCGCAACTGGGTAGTATGTGCTTATGCAGCAAAAAAAAAAACCACCACAACAACACATGACAGCAGCTGAAGTCGGCAAAATCTGTCACTAAACTTAACAAAATGTGCCAACAAGTTCAAAACCAACTGTCAATCAAGAAACATAACTTCTGTGTCTCCTTAAATTCAGGTATACATATATATGTGTGTGTGTGAGAGTGTGTGTATGTGTGCTTGGAATAACAAAAAAGTTAGAAAAATAAATGACCAGATCCAAGAACAAATTCAATTATGTGACATCACTGAAAGAATAGGAATGTTGAAATGGCAATGGGCCGGACACATTGCAAAAGGAACAGATCACAGAAGGAAGCTATTGAATGGATCCCAAAAAATGAAAAAAAATATCTAGAGGACGACCACATGAAAGATGGGAAGATGAAATCGTGAAATTGCAGGCATTACATGGAAAAGAGAAGCTGTAGATCGAAGCAAGTATAAACATCTTTGGGAGGCCAATGCCCCAAGAACAAGCAGGAACTAAAGACAGCTGCAGGACAGGCCTGGCAGAGCATCACCAGGGAAGAAACCCAGCATCTGGTGATGTCTATGTGTTCCAGACTTCAGGCACCCATTGACTGCAAAGGATTTGCAACCAAGTATTGAAACTCACAATTTAATTCATGATTATGTTAGTTTGTCCAAATACTTTTGAGCCCCTAAAATTGGGGGGACCACATATAAAAATGGGTGTAATTCCTAAACCTTTCACCCAATTTGGATGTAACTGCCCTCAAATTAAACATGAAAGTCTACACTTCAAGCACATCTTGACTGTTTCCTTTGTGTCACTGTCCAAATATTTATGGACCTAACTGTAGGCAGATGATGATGGTGATATATATATATATATATATATATATATATATATATATATATATATATATGAAATCATGAACATTGCAGGCATGGATGCTCTAATATACAGCTCTGCAAACAATTAAGAGTGGAGTGGTCTCTTAATTTTTTCCAGGGCTGTATATATATATATATATATATATATATATATATATTCTGCCGTTCTGAAAACTGCTGAGTCCTTCAAGATGTGGCTTTAGGTCATACGACCACATTTTCTCAGCAGACAAACAGGACAGTAAAACAACAATAACAATCAAAAAGGAAGAAGGTCACCACTAATGTTGAAATAAATAATCATTTTCAAAATACATTTATACATGCTTCCTAGCAGTTCTTACTTATGGCTCTGAAATCTAAATAGAAAACTGGTACAAGAATAAAGACTCATTATTTCTCTGTATAGCTGATTGGTTGGTATTTATATGTTAACACTGTGTTTTTCAATACAAATTCATGTCTGATAAATCCACTGTCATGATTCATTGATTAGAATACAAATGTCCAGATTAAACCCCCTAATATACAGGTTTATTTTATTTGACATGATAAATACTGCCTTTATAGCCAGATTTAAAGGATCACAAATGGAGTTCCAAGCAATGAGAAACGGCTGTAACCTCATAAACTGCCTTTGAGGTTGGTCATGTGGTCAGCTGTCTGAAGGAAAGAACTCATTACTTTATTTTCCATGGTCCATTAGGCGCCAGAGCAGTTCACGCCGATATCTGCAACATGGTCTTGACAATAACATACTGTCTTACAAGAGTGTCTTACAAGAATATGTCAGTTCAATCAATGGAATTGCATTTGAAAATTCTATTATTCTGCTCTGTGGTTTCCATGGCTTCAGCTCATTTCGTGTTTAGAATCTACCAGGATTAACCCATTGCTGCTCTCTTCTTCGGATAGTATCACCTCCCCCCCAAAATCAGTTACATTCAGTATCTGAATATATTTCAATCTCTGTGCAAATGTACCGCTCCAAGGCTTCTGATGAAAGTGCTTCTCTAATATTAAAAATACACCCCATTTTTGAAGACAAATCATTCAGAGCACAAACTTGAAGTGTTGTATTAGATTTTTTTCCCCTGATTATGTGTCCAGTGTGTGGAAACTAGTGCACGAATGCTCTGCACAAGGAATGCAATAATGGTGCCAGGCAAAATACATTTTCTACTACCGTTGTATTAGACTTCACAGAATAATTTAATACCTTGAAAATTTTATTTTAGGCAGCTGTCATCAAGATGTAATTTAGAGTGCACAAGGGTTTTTGATGCATCTGCCCCCCCCAAAAAAAAAACATAATGAGTCCATTGTTGAGTGCATAGGATTGCAGACATTTGCTGTATTTCCTAGTTTCGTAACCGTTAAATATTAATGTGGAGAAATAAGAAAACAGCAAGGGATCTTTTTACATACGTGGAGAATAAAACCTCAGGAATGATTTTGATTGATAATTTTTCTGATTGGCGACCCCCAAGACCTATAAGAGGAGGAAGAAATCAAGAAATTACCTCTGAAAAGCTGAACTGAGAGGGCCATCTCTCTGATTTTGGCTTTGTTAGCTGATAAAACCTAGTGAGCAGGCCCAGAGAAGTGGAACAATCTTCAGCTTCTTTGCTCAAGGCAGCACAAGCTTGTAGCAAAGTCAAATACTAGCTCTTGAATTTTGTTGTTTAAAATACCACAGAAGTGAGACAGGGCTGGTTAAGAAAAGAAATATATCTGTATAAGCCTGATGTGGCAACTACTGTAAATATGAGTGTCTTCCATAAATGCAGTTATGTAGTGTGCCTCTTGATGATTCCCCCTACAGTCTCATAAATGGGAAAGAACCGGTGCTTTTTATGTCATATTTGAATGTCAAGCTGCCAGCACTGCACAGAAAAATACACTAGAACAAGGGACATCCGATCACCATTCAGTGTTTATAAGTTTCATTTGGGGGCTTAAATTCACCTGTAAATATGAATTCTATAATGTCTGATGTCTGGTAGTTTGTGCATTTAGGCACCAATGCAGTACAGTGAGCAGAATGCTGGATAGTTAAAACTGTGAGCTAGAAAGAGAGGAACTGAAACACATTTCTGTCATGTCTTCCTGTTTTCTTCTTATCTGGTAACACATTTTTATTATATGTAAACACAAACACAAAAATATCGCACATTTATGAAGATGCTTAAGGACTTTGGTTTTGCGAACTTGAATATTGGAACACTAAGTTGTGTGCAGAGGGACAAAATAGCCAAAACCGATCTTGAAACAACAAATGCAGGATTGAACGTCTTGCTTTTCTTATGTATACAAATTCGAAACAGGATATATCTGTCTTAACAATGAAGACATCCACAGGTATATTAATTTATAAATGGTGTCTGCTTCTAAATAATCCTGAAGTGTGTGTTTTATAGCATGGTGCTCTCTCTCCGCAGGTCTTTGATTGATTGGGCCTTCATGACACGATGCACTGTAACGTCAATGCCACGCTTTAAAAATTTCAATAAGCATTTTTTTCCTTTCCCTATTAAAATATTAGCTGTTCCATTGGCTGAATGATTGAGCTTGACCTTTCTTTGCTAGAATAGATGAGATGAGAAATACATTTTGGCAAAATGTGTATTGTAACATTTTAAACTACAAATTTGATTACAAGAGTTTGTCACCCTGGGAATTGCTCCGAAGTGTTAAACTCGATGTTAACAACATCAACAGATCAGTTGTTAACCATATTTTTACTGCAGTGCCTCTTCCATGTCTGCTTTCAGTATTATGTTCTGAAATCTCCAGATATGAAGGCTATAAAGGTGGTGCTCTCAGTCGGACAGGCCCTTTTGACTTTTATTATTGTCACATTTTGCAGACTCACCATCACTTAAAAAACAGAAATGGAAGCTTACACATGTTGAAGATATACATTATGCTGAAATAAAATATATCAAGATATTAATGAGTCACTGTGTTTGCCACCCACTGCCGAAAGTGCCCACAATGGGCACTTGAGTATCAGAACTGGACCACGGAGCAATGGAAGAAGGTGGCCTGGTCTGATGAGTCACGAGTTCAAGGTGATGACTTGGCCTCCAAATTCCCTCGACGGGTCAGGGCTGTTTTGGGGCCTACACAATATTAGGCAGGTGGTCAAAATGTTATGTCATAATGTCAATAACATTATGACCACCTGCCTAATATTGTGTAGGTGTAAGCAGAGAGAGTATTTGTATGAAATTGAATCTATTGATAAAGTCGTGCAAAGTAAAATGAATGTATTTTTGAGAGAAATATCTTTATACTAGCATAAAAACAAAGTCCTTAAATTACTCTACAGCATATATTATATAAAAGCTCTTAAAGTCTTAAAATTTACTTAATCACACTGCATAAAGTAAGCTGTAAATATTGTCTGGCATTGTGGTTAGAAATACGACGTCATCTTCCTGCACACTTCAGTAACACCATTAAATAATACACCTTCACTGCACCATAGAGTTCCAGGAAGCAGAAGACAATCAAATATATAAAAAACACTGACCAGCTTAATACAAATCATGATAAAAGTGCTAAAGTTAATAGTATACAAACTTATATTCAGAGTAATGTTGAATGGTAGACATTTGTACAATAATTAGACTGTAATAGACACACTCCTCTATTGTGTGTAATGTTATGCTATGAATTAAGTATTAATATACATTGTTTATTGTACTGTATAATGCTTATTCAGACTGAGTTCTCAAAAAGGCAGCTTCTACAGTTTTTCCAGTATTATTAGCACATACAAAAAACTTTAATCATGTATCAAAATGGCAATGCAATATTACTATTATGCATTTACTGCCACAGTTTGTATCAGAAATATGTTTACACTTCAGGGTGATGTATACAATCATATTTGAATCTGCTCAGCTCTGTTTCTTCGAAGGGTCTGGGTTAGCAATATGTAGCAGAACAACTGCAGTGTTTTGTACTTAAGTTTCTCACACGACAGTTGATCCTTTATTATACACCGAGCTGCTCTTCGATAGCCGCCTGCTTGTGGTGCGCCCATCCTCGCTCAGAGTGTTCTCGATTTTGGAGAGGACAGACATCTTAAACTTCTGCTTGAAGTCGTTGCCCATGAACACGTACAGGATGGGATTGAGGAAACTGTTGGCGAAGGCAAGAGTAACAACAACACTAACTGCTTTTTTAAAAATCTCGGTGTCGTGTCGATGGTGGTTTATCTCGAGTATTATGACAATGTGGTAGGGTAACCAGCAGACAAAGAAAGTGGCGATGATGGCAGACATGATTTTGAATGGTTTGTTAGATCTTGCCATCCGATTGTTCTTCAGTTTCCTGATGATGATAGTGTAGCAGAAGACAATCACCACAAAGGGAATCACAAATCCAAAGATGAATCTGCTGAAAGCAACACTTTCATGATTTGCATTTTCATAGTTGTTGTAGCACAAAGTTTTCCCTCGACTAGCTGTAATGTCCCTGAATATCAATGGCGGTATACTTAAAAGACAAGCGGCGACCCAGGCAAGGAAGGCTATCACAGAAGCCATCCGTGGTGTGCGGTAGTTCTGGGACCACACTGGGAACACAACAGTCACACAGCGGTCAATACTGATGATGACCAGGAGGAAGATGCTGCTGAACATGTTGAGGAACAGTATGAATGCGTTAAACTTGCACATTAACAATCCAAAGTACCAGTGCGAATCGCAGACAACATGCACAATGTAAAAGGGAAGGAAAACACAGAACAAGAAGTCAGAGATGGCCAAGCTGAGGAACCAGGTGGTGTTCACAGTTCTCTTCATCTTGAAGCCAGTTATCCAGATCACCAAGCCATTTCCACAGAACCCCAGGAGAAAAATAATGGAATAAAGCACGGCGATCACATTTCTAAATGCAGAGCTGGCCGTTTCAGTACCGGCAGCGGCGCCAGTGGAAAGGGAAGTTGCGTTGGTCTTCACTGGACCAGTTTCAGTAACGTTATTGAAATAGTCATAGTCATAGTCATAGGAATAGTCATCTACTGGGTCCATAATCAATCAATACCTGAGAAAATAAACAAGAACATAGATTCACATCACATCACTGACCTCAAAATACTAAACAGTATATAGTACACACATTTGTGATTTTATATGAAATAGATGTATTATTATTATGATTATTCTATTTCTTAGTAAAAGTATGCATGTCTATATAAAACAACCTGAAATTCATAAGTACAAAAACCTTACATTAAAGAACAGCAATTGCTCGTATGTTCAGCTGTGTTTAAAGAGGTGAGCAGCAGAGTCAGGCAGGAGATTTGACTGAAGGGGTTTGTGCATTAATTTTATAATGCATATATTCAGTTATACTGTCACTGTAACAGAGAAGGATTCTATAAACATCACACGATTCTTCACAATTACCAAGACTGATCATTTCTCATTCAGAGTCTCATAATGACAAATACATATAACTCAAACTGTTTTTGAAAGCTAAAACAACGTTGGCAGAACACAATTGTTTTACTAGATCAATATTATAAATACACCTTTCTTCGAGATTAGATTTGAAAAAAAAAAAAGTGATATGAGGCAGAACTATATACAACATGGGCAGCAATTTCTTGTATCAAACATAAGGACCTCGTATGTCATTATGGTAACTGAATATATATTATATTGTTGTATGGACTTGGCGGATTAAAAAACAACTTTGCATTTAAATAGATGATAAAGCATAAATGTTCATGGTACAATAATGTGTTTTGAAGATGTTCGAATAATTCTGCCAAGAAAAAGTTTTAATACGAGCATGTCTGATGATTATAAAGGAATACATCTCTTAAAATAACTGTTAAACTAAATACACGTAACTAACAGTTTACTCAGAAATTGGATGATAATCTTAAGACTTTGCCACAGTTAACAATATTATATCATCTAGTGAAAATTAACTCACAGAAGAGTGCTGTTGGTACAAATTTGATATGTTTCAATATTTGTAGATATACATATTCTTGTATGTGCATTTTATATTTAAAAGCGTGAACAATGATAAGAAAACAAACTCACCCCAAATATATGGTTGAACAATGAGTTATACAGTCCTCTGTTTTGTGTGGGGGACAACTCACAGCCTAGCTGAAGTACATATTTCACATCCTTTTTTGACAGCACTGTCAGAAATACGCATTAGGACTTGTAGCTAATTTTAATCTATAATCTTCACCCAATGATTCAAATGGTCCACCATACTTGCAATTTTCTGAAAATTTGTGTTGGACTCCCTCCAGTGTTTGCAGAAGTCATAGTTGTTCAATTACATCTAAACAGGATTTATCTGTTAGAGAAAGGTGTAGGGGTAATGCTCTCATTTGTGTTTTACAAAATTAGCAGGTGATTTTAAAGTGCATGCATTTTGTTATTGAATAAAGTCAAGGAGCACCAATGTGTTTGTCAAAATGCTGTTATACTGGTTATGTGAGCATATTTCTTAGGCAGCAAAGTGTGTACAGGAATTTCATATATAAACAGAAGACATGGAAACAGAATTGAGGACTACTGCTAATGAACATCTACTTATGGACTTTGGATTACTCTCTGAATCATTTCTCTACTGCTATCTTCACTGTCCAACTTCCTGCTTTTATGCAAGAAATCAGTCAATCAGGGGCATCCAGCTGGTCAGGTGGTTCCAAAGAATGATTCATCCACTTAGGGCTTCTGGGAGGTGTAGTGTTAGCCTTCCGGCCAAGTAGTGTTGTAATCAGCACTATATCACAATATATACAGCTCTGGAAGAAATTAAGAGACCACTGCAAAATGATCAGTTCCTCTGGTTTTACTATTTATACTGTAGGTATGTGTTTGGGTAAAATGAACATTTTTGTTTTATTCTATAAACTACTGACAACATTTCTCCCAAATTCCAAATAAAAATATGAATGGAATGGAATGGCTGCCATACATGTAGAGATGCTGATTTAAGAAACATTTGCTGTGGTCTCTTATTTTTTTCCAGAGCTGTGTATACACTCACCTAAAAGATTATTAGGAACACCATACTATTACTGTGTTTGACCCCCTTCCGCCTTCAGAACTGCCTTAATTCTACGTGGCATTGATTCAACAAGGTGCTGAAAGCATTCTTTAGAAATGTTGGCCCATATTGATAGGATAGCATCTTGCAGTTGATGGAGATTTGTGGGATGCACATCCAGGGCACGAAGCTCCCGTTCCACCACATCCCAAAGATGCTCCATTGGGTTGAGATCTGGTGACTGTGGGGGCCAGTTTAGTACAGTGAACTCATTGTCATGTTCAAGAAACCAATTTGAAATGATTCGACCTTTGTGACATGGTGCATTATCATGCTGGAAGTAGCCATCAGAGGATGGGTACATGGTGGTCATAAAGGGATGGACATGGTCAGAAACAATGCTCAGGTAGGCCGTGGCATTTAAATGATGCCCAGTTGGCACTAAGGGGCCTAAAGTGTGCCAAGAAAATATCCCCCACACCATTACACCACCACCACCAGCCTGCACAGTGGTAACAAGGCATGATGGATCCATGTTCTCATTCTGTTTACGCCAAATTCTGACTCTACCATCTGAATGTCTCAACAGAAATCGAGACTCATCAGACCAGGCAACATTTTTCCAGTCTTCAACTGTCCAATTTTGGTGAGCTTGTGCAAATTGTAGCCTCTTTTCCCTATTTGTAGTGGAGATGAGTGGTACCCGGTGGGGTCTTCTGCTGTTGTAGCCCATCCGCCTCAAGGTTGTACGTGTTGTGGCTTCACAAATGCTTTGCTGCATACCTCGGTTGTAACGAGTGCTTATTTCAGTCAAAGTTGCTCTTCTATCAGCTTGAATCAGTCGGCCCATTCTCCTCTGACCTCTAGCATCAACAAGGCATTTTCGACCCCCACAGGACTGCCGCATACTGGATGTTTTTCCCTTTTCACACCATTCTTTGTAAACCCTAGAAATGGTTGTGCGTGAAAATCCCAGTAACTGAGCAGATTGTGAAATACTCAGACCGGCCCTTCTGGCACCAACAACCATGCCACGCTCAAAATTGCTTAAATCACCTTTCTTTCCCATTCAGACATTCAGTTTGGAGTTCAGGAGATTGTCTTGACCAGGACCACACCCCTAAATGCATTGAAGCAACTGCCATGTGATTGGTTGGTTAGATAATTGCATTAATGAGAAATTGAACAGGTGTTCCGAATAATCCTTTAGGTGAATGTATATGTATGATATATATTATTAGCTATTCCACTGTCTTGAATGATTAAAATTTAACACATTTATTTGGCATTACAACAGAGTTGAAATTGCACATAAACAAATCAATTAATATCCCACTTAAGCCATTATTAAGTGAGATTGTTTTTAATGGTTTGATAGTGTTAACATACAAATGCATGCTGTAACTCATCGGTGGCACTGCAGGCAAACTAAACTTGTTACTATCAGTTAAAGCCCAAGAAGGCCGATCAAAGAGGTGATCGCATGCCAAGGGAAACTGCTCTTTCTGGAATTGCACAAGTGGACAAAAAAAATGAAGCTTGCAGTTATGCAATTTTGTATTGCATGAATCAGGGAACCAGTCATTCACATTAAAAACAATACAGTGACGTGGATGACATTCACATGATTTCAGTATGAGTTGATCGCAGTGTTTTTAGGAAGTGAAAGTAAAATAACTTTGCCCATTTGACATCTTGGAAGGATTACCTTTTGTCTTTGAATCAAATCTATACCTCATCTATAGAGCAGGCTATTGTAATGCATAGCAACAGTATTACTCTGCAGAAAATGTATGAGTAAAACTGTGTCATCCGTCATAACAACATCAGTGCTATGGTATTTTATTAGAAAACGTTTCTCGAGAATGGCAGCAGAAATGTGCTTTTATAATCTAAAACACTTACATATTATCCATTACAATTGTAAGGTAAGATGTCAAAACATATGTCTATAACATTAGAAAATGTTTGATTATATTTTCACTCAGGTTACCCAATAAGTAAAGCCTATATCAATTTCTGTTTGTGCAAATAGTACTACATACTAGTGTAAGCAGAGAGTATTTGTATGAAATTGAATCCATTGATTAGCTCTTGCTCAGTAAAATGAATGTAATATTCAGATAAATATTAATACATTAGCATAAATAAAAATACATTAAATTACTCTACAGCATATATTATATAGAAGCTCTCAGATATTTTACTTTTACATTTCTATTTTACAAGTCGTACAATTTACTTAATCACACTGCATAAAGTAAACTGTAAATACTGTCTAGCACTGTGGTTAGAAATACGACGTCATCTTCCTGCACACTTCAGTAACACCATTAAATAATACACCTTCACTGCACCATAGAGTTCCAGGAAGACAATCAAATATATAAAAAACACTGACCAGCTTGATACAAATCATGATAAAAGTGCTAAAGTTAATAGTATATAAACTTGTATTCAGAGTAATGTTGAATGGTAGACATTTGCACAATAATTAGACAATAATAGAAAAACACTCCTCTATTGTGTGTAATGTTATGCTATGGATTAAGTATTAATATACATTGTTTATTGTACTGTATAATGTTTATACAGACTGAGTTCTCAAAAAGGCAGCTTCTACAGTTTTTCCAGTATTATTAGCACATACAAAAAACCTTAATCATGTATCAAAATGGCAATGCAATATAACTATTATGCATTTACTGCCACAGTTTGTATCAGAAATATGTTTACACTTCAGGGTGATGTATACAATCATATTTGAATCTGCTCAGCTCTGTTTCTTCGAAGGGTCTGGGTTAGCAATATGTAGCAGAACAACTGCAGTGTTTTGTACTTAAGTTTCTCACACGACAGTTGATCCTTTATCATACACCGAGCTGCTCTTCGATAGCCGCCTACTTGTGGTGCGCCCATCCTCGCTCAGAGCGTTCTCGATTTTGGAGAGGACAGACATCTTAAACTTCTGCTTGAAGTCGTTGCCCATGAACACGTACAGGATGGGATTGAGGAAACTGTTGGCGAAGGCGAGAGTAACAATGGCACTAAATGCTTTTTTGAAAATCTCTGTGTCGTGTCGATGGTGGTTTATCTCGAGCATTATGACAATGTGGTAGGGTAACCAGCAGACAAAGAAAGTGGCGATGATGGCAGACATGATTTTGAATGGTTTGTTAGATCTTGCCATCCGATTGTTCTTCAGTTTCCTGATGATGATAGTGTAGCAGAAGACAATCACCACGAAGGGAATCACAAATCCAAAGACGAATCTGCTGAAAGCAACACTTTCATGATCTGTGTTTTCATAGTTGTTGTAGCACAAAGTTTTCCCCCGACTAGTTTTAATGTCCCTGAATATCAATGACGGTATACTTAAAAGACAAGCGGTGACCCAGGCAAGGAAGGCTATCACAGAAGCCATCCGTGGTGTGCGGTAGTTCTGGGACCATACTGGGAACACAACAGTCACACAGCGGTCAATACTGATGATGACCAGGAGGAAGATGCTGCTGAACATGTTGAGGAACAGTATGAAGGCGTTAAACTTGCACATTAACAATCCGAAGTACCAGTGCGAATCGCAGGCAACATGCACAATGTTAAAGGGAAGGAAAACACAGAACAAGAAGTCAGAGATGGCCAAGCTGAGGAACCAGGTGGTGTTGACAGTTCTCTTCATCTTGAAGCCAGTTATCCAGATCACCAAGCCATTTCCACAGAACCCCAGGAGAAAAATAATGGAATAAAGCACGGCGATCACATTTCTAAATGCAGAGCTGTGCAGAGTTACAGTACAGGCAGCAGAGCCAGTGGGAAGGGAAGTTGTGTTGGTCTTCACTGGACCAGCATCAGTATCATTATTGAAATAGTCATAGTCATAGTCATCTACTGGGTCCATAATCAATCAATACCTGAGAAAATAAACAAGAACATAGATTCACATCACATCACTGACCTCAAAATACTAAACAGTATTATTATTATTATTATTATTATTATTATTATTATTATTATTATTATTATTATTATTATTATTAATAATAATAATATTATTATTATTATTTTAATTATTGGCAGACGCCCTTATCCAGGGCGATTTACAACATAAGTGCAAACAAAGTGCAATAATACAGTGAAGGAGTATATAGTACTCACGTTTGTGATTTTGTATGTAATAGATGTATTATTATTATGATTATTATATTTCTTAGTAAAAGTATGCATGTCTATAGAAAACAACCTGAAATTCAAAGTACAGAAAGCTCACTTCAAAGAACAGCAATTGTTCGTATGTTCAGCTGTGTTTAAAGAGGTGAGCAGCAGAGTCAGGCAGGAGATTTGACTGAAGGGGTTTGTGCATTAATTTTATAATGCATATATTCAGTTATACTGTCACTGTAACAGAGAAGGATTCTATAAACATCACACGATTCTTCACAATTACCAAGACTGATCATTTCTCGTTCAGAGTCTCATAATGACAAATACATAGAACTCAAACTGTTTTTGAAAGCTAGAACCCAAATTGTTCTACTAGATCAATATTATAAATACACCTTTCTTGGAGATTATATCTGAAGTTAAAAAAAAAATTATGTGAGGCAGAATTATATTTGACAAAGACACCTTGGGCAGCAATTTCTTATATCAAGCATAAGGATCTTGTATGTCATTAGGTTAATTTAATATATATTGCACTGGTGTATGGACTTGGTTGGAAAAAAAATAAAAATTAGATTATAGATTATAAAGCATAAATGTTAAACTTCATTGTATGATAGTGTGTTTTGGAAAATTTCCAAAAATCTTTGCCAAGAAAAAGGTAAAATAATATGAGCATGTTTTATTACTTACATCTCTTAAAATAACTGCTAAACTGAATACATGTAACTAACAGTTTAAGAAATTGCACCATAATCTTACAACTTTGCCACAGTTAACAAAATTGTATTATCTATTGACAATTAACTCACAGAAAACTGCTGTTGATACAAATGAGATCTGTTTCATTATTTGTAGACATACATATACATCTATGTGCATATTCTATTTAAAAGTGTGAACAATGAAAAGCAAACAAACTCACCACAAACAAATGGTTGAATAATGGAGTACAGAATACAGTCCTCCGCTTTGTGTGGGGGACAACTCACAGACCAGCTGGAATATATATTTCCCCATAAATCCACTTCCTTTTTTGAAACCACTGTCAGAAATACGCATTAGGACTCGTACCTAATTTTAATATGTAATCTTCACCCAATGTTTCACTTGTCCATGATGCGTACAATTGCATGAGAATTTGTGTGTTGGACTCCCTCCAGTGTTTGCAGAAGTCATAGCTCTCTAGTTACATCTGAACGTGATTCATCTTTCAGAGAAAGGTCTTGGACTAATGCTCTCATTTGTGTTTTACAAAGTTTGCCGGTGATTGTAACATTAGTGCATTTTGTTACTGAATAAAGTCAAGGAGCACCAATGTGTTTGTCAAAGATGCGGTTCTGCTGGTTATGTGAGCACACAGAAATTCCAGATTGTGCAAAAATGTCATAGCCAAGACTGCTGTGCTTATTATTGAAAAACATTATATTTTTTAGTGTATTAATTAAACAAAGAGCATCCATAATAAAATACATCAAATAAAAAAAAATATATATATAAAAAGGTAACATTCACATTCAATATGGAAGATTTTTCAATCCGTCTGTTATTAATAAATACTCCTTACACTAAAGCATCATGGGAAGCAGGAGGCCCGGGTCACAAGGCAGGGGATACCGGGATGGGAGGCCAGTCCACACAGGGCAGGCTACACACAACTACAGGATCATTTAGAGTAGCAAAAGACATGATTAATCAAACTAGAGAAGAAGAGCAGCTGGGTGTGGAAGGACACAGAGGGAGAGACAAGAGACAAGGGCAGTTTTGAGTGGTGTGCACGGACTCGAGTGCAGAGTATGGAAAAGGAAATGAACACGAGAGGAGCGAAGCTGGAAGAATCTAAAGCAAACAGCAGACGTTGAAATCAGTTGAATGGTTGAAGCCAGAAAGCCAGGTTGAAGAGAGTTATACAATTGTATACATCCTATATTGTTCCCAGTGTGGTGTGTTTTGAGGTTGGCAGGGAAGAGCATTAACAAGAACAAGAAGAGCAAACCACCATGCAGTGTGATGAGCATGGCGTAGAGCTGCTAGTAGAATAACTGTTCTGGGATTGTCAGAGCAAAGCACCACTATGTCTTGTGATCATTTTAGAACAAGTAGTATAAATCAAACAAAACATAGAATAAAATTAGCAAAGAAGGATATAATATGTTCTATATGAAATAGTTAACATTGTTTGTTAACAATGCAAAACCACAAGATATTCAATTCATAATGATTTAAATTACTCTATTTGATTTTCTGTTCGTCAATGGCATATCCAGGTTGACTTATTTCCTTTCTGTGTCCTTTAAGAACCCTATGAGATCCCATATAGCACATTTGCATCATATGCATTGTATCCTCCCCCAAGCCATGTGATGTTATCATGTGATTGAAGTGAAAAGCACAGTTTTTGCATCCCTTGCCTTGCCACATTTGGTGTGGACACCTATTGGTAAAGTGAGGCATTTTCCATCACATGGTAAGAAAACTTGTCCTGATCTCTCCAACTCATTTCTTATGAAAGTTTGGCTTCAAATTGTGCAATTTCAGGTATGGAGATATACAAAAACAAGTACAGGTGTCTTGAGTAGGGTCTGTAGAAGTCTTGTGTTTAGAAATCATTTTCAAAATTAAACATTTTAAGATATTTTGGGAGCATTTTGTGGTTGTTGCATATTACATCAGCGTGTCATAAGGTTGTGAACTCTGAACCTGATGGCTGCAGTAATTTCAGTTGGTTTCTATGAAAGTATTTATTGTCAGGTGCTAAATAGCTGTTGATGGGTGATATATAGTTATAAGATTTAAAGTTAGTGATACATTTATATTGTAATAATTATTGTTCTGTGTTTTTATAGGGTTTAACATCATGCACTGTTACATCAGTTTTCACTGAATTAGTGGAAAGCCTGACTTTTGTAGGATTACACTTGTTGTATTTAAAATATACAAATATAAAAGCTTGCAAGGAACAAATTATAAAGTGCCAACTACATGGATATAATAAACACTATTTATGCATCATACATCTAAATTATTGTACCATTACTACTGCATGTGTTATTACAAACATCTATGTATATATATATACCATTTAGGTCAAAATGGATTAGTCAACATAAAGAAAAATCAGTTTCTTCTCAGGCATCCACCCCAGAATGATGAGATTTTAGTGGAGTACTCACTTCTTCCAACTTGTTTGGTTCCTTTGTGACAAATATATCCTCCATCCATGACATTTTCATGTCCTTGCCCTTCAAGATGTAGATCATAGGATTGATACAGCTGTTACAGGTTGCTAGTATAGTCACAACAGACATGCACATGATTTCAGTGTGAGTTGATCACAGTTTATTTAGGAAGTGAGAGTAAAATAACTTTGCCCATTTGACATCTTGGAAGGATCACCTTTTGTCTTTGAATCAAATCTATACCTCGTTTATAGAGCAGGCTATTGTAATGCATAGCAACAGTATTACTCTGCAGAAAATGTATGAGTAAAACTGTGTCATCCGTCATAACAACATCAGTGCTATGGTATTTTATTAGAAAACGTTTCTCGAGAATGGCAGCAGAAATGTGCTTTTATTATATAAAACACTTACATATTATCCATTACAATTGTAAGGTAAGATGTCAAGACATATGTCTATAACATTAGAAAATGTTTGATTATATTTTCACTCAGGTTACCCAATAAGTAAAGCCTATATCAATTTCTGTTTGTGCAAATAGTTCTGCATACTAGTGTAAGCAGAGAGAGTATTTGTATGAAATTGAATCTATTGATAAAGTCGTGCAAAGTAAAATGAATGTATTTTTGAGAGAAATATCTTTATACTAGCATAAAAACAAAGTCCTTAAATTACTCTACAGCATATATTATATAGAAGCTCTCAGATATTTTACATTTACATTACTATTTTACAAGTCGTACAATTTACTTAATCCCACTGCATAAAGTAAGCTGTAAATACTGTCTAGCACTGTGGTTAGAAATACGACGTCATCTTCCTGCACACTTCAGTTACCCCATTAAATAATACACCTTCACTGCACCATAGAGTTCCAGGAAGACAATCAAATATATAAAAAACACTGACCAGCTTGATACAAATCATGATAAAAGTGCTAAAGTTAATAGTATATAAACTTGTATTCAGAGTAATGTTGAATGGTAGACATTTGCACAATAATTAGACAATAATAGAAAAACACTCCTCTATTGTGTGTAATGTTATGCTATGAATTAAGTATTAATATACATTGTTTATTGTACTGTATAATGCTTATTCAGACTGAGTTCTCAAAAAGGCAGCTTCTACAGTTTTTCCAGTATTATTAGCACATACAAAAAACTTTAATCATGTATCAAAATGGCAATGCAATATTACTATTATGCATTTACTGCCACAGTTTGTATCAGAAATATGTTTACACTTCAGGGTGATGTATACAATCATATTTGAATCTGCTCAGCTCTGTTTCTTCGAAGGGTCTGGGTTAGCAATATGTAGCAGAACAACTGCAGTGTTTCATACTTAAGTTTCTCACACGACAGTTGATCCTTTATCATACACCGAGCTGCTCTTCGATAGCCGCCTGCTTGTGGTGCGCCCATCCTCGCTCAGAGCGTTCTCGATTTTGGAGAGGACAGACATCTTAAACTTCTGCTTGAAGTCGTTGCCCATGAACACGTACAGGATGGGATTGAGGAAACTGTTGGCGAAGGCGAGAGTAACAATGGCACTAAATGCTTTTTTGAAAATCTCTGTGTCGTGTCGATGGTGGTTTATCTCGAGCATTATGACAATGTGGTAGGGTAACCAGCAGACAAAGAAAGTGGCGATGATGGCAGACATGATTTTGAATGGTTTGTTAGATCTTGCCATCCGATTGTTCTTCAGTTTCCTGATGATGATAGTGTAGCAGAAGACAATCACCACAAAGGGAATCACAAATCCAAAGATGAATCTGCTGAAAGCAACACTTTCATGATCTGTGTTTTCATAGTTGTTGTAGCACAAAGTTTTCCCTCGACTAGCTGTAATGTCCCTGAATATCAATGACGGTATACTTAAAAGACAAGCGGTGACCCAGGCAAGGAAGGCTATCACAGAAGCCATCCGTGGTGTGCGGTAGTTCTGGGACCATACTGGGAACACAACAGTCACACAGCGGTCAATACTGATGATGACCAGGAGGAAGATGCTGCTGAACATGTTGAGGAGCAGTATGAAGGCGTTAAACTTGCACATTAACAATCCGAAGTACCAGTGCGAATCGCAGGCAACGTGCACAATGTTAAAGGGAAGGAAAACACAGAACAAGAAGTCAGAGATGGCCAAGCTGAGGAACCAGGTGGTGTTCACAGTTCTCTTCATCTTGAAGCCAGTTATCCAGATCACCAAGCCATTTCCACAGAACCCCAGGAGAAAAATAATGGAATAAAGCACGGCGATCACATTTCTAAATGCAGAGCTGGCCGTTTCAGTACCGGCAGCGGTGCCAGTGGAAAGGGAAGTTGTGTTGGTCTTCACTGGACCAGTTTCAGTAACGTTACTGTCATAATCAATGTCATAGTCGTAGATACCCATTGTTTGTATTATCAATAAATACCTGAGAAAATAAACAAGAACATTGATTCACATCACATCACTGACCTCAAAATACTAAACAGTGTATAGTACGCAAGTTTGTGATTTTGTTATCATTATAATTCTATTTCTTAGTAAAAGTATGCATGTCTATAGAAAACAACCTGAAATTCATAAGTACGAAAACCTTACATTAAAGAACAGCAATTGTTCGTATGTTCAGCTGTGGTTAAAGAGGTGAGCAGCAGAGTCAGGCAGGATATTTGACTGAAGGGGTTTGTGCATTAATTTTATAATGCATATATTCAGTTATACTGTCACTGTAACAGAGAAGGATTCTATAAACATCACACGATTCTTCACAATTACCAAGACTGATCATTTCTCATTCAGAGTCTCATAATGACAAATACATAGAACTGAAACTGTTTTTGAAAGCTAGAACCCAAATTGTTCTACTAGATCGATATTATAAATACACCTTTCTTGGAGATTAGAACCGAAGTTAAAAAAAAAATGATATGACGCAGAATTATATTTGACAAAGACACCATGGGCAGCAATTTCTTATATCAAACATAAGGATCTTGTATGTCATTAGGTTAATTTAATATATATTGCACTGGTGTATGGACTTGGTTGGAAAAAAAAAAAAATTAGATTATAGATTATAAAGCATAAATGTTAAACTTCATTGTATGATAGTGTGTTTTGGAAAATTTCCAAAAATCTTTGCCAAGAAAAAGGTAAAATAATATGAGCATGTTTTATTACTTACATCTCTTAAAATAATGCTAAACTGAATACATGTAACTAACAGTTTAAGAAATTGCACCATAATCTTACAACTTTGCCACAGTTAACAAAATTGTATTATCTATTGACAATTAACTCACAGAAAACTGCTGTTGATACAAATGAGATCTGTTTCATTATTTGTAGACATACATATACATCTATGTGCATATTCTATTTAAAAGTGTGAACAATGAAAAGCAAACAAACTCACCACAAACAAATGGTTGAATAATGGAGTACAGAATACAGTCCTCCGCTTTGTGTGGGGGACAACTCACAGACCAGCTGGAATATATATTTCCCCATAAATCCACTTCCTTTTTTGAAACCACTGTCAGAAATACGCATTAGGACTCGTACCTAATTTTAATATGTAATCTTCACCCAATGTTTCACTTGTCCATGATGTGTACAATTGCATGAGAATTTGTGTGTTGGACTCCCTCCAGTGTTTGCAGAAGTCATAGCTCTCTAGTTACGTCTGAACGTGATTCATCTTTCAGAGAAAGGTCTTGGGCTAATGCTCTCATTTGTGTTTTACAAAGTTTGCAGGTGATTGTAACATTAGTGCATTTTGTTACTGAATAAAGTCAAGGAGCACCAATGTGTTTGTCAAAGATGCGGTTCTGCTGGTTATGTGAGCACACAGAAATTCCAGATTGTGCAAAAATGTCATAGCCAAGACTGCTGTGCTTATTATTGAAAAACATTATATTTTTTAGTGTATTAATTAAACAAAGAGCATCCATAATAAAATACATCAAATAAAATAAAAAATATATATATAAAAAGGTAACATTCATATTCAATATGGAAGATTTTTCAATCCGTCTGTTATTAATAAATACTCCTTACACTAAAGCATCATGGGAAGCAGGAGGCCCGGGTCACAAGGCAGGGGATACCGGGATGGGAGGCCAGTCCACACAGGGCAGGCTACACACAACTACAGGATCATTTAGAGTAGCAAAAGACATGATTAATCAAACTAGAGAAGAAGAGCAGCTGGGTGTGGAAGGACACAGAGGGAGAGACAAGAGACAAGGGCAGTTTTGAGTGGTGTGCACGGACTCGAGTGCAGAGTATGGAAAAGGAAATGAACACGAGAGGAGCGAAGCTGGAAGAATCTAAAGCAAACAGCAGACGTTGAAATCAGTTGAATGGTTGAAGCCAGAAAGCCAGGTTGAAGAGAGTTATACAATTGTATACATCCTATATTGTTCCCAGTGTGGTGTGTTTTGAGGTTGGCAGGGAAGAGCATTAACAAGAACAAGAAGAGCAAACCACCATGCAGTGTGATGAGCATGGCGTAGAGCTGCTAGTAGAATAACTGTTCTGGGATTGTCAGAGCAAAGCACCACTATGTCTTGTGATCATTTTAGAACAAGTAGTATAAATCAAACAAAACATAGAATAAAATTAGCAAAGAAGGATATAATATGTTCTATATGAAATAGTTAACATTGTTTGTTAACAATGCAAAACCACAAGATATTCAATTCATAATGATTTAAATTACTCTATTTGATTTTCTGTTCGTCAATGGCATATCCAGGTTGACTTATTTCCTTTCTGTGTCCTTTAAGAACCCTATGAGATCCCATATAGCACATTTGCATCATATGCATTGTATCCTCCCCCAAGCCATGTGATGTTATCATGTGATTGAAGTGAAAAGCACAGTTTTTGCATCCCTTGCCTTGCCACATTTGGTGTGGACACCTATTGGTAAAGTGAGGCATTTTCCATCACATGGTAAGAAAACTTGTCCTGATCTCTCCAACTCATTTCTTATGAAAGTTTGGCTTCAAATTGTGCAATTTCAGGTATGGAGATATACAAAAACAAGTACAGGTGTCTTGAGTATGGTCTGTAGAAGTCTTGTGTTTAGAAATCATTTTCAAAATTAAACATTTTAAGATATTTTGGGAGCATTTTGTGGTTGTTGCAAAATTACATCAGCGTGTCATAAGGTTGTGAACTCTGAACCTGATGGCTGCAGTAATTTCAGTTGGTTTCTATGAAAGTATTTATTGTCAGGTGCTAAATAGCTGTTGATGGGTGATATATAGTTATAAGATTTAAAGTTAGTGATACATTTATATTGTAATAATTATTGTTCTGTGTTTTTATAGGGTTTAACAACATGCACTGTTACATCAGTTTTCACTGAATTAGTGGAAAGCCTGACTTTTGTAGGATTGCACTTGTTGTATTTAAAATATACAAATATAAAAGCTTGCAAGGAACAAATTATAAAGTGCCAACTACATGGATATAATAAACACTATTTATGCATCATACATCCAAATTATTGTACCATTACTACTGCATGTGTTATTACAAACATCTATGTATATATATATACCATTTAGGTCAAAATGGATTAGTCAACATAAAGAAAAATCAGTTTCTTCTCAGGCATCCACCCCAGAATGATGAGATTTTAGTGGAGTACTCACTTCTTCCAACTTGTTTGGTTCCTTTGTGACAAATATATCCTCCATCCATGACATTTTCATGTCCTTGCCCTTCAAGATGTAGATCATAGGATTGATACAGCTGTTACAGGTTGCTAGTATAGTCACAACAGACATGCACATGATTTCAGTGTGAGTTGATCACAGTTTATTTAGGAAGTGAGAGTAAAATAACTTTGCCCATTTGACATCTTGGAAGGATCACCTTTTGTCTTTGAATCAAATCTATACCTCGTTTATAGAGCAGGCTATTGTAATGCATAGCAACAGTATTACTCTGCAGAAAATGTATGAGTAAAACTGTGTCATCCGTCATAACAACATCAGTGCTATGGTATTTTATTAGAAAACGTTTCTCGAGAATGGCAGCAGAAAGGAGCTTTTATTATCTAAAACATTTACATATTATCCATTACTATTGTAAGGTAAGATGTCAAGAAATATGTCTATAACATTAGCAAATGTATGATTATATTTTCATTCAGGTTACCCAATAAGTAAAGCCTATATCAATTTCTGTTTGTACAAATAGTTCTGCATACTAGTGTAAGCAGAGAGTATTTGTATGAAATTTAATGCATTGATTAACTCTTGCTCAGTAAAATGAATGTATTTTTCAGAGAAATATTAATACATTAGCATAAATAAAAAGTCCTTAAATTACTCTACAGCATATATTATATAGAAGCTCTCAGATATTTTACATTTACATTACTATTTTACAAGTCGTACAATTTACTTAATCCCACTGCATAAAGTAAGCTGTAAATACTGTCTGGCACTGTGGTTAGAAATACGACGTCATCTTCCTGCACACTTCAGTAACACCATTAAATAATACACCTTCACTGCACCATAGAGTTCCAGGAAGGCAATCAAATATATAAAAAACACTGACCAGCTTGATACAAATCATGATAAAAGTGCTAAAGTTAATAGTATATAAACTTGTATTCAGAGTAATGTTGAATGGTAGACATTTGCACAATAATTAGACAATAATAGAAAAACACTCCTCTATTGTGTGTAATGTTATGCTATGAATTAAGTATTAATATACATTGTTTATTGTACTGTATAATGCTTATTCAGACTGAGTTCTCAAAAAGGCAGCTTCTACAGTTTTTCCAGTATTATTAGCACATACAAAAAACCTTAATCATGTATCAAAATGGCAATGCAATATTACTATTATGCATTTACTGCCACAGTTTGTATCAGAAATATGTTTACACTTCAGGGTGATGTATACAATCATATTTGAATCTGCTCAGCTCTGTTTCTTCGAAGGGTCTGGGTTAGCAATATGTAGCAGAACAACTGCAGTGTTTCATACTTTAGTTTCTCACACGACAGTTGATCCTTTATCATACACCGAGCTGCTCTTCGATAGCCGCCTGCTTGTGGTGCGCCCATCCTCGCTCAGAGCGTTCTCGATTTTGGAGAGGACAGACATCTTAAACTTCTGCTTGAAGTCGTTGCCCATGAACACGTACAGGATGGGATTGAGGAAACTGTTGGCGAAGGCAAGAGTAACAATGGCACTAAATGCTTTTTTGAAAATCTCTGTGTCGTGTCGATGGTGGTTTATCTCGAGCATTATGACAATGTGGTAGGGTAACCAGCAGACAAAGAAAGTGGCGATGATGGCAGACATGATTTTGAATGGTTTGTTAGATCTTGCCATCCGATTGTTCTTCAGTTTCCTGATGATGATAGTGTAGCAGAAGACAATCACCACGAAGGGAATCACAAATCCAAAGACGAATCTGCTGAAAGCAACACTTTCATGATCTGTGTTTTCATAGTTGTTGTAGCACAAAGTTTTCCCCCGACTAGTTTTAATGTCCCTGAATATCAATGACGGTATACTTAAAAGACAAGCGGTGACCCAGGCAAGGAAGGCTATCACAGAAGCCATCCGTGGTGTGCGGTAGTTCTGGGACCATACTGGGAACACAACAGTCACACAGCGGTCAATACTGATGATGACCAGGAGGAAGATGCTGCTGAACATGTTGAGGAACAGTATGAAGGCGTTAAGCTTGCACATTAACAATCCGAAGTACCAGTGCGAATCGCAGGCAA
Source organism: Amia ocellicauda (assembly GCF_036373705.1). Classification (NCBI taxonomy): domain Eukaryota; kingdom Metazoa; phylum Chordata; class Actinopteri; order Amiiformes; family Amiidae; genus Amia; species Amia ocellicauda. Next base: position 19,626,216 of record NC_089866.1, on the reverse strand, counting down.
CGTGCACAATGTTAAAGGGAAGGAAAACACAGAACAAGAAGTCAGAGATGGCCAAGCTGAGGAACCAGGTGGTGTTCACAGTTCTCTTAATCTTGAAGCCAGTTATCCAGATCACCAAGCCATTTCCACAGAACCCCAGGAGAAAAATAATGGAATAAAGCACGGCGATCACATTTCTAAATGCAGAGCTGGCCGTTTCAGTACCGGCAGCGGTGCCAGTGGAAAGGGAAGTTGTGTTGGTCTTCACTGGACCAGTTTCAGTAACGTTACTGTCATAATCAATGTCATAGTCGTAGATACCCATTGTTTGTATTATCAATAAATACCTGAGAAAATAAACAAGAACATTGATTCACATCACATCACTGACCTCAAAATACTAAACAGTGTATAGTACGCAAGTTTGTGATTTTGTTATCATTATAATTCTATTTCTTAGTAAAAGTATGCATGTCTATAGAAAACAACCTGAAATTCATAAGTACGAAAACCTTACATTAAAGAACAGCAATTGTTCGTATGTTCAGCTGTGGTTAAAGAGGTGAGCAGCAGAGTCAGGCAGGATATTTGACTGAAGGGGTTTGTGCATTAATTTTATAATGCATATATTCAGTTATACTGTCACTGTAACAGAGAAGGATTCTATAAACATCACACGATTCTTCACAATTACCAAGACTGATCATTTCTCGTTCAGAGTCTCATAATGACAAATACATAGAACTGAAACTGTTTTTGAAAGCTAGAACCCAAATTGTTCTACTAGATCGATATTATAAATACACCTTTCTTGGAGATTAGAACCGAAGTTAAAAAAAAATGATATGACGCAGAATTACATTTTAACAAGGACACCATGGGCAGCAATTTCTTATATCAAACATAAGGATCTTGTATGTCATTAGGTTAATTTAATATATATTGCACTGGTGTATGGACTTGGTTGGAAAAAAAATAAAAATTAGATTATAGATTATAAAGCATAAATGTTAAACTTCATTGTATGATAGTGTGTTTTGGAAAATTTCCAAAAATCTTTGCCAAGAAAAAGGTAAAATAATATGAGCATGTTTTATTACTTACATCTCTTAAAATAATGCTAAACTGAATACATGTAACTAACAGTTTAAGAAATTGCACCATAATCTTACAACTTTGCCACAGTTAACAGAATTGTATTATCTATTGACAATTAACTCACAGAAAACTGCTGTTGATACAAATGAGATCTGTTTCATTATTTGTAGACATACATATACATCTATGTGCATATTCTATTTAAAAGTGTGAACAATGACAAGCAAACAAACTCACCACAAACAAATGGTTGAATAATGGAGTACAGAATACAGTCCTCCGCTTTGTGTGGGGGACAACTCACAGACCAGCTGGAATATATATTTCCCCATAAATCCACTTCCTTTTTTGAAACCACTGTCAGAAATACGCATTAGGACTCGTACCTAATTTTAATATGTAATCTTCACCCAATGTTTCACTTGTCCATGATGTGTACAATTGCATGAGAATTTGTGTGTTGGACTCCCTCCAGTGTTTGCAGAAGTCATAGCTCTCTAGTTACGTCTGAACGTGATTCATCTTTCAGAGAAAGGTCTTGGGCTAATGCTCTCATTTGTGTTTTACAAAGTTTGCAGGTGATTGTAACATTAGTGCATTTTGTTACTGAATAAAGTCAAGGAGCACCAATGTGTTTGTCAAAGATGCGGTTCTGCTGGTTATGTGAGCACACAGAAATTCCAGATTGTGCAAAAATGTCATAGCCAAGACTGCTGTGCTTATTATTGAAAAACATTTTATTTTTTTAGTGTATTAATTAAACAAAGAGCATCCATAATAAAATACATCAAATAAAAAAAATATATATAAAAAGGTAACATTCACATTCAATATGGAAGATTTTTCAATCCGTCTGTTATTAATAAAAACTCCTTACACTAAAGCATCATGGGAAGCAGGAGGCCCGGGTCACAAGGCAGGGGATACCGGGATGGGAGGCCAGTCCACACAGGGCAGGCTACACACAACTACAGGATCATTTAGAGTAGCAAAAGACATGATTAATCAAACTAGAGAAGAAGAGCAGCTGGGTGTGGAAGGACACAGAGGGAGAGACAAGAGACAAGGGCAGCTTTGAGTGGTGTGCACGGACTCGAGTGCAGTGACAGAAACAGCATCTCTTGACCTGCTGTTGTTGCCTTGCCACATTTGTTGCACCACTATGTCTTGTGATCATTTTAGAACAAGTAGTATAAATCAAACAAAACATAAAATTATCAAAGAAGGATATAATACGTTCTTTATGAAATAGTTAACATCAGTGTATTGTTTGTTAACAATGCAAAACCACAAGATATTCAATTCATAATGATTTAAATTACTCTATTTGATTTTCTGTTCTTCAATGGCATATCCAGGTTGACTTATTTCCTTTCTGTGTCCTTTAAGAACCCTATGAGATCCCATATAGCACATTTGCATCATATGCATTGTATCCTCCCCCAAGCCATGTGATGTTATCATGTGATTGAAGTGAAAAGCACAGTTTTTGCATCCCTTGCCTTGCCACATTTGGTGTGGACACCTATTGGTAAAGTGAGGCATTTTCCATCACATGGTAAGAAAACTTGTCCTGATCTCTCCAACTCATTTCTTATGAAAGTTTGGCTTCAAATTGTGCAATTTCAGGTATGGAGATATACAAAAACAAGTACAGGTGTCTTGAGTAGGGTCTGTAGAAGTCTTGTGTTTAGAAATCATTTTCAAAATTAAACATTTTAAGATATTTTGGGAGCATTTTGTGGTTGTTGCATATTACATCAGCGTGTCATAAGGTTGTGAACTCTGAACCTGATGGCTGCAGTAATTTCAGTTGGTTTCTATGAAAGTATTTATTGTCAGGTGCTATATAGCTGTTGATAGGTGATATATAGTTATAAGATTTAAAGTTAGTGATACATTTATATTGTAATAATTATTGTTCTGTGTTTTTATAGGGTTTAACATCATGCACTGTTACATCAGTTTTCACTGAATTAGTGGAAAGCCTGACTTTTGTAGGATTACACTTGTTGTATTTAAAATATACAAATATAAAAGCTTGCAAGGAACAAATTATAAAGTGCCAACTACATGGATATAATAAACACTATTTATGCATCATACATCCAAATTATTGTACCATTACTACTGCATGTGTTATTACAAACATCTATGTATATATATATACCATTTAGGTCAAAATGGATTTGTCAACATAAAGAAAAATCAGTTTCTTCTCAGGCATCCACCCCAGAATGATGAGATTTTAGTGGAGTACTCACTTCTTCCAACTTGTTTGGTTCCTTTGTGACAAATATATCCTCCATCCATGACATTTTCATGTCCTTGCCCTTCAAGATGTAGATCATAGGATTGATACAGCTGTTACAGGTTGCTAGTATAGTCACAACAGGTAAGCCATAAGCGACCACGTCTGCACCGAGGAATCGAGAATGGAGGGCCACTAGCATGAACACATGATAGGGCCCCCAGCACAGGAAGTATGCAAAAATCATGATACGGACAATCCGGTACGACTTAGAGGATGTGAACTTGTAGTTGCTTTTCAGCAACACCAAGCTGGAGCCCAGGCCAATAATGAAAAAGGGAAGAAATAAACCAAAAATAAATCGGGTTAAAATAACAACTTTGATTCTTACTTTACCTTCAGTGGTATTGAGGTTCAGGAATCCGTATGTATAATTGTCGAAACAGATCACTCTCTCAGGGGTTTGGGCAATATCTCGTAGCACCAGCGACGGGGTGCTCAAAATCGCCGATATGAACCACGAGGCCCACACCATGTTGGTGGCTGTCAGAGCGGTGCAGCACTTCTTAAAGCAGTCGGCATTCAGGGCAGAAAAGCAGCGGTGAACGCTGAGGAAGGTTAGGATGAGGGCGGTGGAGAACATGTTGATGAACATTACATAGGAATTGAGCTTGCACATGATGAGACCAAAAGTCCAGTTGAAGTCGTTCATTGCATAGATGATCATGAAGGGCAGGAACACGCAGAAGGTGAGGTCTGTGACAGCCAAGCCAAGAAACCAGATAGTGCCAGTCGTCTTCTTCATCCTGCAAGTCAAAACGATCACCAGGCCATTCAGACACACCCCCAGCAGTAACACCAAGGAGTACATCCCGGTGTACATGTACTTTAGTGGTACCCTCTTACTTGTTATGTTAATTTCTTTTGGAAGACAGTCCAAGATATCCACTAGTGCTTCGTTTGTCTCATTGTCATAGTCATAATCATACAAATATTCTGGACACACCATTGCTGATAATCTCCTTAAACCTGTCTAAAGATAGAAATAAGAAAAGTTAAAATTATTAGGCCATTTATAATAGTGCACACTCTAATCCGAGGGCATAGATTACAAAAAAGACCAGAACCATGGGTTAAACATTTACAGCAAATAACTTGAATGGATTACATATTAGTAGTGGTGACAGATATCAAATGCTTAGTTTGCACATGCCTGACTGTTTCAATTGTTAAGGGAATACATGTTTTCATGAAAGAAACCAGTCTTTTGGACCAAACCAGTGCAAATCTCTAACTTTGTCCAAAAATATGGTAAACGGCTCAGAAAACTCTAGAAAATGTCAGGAATTTTCAAGTTGAAGAAAATGTTTTTCATCAGACTGTTTAGGATTTCACAAAGATTACATTTATGAGCGTTAGTTATACGAACTTTAAATGTGAGGTTACGTAAGTTATTATGATTACTATGATGATATTACTGTATCTAAGCAAAGAAAGGCATCTAAAACTGATTAGTAGTATGCCACTAATACAGTTTTATGTAATTTGTTTAATAATAACAAGACAACAACAGATCAATAATGTTTAAGAGACATTTTCGATAATCAAAGCAAGACTTACCTGAAAAAATACAATAATAAAATATGCCACACAGCTTCACACAGTAATATTCCAATGCACTCCTGGCAGTTTTCTCTGCTAGAAATGTAACCCGAGACAATAATGTATGTGTATGGCACCATGAGAGAGAGAGAAAAAAAAATACTCACGAATAAGAAAGAAACACTTATGCGATCAGTCCCTCTTTAAACTTTTAAACCCCTTAAATACTAATTCTCGAAATGCAGCTGTTTTCCCCACGCAGCTCCCTAGGGATTTTGTTCCAGTCAGAATGAAACTGAAAGTTTAACACTTAACTTTAACAGGGATTGCTCAAACAGTTGAAAGCCATGGATATGCATACACGTTAAGCCTAATGTTAAATATTGTCACCGTCAAATCAAAGTAGAAATATAACGTAAATTTAATTAGCGGTTCACATCTGACGCAATCTGTTCAAACCTATTTTAACATCCGTCAAGATGCATGTGTATATTATCCTTGTATTTATTCCAACTTTATATAATTAAAGACACACTGATCCAAAAGCCTTTGCAGCATGCCACAAAAAAAGGATTCGATTTCATTGGATTAACTTTATAGATGACCCAAACATCTGTAAAATAACCAAATGCATAAAAGAGAAACAAGATTCACATTATTATTATTATTATTATTATTATTATTATTATTATTATTATTATTATTACGTATTTCTTAGCAGACTCTCTTACCCAGGGCAACTTACAAAACACAACAGCATTATATAAGTGCAATACAGTCTAGAATTACAGATCAAACTTAGTATAATTTACAAGTTCAAGTGCATAAGAGAAATACAGTTTTTAATTGAACAGATCTTATTATATTTCTTGTAGATACATGTGCTTTCCTGTAACTCAACATACATTCATTATTATTCATTATTATTTTGTGTGCTGCACAATAAAAACTATATATATATATATATATATATATATATATATATATATATATATATATATTATTATATGCATTATTATTGATCTTACATTATATAGCAAATATCTTTGAGCTGCTTAACCTGGTTTTACAAACATTAACATGCAATATACTAAACAAACAGGGTAACAAAATCTATATATGTATGTAAGTGTGTGTAGCATGTGCATGTAGAGCATATATATTTAAAACAGAAAATCAGATAAGGGAAAAAAAGCAAATTATTAAATTCTTTTGCAAACAAGCTGGACAGGTCACAGGTTGTTTCGGTTCTGCCACTAGACAGTTACTTGCTCAGAGAAGGCGCTCTCCATCCTGGAGCGAACGGTCTGCTTGAGAGTGTCTCTGAAGTCTGAGCCCATGAAAACGTACAACACTGGATTGAGAAAACTGTTGACAGTAGCAACACAGGACACAACAGGAATAATAATAAAGCACGACCTTTCCCCATCTTTACAGAAGAATATCTCTAATAACTGTGCTACATAAAAGGGCACCCAGCAGATGAAAAAAGTGAAAATAATGCTCAGGATGATTTTAAACGGTTTGGAGGATTTGGCCAGGTGCCTGGTTTTTAATTTCCACATGATGATGCCATAGCAAACCAGTATAACCACACATGGAAGGAGAAAGCTGAAAAAGAGCCGGGTGAATACAACCACTTGGTGATTAAAGGGGGTTTCGTAGTTGTAGTAGCAACGGGTTATCCCATTTCCCAAAGGAACGATGTGACGGAAAACAAGTGAGGGGATGCTCACAAGGCTGGAGGCAGCCCAGGCAGCCAGAACGAGCCCAGTGGCCTTTTTCACCGTACGGCTGTTCTGCGACCAAACTGGGAAAATAACTAACACACAGCGGTCAAAGCTGATAATGGCCAAGAGATAGACACTGACGTACATGTTGAGCAACAGTATGAAGGAATTGGCCTTACACATGTGCAGCCCAAAGACCCAGTTGAAATCGTTGACTAGATTATAGATGGGAATGGGCAGAAAAGTGCAGTATAGAAAGTCAGCAATGGCCAAGTGGAGGAACCAGATGGTGTTGACTGTTTGCTTCATTTTGAAGCCAGTTATCCAGATCACTAAGGCATTCCCAGGCAGCCCCAGTACACAGGTGGTGATGTAGAGCAAGAGAAGTATAATTTTCACTGGCCGTGGTAAAAGAGGTGAGGTATCTGAGGTATCCTCTGGCGTTGGTGGATGGGTCGGAAAAGGGTAGTCAATGTACTCATAGTTCTCTGTAACATTCATCCTTAGATCAGTATAGTAGTGGATTCTTCTCTGTTAGAAAGAAAAACTACATTTATGAATGGACCTCTATGTTCTTTTATGTTCAAGATTCAAGTTTCAGATTACAAAATAATGTATTTTTGGAAACAGGAATGTAGAAAACCAAACAGACCTTTTGGCTAATTAAATGTAGAAAAATAATTAACTAGGTACACATTAAACTACTCAAAATTCAGAAAAAATAGTGCATGAATATATAACACTTCATTTTAATTATGATTGCAGAAACAGTTAAAATGTATCCCCTCAAATGCTAGCTTAACTTTAATAAGCGGTTCTCATGCCGACACAAACTATTACAACATATAATTGTATGCAGAAATTGTGGTTTCAAGTTCCAAATAATCGTAAAGAATTGCAAATATGAGCTATGAAACTATTAAAAATGTGATACTTACAGTTAGCACTGGTCTCCACGATAATGACCACAGTAACAGGAAATTCAATTCAGTTATACTCTGGCGAACAGTCCAATCATGCTATTTTAAAAGTGTCAGCCACTTGTAATAGGACATTGGTTATATGCGCAAATAACTAAAGATGAAATCAGCAGTAAATAAGTCTGTATTTTTTTTCTTGGAGGAAGACGTCTAAGAACACAACCTACGTAGGCCGTTCAAACACCACACATCATGGGATTGACCTTTGGTGTAGCAGGGGTATCGCTCATTTAAGGTTGTGCAGATCAACGAGCCCAGAGGTGGGTATCTGATCACAAGAATAGCTCAGGGTCAGCTGGGGTGTGTGGTGAGAAAGGGTGAGAGAAACCAGTCTAAAACTTGTATAACATAAGCTAGGAAGCTGGAAATAACTATTACACATCTATACTGTGTTTAGTTTTTATTAACCTTCTTCTCTTCTTCAGACTTAGTGATCGTATGTGTAAACCATGGGCATTCATTATCTGTAATATATTTGGCCAATCTACAAACAAACGGTTTGACAGACAGGAGGACTCCTTTTTGAAGAACTGAGAACGGAGACAAAGCTTATGGGTGACATGTTAAATCTGACATATGAGTATATAATTTGTTTTTGGACTACCCACCATATTATATTATATGTAGGGCCTATATATTTTTTTTATTTAATCACTTTTTATGTGCAGGGTTTCTTTTTCTTTCATGCATATAACAGTATAAAATAAAGTTTTATACTTAAAGTGTGAAACATACACAGCCAAAATCTTACTGATAAACTGTTGCAAACCACTTCCTTAACAGCCTGTGTGCAAAAAACTAATCTTGCCCCTTTTCCACAGATCTGATGAAGTTATGCATCCTTGATGAACACACATTTCTAGCTGGAATGCAAATAGTAACATATTTTATTTATAATACCAATCCTTACTTGTCAGCAATCGCAATTACTTTGCTGCACAATTTTCTGCGCTGATGATGAAATACATTTATTTTGTATTAATTGAGCATGGTTTGAAAACTTTTGAAGATTTCTAAATAACACCATCTGCATTTTATTGACTTTTTAATGAAGGTGTGTCACAGAATAACTTGAATTTTAAAAATGCAATCTACAGCTATATATATGTATATAATTCTACTATTTTACATGAAGCCTGCTAGTAGTACTTAAAAATGGGAACACCCAAAATAACATATGAATCTAAGCCATACTTTCACCAAACGTTCACAAAGAGTTCTTCACCAAACACAGATTTTTCCAACATAGTCAGATGGGTTTTGTTACAGAAAAGGTAGCTCAATCAGGTTTAATTTAGAACGGCTTACGAAAAGGATTTACTCAGAGAGGGAGACAATACGTTCAGCTTTATTTGCAAGTAAAATTACCTACATTATAAGCAGGACTACAATATAGCTACACTTTCTGCCTGACCTTGGGACTGATGAAAAGAAACCACTGTCCTGGACCATAGAGTGAAAACAAACAATGGGAAAAAAGTTTTACAAAGTTCAAGATGGAGGATTTTTAATGTTGATCATTTAATTTATTTTAATTTCTGTTCCTGCGCTGTATGGCTGTGATAGTTTCAGATGTCAAGCAGTGCAGGGAAGGCCTCTAACTTGCCAAACGGCAAATGCATCAGTGAAGCACCGAGCTCCCAATGCCTCATCTTCCCTCTCTCCTCTTCCCATGGATACACAAGAGCTGATGCCTGATTATGCAGTTAGCTGTAACATTCCCACAGGAATCGTCAAAAGCAGAATTTATTTCATTAAACAGATACAGTGCAATTCACCTTGTGTAATCACAGCACATAAAGCTTTACTTGGAAGTGGCCCAAGGGAGAGCATAAAATTAATGTAATGGAACAAAGTTAAAAGAAAAAAAAGAAGAAGAAAAAAAGAAAAAATGATTTGACTGTTACCTCAAGCCTGGGTTAATGAAAATGTCCTGCTGCAACCAGACAGCTGGAACCACATAAGCTCCCACAACCAGATCCCTTCAATTATGTTGTTCATTGGTCAAGGGAAACTTGCTTGACCTAAATGCATTGTCATTTAAGGAAACTTGTGTTCCCTGACATTATCCTTTATAGTCTGTCTCTGGAAATTCAGCCCCTGTGCGAGATGATGCTTTAAGGCTTATGTACATGAGCAGGAGTAGGTTTCCCATCATCCGATAGAGGACGAAGTAGGGGTTCCAAAAATATAGTTTCCATCAATATGAGTTGCAACTGTTTAACTAAAAAGCCTGTCATTTTCATTGTCCTGACATGTATTTAATAATGAAGGATTAGCATCAGATTAGCCTTAAAGAAGCACTAAATATGAAAATGCCAAACAATCCATGGCTGCCAAAGAAAGAGAATTTCAATCTATGTATTTAGGTTTTCTGTGGGCCTCACATGACGTACTTCTCATTGCTGATGTAATTGTCACTATCATACTCTTTCTGAATGAACGTGGATCCACTGTATGATATTATGCCGCCAATTTACAGCCATGCCTTATCGCTGAATTACAGCGGCGAAAACAAAAGGGATTTCATCTCTGTGAGGTTTCTATCTAGAAGAAATCAGTCACTGAATGAATTAGACAGCCAATGCATCACAAAGGCATTCACATTCGTCTCTGGTCCCAGGTATCAGGCTTCCTACAGGGCGATGCAGGAAAAAGTCAGATTGGATTCGGTTATTGAGGAAAAACGTCAAAAGAAATGAAAACGCATTTTCCTCTACCAAAAACAAAGTAGCTTCAACTGTGAAGTGTATCCCATCAGGAACTTCTAAAAAACAAGTAATTGATTTTCATAATTAGCTTCCTCAGCATCTAAATAAACATACTCAATAATTCTGGCATTCATTCCTCCGGTAGCTAGATTAATGGGACAAAGTCTAGACACAAATTGGGTAATGGAAAAAAACAAAATAAACTTTTATTGATCTATTACTCAGCTCTACTGTAGAAGGTGTATGTTGCTATGTATCATACAGCAGCAAAAGGCAATTTCTTAGAAATGATACACTTCAAGATAGCGCCAATGGTACAGCTGAATTTATTCTGCAGTTACAGCATGTATGACGAACAGGTCAATTTATCACTCTTGGTGTGGAGATATTTCACAGGGAACAGCCTGAGTTAACTATCTGCGAATGCTGTTCTATTCACATTGAAAAGAAATGTTATGAAGTTAAAGGTTGGACAAACTGATTTTTAAAGCACTGCCTCTTCTACTTCTAAGGGTGTATGATAAAACCACCTCTCTATATCTGCATTTCTTCTGATCACAACCACACTGTTGATTTGACCACATGTGTAACCAAAGTTTCCTGCCCAGGTGTTTTGTGATTACCTGAAGAATAATCAAAGCAAGATTAAATACTGAACCACACTATGCTACTCAAGGTTAAAATAAGACAAACATTACTTAGCATTTAACATCTGAAATATCCCTTCTGGATTTCATGAGAGATTTTCTAGGTTACTGAAATCCAGCCAAAAAATGTCAAGGAGAAATTTCATTTTTATTTCTCCCTCTCCCCCCCCCCCTCTTTAAATTTAAACACATAGAGGGCATTTCATTCACAATTTATGCCCCACAGTTGCATGCTTATCTCAGGAAATTTAATTTTAAATATTTTATGACACAACAATTAACAATATTATGGTCCTTGTGATGTACATTCAATAAATCTAAATCTTGACTAAAGTTCTTCAACAACAAAGTATAAAAGTGCATATGTTGTGAATGTCATCTATCATTCAATACTGATTATTTTAATATCTAAAGGAAGGAATTCAGAAACAATAACCTTAAATGGCACTTTTTGTGTGGAGGTTCTGGGTGTGGTAGTCAGAGGTGCTCAGATTAAGTAGCCAAATAGTCCTTCATGAAAAATGCATTGCTTCTGATTTTAACCCAGTTTTCCCTGCTTCACCACACTGATTTGTTGCTCTTCGTTTAGACGGCTGCAGCTGAGGCTCGGCCTGTGGGAGGAAAAGTGGCTGTTATTCCCTTTTGCACAAAACAAATATGGAAAGCAATGAGAGAGAGAGAGAGAGAGAGAGAGAGAGAGAGAGAAAGAGAAAGAAAAGCATATGCATCCATCACACCCTGGCTCCATGCCAGATTGATGGAAAGTCGTCAATCTTTCATTACCATATCATCACATTTCTTGAAACATTACTCTCAAGGAACAAAGAGGATGAGCACGCTCAGACATCATTAGACTAATGATATGCTCTGACTACAAGACCGAGCTCTCAGGAATCGCATTGGAAGGAAGCAGGGCTCCTGAGAGCCAATGACGGAGTGAGATAAAACTGACCATTTAAAATGCTTTAAAAAATAAAATAAAAAAGCTCTGAGGGGACAGAATAAACAGGACCTTAGGCCAAGGTCTCACTTTAAATTTTAAATCTATATTTCTGACTATATTCACCTCAATCTGCTGGCATGTGGTTTGTAACTAGTAAAAAGGCCCATTTCCGAGAGAACAAGTGTTGAAATACGATTTGTTTTTATTGACTTGTTCTCTAGCAATTGCACTTCATGGTTCACAGTTAAAGGCAGACCTTTGGTGGGAGACAAAGCGTTTCTGAATATCTATGGTAGTCAATTCATATATATATATATATATATATATATATATATATATATATATATATATTTATTTATTTATTTTCCCTAGCACAATACACCAGCAGCTCTTAAGGCACGGCAGAGGGTACAGGCAATTCTGGAATTCAAGGAAAATGAAGTAAAGTAGTTGGCAGAAGAAAACAAAAATCCTGCTGAGCTTCTTGCAATTTTGATGGCAACCTGAATGCACATCTACAGTTGAGCCTCCTGGCCTGGCAATTAGGGTCACAGCCCTCATAAATAAGGAATAAAGCTCTTAAAAAAGGTTGAGGGATTTCTGACAGTTCGAAGCCTCGTGTGCTTCCTTTCCCCTCCACGTTGGCTTGCAGGGCTCCGAGGGAATTAAATCTTCATGAGTCCACAGTTTGCCCTCTCTTGTTAGCTCACAGCTTTTGTTTAATGATCTGCCACAGCACAGCCCAGCGGCGTGCGCCTCGCCCGGTTACACACCAGTGTGATCTCAAGTAAACTGCCCTGAGCGGTTTGGTACTTAACTGAAATTTTGTGAAAGCAGAGATCAGTTGGATGAATTTAGTGATTTTGACAACATTGGGGATCGTTGACCTTGACTGGACCAATAAGCATGGCATTTATGAAGAAAATCACCTTCAAAAACAAGTTTTTATTCTACTGCCAATAATACAATGTCTCCTAGAATAATTCTCCTGATCAGCAGCACAACTCTAAGGAAACGCATTCACATGATGTCTGATTATCATCAATAGAGTGGGGGAAGCTACTTTAAAAATATCCTCAGTTTGAGATGAAATATTTGAAATAGGCATGATGTGGCTTCGTTTCCTGCCAGAGTTGCAAACACTGTAGTTTGATAACACTGCAAATAGCATGTAAATGAAATGCCTTTGGTAGAAATCAAACTGATATAATAAATTGCCAGGGAAGTATAGTTGCATAAGTTTTGTTCATGCATTGTTGCTAAATTGTGGGACACAAACAAGTAAATTTCATAAACAATATGTGTTTGCTTTTGTAACTTAAAAAACTGGCAAATAAGCCACATAAAACAGTTCCTTAAATACAAATCTAACACATTTTCTGGGTACATTACCACAGAAATGTGATGATATGGCTTTCTTATCTGTCTCACCACAGTGAATACGTCTTGCAGAGAAACTGAGCTTTCACTCTGTAGGCAGGGAAAATGCAGTCTGTAAATATTTAGCCCATTAGTAAGACAATGAGAAGGTGGAAGATATGAGATGCATTTAGAGATGAGAAAATGAGGAATAACTAGACTAGACATGCAGTCAAAACAACAAAATCTTGATCACCTTTCAGAACAAGCTTACCTACATATTTTGAAATCAGTTGCTTCAAGCCCAGAAAGTTGACTTCTCACTTTCCAAGACACTACATAAACACACCATTAAAATGTATGTGTTTTTATCACTGAAAGTTAGCAGGTTAGTAGGTGCTACTGACATGACATCCCAGGATATATAGGCATTGCAAAGGCAGGATTCTACTCAAATAAAAACCATGAACAAAATTTGAGAACTAAAATCCGTCGAGATAAAAAAAAATAAGAAAAATGCACAGGTATTGGAGGATGTAGGGACAAGTTCTCATGAGGGCAGTTGCACACCGCTGGCCTATATACAAACGCGTGATCATATTCAACATGACAGGGTGACAATATTATTTCCACTCTGCCCCTTAGGTACAGGTGAGAGGCAACATATTAAAAAACAAAATCTCAATCTGATGTGTGGCGCCATGGTACAGCTGTACGGGAAGGAAAAAAAAAAGCGTCTAGTTGTGTCAGTGAGTTATGATTAAAAAAAATCTATGAGCCTGCAAGGGGCTTTTATTCTCGCAGCTTCATCTATCAATCTGTCTGCGACGCTTTCCACTTGTGAGCCGCTAGAAGAGCAAAAAAAATAGGGGGAGGAAAAAAAAAGTCTACAATGCGGCAACTTGAATAATTCAACAGCCACTGCTGCCCTTAGGAGGAGAAACACTCCTTCTCAGTTCCCATGCAGTCTTTTGAAGAAACAATGCATGACTTTTTATGTGACACGAAGGTCTTGTTTACTACATAATATATTTTTTCAAATCTCCTGATCGACCTTTAATAACCTTCGGTGCCTCCACTCCTGATAGGGTCAGCAAACCCCCTCCCTAAGGATCTGCCGCTTTATCTCACATATACAGCGCCTGTGGACAGCCCAAGGAGGCAAATCTCTGTTACTATCAATGATTATATATACAGCACAGGTTATTGGTTTATTTGGAGATGTATCCACCATGGCAGCTTGACTGAGTTGAACCCTCTAATTTGCAAGGGAGTCCCAGGGGATGAAGGCCAGATACAAGTCATACACTTTACAAATGCAAATACTGTAAAAAATTGCACCTAATGTCTACTGAGCACTGTCTCAATAAATCAGTTATGGCAAAGCGATTAACACAGGAAGTTATGCAAAACCAACAAAAAGGATTATTTAGAACTCATCACTGACTACTTTCTGATTTGCTTTATTTCATTTTAATAAGAAAAAACAAATCTACAATGCCTACACAAGGTATTTTAACATAGTAGACATAGCTGATTATACATGTTAAGATTTTGTATATGATAATATTTATTTTTTTCTAGTGTGGACGGATTTTTATTCTTATTTTTGGGGATATGGGAAATCAAGACAGCTGTGCTTCCAGGATCACTTCGACAAGTTGATTTTCAGTTTATTATTTATTTATTTAATTGTTTATTTTACAGCTTTTAATATTTTTTAAGCTTTTCAGAATTCAATTATATGCTTGAATGGATAACTTAATCCTTGAAAGATGTAATTACAGCTCCCATTGTACATACTGATATATACATAGATAATTTAAATATGTGTGTGTGTGTGTGTGTGTGTGTGTGTGTAGAACAAAGGTTCAAATAAAAACTGAAAAATATGACACTTCACAGTTCACAGCTACCCATGTGGAAAGACCAAAATCAATAGGAATCATTCAACCTTTTTGTAATCTATGCATGTATGCTGTATTTTACATATAATACTATATACTGGGAATTTATTATTTAAATATTATCATGCAAGGCACACACTGCCCAAGGCAAAACAAACTTGTGGTGCACGTGGAATCTGTTACGATGACAGGCACATTTCTTCTATTTTTCATACATTAATACCTGATACAGGAGAACACCAATGACCAGCCATGAATAATATCATTACATGTACAGTGTCAACGGAAGCTTGACGAGATGGTCGAAAATGATCCCTACAGTTTTACACCTAGGTGTAGCTCATCAAGGACTGTTAAAGGACATTTAGCAAAAGCCAGAGCCCAGGGGACACACCACTTCCACCAAGTAAACACTTAGAAGACTACAGCGAGTCACACCATGACCTCTGTCGAAGTTTTCAACTTCAAATTCTCTTTTATGAGTCCAGGCACTGCTGAAATACACAGGGGAGCGAGGGAGAGTCTCTGTACTCATCTCCACATCAGGAGCACACAGTGTGAGCCAGTCGGGCACGGGGAGAGGAAAACACAAATCCTTCAGTGTCAGGATAGTTTAGTGCTGCAAGAAAATGATGAGCCCCCAGTTGCTGCCGATATAAATATGAAAGAAAAAAAACTGGGAACAAGGGGTGTGACATTATTGAATCTATAGTGAACACATCTTTTTTTTTTATCATTTGAGGTGAATGTAATATGCGCTCTTCCTGTTATTTAAATCGGGGGGGAAAGTCACAGACCAACAATCAGCAAACCAATGCAGTTTTTTTTTACCACTTCCAGACCTGATTAACCAGTCGTCCTACATTTCATTCTTTCTCATTCATTCTCTAACCTGCATTGATCCTTGCCCTTTCCTGAACTGGTTGTACAGGGGATTTACAGCTTGATTGGATACTAATGATCCAATTCATTAGTTCTCTACCTGGAATGGGAGAGACGGAGCTCCGATCAACGTGAAGACCACTGTGTGCTTTGTCACATTTGTAAACAAGTATGAAACCTCTACAACTGCTCAAATCTAAAAACTCTGGCACAGTGAAATACATTACCAGAAATAAGAGAGTAGAAATACAGCACTGGTACCATAAGGCGGCTAGGGACTGCACAATAAATAAAATGTTCAACGATGGGGTTCTTCTGGGCAGTTTATCGCTGTATTCTAGTGGTGCAGTGGTACTGTAAATTAAACCCCACAAATTCACCCCACAGCCCAAACCTCCCCAGCCGGCCCATGCAGAGAAACTCTTGTCCAGTGCATGGCTGGCTCTGTTCCTGGAGAGCCACATTCTCTGTATACCTGGAATACACTGCAGCTGTGACAAACGTAGCCCAGTAATTTAACCAATTAGGAGTTAATGGTTTGGATAGGACAATCCAAAAACCCAGTGGCTCCCCAAGGTTGGGATGGCCTTGCACGGCTCTAGAAAGCCTCTTTTTGGAGGTTGGATCTTCTCTGCCTCTTCCCACTCAAGTGCATGTGGTGCGCAGGGGTCATGTTCTTTGAAGATTTCTGCCCACCAGCCACCTCAACAACATCCATCCTTGCTCACTTCAACTGGCTGAAATGGGTCACCAGTGGTAGGCATCCCAGCAAACCTGTGTGAAGGTAAGAGCTTAAAATATGTTCATCCTGGTTACCCTGCTTAGTGGGGGCATGTTAGATGTTAGGAGAAGGTTCTCTGGGGGATTTCTCTGGCACCGGCACCGTCTCAGTACCTAGATCCCTTCTTTTTTTGTCAAAATGCCCAGACTCTAATTACATTATGTCTTTGTTTATTTCCTAGCCATATTCTTCACTTTCAATGTGTTGTCTTGCGATTGAATAAAGATGTTTTTATGTGCGTGTCACTGTTATTGAGAAATTGCTGCAGAATCTCTGTACTGATGACTATTTTCTGCAAAGAGAAGGATAATAGTAATAGAGGAAATTAACTGGTGATGATACAAATAATGATATAAAACCAGATTTTCTTTCAATTATTTCTATTGCCTTTTAGCCTCACATCCACCCCTAACTCGAGCCCCAAATTAAAACAGGGCAATCTACAATAGCTTTTCAAGAATACTCTACTTATTTATTTATTCTTTATTTACACTATTAAAATTAAAGTCATGTACCATACGATTATACATTTAACAAGAGTGTGATTACAGGTTTATAAGGGTGAAAAATAGTATAATCTCTATGAAAAAAATAAATAGATTAGCAGTTCTTATATTACTTTGCAATCTGCTTTTATAAATTGGAGGCATTGTAAATAAATGGCTTTTGTGTATGCCTTTCTTGAGAGAAAATAAAATCGTTTCTTTTTTTCATTAACTAAGTACTCAGGAGACTAGATTATGGGCTGTTTTCTTATTCTGTGGGCCTCTACCAGCCACGATGAAAGTAATTCTAGCTGCCACTTCCCTTAGCATTGGAACAAATTACCTGTTAAATTGAAAAGTATCAGGAGCATTCATGTATCTGAAGGCAGGGCAACATCTTAACAAAATGAGATTTGCAGAGGCAGTCAACAAGACACTTAGCTCGATCTTGGTCTTCTGGAACAGTTTCGTTGATTTATTTATTTATTTCCCACCTTATTTATTTATTTATTTATTTATTTATTTATTGATTGCATCATACCTTTATGAAATTATTTCAGTGTGGTTGCCCATTGCAATGTCCTTTTTAATTTTACTGGCTTACTTTATGCGATACAGTTGAACTTTGATTATATATTTATTTTCCTAGGTGATATCATAAAGCACTAGTTATATTTCGCAGTTCTATAAGCTAGAACATTTATGTATTGATTCTCTTTGTCACAGATTGTTTTCTTGGCCTGTTGACTGTCATTCTGTATGTATGAAATACTTTGCATTTGCCATTCCCTATGTCTATATTGAAGTCTTCTGGCTGAATGTCTCAGCAGAGGCAACAGGGTTTGTAAATGGAAATGTCAGTGGTGATAATTATCTAATCTTCTAGTCTAAGAGGGATAGAAATGACTACTGAGGTGATATCCATCTACCTTAAAGGTGATATTGTAGGGGAAAGTAATGCAACACGGTAATAATAATCCTTATTCAGGATTATAGAGATTATAAAGCAGTAGAAGAGGCTGCATTAAGGACACAAGTAAATGTCTTGCTCATCTTATGATAGCCAGATAGGTAGTATAGGTTTAAGAGGACACATTTCCAGACCTTTCTGTGATGACAGCTTTCCATAACTACCCTCTCCCCCCTCTAGTCAGAGAAGGAGTCATTTGGAAAGGTTATATATTCCCTATACTGTATACAAATAACTAATTTCAATATTTTAATGCTGAATATACACTTGCAGACTTTATGTCTTGCATAATTCCCCCCCCAATTGACGCACAATGAGCACATGCCATGACTATTCCTACATATCTTTTAGAAAGTCATAATTTACCCCGTAGAAACCCACACCTGTAGTAATGTGTGACTGATGCTTTAATCTGGCCCATGTATAGGAATGTTGAGCAGAATAAGACTGCTGGTGTGAAAAAACGATTTCTTTCAGTCCAAATGAAATCCCTTCCTGCATGCAAGGGGCTGATTAGTGAGACAATACTTTTCTTTATATCTCTACCTGCCAAAATCAACAGTTTGATATAGATGTAATTTATTGCAAATGCCTCTTTGGTCAATCTAGTGGCACCTTGGGAAATCAAAGCAAAAGCACTCTACGACAATCTACACCAAATTGTAACGTGTTTATTTAATCCACACTGCACTGCCTATATTGCATGCAGGTCTGCTGAAAGCACAGGACCCCTACCCACAGGAAACTGGCTAATGTCACAGTATTCAATTCAAGGAAAATCAGTGTTTTGGTATTATTATAATATAATTCATAAAATGTTACATTTAATTTTAACAGAGCTACAGTGTCTCTGTTTGTATATGATCTGTGTGAGGCTGTATTGAGAGCTAAGAAACTAATTCATCACACACTTTGTAACCTAGGCTATAATATGTTATAGCTTACTATTCAACATTTGTAAGCAGTATTTAGATGTGTATAATATTGTTTATTGACCAATAATAAAGCCATTAATTCATTCCTTTATAAATCCGTTTATAGCGCATGTGTACCTTTATTAATTGTTTATTCACTGCTTATAAACTATATATTGATGCGGTAACATTTTACAACAAGTATTAACTAAAATTAATTAATATGTTACTTAACATGAACATTACAGTAACTAATGCATCAACAAGGCATGAAAAGTATTTGTTAAAGTTAACTAATTAATTACTGTAACCACTGCATTAATTAATGTTTTGGTTTGTCTTTCTTAATGTCTGACTATTTGGATGCAGTAACTTATGAAAACAAATTACTTAGTTAACATGAATAAACATTACTAATTTTAAGGAGGACATATTGAATTCGAATTTTATCAAGTATTAGAAAAAGAATACACATTTCCAGAACATTTTATGTAAATTCTATCTGATTTTATTGATTTGTACTCAGAAAAAATATTTATTTACTTTGAGATTCTAGATTTTCTAGGCTGAAGAAAATTTCTACCGGATGCATATACTGCAAAAGTTTCATACTCCTTCTCTTTGACACCAAAGTGTGAAGTATAGCAACAGCTACTGTGTGCATAAATACTTTAGTACATAAATATGATACCTTCTGGATTGTATTCCCAGGTGACCCAGTTTCCTTCCCCGTGGCAGTCCAGACAAAGTCACTTTCTCTTGTCACTGTGACCTGCAACCAGAAGCCTGAATGAAACACCAGCATGAATCCTCAAGTATAAGAGATTAAGTTTCTTAATTAGGCTTGCCACCATAAATAATGAATACAGCAATAACATAAAAGCAGTTGGATGGTGTGTTTGTATTTCTTTCAGATCACGCAGGAAATGCAGTGGGAAAATTGCAAAACAACAACTCACCAACACGGTCATAAAAAATAAATAAAAATGCTCCTTTGTTCGACATACAAGGAACTCAAGGCATTCTCCCCAGACAGATGGATACAGGCAGAAAGGCCAGAATTTGTTCCGTGGGTAATTATCTTCAGACATTGACTTGGCATAAAACTAGAGATGTTTCAGTGGACTTTGAGATACAAAGATAAGCATTGTATGACCTCGAAACAAAAATACAGAATTAATGCAAACAACAACAATAACAAAACCACCTCACATTTAATTGTATAATTCATAAACTAGTCATTCAAAGGATGCTTCCCATCCTTAGATTATTTAAACCCATGAAGTTTAAATTCCAAATTCACTTGAAAGTGAATGTCATTGAGACTGCAGTATCACTCTTCCCACATTGCCAGATTCTCTACGATGACAGTCAGCCTGAGCAAATGTTTTTTCTGTCTTCTTTTTATTAGAATAGTAGGGGTCACATCACTGACAGGGGATTTGTCTCTTTAATTGCCAGACATGGGAGGGCTAAAGTTTCACTGAAACTCCTTCCAACATCCAGTGTTCAAAAACATTATGCAGCTCAAACCGTATGCAATGAATTGACCTGCTGCAACCACACTATTTTGTTGATACATGGAGTTAATTTTGTCATGATGTGGATATATTTTAACACAATAAACATATAATGCTAAAGATTGAACAGGTAGGATTTTAACAACAGCTTAGAAAAAATGTTTATGCGTTGTTTCCTAATGTCATTACATAATCCAATTTGCCCCTGTGCTTTACTACCTTGTGAAGCAACATTTTAGAAATTCAATAGCTATGTCGTGGAACAGACAAGATGAGTCACGCAGTACATGTGCATAATAATCCCTTTTATATGAAAAAATCTAAGCAACTGAAGCCAGAAGTTGACTTTAATAGAAGTTTGACAGTGATTCCATAAACAGAAATCCTGTTTGCATGGCAGTAGCTTGTATACATTAAAGTCCTTGGGAAAATGAAGCTCATCTGTGCCAGAAATACTCCCTTGAGATTTTCAGTGTGAGAGTCATTCACATAGCTATTCAAAACCACTTCACAACTCAGATAAGTACAGGAGTCAAGAGCTTGAGGTAAACACACACAGACGACACACAAGCAATGATATATATATATATATATATATATATATATATATATATATTTATTTATTTTTCTTCCCAAAACCCTGGCCATGACACCCTTTAAAAACACATTATGTTGGTATTTCAGCTTTATGCATTATTACTATGGCAAATGGATTATACAGCATGTTAGAAAATCAGACTTGACACACAAACCGGTAGTCTTGGCAAACAGTCGGCCAGATCTTATAATAGAAAAATAAATCATAATTAAATTGTAATTAGGTTGATTTAAATATATTTAATTTGCCAGGACCTAAATGTAATTAAGGTATGGCATCCCTGTACATTTTCCTTGGATACAAATTCTGTATGCTTAAAAGCATTCAGCAAAAATTGGAAAGAGTACTCATCCATTAAATTGCACCGTTGTGCAGCCATTCCTGTCCGTACTGTGCGTCAGTCCAATTTAATTTAATTTTTTCACAACAAAAAACAAATAGGAATGTTGTGATCTTTTGAGCTGTGAAATGTCTCTGCTGATGTTGTCTTTTGATCCATGTGACTATGTACTTTGTTTATACAGAATGAGTAAGAGAAGGGGGACAGACATACAAACCATTCATTTCAATGGTGCAAGTAAAACATCGGAATTAGAGCAAAGCCAGTTACTCTTTTTTTTTTTTTTGTTTACCAAAACTATTTTGATCCAAGGCCTTTATTCCTGCAAAACAAATTGAAGATAGCTTCCTAAAACAAATACCCTATTAATTATTTGATTCAATAAGGTAAGTATGTCTCTATATTAATAGTTGTGTGTGAAGAACTGCAGATTGGAAAGTCCTGAAGGACACAAAGCCTAATCACAGGGTACCCTGTGTACAAAAACAAACTCAGACAGGAAGATAGAGGAAGGAAAGAAATAGTACTGCCTTAGCAGCATGAAAAAGACAGAACATACACAGAGCATACTGAAACACCTAGTAACATTTAAAACAATAATTCTGAGCACTTTCAGTAATGGAAGAGCCACAAACAAATCTAAACCGCCACTAAATATAGATCTCTCTTACAGGAGGAGCAAGGCGCCTTTGCTAATCCTTAGAGATAACAATCTCTTTCACCCCTTCAGCAGGGAACCAGGAGCAGGCAGCTACAGAATATAAGTAAATGTGTGCATGTAAACCATGAAGTGTAGATTTCAAATGCTTGTCCTAAACAGAAACACATGCCTATATTGATTATCAGTATCAATGTGAAAGCAACTGCTACACCACAGACAAACCAGTCCCTCCTTTAGTGCCATGATATCCTCTCTGTCCACACTACTACCCATGCACTTGCAGTGATCGTAGCAGCATTCACCATTATTCTTGCCCTCTTAATGTCAATGTTCATGTCCTCCGCCCTCCTGAGTGTTCTGTACTACCTATAACCATGCCCTCCTAACACTCATGTTGGTCTCGGAGATGGAGTTATGATAGCAGTCTGTGTGGGGGAAAATGTAGATTCCCATGATGAAGGAGTGAGTGATCCAGGAGTGTTGGCTATGTAGACCTCCATAAAGGTACCGTGTGACAGGGGATACAACACACCACTAGGCACTAGGTGCCTCACAACTACTACAGCCCTACCCTCTCGTCATGAGGGAGACTCATGGCAGTAGTGGGCATGAGTGTGACCCCATCTAACCAGGCGTGCAACCTGGAGTTCTCGACTATACTCATAGTGTTGGACTGAGCTGCTTCCAGTAGGGCACGGGACTGAACTGGGCCTCAGTGAGTGAAATGCAATTATCTCAGGGGAAGAGGGAACATGATGTCTTAGTGTATCGTTCTAGAATGGTGAGTAATATAATGCTGCACAATAGGATTGACCCTTGTGTAGTGTGGAGAGGCACAATCTCTCAGGCGCAGAACTAACAAGTACATCTCAAGCCAAGCCTCGACAGGCTTGTGGTCAGCATGTCTCATGTAGTGATATATGCTGTGAGCTGTGGTGTACAGTGCATCCGGAAAGTATTCACAGTGCTTCACTTTTTCCACATTTTGTTATGTTACAGCCTTATTCCAAAATTGATTAAATTCATTATTTTCCTCAAAATACCCCATAATGACAATATGAAAGAAGTTTGTTTGAAATTTTTGCAAATTTATTAAAAATAAAAAACAAAAAAGCACATGTACATAAGTATTCACAGCCTTTACTCAATACTTTGTTGAAGCACCTTTGGCACCAATTACAGCCTCAAGTCTTTTTAAGTGTGATGCTACAAGCTTGGCACACCTATTTTTGGGCAGTTTCTCACATTCTTCTTTGTAAGACCTCTCAAGCTCCATCAGGTTGGATGGAGAGCGTCGGTGCACAGCCATTTTCAGATCTCTTGTTCAGGTGCCTTTTGGCAAACTCCAGGCGGGCTGTCATGTGCCTTTTACTGAGGAATGGCTTCCGTCTGGCCACTCTACCATACAAGCCTGATTGGTGGAGTGCTGCAGAGATGGTTGTTCTTCTGGAAGGTTCTCCTCTCTCTACAGAGACACGCTGGAGCTCTGTCAGTGACCATCGGGTTCTTGGTCACCTCCCTGACTAAGGCCCTTCTCCCCTGATCGCTCAGTTTGGCCGGCGGCCAGCTCTAGGAAGAGTCCTGGTGGTTCCAAACTTCTTCCATTTACAGATGATGGAGGCCACTGTGCTCATTGGGACCTTCAATGCTGCAGACATTTTTTTGTAACCTTCCCCAGATCTGTGCCTCCATACAATCCTGTCTCGGAGGTCTACAGACAATTCCTTGGACTTCATGGCTTGGTTTGTGCTCTGACATATACTGTTAACTGTGGGACCTTATATAGACAGGTGTGTGCCTTTCCAAATCATGTCCAATCAACTGAATTTACCACAGGTGGACTCCAATCAAGGATGATCAGTGGAAACAGGATGCACTTGAGCTCAATTTTGAGTGTCATGGCAAAGGCTGTGAATACTTATGTACATGTGCTTTTTTATTTTTTTATTTTTAATACATTTGCAAAGATTTCAAACAAACTTCTTTCACGTTGTCATTATGGGGTATTGTTTGTAGAATTTTGAGGAAAATAATTAATTTAATCAATTTTGGAATAAGGCTGTAACATAACAAAATGTGGAAAAAGTGAAGTGCTGTGAATACTTTCTGAATGCTCTGTATATTGTGAGTGCATCTGATGTTTTATTTCTGCCTCTGCCAACTCACAGAATCCCAAATCTGAAGAGTGTGCTATCCATTCTGCATACTCCCACCTGTACCCATCTGTTGTGCTTGTGACTCGTGACAGTCTGCATTGAGCTGTATTCGATGGTATCAGTTCAGAACACTTGCCAACCATTTGCACAGGGTCTGATGCATAAAACATGAAACATTCAAAGATTATAAAGAAACATTACAAAGTTATTACATCCTATAAAGCACTCCTATGATGAGCGGTGGTTCCTGAAGTGTAGTTGGGCCTGATCACGTCCACGGTGCCTGAGGTGGTGGAAGTGGCAGAAGGTTGAAAAGCTGTCCTTCCATGGGCATTGAGATGTTTTCACTATAGTACTGGCTGGGAGTCAGACATGGACACATAACTGCAGGTGATAAGGTAATGGGGATTGGGGTCTGTATATTGTTATCAAATTATGATCTGTCCATTGGGAAGAGAGGTTGCTAGCACTTAATTCCCTCCAAGACCTCTCAGTGTTCTCTTTCCCTATAAAAATTAATAACGATTGATGATCTTCGCACTGGTGGGCACCAACCTGAAAATAAAATTGTTAATGGGGTGACACCATGGTGTATCAAATCGGGCAGCGGGCACAAACTGAGCCAAGACATCACTGCCTGCTAGACAGCCATTACTGTTCAGAGTATTGTAGATATCCAGGCATTAAAGTTCCTTACCCGGTCTCCCTCGTGCTCCTTCAGAGCTCATTAGGTATTATCCTATCTCTAAAGTGTTGATTGTGTAAGCTCTACCCTAGGGGGTTCCTAGGACAGACAACAGACAACACAGAACAGACAAATGAGGTCCTGCAGTGGCTTGTCCCCATTGTACACATAATAATTGAGTATAATCTTTTGCTGCCCCCTTGTCGTGGGCCCAGAACCTGAAGAAAGGAAGAAAGACTCATACTATAATTAGTACATTGACACATTCTTGGAATAGACTCCATTCAGTTTGTATGTAAACATTTGGTTGTGGCCACCCTCCTGTTGGAAGAGACAAAGTTAATGTCATTAATCACACATTCTTGTTGGGTTTTGTTGGTTTCCCATAATATGATTTGACCTAAGGCCAATATTCCCAGCGCACCCCTCCCTCCTGTCCATCCATCTACGTGCACTGAGGCAGTGTGTTGGGGGGGAATCCTTATCTGTGTGGCCCTGTCTCACAGCTTCTCTCACAGCCTGAATTTCCTAGAGATGACTTTAACTCAATTAACTTTTAGTTATCTATTTATTTTACTACGGAAGCGTATTGCTGTCACACGAAAAAAAAAAAAAAAGAATGATTACGTTATTACGTGATAGGGAATTGTGACATAATAACAGACTGAACTAGAATACCGGAGACAAAACAACGATGTCAGATGTTGAGGATTTTGTACGAACTTACTTTAGGTTGGGTTTTAGCCACAGGGAAATATTACAGTATTTGGCTCATTTACACCATGCCATAATAAGCATTAGGACACGCAGGCATATCCTTAAGAAGCAATGACTGTTCCGCAGAAAACAGTGCTCGGATTTAGTGGATGTGACACTGTACCTCCAACGGGGAGCTGAATGTTCTGGGCAGTTGCACGGGTATAAACGTATGCACTTACAGTGTATCCAGGAAGGATGTGTAGACCAGAATACAGTAAGACTGCTGCTTCAAGTTATTGACCCTCTAGGTGTTCAGCAGAGACGGAAAGGTCGTCTAAGATGACGAATATACCAAAACCCTGGGCCTGATTTTTTTGGCATGTTGACTCGTATGATAAATTAAAGCCTTACGGAATCTGTATTAATGGCGCAATTGATGGATTTTCAAGGCATTTGATTTGGCCTACACTACCAACAGCAACCCAGCAATAATTGCAAGCTATTTTCTGAATGCCGTTCAAGCGACAATGGGATGTCCCAAACGAATACAGACCGACTTGGGGACAGAAAACGGACACATGGAAAACATGCAGCACTTTCTGAGATACGATCACATGGAAGCTTTTGCGAGAGAATGTTTTCTGCATGGATCCAATAATCACAATCAAAGGACAGAGAGCTGCTGGCATTTCTTCGCAAGCACAACGTTCAGTTCTGGATAAATCTGTCCCAAGAGCTCAAAGAGAAGGACAGCTTTACTGGGGATTCTTTGGACAAGAACTTGGTACAGTTCTGCTTCCTTCAAGTTATACAGGCAAGTTAATATCCTAATGAATATTTCACTTTAAATATAACACCTTTATGAAGGCTAAATGTAGCTTGCTAGTTTGTGCCAAGTATAGAAAATGCTTTATTGCTTATTGATTAGCTGTGGAAAATGGGAAATATTTATTAAGGCGTTTAAACGTATTTTAATCAGGGTGTAGCAGTGAACATGGTAGGCAGGGGATCATCAAATGTCAACGCTTTAAACTTTTATAACCCGAAAACTATTAGGCTACTTAAAGTGCTGTGTAGCTACCCTGAAGGGTGTTATATAAATAATTAATAAAACATGATTAATTGATTGACTAACTCAAAGCAGGCAAGACTGATCAATGCGTTAATTACATAATACCAATATATAATAAGACAAATATACAACGCCTTCATCTTAATTTTAATGCACTGCACATGTTGATACTGTAATATAATATATGTAACTCCCTCTAGTTTATTTAGGTAACCTTGTGCTGCCACCACCTTTGTTTAACCTGGGAGCTGAGGTGTTTTTACACATGTGGGTGTGGAGGAGCAATCTCCAAGGAGTACAAATCAATAGTTTATTTCATGCACGTTACAAAATTGATTAAAACTATACCTGCTCGTTAAAATAGTCCCACCCTAAAAAGCGTCAATTTTAATCCTCCCTTAAAACACCCAAATTAATCCATAAAAAACTAAAAACAGACGTGCCAAAATAAAACGTGCTATTAAGAGTTAATTCATTCTAAAACTGCAAATACAAAATAACTAAAATATTAAAATACAGTGCACAATGCGTCTAATAAGGTACAAGGGAAACAAATACATTAAAATATCCATTAATTGTAATACTCCAAAGAACGCACTGAATTAAATGTGCGGTTGCTTTCTATCAATCCATGCTGTGTGTCGAGTGCCTGGTGAGTTGACTGGGTTCGCACATAGGCCCTACATTTATTTCTTTTAAGTGCCCTTAAGCAAGTTGCTTGATCCATATATCCTCATATATTGGGACAAATAGTAACACCGTAGTCTGTATAATCATTTAATTAAGAAAAAAGTAAATGGGTTTGACAATATGATTAGTCTGAAATTAACACGTGCAAATGAAGATGTAACCGACACATCTTGTTAGGTAATTAACGCATTATTGTCTTATGACGATCCCCTGTATGCCTGTTGAATCAAAACATCTGATAAATGTAGCAGTTAGTATCTGGTCATTAATAATGCTACAGTTCAGTTTCACTATACAGTATTTTACAGGATGAGCTGGACAAAGTTGCAGACCTTTGGAACAGTCATCGAATTCGTCCAAGCCGCAACCAAACAGCACAAACGGCCGCCCTGTGACCATGTGCAACCTGCCACATCTATATGGTGCTGGGAATCATATTTGCCAGGTGACAGCAGAACAAATCCGACTGTGTCAGGAAGAATGTGTCCAAAAGGGTCCTTATCCATGTGACGAAACGGTTTTCGAACTGTGTTGTATTGTAATGCAGGAAAACAGCTGCAGTCCACCAACTAATCCAGAGGAAGCAGTTCAACTGTACGAAATATTGAGAAACTGCATACGGTCCATTTTGTAAACCATAAAGGATGATTTAATGAGTGTCTAATACACATACAATATCAATTAATAATGATTTAGTCTACTTTGCCTATAGCAGGGGGGGCAGCCCTGATATTGGAGAGTCTTTTTTGTATTCCTTTTTTGTATGAATGACTTCATTACATTACTGATTTGCTTAATTAGTGCAATTTAATAGTTTTTCAAGTCTCAGCTCCTTGATTAATTAAAGTTACTTATAAAATCTGCTGCACTGCTCCTACTCCAGGAGTAGGGTTGCAGGCCTATTGTGTTTCTCATACATCCTTTAAATTAATTTGTATTGGGAAAATGTACTTTGATTATTGATATCCTTTATTTTTCATAGTTTCATGTTGTCAATTCAGTTTTGTATATAAAGCATTCACTAGTTTGTATTTATGCCTTTTTGGGGGCTACTTTTGATTATTAGTTCTTAGTGCATTTCTGTCTGAGAGGTTATGTCAATCAACTAAAACCATGAAACAGTATAAAGGTTGTGTGTTTTGGGGCACAGGTATGTGGTTGAGGATTTAAAACTATTTATTTGATTACATCTGCTGCATGGAGAATACTGACCAGCACCAAATCAACTAATCAAACACTTCAACAATGGTAAAAAACTTAGGTCTATGTTAATTATTATGCATGTGGTAAACTCTTTGTAAAACTGTATTTTAATTAGATGTAATCACTTGTGATGGTTAAGACTGAAACCTGATGTCTATCTGAAGATATAAAAAGGCTTCTCCAACTCACATCCTTCGTTCTTTTCTTCAACTCATGTGAGAGGAGGGCTCTGGGTTCCCCTGTATTTCTGTTTCTTTGTAATATACCCTTTACTACTTTATCAGTGTATCCTGAGAATTGATAAAAAACACTACAATTTTATACCACAGCTGGAAATACACCTTCTGCCTTGTGCCATATTTTGTATTATCCTTTTTAAATCTGCTGCCATAGTTTTCTGTTTTTATGTACTGTGTGTTTTGTAATGTCCACTGTCATCTGTAGATACATTTGTTATTGTGATTAAATAGTTGCATATTATTTTAGTTTTTATATTAAATTGTACTGTATTTCAATGCTCTATGAAGCTTGTAAGTCACCTTCAATAAAGGCATCCGTAATAATAGTAAAATACCTTTACCTTTAAAATTCAATTCCTGGTCCAGCTAGCTACATGGACCCATTGCTATGGCATTTTCACAAACATTTTAGTTCAAACTGTGGTAAACAACCAATACAGTAGTTAGACAGACTTCACATAGATGGTTTTACAAACTCCAGATACAGTAACTCTAGTCCTAAATTAGTTTTCCAAAATTCAGATTAGGTATTCAAAAAGTACTGATAATCCTAATGTTCAGTGTATAAATGTATGCCCTAATGTCATTCATATCATAGAAGTTTGTTGGTATACTTTTGGTATATGTTGAACTGCATTTCTTTACCTGTGTGTCTGTGTAAACAAGGTCACTGTCTCACTGTCTCACTTTGCTACGGTACTGATATCTAGAAGAACAGAGTCGGGTAAGTACCAGTTTTCTCCAGCAATTTGGGTTTGATGCATCGTACAAACCCCCCTTATAAAGTTTACATATGCCTTAATTCTCCCCAGTTTGACTATATATGGGTCTTCCTGAGCAGTTGTCTGCCAGAAACCGAACTTACACTCATCACGGGACAGACATGTGGGCCTGTTATCTTCCTCTCCTGTCTGGTCTGCATAAAAGTACCTGTAGTTTGTAACTTCTCTATGACTGTTCTTGAGATCGCCTCTTGAACCTCTTCCTTGCAGCTGCTTGCAATAAAAACCTTTTGATTGGAGGTACATCTCTCTCTGGATTTCTGTGACTCTTCAGTGTGTGATTCATAGCACACTGCTTTTTTTAACCACATTCGGTATTGAGGTCTGTACGTTTTGCGTCATCATGGGTGCAACAGATGAATTCACAGTACACAGTAACCAACAAGGTTATATAAATGTGCTTAACTGTGAAAATATAAAGTATAGAGAATGTATAAGTGGTATAGGTGCATTGTAACAATGTAACAGTATTAGTTTTACTCTGCAATAGTTGTGTTTTGTACCATGCAGGCACAACACAGAGAAAACCTGGTCTGGTTAAAGATACAATGTGGATAATACTTCAACATGACAGATAGACATCACTATTGTAGAGAGGGAATGTATTTCACATAATGATTACAATTTGAAAGAACCTTGAAAATGAAGGCCATGTGTGTGTGTGTGTGTGTGTATATATATATATATATATATATATATATATATATATATATATATATATGAGTGTTATAAGAAACACAGGAAGAAGCCTACTTGACACCGTAAAAGTGACAAGTGCTTAAATAAGAGTTGGAGGATTAACAATGTTTGCGTAAACACAAACACAAACTCAACAGCACAGTTGGACTAAAGGATTATACACCTATAGTCAAGGGATCAGGGGGAAAAAAGATTTGAAAGAAAAAAAAGAACTGAATTGAGAATGAGCACCTTAATTCTGAAAGACATTACAAATTAAAATATAGAGTGTAGAGGCATCGATAGGGTTGTGTCATATTTCCATATTGGGTAATCTTCTATGTACCATGATATACTGATAACAATTTTCATTGCAATGTCATCCACACCAAAACAGAAATCAACAGTCTCTTTCTTATCAGTGCAAGCGCAAATTTCCTGTTGTTTAAGAACCTAATGTTCCATGATAAGGAAGATTAAAAAAAAAACACTAAAAACTATACAATATATTATTATTATTTACTTATTGTCAGATGTCCTTATCCAGGGAGACTTATAGTTTACACAAGCATTACAAAAGTGCGGTAGTATAATCAATACAAAGTACAATTTAAGCATTAAAAACAGGGGCGATTCTAGGATTTTGGAAATGGGGGCCATAAGGGGGCTATGATTATTACAGAGGTGCAGGATCCCACAGTCAGATTGTTTTGTAAAACGGCTTTTAAAAACTCAGTTTGTAAGCTAAGATTGAAGCAAATTACAAGGATAAGCTGGGCTATTCATAACAATCCAGAAACAATGTACCATCATATTTGCTACCATTTGTTAGTGACAAAAATATTTAAAAATTGACATTAACACAATAGACAACAGTGATAACTTATTGCCATGAACACAATAGACAATATAAACAACTTCTCCAACTCTGAGCATTTGTTCAGTGCAAGAGGGAATGGTATTAGTGAAAAAAATAGGGTCCCCTTAATATACAAAAATAAAGAAAGAAAATGCCTGATTGGACAAGATGGGTGCAATGCATCTTTAACACTGTACATTAAGAAGCCCCATTTAACCCATTAGCTAAAGTTACTGCTCCACTGATAATGAGTTGAACAGAACTAGCTAGGGTTACCATATCTGAACTTTCAATAAACAGGATACTCCAAAAGGTGGGAGCGGCAATGTGGGACTGGAGGTGTAAACAACAAAGTGTTATGACCTCAAAAAAATATTTAAATGCAAAACAAATTTTGAACAAGAAGTTTAACATTCAATCCCTGGACCCTTATGTAACATTATATACAGTGTAAATATATAAAAATAGGTCAAATAAAAAACAGCACTTATTTATTCAATACATGGTTGTATGGTAAAAAGGTGCAAAAATGCTTTACCAATAACACAATTAAAAATAAATAGTGTGCTAAAACATAACTTATAACAATCAATAACATAAAAAATGAATAACATGAATGATTAGTATTATTTAATATATATATATATATATATATATATATATATATATATATATATATATGCATGTTTGTTTTAGTTAATAAATGTATATACAAAAGTATTAACTTTGCAGAACCAAAACACTATTTTCTGAAAATACCTTTTAACACTATAACAAGGTAATATAGTATAAATATAAAACTATTGTAACATGATAGCTTCATGAGTGAGCAAGGAAGGCTCTGACACAGAGTGAAGGTAAACCGTGCTCTTTATTTCACACTTGCTCTTATGTTTTGCCTTTACAAAAGTAGAACTGGCAGCGGAAAGAACTGCTATAATAGACAAGAATAAGGGGGGGTTTCTCTGACACAAGCGGACAATCTCAGAGGGGAAAAGGAGATCAACATTAAAGCGAATACAACCCAAAGAAAATGGACAGACTTATGACAGGACACAAAAATGGGTGAACTCACATTTTAACAGTCAAAGAGCGAGTAATTACAGTTCGGGGGTCCATTTACCATCAGGCCCTGCAGGGCTTCCGCATATTGATGAGCCTGGGCGGTTCCCACTGTCCGTGACTGTCACATTATGAAGAAACTAAACTAAACTAAACACTAGTGATTTGAGAAAGTTTGAGAATATGTACAGATGGCTGTGACCAGCACCTGTCTCTGTTGTAGTCAGTTCTTCAAAGAAAATGTCTAAAACATCCTGTTGATTTTCTATTTATAATTGCTCTCCGCAATCATGACCTTTCGCTGCCCTGTAAATTCTGTCCTCTCACTCATACTCTCCCTTCTTGTCTCAACCTAACCTTTTCCTTTTGTAAATTGTTAACGTCCCAATGAAACAAAACCTGCCTGATTGGTTGTTGAAGTCTTTACAGATGTCAGTAATTTATTAACTGACAATAGTTGTTCAAAAAGGCTTGACACTGGGTGAACACTATCACCTTACACATAATCATTAATTTATGATGGAACTGTAGCACTGCCAGAGTGGAAGGGTTAAACACGCACCACGGGAACTGTAGTTCAGTGCTGGAAAAAAGAAGAGCAGACAAATTCTTTAAATACATTTTAAAAATCTGGCCAGACGGACATTAACGGACCGAAAAAGATGTCCACTAATAAATGGATGTATGGTAACCCTAAGTTAGTTTAGTAGCTATCACCATTCACCATTGTCAATGTCGTAGCAGAAATAAAATTCAGCACAGCAAGAGTATTTAAACGATCAATTTACAATCGATCAACAGCAACACAGGTGTGTTAAATTAATAACTCCTCTCTTTTGCCTGGATTCTTGCAGGCGTTATACTGTGCCCCTGTGGCCCACCCCCTGGCTCTGCTCCTAATTACAAAGTGCAGTAATACATTTAATATAAAATACTTACATGCTAGTTCAAAGATGTAAAAAGTGCAGACATGATGCAGTTAAGTCCTAGGCATGTGCTAAAGGGAGGGGGCATAGGAGACACAGGTAAACAGTTAAACAATAGGAATCCTAACAATACATAAGAAATTAGGAGCATAAGGAAGAATCATTATATAAACAGGATGGGGCCCAGGACAGACCCTTGGGGTACACCTGTTAGTGAGTTGTAGATGAAGATCCATGCCATGTCACTTGGTAGCTGCAGTCATGAGGTAGGAGTAGAACCAGGAGAGAGCAGTTCCAGAGATTCCAATGTCAGAAAGAGAGGAGAGGCGGATGAAGTGATTGATGATGTTGAAAGCTGCAGAGAGATCATGGAGATCAAGGATCAGGCACCCGATCCTAGAGATTCTACATGCATCAAAGTGCCTAGTAGAAGAAATGTTTATGCAATGGAGGCGAGGGGAGGCGCCCCTGTAGCTCCCGGAAACAAAGGCACATGCATTGAGCCTTCATGATATAGCCCCCCATTGTAGTCTATGGAACAACTACCGCAGGTCCCCGCTAGTGGCATAAAAACGCTGCTTTATCCTATGCTTTCCCGGCCTGCCAGAAGCTACATTTAAAACATTGGATGTCTTGAAGGAGCCTTTATTTATACATTTGTGTATTTATTTCTGTATGTATATGTAGTGTATTTAAGACAACAAAATAGAATCAGGACAGGTTCATATGCTCTGTATGGATATATGGTGGCAATCCTCAGGGTGAGGACAGTATGTAAGATTGAATGACTTACTGTAGGTGTCATATAAATATATATGTCATATAGATATATAGACATGTATTGTTACATTGAGACATTGAGAGAGAGAACCTATGGTGTAAAGGGTTAAACAGTGGGGGAGCACGACTTATTTGAAGTTATTCACAAATGTAATTATTGGCTGATTTTAATGTTTTAATTATGCATTCATGTAATTATTGGTATTTAAAAAAATATTTTCTGAGGTGTTCTATCTTTGTGAAATGGTACGAAATATGGGCTACCATTTAAATTACTACATAGCCCATATATACAGTGGGGGAAAAAAGTATTTGATCCCCTGCTGATTTTGTACGTTTGCCCACAAAGAAATGATCAGTCTATAATTTTAATGGTAGGTGTATTTTAACAGTGAGAGACAGAATAACAACAAAAAAATCCAGAAAAACGCATTTCAAAAAAGTTATAAATTGATTTGCATGTTAATGAGTGAAATAAGTATTTGACCCTTTCGACTTAGTACTTGGTGGCAAAACCCTTGTTGGCAATCACAGAGGTCAGACGTTTCTTGTAGTTGGCCACCAGGTTTGCACACATCTCAGGAGGGATTTTGTCCCACTCCTCTTTGCAGATCCTCTCCAAGTCATTAAGGTTTCGAGGCTGACGTTTGGCAATTCGAACCTTCAGCTCCCTCCACAGATTTTCTATGGGATTAAGGTCTGGAGACTGGCTAGGCCACTCCAGGACCTTAATGTGCTTCTTCTTGAGCCACTCCTTTGTTGCCTTGGCTGTGTGTTTTGGGTCATTGTCATGCTGGAATACCCATCCACGACCCATTTTCAATGCCCTGGCTGAGGGAAGGAGGTTCTCACCCAAGATTTGACGGTACATGGCCCCGTCCATCGTCCCTTTGATGCGGTGCAGTTGTCCTGTCCCCTTAGCAGAAAAACACCCCCAAAGCATAATGTTTCCACCTCCATGTTTGACGGTGGGGATGGTGTTCTTGGGGTCATTCCTCCTCCTCCAAACACGGCGAGTTGAGTTGATGCCAAGGAGCTTGATTTTGGTCTCATCTGACCACAACACTTTCACCCAGTTCTCCTCTGAATCATTCAGATGTTCATTGGCAAACTTCAGACGGGCCTGTACATGTGCTTTCTTGAGCAGGGGGACCTTGCGGGCGCTGCAGGATTTCAGTCCTTCAAGGTGTAGTGTGTTACCAATTGTTTTCTTGGTGACTATGGTCCCAGCTGCCTTGAGATCATTAACAAGATCCTCCCGTGTAGTTCTGGGCTGATTCCTCACCATTCTCATGATCATTGAATCTCCACGAGGTGAGATCTTGCATGGAGCCCCAGACCGAAGGAGACTGACAGTTATTTTGTGTTTCTTCCATTTGCCAATAATCGCACCAACTGTTGTCACCTTCTCACCAAGCTGCTTGACGATGGTCTTGTAGCCCATTCCAGCCTTGTGTAGGTCTACAATCTTGTCCCTGATATCCTTGGACAGCTCTTTGGTCTTGGCCATGGTGGAGAGTTTGGAATCTGATTGATTGATTGCTTCTGTGGACAGGTGTCTTTTATACAGTTAACAAGCTGAGATTAGGAGCACTCCCTTTAAGAGAGTGCTCCTAATCTCAGCTCGTTACCTGTATAAAAGACACCTGGGAGCCAGAAATCTTGCTGATTGATAGGGGATCAAATACTCATTTCCCTCATTAACATGCAAATCAATTTATAACTTTTTTGAAATTAGTTTTTCTGGATTTTTTTGTTGTTATTCTGTCTCTCACTGTTAAAATACACCTACCATTAAAATTATAGACTGATCATTTCTTTGTCAGTGGGCAAACGTACAAAATCAGCAGGGGATCAAATACTTTTTTCCCCCACTGTACATATGTGACCTCGATGCGATTGTGCCCCTTCCAGAGTCCGTTGCAAAGCTGCCGCTGATTCGTCCACCCCCAATCCCTCCCCCGCAACACACACTGGAGAATTCGCCCCCCCAACTCTGTGATATGTCCTTGACAACTTGACAACTGGGTTACACAAACAAACACTGTGGGACAATAATATGTAAAATATGCAAAGTAGGATAATTAACTATAATAATAATAATAATAATAATAATAATAATAATAATAATAATAATAATAATACGTTTTTTTTGTCAATTAACTAACAATAGGGGTAATTATTTCCTTATGTATTTTTTAATAATCATATTCAAATGCAAGACTATGCCATGTAGAATGATCAGCACATATGTTGTTGTTATTATTATGATGATGATGGTGATATTAATCATTGTAATGTGTGTGTATGTCTGTCTGAATCTGGTTCAAGAACTACAACTCCCATAGATCATTGGAGCCACAGCTCGGCAATACCTTTAGAGAGACAGCAAGGCATTGTGGGGACTGTAGTCTGCTTCAGTCTTGATATGTGATTATAATAAAGATCACTAATTGTATGCCTCTTTTTGTATGACACCTACAGTAAGTCATTCAATCTTACATACTGTCCTCACCCTGAGGATTGCCACCATATATCCATACAGAGCACATGAACCTGTCCTGATTCTATTTTGTTGTCTTAAATACACTTCATATACATACATAAATAAATACACAAATGTATAAATAAAGGCTCCTTCAAGACATGTTTAAAATGTAGCCTATCCATTTGCCTCCATTTGCTAAATGAAAGGTAACAAATGCAGTGCTGTATACGGAACAGAGAGAATGAGGCTAAAGCAAGTGAATAGCGACTTCTGTGGGCGTGGAGCCCGTGGGGTAAAGCATGCCGTGTGCAGCACCTGGAAGCTGCGAGATGTAATGTTTAAACAGGGGCTATATCGTGAAGGCTCAATGCATGTGCCTTTGTCTCCGGGAGCTACAGAGGCGGCCCTCACTCGCCTCAATTGCATAAACATTTCTTCTACTAGGCACTTCGATGCATGTAGAATCGCGAGGATTGGGTGGATCAGCACAGAGGAGAAGCAGGCTGCCCAAGCAGAAATGAGGGAGTCAGTGACTGCTAGGAGAGCAGTTTCAGTGACATAGGCCTCAGCAGAAAGCATCTACATTATCTGCTATATATCTGCAGTTTTTTGCTGAGTTTAATCAATATTCGAGGAGGGAGCACATAAAAACACAAGAAACAAACCTGATCAATTGAATTTCTTCCTTTCCCCTGGATATGCAAGACTTATTTAACATCTAAGTACTTTTGCGCCAAGCAAGATTCAAAGGCAATAACAGGACACATTGAGTTAGCTTAGTGTAAACAATAATGATATCTATACATCTCACATATATATATATATATATATATATATATATATATACACACACACACACACACACTTACATAAAGATGGGCAGATACATACATATAGAAATACATCAAATGTGTTGCCTGTATAGTTTATATAAAGTGGAAAATTACAACAGCGTACATTGAAATGGCAACAGAATAAAGCAAGTATAATTATTATGATCGGTATTCATAGGAGACACATTTTTAGGACAAAGAAAGTCCCAGTGCTGTAAGGCAATTTATCAGCAGCCAGCAGAGGATTCCAAAAAAGCTCTCTGTATGTCAGAACAAATTGCTATTAATTTGCTATACATGGCAGAATCTTTAATTTCCAAATGCCCTACAGATCTGAAATAATAAGTATTAGAAAACAATGCATTGTACAGGGGGTTTCCGGAAACAGTTGAAAGTATAGCCGCATGCATATTTACAATGGAATATATGTTGTTTACTTCACAGATCATTTTTACTGCTGGATAAATAAATGTAAAAATATAATTGGATGACGTTAAAGAGTACAGCATCAAAAAACAGTATGAGAAGAACCATTCTTGAAGGGAGGTGAGGGATTCCAATACATAATGCTTTTATGAGCAAACATGAAGGAAAACCAAAGAGTTTTTCCAGGTGGACATGAAAAGTGTTCTTGCTGAATTGGGTGGCATCCAATAGCTCAGTACCCATGAAATCAGTTTTTAAGTTGTGAAACAGAAAGATAGATAGTAGGATCGACAGGCGCAGTCTGAATAGATGAGCTGCTCAGAGAGAGACGGTGCACTCCTGATTTTATTGTGATTAATATTTAGCACACAGTGTCCTTCCAGGGTTGTTAAACCACTCAGCACACTGCAAACAATTTTATAGGTCTCTGTAAATGCATAACATAATTGTGCTACTGAATATTAGTTACCTGGCATAAAAACAAACATACATAAATATATCATAAAATGAACATCTAGTTTACTTTAAGGCCTGAGAATACATTACTGACTGCAGAATTTGATCTTGCTGGCTAAAACAAGTTTTGAACAGATTCTGTGACTGCCTTTAAGCTAGGTGGTTTTCAAGTCTGCTCCTCCTGGGCCAAGGATCCTGCTGAGTCTTGCTCTAATTGCTTGCTTAATTGGACCAAAACAACACGTTTTTTTCAGTTAAGTTCTCATTTTATTCCAGCAAGATATCTATAAAATATCTTGAACTCCTGTCCCGGAGGACAATAGTTCTGCACTACCTACTAAACCCCAAGTTTAATGAGCTTCGAGCAAAAAAGGACACAGTTTTTTTCCCCATTCCCAATGTTTTTGTTTTTTTTACACTGTGCTTCAGGGAAAATAAATGAGTACTAGAGTATAGCTAAGCTCACACTACACGTTTATTAGCGTGAATATAGCCCGATTTGGCCATCCCGACAAATCTACACCGATCGTGACAACAAGCAGCTTATTTAAGTCTAGAATCGGCACTAGTGTGAGATAATCAGCAGCCAATGAGAGCTGAGCTGACTGAACAAAATAAATAAAAACTCAGGAAGAATAAACATTACAGGAGTATTCGATTTTCAGAAGTATTTATTACAATACTTCAAATACAAATAGTTGTAATTGAAGACACTGGAGGGCATAAAACCCCATATTATATTTTACTGGCAGAGCTATGGATCCCTTTATTAAAGTGCTCAACCTCAGGAGAAATCAATATACATAAAAAAATAAAAAAACTTAATGTTCAATGAAACAAAGGCAGACCAGGTTCACCACCTGCTGGCAAGGTCACTTCCATGCAGCACAAACGTCTTTGTCACATAGTCAATTCATAGTCAAGACTGACCAACTCGAGTTCTGCGTTTTGTGCAAGGGCTGGTCTGACCCCTGTCCTACTGGATCAATGAGAGGATGACTTTGGGATCGTTTGCCACAGAGTGTATACACAATGGTGATGACTGGGAGCAAGGCAGTCTGAATCTTTAATAACAGAGGATAACTCTGTCTGTCATTGACAACTCAGGACCAAAACTGGCCTTATTCTACTCTCTGAAGGATCTCAGCGATGCCCTGAGGATTACCAAACAAGCAGTGTGTGACGAGCACAGAAACCATGATAGATTGTATAACTGGACGGCAGTGAGTCACATTTTTTATGTACTAACCCAGTAAATCTCTTCAGCCGTTTCAATGCTTCACCGAAGACCACAGCTTTAATGGTGAAATTTGAATAAATTAGTGCAAATATTTCCCTTTGTTCTATTCCATGTGGTGTAGGACCAAATCAAGCTGAAGACCTTTAATATGTTTTGAGCTTTACTGCCTACACCAAGTCCCTGCGGTGAATTCTCAAAGTGAAGTATAAAAAACAGAATCTCTCAAGAATGGGAGGTTAGGGAATATTTTAATACTCTCCATTGTAGATTCGTTTTTTAAAGAAAGCATTAAAATGACATTTACAATAGATTAAAAAAAAAAAAAAAAAAACATGGAGAAATACCAAAATAAATATAAATAATTTTTTAGAGGATTTCAACCATCCACACACAGGCTCTCTCTGGAGTGTGAGATTGATTTTGTTTTTTCCCTGTGGTGTGAAATAATTGCTTGCTTTAATTCATGAATGCTTTCATTATGTCCCAAAGCTTCTGAGCTCAGCATTCATCGTATTCTCTGTGTACTGTCTGAACTGTTAGGATTCTGCTTCAAGTCTCAGGTGACTGCACTGTGCTTTGTCAGAACAGATTTAAATATTACTCCTTTTTCAAGGGCCCTATAAATAAAGTTGTGAAGACGTTCAATCAAAATCAATGCTTCCTTCACGTGTAAAAGATTTCCAATTTGCCCGGTCATTATGAAGGTCATAATTAAAATTGACAATATTACGAAATAAGTGAAACTGATTTCCTAGTTCCTGATTGTAAAGGCACTGTAATTATATGCATTTCTGAAGAAGAGAGAAGATCTAGATTCTGGGAAGAGTACCCACACCAAAAAGCTTTGGCACCATTCAAACCTAACTGTGGTGAATGTGTGATCTTCCTTACTTATCCAATTAAATTAATATTTTCTTCTGCACAATATTCCAGAAAGTATGTATTCAATTTATAGGTAAACACTGCTACGTGTTAAACTTGACGACTCTGCTAATTTCTGTTTAAAATAACATTACTTCCCAAGGGTATTTTATATACATACTCAGAAGAGTTCTAGAACTCCAATTGAATCATTAAAAACAAATCATAAACCCTGTTAAACTAATTGGCAATTTGATTGATGTGCATTGAAATAGCAGTTACTCTCCAACAGTTCTGGAACAGCTGGCTGAAGAACATTTACATTTACTACTTTTATCCTGTTCCTCTGCTGCAATGTGAGCTGCTAGGGAAACCATCATTATATTATCTACTTGAGCTCCTAATTTGCAAAATCTCTGACTGTATCCCTTTCTCTCTGTGTCTTGAAAGCTAGTTAACTAGGATGAGCAGAGTGTTGCAGAGATGACAGCTATACGGGGTGGGATTTTTTTAAATTTATTTTTAAACAGCATTGTTCTAGTTTGGCCCTATTGTTTTTATATATACATTACAAAACAAATAGAAGCGGTTTATTTTTACAAACTAGAAAAATACTGCAAAAAAGTAGCTAATTTAGTGGTCCAAGAGATTTATGTAAAACTTTCTGATATAAAAAAACACTGCAACAACATCAAAAGAATAAGAATTCCAGAAAGCAAAATGTGTGTATTCTGATATGCTGTATGAAGTGCGCATTAAAATGTTAGTTTTGGTACAATGTACATGGATTTTCAATGACACGAATGAAAATAGAAGCTTCTTGGGAATCTTAAGAGCATAGACCTGCAGCCTGAAACAAATCCCTAAATGTCTCAAAATTTGCACGGAGAAAAACACAACTGCCCTTTTATGGACAGGCCAGGAATTCTCACATACAAAAAGGCTTGCTGTTGGTAGAAGTAGTGAGCCCAGGTAATCCCCAGACAGTACAGTACCCTGCTGTTACCATAGCAATATGCAACTAATATGCAGCTAGAATACTAAATATGGTCAAAAATGCCAAAAACAAATAAGATCCCAGTCAATCAAATATTCTCCAGACACCAATATTATATATGAAGTATGTTTATGCTATGAAACTTAATATTAAATACTAATAATAGAGAGCTCACACATGCAAATAGGCCACAAGACAAAGCAATCCAAAAAGCATTGTCAAATGAGACACGATCCGTAACTAGAGTCCTGTGTTTTTGCACGATATGCCATGCCAATTATGTGGACGGATCGGGCAAAACACAGGGCCCTATCCCGCAGACACGAATAGAAAAACAAGTTGAGGAGATCCAGGATTTGCAAGACCATCCCAAGATCAGAAACTTAACCAGTGTCGCTAGGACAGAAAAGCCGGGAAGAGGAGCATCCTTTGTGAAAAGAGAGGCCAGGTCAGATCGTTTAGCTTGCACTGGATTTCCTCCAAAGGTTAATGTCTATAGTCTGTGAAATTCATGATAATGTGAAGGGGATATACTGTGAGACATCCTCAGAATGCACCAGTAAGGAGGCTTTCTTATTCAATGGCAATACAACACACAAAGTCTCATGCTGCTGTTTAAAATAATCTTTTCCCAGCACCTATCCTATCAGATTGCGGTTCTCGATTTCAGTGATGGAATCCAACGTGGGGAAAAGGCGGTAATCATAGAACCTTCATAGATAGGTAACATTCAAGAACAATCGAAAAACTGGAGGCATAACTCCCCTCTGCAACACTACAGTAAGATAAAGCTGTTTATTCAGAGCACTCCCAGCACTGGAAGTTTAAAGTTACACAGCAATTAATCAGCTTTGACTATCCTGTCAATAGCCCCATCCCTATCTTTACCTTTGATTTATTAATGCAATTTTGCCGAGTGACTTGCTGCCGGTTATTGGCCCTACCAACACACAGGGAAAAGAAACAAATGAATACACGCCGAACTGACAGATACCTCGACTGCTGCAGAGTCAATGGGCCAGCAAATACAGACCCTAAGGATACAAATTCATGCAAAAACATAATAAAAATGCTTTTCTAATACCGAGTCTTATCTTAAACATTAATGTTAGGATATTTCTTTTCAGTAACTAAGCTGGATTTCTTGTGAATGGTACCTTATATTCTACTGAACCTTGCAAATTGGCAATAGTTTATGGGGGATATTATGGGTTATATTTAAAAGTGTTCAATTCAGTTTAACATTTATTCTCTGTCTGTCTTTGCACATTCCCCTCAGCTGTATTTTAAACCAGCAGCTTCAGTTGCCCATCTTCGCCAATTAGATGGAAAGATTGAAACATGTTGGACCTAATGAAGCAAAAACTAAGATATAGGAGATTTAAACAGCCCTCGTTTGGCCTGTGTAATATCAAAAAGTAAACTCAGATAATATCACCCCTTGTGTTGTCAGCCTGACAATTACCTACATCTGAATGTAAATATCATCAGCCACACTGAACTTTGTTACCGCTTGACAGTGCAATAATACTACTAATAAATAATAATAACAAAAAATTCAGTGAAACCAGAATATTTCTCAACAGAAAGATTAAAGGCTGACCCTTAAAACTGAGCAATGTGTGCTCTGCGGAAATGAACAACCCTTGAAATTGCATTGGTTATGCATTGAAGTGTCCAATTATACATTGTGTTTGGAAGTCTGTACTGTTTATGCATTTATATATTTATTTATTTAGTTCCAGTAATTTAGATTCAGGAATGTGCATTGATCTATGGCAGTATAAAATAATACAAATAAGATGGGACAGGTATTTTCTCAGCTTTTAGTATAATATTCGATACAGTTCCTCAAAAGAGTGTTTTAATAATTAAAGAATGGGCCAATTGAATGTACTTGACCAGTCCTGCTTATGCAAATTGTAGACTAATTTGTATCATAATGAATGTTAACTATGTGGTAGGTGTTGCACGAATAAATGTACAGACATACATGTCCTCAGGTTTTCTTCAATCTACTCAAGTTTAAATCATGGAATATCCAGTTGTTAAAAAATGCAGCACAATTAAAATGTGTGCAGTGCAAATCCGCCTACAGCAATTCTGGAAGATCTGGAATTCCTGAAGAGACCTGTATACATATTTGTCTGCCTTAGGGAAATAAGGATAAGCCACTAATAAGCTCTCTAGTTAT
This sequence comes from Amia ocellicauda, assembly GCF_036373705.1. Taxonomy (NCBI): domain Eukaryota; kingdom Metazoa; phylum Chordata; class Actinopteri; order Amiiformes; family Amiidae; genus Amia; species Amia ocellicauda. Next base: position 19,582,532 of record NC_089866.1, on the reverse strand, counting down.
AAATTGTTAATATAAAATATGTATCTGGCTTTCCAGGACACTGATTGGTGCCCTGAGCGATGATGGTGGTGGCGGTGGCAGAATCTCATGACATGGCTTCAGAGCATGAAGTCCTGTAAACACAACTAAAATTAATCTACAACAAGAAAATTGTGGACACTTTCCATCTCTCAGGGTGTTGTGCAACACAGTAAGGAAGTCTTTTTAGCCTCTTAGAGGCGCTGCTATTGTGCGAGACTTCCTGCTGATTTTCAAAGATATCTGATACAACAAAAACAACTGCCTGTCTTGCCAACTTTGTCAAAAGAAGAGAAAGGCTTTCTATCAATGTAAATCAACTGTTTACATACAGAGCCCTGCTGTAACAAAACAAGGTGGCCCAAACTAAAGTACTTGTTCAGAACTTCATCACCAGTAGTGTAGATATTACAGAATTAACAATTCAAACAATCCTTCTTGTCTAATCAGTCCATATTAGGTTAGTATTTCTAATAAAGATGGAAACCTCAGCCTCTGTAAAATGTATTGGTCTGTGTGTGTGTGTGTGTGTGTGTGTGTGTGTGTGTGTGTGAGAGAGAGAGAGAGAGAGAGAGAGAGAGAGATGGGGGGGGGCTTTCTGTTGAATTTAAAGTTGACTATCATTTATTCGGGTGCTTTCAAAGGATGAAACTGCCAGGAAATTAAAAGCGTTTATAAATGAAAGAGCAAAGGAAAGGTCAGGACAGGATGGGAATTGTCACATGCTTTATACTTTATTTTTCAAATAAATTATGAAAAATGAATAATGCAAGCCTCACTATTATGACACTTCACAAGGATGCAAACATTCTTTGCCCATTATGACTTGAACGCCATTATCAGAGGTTTATTGGTATAGACACAATTCATATGGGGGCACAACAGTACTGTTTCATATTTTCCTGACAGTTTGCTTTTAACACAGCCATGTCCTAGATGCTCAAAGCAAGTTAGACAGAAAAAGTCACCTTGGTATACATTGACTACATGCTATTTGTACAAGGTACATATTTGCAATGAGATTTAATTTAAATGCATATTAAAGTGTTTCACTCGCTTATCTAGTAAAGTTCAAAATGTTACAGAAAATATCTAACAGCCGTCAGACAAATAACACATTTATACTTTAAATAATGGGTCAGAGTTACATGCTGAAATATTTCTATTGTCTCTCTCTTCATTAGAAAGTTTGTTTTCAGAATCTCAAATTACTGGAAGAGTATCAAAAGAGATTTGGCACATCTGAAAGCAGTTCAAATCCCCTTTGAAACTGAAGGTTCCTCTTGAGGAAGGAAACATCAAAACACTTAACCCACATGCAATATGGTTGTCATACTAAAAGCCTTAGCCAGGTTTCAATTGGGCCTCTGAGATGCCCGTAATGATCCATGATTGTTCTCTGAGGCGAAAAGCAGAATAAATCAATATTATCTGTGGTGATGGACAAAGCCATGCCCTTTATAGCCCTGTCATAACCACAAATAATCCAAATGAGAAAAATATCCTTCACAGGTGCTGGGCTTTGTTCCACGCTGAATATCAACTGTTTTTATGTCTTTGGCACATAGGATAGAATTATCACACCCTAACTCGGCTGGCTCCAGAGTGCTCATGCGTTTTCCAGCCATGTGTTTGTTTTGTTTGACTCAAGTCTGTCATTAAATGTCCTTTTCCCAGCAAAGGTTTTAATGAATGTATTGTTTCTTCCCTATGAATACTCTTCTATAGCTATATATATATATATATAGACATAATGGTCAAAGAGAATGCAATGCTTGGTTTGAAAACAATCTGATTGAGTTAAAATACCACTTAATGTATTCTGTCCCCAGATAATAGATAACATTGTTATGATTTCTTTCTAAATACCAAAGCTATCTACTACAGTGCTGTCACAGACTCAATGAACTTCAACCTACTTGTCACACCTTGGTGTCTGCCTAGACTCTTTCAATGGCATTGCATTTTACCTAATTACATCGACGGCTCCATGGAACCTCCTTTTGTGAGTGTGCATAAGGTGATGACAACCTACCTTGGAAAGTAAGACAGCAATGTGTTTGGCAGGATTATTTGCTGGTTTAGAGGAAATGTATTCTGAAATACAGCGAGAGGACAGGTTCATCATTGAGAAGCAATAACAGAGTGTGAAGGAAAATGTGCAAGAAACCCAACATGCAGTCTCCAAAGAATACTTGCAAAGCTACCATGCAAAGAATGTGTTTTACCAATAACAGCAAAGACTTGACAGGATGATAGGTTACATGATAAATAAAATAATAATAATACATAATAAATTAAATCCAAATGACATAGTTTGCCTGAGTGACTAATGTTGTGAGGGAGTTATAATAATTGATCCAATGCAACCCTCAAAACTAGCTGGAATTCACGTCTCGGAAAAACACAACATTTGATTTTCAAACACATTTTTGAGGTTGATAGAAGGTTCTGGCAAATTTGGCTCAGCAACAACATTTAATTGGCACAAAAGAAACAGTGTTGTACTCTTTGACCGTTGGTAATCGAACAGTATTGTATTACAAACGTGAATGCTTTGGAATGCTTGGGAACGCTGCTGTAAACCAGTGTAAAGTAAATTTCTAGGTTATTTTAAACAATGGAGGTGAATTACTAGCCTCTAAGCAGTGCCCAACCCCAACCACATAAAAAACAGCACATTCAAACTCCCGACAAGCCAAACGCATGCAGGACAGTTTGTCTTCATAACAATATCCCTCCTGAAGAGAGCAGATGTAATGGCATGCAAATGATCTCTAGTGTTCAGGGGCGGATGTGATTTACAGGTTAACATCTCCCTGCTCTTTCCAATTCCGCCCTCGGCCGTTCTTGTCCCACTGGGCCACAGCGTATCTGCGGATGGGTAAAACAATTTGAATCGGTTTCTTCACCATTAATTTTAATTAAATGGCTTTAATTGTTTGAAGTGGCTTAATCAATGCCCTAGCTGTTTTTTCGAATTTAATGAAATGTGAAGTTTTAATAATAAGCAGGGTGCCATATGGCTAATTTCACCTCTTCAATTTTAATGTGGTTAAATTGTCTGCCCATTGCTATTTAGTATCGGTGATCATTGCGCGCTATGTATCCCAAGTTGTAAGAGCAACTGCAGCGAGCAAACCTTTCCCATGTCAAACTGATTAGAATTTGTTTAATTATTCTTATTGTTGTTATGCTGTTAGTACTAACAGGCTTAAAAGTCTATGATTAGATTAGCTAACACACAGATAAGGTGCTTTCCCTGAACTAATTCATCAGAAGAGGTTTTTGTTTTATATAGTATTCAAACCTTTTGTTAACCTTGCACCATAATTCATTTTAATTTCATGATAATTCAAATATTATTTGCTATTGCCCTGATTACCCTCTCTGTATTTATTTACTCATTCTGTTTATTTAGATTTTCTTATTCGTAATCCTAAATGAGGATTTCTGGAATTAAATCAAAGTCTGAACAGCTTCTCCGTGTTGTTCACTGTATGTTTTCGACATCTGTGCATTATCCTTTGGAGACCTGGATATTAACAGACATTTCTAACCTATCATTCTCAGGGACTGAATTTCTGGCACACATTCAGTCAATCATGAGGATATGCATTTTTAAGATGCAAGTATTGCCTTATTCACTTTGACAGAATATTTCCAGTGAATTGTACAGTGCTATTTTATTTCCTCTCAATGGAAATGCTGAGGAAAGCTTCTGTGGGTTTCAGATCAACTTCTGTCACCATCCATTCCTCTGGGTACTAACAGCTATGTGGTCCCATGGTCAATTGTGAAATATGCTCTTGCAGAAATTTACATGAACACTAGTGTGTTGTCGCAACAGCAGGGCTGGACCGGAGTGTCGTGGGTTCAATCCCAGGTGGGGGACACTGCTGTTGTACCCTTGAGCGAGATACTTTACCGAGATTACTCCAGTAAAAACCCAGCTATATAAATGGGTAATTGTATGTAAAAAAATAATGTGATATATTGTACGAATTCTAAGTCACCCTGTATATGGGCATCTGCTAAGACATGTAATAAAAATTAACCTGCAATGCATTAACTAAGTCCATTGACTAGAAGTTTAAAATAATGTTTTGCATAGATAGTTTGTGTTTGTGGTTAAGTCCTTAATGCATCTTGAATTCTGGGTGTTACTGTTAAAAAAAAACACACACAAAATAACAATCACAAATACAGTGTGTACATTGTATGAATGAGGCCTGTGAAATATGACAATGAGATGTAGTAAAGTTCCTGCCAGTTGCATGACTTGCAATTGCATCAATTTGTAAGCATGTAAGCATGTTTTTCACTGGAAATCAATCTGTGCACTGTAAATTGTTGCAACAGAAAGACATAGTGCAGGATGTTTACACAAGACCTTTCCTAGCACCTTTGCCCAAGAGTGTAGAAACAATTTTACAAGTCAAAGAAACAAAAATAACATAAAATTAATCATTATCTATAATACAAACTTAAGGAAAGTTTGATTCTAAAAGGCAAACATTGCTTGGATATATAAGTAAGCATGCGTCATAGATTGGGTTTGGACATGCTTGGATAATTTCCAATCCAGAAGTCATTTGTGTTGTCCAGCGTGGAGCCAAAGGTTTTCCTATTCTCCCGATGGTGTATTCTAGACTTTAACAGGGATTCCTCAAAATTCCTTTACATTCCACACACCTGTAACTTCAATTAGTGTTAAAATAACACGAGCAAAAGGTTTTAGGTTGGGCTTTGAAACTCTCTACTTTGCATTGGCCTTTTCTGGCTCATTACTTGCTAATCCGAGAAGGCTTTGCTCTGCGGCAACCCAGCATTAAGAAGCTACAGATGCACGCGCTCAGGGTAAACATGATAACTTGTGTTTCACTGCGTTTTCAAGGGAGAGATAATTAAAAAGTGTCTTCCTTGTTACGGTGTGTTAGCTCCCTAAAGGGCACAAGGCCCGGAAAGGCAACTGGAGCTGTAAACAATGAATTAAACATGCAAATCAGCAAAGGCAGCAGGAATACATTACACCAAATGCGGCTGCTGCTGCTGCTGCCGTCTTTACTTTCACTGCCTGCATGGAAGTCAAACTCTTGACTTGTCAGGTTTCTATTTAAGACTCAACCCTCCCACTCCCAGAGGAAATACAAGGTTGCACATTACATTACTTTGTTAGCTGGAATTAATTATACATACCGTTAAAGAGTCTAGTAAAATGCCAAGCCAGCGTGCTTAGTCTTTCTCCTCTGCATTATTTGCGTCTGTGTGCAGATGTTGGGAGGTGTTGTGCTGCAGGAGAGCTCACCCCCTTTAGCCCCTGAGATGCCGAAATTGAAGGTTCACAATGAAAACTGCTGGGAAAGAAATACTTACTCTTAAGTGTGACATGAGACGAATTCATCATTAAAACATTGCAAGAATAAATATTTATTTCTAAGAGCAAACCTATCAGAGTGGAAACTTTGGCACTGACTTAAATCCTTATATTTATATATAGCCACATATTTCTCTACATACTACAGTTCACCCCTGTCAGTCGCTGTTTAAATATTGCATCTAGATTAATTTTTGAATAATTGGGCAATTGGAGCATGCTTTACCGTGCTGTGCCAAAACCTGTACAGTGGCAATGAGCTGAACGAAGCATTCTGCTGAGGATCTTTTAAACTCACAAACGTATTTTTATTGGTTAATTAATTGTACCGTATTTAAACACTCTGTGGGAGATGAAAGCCCCCCAGCCTTTGAGGTAATTTGAGATGACAATCTACACATCTCTTGTGATACCTTTCCAGCAACGTGTACAATACCCTGAAACCTCATACAGACATTTGGTTTTCTCTAGGTAAATATTATTATTTTTTTAAAGATCAAAGACAACACAGAGAAACTACAGAGATACCAGTCCTCGGGGTGGATAAATTAGCACACACTAGTATTCAACACAGACTTACTGAAAAAAAGCTCCATATAAAGCTTAACAATTTATGGCACAAATCCTCATCTTACACACACACACACACACACACCAACCTGTTTGCTAATATTTCATCCAAATAACTGGAGATCGCGATATAAGTGATATAACCCACACAATATATACACTCACCTAAAGGATTATTAGGAACACCATACTAATACTGTGTTTGACCCCCTTTCGCCTTCAGAACTGCCTTAATTCTACGTGGCATTGATTCAACAAGGTGCTGAAAGCATTCTTTAGAAATGTTGGCCCATATTGATAGGATAGCATCTTGCAGTTGATGGAGATTTGTGGGATGCACATCCAGGGCACGAAGCTCCCGTTCCACCACATCCCAAAGATGCTCTATTGGGTTGAGATCTGGTGACTGTGGGGGCCAGTTTAGTACAGTGAACTCATTGTCATGTTCAAGAAACCAATTTGAAATGATTCCACCTTTGTGACATGGTGCATTATCCTGCTGGAAGTAGCCATCAGAGGATGGGTACATGGTGGTCATAAAGGGATGGACATGGTCAGAAACAATGCTCAGGTAGGCCGTGGCATTTAAACGATGCCCAATTGGCACTAAGGGGCCTAAAGTGTGCCAAGAAAACATCCCCCACACCATTACACCACCACCACCAGCCTGCACAGTGGTAACAAGGCATGATGGATCCATGTTCTCATTCTGTTTACGCCAAATTCTGACTCTACCATCAGAATGTCTCAACAGAAATCGAGACTCATCAGACCAGGCAACATTTTTCCAGTCTTCAACTGTCCAATTTTGGTGAGCTTGTGCAAATTGTAGCCTCTTTTTCCTATTTGTAGTGGAGATGAGTGGTACCCGGTGGGGTCTTCTGCTGTTGTAGCCCATCCGCCTCAAGGTTGTACGTGTTGTGGCTTCACAAATGCTTTGCTGCATACCTCGGTTGTAACGAGTGCTTATTTCAGTCAAAGTTGCTCTTCTATCAGCTTGAATCAGTCGGCCCATTCTCCTCTGACCTCTAGCATCAACAAGGCATTTTCGACCCCCACAGGACTGCCGCATACTGGATGTTTTTCCCTTTTCACACCATTCTTTGTAAACCCTAGAAATGGTTGTGCGTGAAAATCCCAGTAACTGAGCAGATTGTGAAATACTCAGACCGGCCCGTCTGGCACCAACAACCATGCCACGCTCAAAATTGTTTAAATCACCTTTCTTTCCCATTCAGACATTCAGTTTGGAGTTCAGGAGATTGTCTTGACCAGGACCACACCCCTAAATGCATTGAAGCAACTGCCATGTGATTGGTTGGTTAGATAATTGCATTAATGAGAAATTGAACAGGTGTTCCTAATAATCATTTAGGTGAGTGTATATATATATTTGATAACTAACTACAAATGCTCATTTTGTTGCTTTGTCAAGCTAAATATATTATACAAGGGAATTGCTTGAATGCTTTTAAAGTGAAATGGTATAATAATCACAACGCACAAAAAAAAAGGATGAGATCTGAGATATGACGAAGATTACCCTAGCATTGAAACCTCAACTGGATGCTCTACAAAGGGAGAAGCACAATATTAACACACTGTAGGAATTCTTGTTTGGATTTCAGGTCGCTTTATATTAATTATATTAATCTCTGTCCAGTCCCACACTGAGCTCTTGTCATCAGTGTTAGTGTATTTATTGCATGTAGAGTTGCTGGGATGCAGCCAGTCACATTTTCAGGGAGATGACAGAACTCATTCAATTATCTTTATTGCATGTGGCAGAATTAGGCTGTGGTCGGGAGAAACAAATATGCTTCATGGAATTTTTTTTCATTTCAAACCATAAAACTAAGAGCCGTGCTTAATCCCTGCCCTCCCGAAATTGGACAGAGATGCATGTCAGCATTACCTCCAGTAAATTCTGTTCCTCAATGTCTTTTATGGGTAAAGGACACTCAAACCCCCGCCAAACACACTCACACACCCTTGAATTAAATGCTGAACAACTAACTCATTGCTGCCAGTTTCTAATTCAACCCTTTATTTAACCTCAGTGCCTCACAGGTGTGTCAAAGCTGGAGACCAGGTTGGTGCACTTTTAAAGCAATGCAGTTCCTGAGCAGTGTGTTGAGTTCGATACTGTGCCGCAGAAAGGTGAGAAGGAAAGGTTATGTGTATACAACTCTTCAAAGGAACTCAGTACCTCCACTGCTTTATTAATGATTTTTTTGTGTGTGTTGCTTTTTTATGGAGTATAATGCACAGCTTTTAAAGTTTTCTTTTGATATTTTGAGATTGTAAAGCTGTCTACTGAAGGCAGTTTTTGCCATAGGCTGTTTAATTTATTTATTTTCCTAGCATTTGGATCTTAAACATCTTGATTGTTTCCACTTTCAAATCTAGTTTATTGCACTGTTTTTACGACGGTTTTTGCTTGGTTATTTTCATTCTCACTGCTCGGTTTATTCCACTTTATTATGTTCATTTCATTTTTATTCACTTCTCCCAGCATATGGTATTGGCCCCTTCACCCTTCAGACAACCTTCATGTTTAATTCATTAATGTTTTTTTTCCCCTGTTTTGTTTTCCTTAAGATAAATCTTACTTGTGCATTAAGTGTAAGAAATTGCCTCTGTAATGCAACCAGCTCTTTGACTGTATTTTGTGTGTCTGCGTTGTTTGTACCGTATTAAATAAATCCTATTAAAAAGTACGTGCTTTGTTCTTTTTGTTTATCTGAACATAAATGGCTTAGGTTGAAAGTCTGCTATCCTGGAATCCTCCTTCCCCTGTATAATAATGAAAAGGGAGTGCTGTAATCCAGATAATATTAGGGGCTGTTACATTATGCGCAATTATCAAACAGAATTAAGGATTGGATCGATAAGGACATCTCACTTGTTGCAAACCCCTTCACAGAGCAGTGACAGACGAGATACTTGTAAGCTAAGGAGAGGAAGCTGTTGTTGCTCTTCAACTGATGAATGGAGAGATAAAGTTGTCAATGTCACTGCATCTACTTCAGAGTCCGTGACCGCCCTTCAGAGCTTCTAATAGAGTAAGCAAAAGCATTGTCTCAGATTCATTTGGTACAGCCTCAAGTAACGGTTTGCAACAAAGCCTTTTTCATCTGTGCAAACGTTTGTGTAAAGTATCGATAAATGTAATGTCTGGAGGTCATGGTCTGTAGCCAACTAGGATAGCCACTTCAAACCAATAACATGCTTTTAGTACGATAGTCTGATTTACATTGATGAAAGAATGAATGAATGAATTTCTAAAGAGAGATGACACTTTTGAACAAACATGCCTAGAATATCAAATTACCCTTCCTTTACATGATTGAATGCAATGAATTATGGTTGGGGCCTTGCTAAACAGGTTGATATATGCAAAACGTCCGGGAACTTAATGTCAACACAAGGCAGATCCGACTGTATATATTGCTCCCAATGACACCCCTTCCTCCTCAGTTTTGACAGTTATGGAACTTATTTACACAGACAGCTTTAACTACTGCTTTTAATGGCCTCGAAAATGAAGGGCCTTAAATAGACCAAATTATAACCTGCAAGGCACACTGCTGAATGGTTCGGTTAATGTGCGTCAGACCGGTTAAAACAGTACATCAATGATTGTGAATATATTACAGGCAAATCCATAAATCAACAACTATTACAATGGCCCATGTAACGTGGTTATATGGAATCTATAGAATGTATAATTCTCTGCCCATCATGTTTTTAGATGAAATCGTTATTTCATTGTTCACATGATGCAGTCTCCAGACTTTTTGATTTATATGCTTTGTTAGATATTCTTTTCCGCTGATAATAATAAAGATAGTCATTCATTATTCCTCTGATCTGTATATTGTGGGTTTTGATTTCACGTCCGTGGTGACTGAAACATGAGCAATACTTGTTTATGACAATTGATGATACTTATCTACAATATCTTACTCTCCAATATAGCTTACATTTATTTTCTCTTCCTTTTAAAATCAGTCTGTTTCATTCTAGGTTGCCAGATTTTAATATCTGAAAGTGTGCATTATAATTGTAACTCAGCCCTGGAGTCATCTGTGTTACTCGTCTTTCTTTCTTGAAAATCAATAACCACAACCTTACACAATGACAAGGCATATTATTTATATATATATATATATATATATATATATATAGATAGATAGATAGATAGATAGATAAATCTTCTGGACAGCAATGGTGCCACATTGCTTGTGAAAGTAAAAATACAAATACATAAAATCTGTCGACGAATATGTCAAACCCCCAAAAAAAGGAAGTTAAGCAATTTCTTGTGAATAACCTAATCATTGAGGTGGGAGCAGACTCAGGAGTCATGTTCCCAGGCAGTTCTGTGTGAACCATGAATTCATGCTGCTCAATTATGACACCAATTATAGGTTTATAATCAGATGAAACTATGAACAACCCCAAAAGTAATGCTGTCTATATTTATAACACATTAATAACAGCTATGGAGTTAACATACCTTACAAGGTTCAACATTGCCACACCTCACAAGCTGTATTTGGTGCCTCACACTATCCATTCTTTCAAGGGCAGGTTTCATTTCAACAGTGGATTTCTTATTTCTCTGCATTTTTTATTTTCCTTAGCTGCCTTACTGACGAACACACTCAACTCTGAATGTGCTTCAGATTGATTTTCACAATCAATGGTTATAACCAGACCGGCTGCCAATGTCTTGCAATTTGCCATTCAGTGGAAATGGCCTGCCATCTCCAGTCTAAGTGCTATAAACTGCAGACACTGGGTAACTTGAGACCGTCAGCTTTCTTAGCTAACGAACAAAGAAAAAATGGACAGTTGTGAAAATGAGAAGGCAGGGGGCAAGTAATTGCAGGCGTTTGCTGTCAGTTCTTGGGGATGAGAAAATGAGAAAAAGATTTCAGCTTCATTATGAAATCTCTTGCATGTTAGAGGGATACTTCCCGTTATGATAATAACCTATTACGTCCATGAGCCGATCCTAATGAAATCGTTCCCTCCACACAACCCCAGACTGCTGTCCCTTCCCCCAGTATTGTGCATTTAAAAAGTGATCTGCCATGTGAACAACCAATCCATTAAAACAACAGGCTTTAGCGGTTGTACAGCGGGGCCAAACTGAACAAGAGCAGACACAACAAATCTAATTTTGGAAATTAGGAGATTTCGAATGCCACTAGCCAGGAAGAGGACATACAATGCTTAAAATATCATAATAATAAAACCAGAGCTCTTAGGATTTGCAAGTGGGGAAGTACAGGAAGGAAAGACATTGTCAAATTAGTACAGGGATATTGGAAAAGAACATAAGAAAGTGTACAAACGAGAGGAGGCCATTCGACCCATCGTGCTCGTTTGGTGTCCATTAATAACTCAGTGATCCAAGGATCCTATGCAGTCTATTTTTCAATGTTCCCACATTTTCAGCATCTACCACATCGCTGGGGAGTTTGTTCAGATTGTGACGACTCTCTGTGTGAAGAAGTGTCTCCTGTTTTCCGTTTTGAATGCCTTAAAGCCCAATTTCCATTTGTGTCCCCGGGTGCGTGTGTCCCTGCTGATCTGGAGAAGATCCCATAAAATGTTCTGTAGATATTTGTATGTGACTAGTCAGCCCTGTTTCATGACAAATTGCTCTGAATCCATGAACACAGTGGAGATGACTGTCCCCAGCTGGACATATATCAGTTATTCACATCACTCTCTTTAACAAGGGCTGCATTCTTCTAAAGAACATCAAAGAGGCAAGACATACTCCATCAAATTACCACATTCTTGGAAGTCTTCGCAGCACTGCAAATAGGGTATGCCGGGGAAAATAGAGGAACTGAAGAAAATGAAAATCCCCCCCTCCCCACAATGTGCAGCACATCTGGTTTTAGGATGCGAACATATTGGTGTGTTGATCTGCAATACAAATAGAAGGGGATTTGAGGTCACTTTAAAACATACATTAAAAACAATCTGCATAACAGACTAATGTAAAGAGGAAATCCAATAACTCTGTTAGGAAGTGTCCCAGCTCAGGAATTTCATTTGTTTATTTACTGAGAACAAAGTGGAGAAAACTTCCCACTAGGCATACATCCAGAGACAACAAACAAAGTTACTAACCCCTTAATAAAAAGATAATTTTATGGTTAGTAAGAAATGTATAAATAAAAATAGAAGGGGCTATATAAGCTTCAAAGAGTACATCTTTACACATTGAGAAAAATAATAAAAGTAATCTAATGCATTTTTTTGTTTATTAAAAACAGTCCCAACATGAGCCTACCCAATAAATGATCCTATCTATCTTAATTAAAATCAGGAATTAAATTAGGTTATTTGGATTATTGCACCACTGATCAATCAGACGGTGGATGCACTTGCAAACTATTTCCAACAAGCTCCTTATTTATGCTGTATTTTGAGTCATCTGTGGTGATGCGGAGTCTATTGACACAATTTAACATGCCAGTGGCATTTCCCACAACATCTCCGAGAGCACAGAAACAGAACCCAGGGACCTCTGCTGCTTAAAAATCTTTGCTATTAATAAATGAATAAAGCGGAAAGCAGAATGTAGCAGCCCCAGTTTGGAATACAGATTAAATGGTGGCTGAGCAGGGAGAGACTGGAGGGATACATCAAACAAATAACAAAAACGATTTATATAGTGTACTGTTATTATTATTGTGGATTCATTTGTTAAGAAACACAATATACTACAAGACGTAAAGTAAGGCAATCACACATATGTTTACTGTGAAGCCTTGGACTAAAACAGGTACAAAGTAACACTGCAGTGACCTTGAATCGGTCTTGCCCTGATATTATAGCCAAGGCTTAAGCACTGAGATTAATTCATGAAGTCTCTAACACATATAAGTCTGAGCATTTACTTGCACACAAAGCCCGTTCCAGGCTGCCATTGCACTCCCCTGCCAAACGTATTTTCGTTTTTTTAACGTTTATTTTCCGTGTCACCTGCACCTACTCTGCTGCCGTTCCAGTTATTGACAGAAAAGTTTCAAGTGCCTGCAATTATTTGATATCTGTCAGATGGTGGTCTGTTAGTTCTGACCTTGAGCTTCGAGAAAGTCCTGTACTCGAATATAAAAAAAAGATTTTGTGCTGTCACCCATTTCTGTCTCATCCCCCCGTTCCTTGTTCACACCGAGAGATCCTGCCCTTTCGAAGAAGCCCATTATTCTTGTGAGCATCTTTCAGCAGTCAGATATAATTAAACCCAGCATGTTCACAAAGGCTTTACAAGGCCACTTGGTATATGTATGTATTATGAGTAGGATCCTGGGGGTGGGGGGGGGTCTGAACCATCTCAAGCAAGACCTAACAGAAATGACGCTACACCATGACAGAAGACTTGAAGCATCAAAATTATTATGAACATCTTTTTCATCTTCTATGGCTTTCTGAGCTGATGCTTTGGGAATTGATTTTGATCATTTTCATTTGGACTATGCAGCAAAGAAAGGTCCAGGCAAACACAAGGTCAGTGTAATATCATCTGAGACTACGGCTACAAGGTGGCCATTTGTATTTGTTCAGGAGACATTTGAAGTAGACTGTCTTTACTCATGTAGTCTCATCTATGAAAGAATGTGTGTAAATAATTCAACAACAAAACTGAATAATAAAAAAAAGAATCTGACTGTGGATCTCAGCTTTACACTTTGACTTCATAGTTTAATAATAATAGTAATAATACAAATAAGTGGAAACAGATATAATCAAAGACTATCACTCACACGTTAAATGGATTCTGGCGTTGAGTTTACAAAGTCATATTGTACACTACTGCTTAAAAAACAAATAAAGAATGACAAAAATCAGTCAATTGTCTTAATATTGTATATATATATATAAAAAAAAATACAGTCAATACCCCTTCCACAATAAGAAATTACACTAATTAATGAATACCAGGAATACTCTTTTTTTTTTAATATGTCCTTTTTTCTCAGAATTTGTCATTATTTCAGTTTTTGTTCCGTCAGTTGCTATGTTTCCCTTTCCATTGTTTGTTCTTCAAAGCAGCTGCGCATTATTAATCCTATCTGAGGTTTAATGTATAAATAATGCATAGCTATTTTTCCTGTAAGGTTAATCTAATTAAGCCTCATCCATCATCAACCGCTGGGCACATCCTTTTATGCACAGCGTTCATTAATCAGGAGAGGATTTTTCAAACAGCACAAATAATTCATTTTTCGTTAAACTCCACCATCTCTTTGCTACTCACATCAGGTTCGCTAATTACACTGACAATAATAATAAAAGAAATGTTGCAGCCGGAGCAATCCTCAAATATGGTTCCATTAAGGAATTATCATTTGAATGCATTTGACACACAGCATCTTCAAATCAAATGCCATATCAGATTCAATAAGGTTCCTTGCTCCAGGCACTTTTTCAGTGACTAATACTAAGCGCAATGAAAATAGACATCCCATACAATGATTATGCAAATGCCAACTGGTTGCCTCATTTTTATTCTGCTTTTAGTTGATTTGTTTTAATTCTAATAGACTTTGCCCATTGATTGGTCTGTACCAGATGACTTCAATTCCACAGGAACATTAGGCCATTTCAGAAACATTAACACCTCAGCTCATCTTTCAGAATCTGCAAGCCATCTCTAGTTTAATTTCCTGAATTAAGCAGCCTATTGTTTGGGAGGTTTATGAAATTAATCACTGGGAAAGATCAGGGCTGTGATTTTTTTTTTTTTTATCTCAGCTTGATAAATGCAGAGCTTTCATGTACTTTTTCCTGTCATCCACAAAGGCCTCCTACTACGGAGATCATCACATTAGATAGCCATTAAGCTGAGCAGTTTTTTTTTTCCTTCAGTCCCATGAAAGCCATCATTAGATTTTAACTGAATTGAAAAAACACATTTATAGCAAAGCCAGAGATATCAAGAGCTTTTCGTTATAGAATGCAGATCAAATTTATATATATATATATATATATATATATATATATATATATATATATGAACAGCATTATAAAATCATAAGTCTACCAACTGGAAGATAATGTTTCTAAGCAGATATTCTTTACCTCAATTGTGAGACTGGAGACTTAGATATGACATTGGGGACTGTCAACCAGCAACAAAAACTGTTACCACTTCTGACCCCAATAAGGTTCTGGGAAGTTCACCTCAAAATGCACTGTAGATTTGTTCTCATTTTCCAATTAGTTAGAAAAATCTATATCCTTTTATATTCCAAGGCTAAGAGTGATTTGTATTCCCTGTTGTCCATTCTTCATAAACCTGTCCGCTTCTGGTCTTGTCACTGGGCAAGAAGAAAAAAAAAAAGTAAAGTTGTTTTCCTCATTTAGCATCAAAACAAATAATTGGAGCACTCTGTTTCTACAAAGTGAATCTGTCTCAGCGGACTGCAGGCCAGCAAACACACATAGATCCCCCATATCACATTTTCTTATCCCTTGAATTTATCATAACCTTTTGCTCCGCAACAAATCCCAGGCTGTAGTGATTGATGGTTCCCTGAGCTGGAGAGTCTATTAACCTTTCAACCTCATGGAAGATGTTACGTTCAGGTCCTAATTAATCCATGTAGCTGTTAGGAAAGGATTATGCGGAAAAAGGCATTTTGCTTACTAAATATCGCAGAGGATTCATCACATTCCCCAAACAACTGAAACCAACCGTGTATTTCACCCTGACTAATTTGTGAAGGTTTCAAAGGTTGTGAAGGACTACAGTTACTGGTGAGTTGGATTGGAATTGGTTTTATAAGGTAGACTAAACTATGTAAAACAAAACTTTTGAAGATGCATTTAGGTGGTCTTGTGGTCCTTCAAAGCACCAACATTTTAAACGTTAAATCGGTTCAGAGAAGGTAATGTTTAGTTCAATCATGCAATTTAGAGATCAGATGCAAACCAGAAAAAAGCCTTTAGAACTGAAATTTGGCACCCATGTAGGAAATTAACAATACTGACCTGCTTGTAAACCATTTGGATTAATTAACTTCTTCCAACTTTCTACTCTTGATGCCAAACCTGGATAACTCTTGAGTATTATCCCAATGTTTAATTTAGTCATTTAGAATTCAAAATAAAACCTTTTAAATCAGATTTCAGATGACGTCTGCAGTATTTACTGTTGGATCAAAACACACACACACACACACACACACACATTTCAGATTATATACCTCTGTACCTTTTTTGTGTGACCCATTGTGTCTTCTAATTTCAAGAGTTGTAATCCATGTTGTTCAACAGGCCATTCATGCTAAACACTTAATGCTAAAACCAAATTACAGATGTGAATAGCATATGTTTTACTTCCCCCTGGCATTATTGATGGCAGAGAGAAACAAAAAAAAATAACGGAATCAAATTATTGTTACTAGATTGCTTTTATGTCCCATCATTAAGAGAATAACTGTAAAAACATTCCAGGGATTTGGATGACTATAAAACACTGACCTTTGCTCAGGCAGTTTACGATGCCTCTGTACCCCTCATGCTTTATTATCTTTTTATAATGGACTCAGAGGTATCCATTATCCAATACAGAGAGAGAACACGGAAACTCACATTGAAGAACCTCCATTAACATTTAGTAGCTCATCAGCATTGAGCTTTGTTATCGCTTAAGAAATGTAACCCATTAGTAACCCAAAGTACACCAGTAATACTGCTAATTTTAGCATGCTTGCATATTCCGTTTCATAAGTATGTTAGAAAAATAATTTCCCGTTTTATGAAATACATTTTTGTTTATTTCTGAAGAGCACTCCCTTGTGGTTACTCCTGAAAAGCATTTTCAGGTGGTGCTCTCTCCATGAAAATTAGATCTTTAAAAAATGATCTTTTTAACTGATTTCCTTTTCTACCACAAACACCCTTGGTTGGAGGAATTTCTGACCAATATTCATCTGATGCCCTCTTGTGACTGAAGCACTACACTTACTGATGTTTATTGCAGGGGAAAAAAGGGGGGTACTCAACATAAATACAGTTAGATAGTATGTCATTAAAGTGTAGCACAAAATAGATCAATAGAAAAAAAGAAAAAAAAAGAAAAGAAAACCCAAAAATTATGCAGCAGTCAGAATTTGTATCGTTAACGAGACGTGTCATCTTTCAGTCTCTCCGGGCTGACCTACTTTGTTGTTTTTTCAAACTGCTTTCCCTCTGTGAGTCACTTGTCCTGCTGATTCCTACACGGGATAAGAAACAATCCTATCGAAATTGCAGTACAGGATTTATGAAAATAAATACAAAAATAAATAAATTATAAAGGAATAAACGTATAATAATAAAAAGATTTAAAAAAAAAACACCAGCTGCCTAAACAAAACATTCCATTCAAAGGAAAAGCAAAACAGAAACTGAATGTAATGACTTATAACAAGGTCATTTGTGTGTTTGCTGCTTGCTTACTGACAGAGCCGTACAATACAACGTACAAGTAGAGTTCAGTCTGGTGGTCCTTTTACAGTGACAATTGACCACAGTTTGACACTTACAAGAGAAAAGAACAGAAAATGCACAATGGCCTAATTAAAGTGTGAGAATGAAGACAATGACTTGCCCGGGGCACTGACTAATGGGTAAATGAGGTGGCAGATACCCCTGCCATCATTTTCTGAGTTGAGCCACCAACAGGACGCCGCTGCCAGTGTGCATACTAATGAAAGTCATTGGGCTACCAGTCAGCGAGCTAGTGAGACACAGACTCAAAAGTTGTAATAATTAATTCATCTCACCCTGCTCCTCCTTATAGATATGACAGACTGATGTGTTCAAGACAATGCCATCTACAGGACTGGTTGAGAAAATTCAATGTTTTTCAATGTTTTTTGTGCGTTTTGTTTTCCACATGCCTCTGCGCCCTCTTCCTCTGGGTGCCGGCACTCGCTCCCAGAACTGAGGAAGGGGCTGTCTGAGGTTAGCATATAAGCAGCATTGGGAAATAAGTCTTTCTGTGGACTTAGACAGCATGAAATGACCTAGCTCTGTCTGATTTGACCCATGTGTCTTCTCAGTAATGCCAGGGAAGGGATGCGTTGTCCCCCTAACACTAATTTGCTTACTTCACACTTCATCTGTCAGGGTAGACCTTCAGAAAGAAAAAAATAAGAAACCTCTCTCAATTACACAGCTGTACAGACCTCTTATATCCCGCAGGAGAGAATGGAAGCAGCCAAGAAAACATCTTGTGATCTTATGAAATAATTAACCACAGATTATGGTATCAGACACATATGTAGAGCAGATTCAGAGGGCAGCAGAAATACAGGGCTCTGCTTATTCCCAATACTATAACAACGGTAATTTTGTGTGCAATGAATGAATGCTCGACAAAAGAATAATTTACCTCCTAAACATTTCCACGTATCTGGGGAAATCAGAAACATATTCAGGAAGATCAATGGGTAACACTTAACATTAAGTGGGGAACGTATCGTTTGAAGTACTGCGTAATTACTCCTTAGTTAGTCACAGTTACAATGTAAGTAATGTGTAATTATGTATGGCTTTGTGTAATTAAACATGCAAGTGAGTATTTATTTTAACAACATCGCATTACCTACAGTGTAACCAAGTAATTTCTCAGCACTTATACACAGAAATGTCAATCAATGTATAATTTCTCCCCAGACATTTGAATCTCATCTTGGAAAACAAAACCCAAATGGTGGTTTTGTGCAGCTCTATTGACTGCCATGTTGCTGGTATACTGGCGTCTGCAAAATCTCCACTCCTTTGAACAGAAAATGCTGAGTGACGCAGCCCCAGCATTGAGAAGGATGTCTTTGAAGTAATGACTTTACGGACTGCAAGTTTTCTATATGAAACTAATGGGAACTAATCTACCGATGAATGTGCTCAACCAAATGTCTAATTTTATTTATTTATTTATTTATGTCTCCGGTATTACGAGTAGCAGTGCTTGAGAAACACTTTTATTCTGAGGCAAGCAGGCGGAAACATGTATGGAAATAATAATACAAAAAAAAAAAATTGAGTCAGCAGTCATTCTTAACAATATGCCTGAAAAATGTACAATTTGTAACAGACTTTTTTCCTGTTTTTTTGTTTAACACTTCAGAAACCATTTTGTAAAGAAATAGGAGCATACAAACAGGGCATATTTCTAATATTTCAATTTATTTTATTTGTTATTTATACACTTATTCAACGCCCCTTACGTAGGTTACGTATTAGTTAGAAATCCTTTCAATCTTGGCGTCTGAGAAATTCTAAATTATTATTTATCCTGTGTATTCTTTCTTTCGTATTGTTCTTATGTCACTAACAGTCTGTCCCCTGCAGTAATTTATCATCCTTACATAGCAAAAAGAAAAGGATTAATTTTACCCATCAAATGAGGAATTATCAAAGGAAATGACCAAAAAGGATAAAACAACAACACCAACTCTACAGATGAGATGTATGGACTTGGCATCTCATGTTCGTTTATGTAGCCTTATATGTAGTTCTTGATTTCCAGATGCAAAGAGGATCCCTAATTAATTTAATTAGGAATGTCATTTTTCACAGATTTCCATCCGATTTATCTTTTTTGCTGTCACTTGTTGAATGTACTAATGAAGAGCTAGCTTATTTCTGGAGAGCATTGTAGACCAGATACTGTTTACAGGAAATGGATTTCAAAATTGACTGCTTTCTGAAGCACACTTAGGCACACCTGTAAGATCAACTACAAAGAAAAAAGTTCCTGTACATATTTCACGTAAAGGTGGAAAACCAGTAAAACCAGAAACTTGATGGCGCATTTCTGTTGCATGAGGAGAGAAATAATTAAATAATGTAAATTGTAATCATCAGACTGTTAATTTGTTATTGAGGCTGGGTCACCTTTTTATTTTATGCAGGTCAAAAAAATTACCTCAGGTCATTCCAATTAAACAGCAGTATATATACCCCCGCCATACACAATTTGCAGCCATGCTCAGTTTAAGAGCCTCTTTGGTAAATTAGGAATAACTCTCCTGACAGTTCACAAAGGACCTTTTAAATGGCCAACAGGGACTCTTAAATTAGCACCTTGAAAGACTGATGTGATATTGTAAAACTTCACGGTCTTGTTTTCTCATTAGGAACAAGAAAAAACTGCGATGTAACCAGACCGTGGAGTTAAATACAAGCGGAAATAAAGCCGCAACAACTTATATAACTTGCCGTTTTGAGAAGAAATATTTATGGCAACAGTGTGCCCAAAATGTCAGCCATGACTAACATATGAAGACAAGTTCAAACAAATATTACGGAGATCATAGATCAAAGATCATAATGTAACCATGGCAGATGTTTATAACTTTGTGTAGCTGCTTCTGAACTACAGCATCGCTTCTGTGGCCCGCTTTTCATTCCCCGCTAAACACGCTCATTAAAAAAATGTTATGCAATTGCTGCTGAAATTAAAAGGTCGTGTCTACCTCGCTTCACAAATGGACCCAATTTACATCCCTTGATATCCCTGTATTTATTATTAGCGCCTTTCGTCTTTGTTCTTTTATATATTTTTTGTCACACCAACTGTTGGCACCCCTGTTTTAAATCAGAATGGCTTCCTCTGACGGCTGTCGTCACTTGCTCTACCCCTTTGGTGCTTCTGAATCACTGCCTACATATCGACTATGAGTTTCACATGCAGTTCACAGCACTCAGTGGGGCCTGAAGCCATGTCTGGTAATAGGGCTTAGTGCTGCTTTTGTACTAAAGATTTTTCCAGCGTGTGACAGAAATGAGAAGTGACATGGGCCTACCAACGTGATAGATGTGTCAAATCCAAGTAGAAACAAAACAAAAATAACAAGAAAGAGGTGTGCTGCAGGGTTCCACTTTTATAGTAGAGGGCGCATCACCTACGCCATTAAAATATATAGAATAGAATAACACCTCTGCATATATTGGATTGTTCCTGACAGTGATTTGTTTATGTCATCTGCAATGACAGCAGTATATAGAAAAATGTAGAATAGGACACTCCCCCTAAACAAAAGTGATCTGAAGTCTATCTCCGGCTTACGTTGGTATTCCCGAGGGATGCAAATGCCCTTGTATTTCTGTACACGCTGGATAACAGCGCCTGAATGAGAGGCGTCAGTTTCTTTTGGGATTAGCCTGAGTGTTGGATTTATCTTGGCTATTGGGTAGCTTTTGCATTTTCATTTCGGCGGATGCGTTTGGCTGAACACCAAATTATTAAAATAGGATGACTGCCTGGGATGTGATTCTGTCTTCTTTTGCAGACTTTGTGTGTTCATACAGCCTGGAGGGTCTTTGTTTAATTAATTCTGCATCCTAACTTTTTTTTTTTTTTTTTAGAAGTCCCACCCTCTTCCATGGCTTTAGAAATAGACTGGATAGGATCCCTGGATCACTTAGATATTAATGAACACCAAATGAGCACGATGGGTCGAATGGCCTCCTCTCGTTTGTAAACTTTCTTATGTTCTTTCTAATGTTCTAGAAGTAATGTTCTGCTGGCCCCGTTCTCGCATTCTTTTACAATAGCAAATCCAAAAAGTTTGACTTCAGTTCTTCTTTAATGAGGGAAAATGGAGCATATAATGTAAGCTGGCTTTACTATTTTCAATATCATGAGAAAAAAATAAGCATATCAAAGATTGGTGAGGAACAGCAATATTATACCTGGTTCACTGGGAAATATGGCATGTACGAGGTAAGCTGCCTCCTAAAAATAAACATGAAAGTCAGATATATTTATATGTGCACAGAGCTACATGTGAAATATCAGAATGCAGAATACATTAGAAAGTACACATGCACACACACATGCACACAGGCGAAAAAAGATACCAATCTGATTCTAATGATGAGAACTGAACTCTAATAAGTGTTACTGCACTGGCTGGTGAAGGGCTGTTCCTTTGGCACACACATTCACAGATGCAGAGTTTAATTTCCAGAGGCTCGTTCTATAAATAGGCACATGTGACAAACCTTTTCACTTCACAATGGACCTCTGCTAGGCTTGAGGGCTTTGATTATTGCAATTAAACCTCTGCTGAGTCGATTATCCAATACTTCCCAGCCTATCCCCCTAAATTCCTCTGCAATTTGCTTTGCCAGCCACTGGCATTACGGCTACCTACAGAAGCACAGGCTCGCTGCAGCGCACACTGACTCACTGGAGGATTAGAGCTGGCGATGGGCCCCCAGTCATAATCACAGATGGGCAAACATGCTTTTGTGTTTAATCTTTACATTAACAAGCTTTATCCGTGATCAGCTCTAAGCTCATGAGGTGACTAAGTGAATGAATCAATGGGTATTTCATGCATCCTGCGCGCACAGTCAAGCTGCCAGCACAGACAGTCTGAGTGCCCCATGTGTTTGTTTGCTTCTGTGCCCATTCTGTTCTCCGAGTTTGATCTTTTTGTTTCTGTGCCCTGAGGGATTACTGCTTGTGTTGATCTGCCAATGACGTCCCGCATTGAAGCAGGTTGATGGGCGGCTTGCAAGCTCCACTGCGCGTCTTAGGCCATCTTTAATTGGCTTCAAGCGTGTCGTGTTCGACTCGCAGAGACCTAAGCGGTGACTCATCATAAATCTAAAGCTGTTGGCTCTGAAAACTTCCAAACCACTATGCAAAGGCATCGTGTACGACTTGAATAGTTCTGTGACTGATCATCCACATATATATATATATATATATGCGTTTAAATAAGTATTAAACAGACTTCTCGTGTGTGCTTCTTCACAGCCGCATACAGATATACTTAGTAACCAGTAGTCCATCATATTATGTCAATGCACACCATTAAACCTCGACATACCTAGACATTTTCATTAAATAATTTCCGATAACACTTTACAATAGGTCTCTCTTGTTACAGTTTATTAACAGTTTATTAATATAGTAGGTACTCAGTAACTACACCTTAGTTACTAATAAGAATAGTGTAATTATGCATTATTAACATATATTTAATTTGTACAAAGTGGGCCATGCCTGCCCGGTATAGCTCAAAAGGCATCCTTACCAGACAAATGTGTACTTATATACCGTTCATCATTTTTACACTTTAAGTACATGCATAATTACACTGTTCTTAAGATGTTGTTACTGTGTAGTTACTATGTTAATAAACTGTTAATAAACCGAAACTACTGAAAGATATTGTAAAGGGTTACCTAATTTCCTGTAAAAATAAATACATGAATTAATGCCGAGGATGAGATCATCACTTTCATCTTAGCCTGGAGTTTTCACAAAAAATACATATTCTGTAAGGCAACTGTTTTATAATATTTGGAATTCAAGGATAATATTGAAAAAAGGGAAAATTACTGGGAGGGGCTCTTCTGAAAGACTAATTGTTTTAAACTGTGAAGGAATAAAGAACCGATGTACACAGATGTGCTGGTTATCTCAAAGGGCCAATGTCAAGGTTCCTCGGCAGAATAATTGCATTAGCTCACACAGTACTTGACCCTAGGATTGCTTATTACTAGCTGGGCCGGGAACAAATCTCCCATGCTCCCCGTCTGTCAGGGTTTATTCCATCTTGACACAAACCGATGACCACGAGACAGTTGGAAAACTATAACCAGTCCCTTCCTTTAATGAAGCATGATGAAAAGTTATTGCTCAGTCCTGGCTCATATTAGCAAGAGAAACATCAGCATCACGCCGTTTTATTTTCTCTGCACAGCAGCTGCCACCCGCAAGAGTGAAGAGTAACGTCTCTAACAGGAGCCTGCTGAAGCCAAAGGGAATTCATTCCGTGGAACAACTTGTGGTAGATCCTTTTTTCTTGTCAGACAGGCCTCAGTAATTTCACTTGTTTTCGTAGCCTTGAACTGATTGAAAAGAAAGTGTGTCCTCCTGCAATAGACGGATAATTAAAATTCCTTGTCACGGTCTCACAAAGCCAAATCTCCATCTATATGGTTGCCTCATCTATTTTTTTATTTCTCTTATTTTTTTGATACCTCTGAGGAAAAAAAAAAAAATGGGTTCAACTGAAGTCTTTGAAATGTTCAAGTAATTTATACTTCCTTTACACTTATCCAGCAAGAAATAAATGGGAAAGACGGTGCCCTTGAAGCTTTCACGGTCCTATAAATACACTTTTTTTTAATTTAGATTTTGTGAAGACTTCTATATAGCACGTCTGCTGCGCTTTCTGCTGCTCAGTAAATGCCACATGCTTTAGTTACACAAAATATGCTAATTGGTTTCAATGTTATATTTGCTAACGTGTGAAAATAGAGAGGTGCACACTTTATTGTAAGAAAAAAGAGGTGGAAAAAATCAATTTCAGTGCAAATATTTATTAGAAGAAACCACATTATGATCTAACACAAATTATGTTCTGTAAAAGCTTATGCATTTTAATAAGTAATGCATCTGCAATCTGAAAAAAGAGTGCTTGTTGCTTAGAGTGAACACATAGTGAACTGTCTGTTGGGAGAGTGGTAATCCAAGAGATAAGACACACTGACATTTCCTAATAAACACCATTAATTGAAACTTGGAGTGTCCGTGAGGCTCACAGACTTTGATCAAAACGAGACCTCTAGTCAAAGGTTTCAGAGCTCATCCGTCTTCCGCAAGAAGAATGCAGCTTGATTTTGAAAGCTATTCTCCCATTGTGGGTTTTATAGTTACACAAGGCCACATATAGAAGTGTTCAACACAGTGATTCACCTTATATTTTACCTCTGAACCCTACCACCCGCCTGTCTTACACAAAGGCAGCACTTCCGGTCACAGCGATGTGAAACCTGTAATTCTGATGGGAATGCCATGCATATTCCACTCATGATGTAAGTGGAAAACAGGGCATTAGACATTAACGTAAGCAAAGGAGTATTGTTATGAAGAGATCAACATTTGTACTGGCATATACCTCTACCCAAAGTGTTAAATACTTCCAAATAAAACAAAGATTGAATTAAAACAAAACCAGCACGTTACTATAAAATGGGTAGATGTGAATGAAGAGAATTGACAACAAAGTGGGTGTTTGGGTATAATACTGCTTGTATCCGACCCTCTTGAAACAAATATCTTTCAGGAGATTATGAAATGTCTTCGTATTGCCTTTTCAACGTGCAGCTTAAGCGGCTTATAAAAATCCCCCGTCATTAGGTGAAGGGCTGCCAGCGAGTCTGCTACACAGCCAGCAAATGTAATAACAGACAGAGGTGGCTTACTGAGGTAAGCGGGAGAGAGGAAGGACTGCACAACATTAACTTCTGACTTTGGGAGGCAGTGTGTTTAGCTCCTGCTGTACAGCACCCCTTGGCTGGGTATATCCATCAGTTATTAAAAGACAAAACTCTGTCAGCTGAACCTCTGGCAGTTTTACTGAACGACTAAACAGAACATCAAGAATACAATGTGGACCAGAGCATAAATTATTTACGTATTATTTCCGCATTAGCATCTGCACATTTTAAGTAGCTATTTTCTTAACTTAATTTATAGTTCCTCTGTTCTTTACCCATCCATAATAGCATTACAGAGCACAGCCACATTATAATTTGCTTCACAGGCTGTAATTAACCAACTCACTGTATGATCATTATTATTTTAGATACTGACAAATGACTTCTCATTTGGCATCAGTAGCTAAACACATTAGTTATCCATTTGTCATTGAGGTAGAGTACAGCATCTGGAT
Source organism: Amia ocellicauda (assembly GCF_036373705.1). Lineage (NCBI taxonomy): Eukaryota > Metazoa > Chordata > Actinopteri > Amiiformes > Amiidae > Amia > Amia ocellicauda. The sequence goes on along the minus strand of NC_089866.1, from coordinate 19,556,843 downwards.
TAACAAATACATGACTAGAAGTGTCACAATATATAACATTTTACAAAAGATTACCCATTTATACAGGTAGCTGAACCCACAACCCTCTAGTCCAGAGTCCAGAGTCCTGACCACTAATCCACACTGCTGCCATCTGAAAACAACCACAATATGAGTCCCCACAGTTTTCAATGCTACAATCTCATAAGCAATGCAGTGCAAAGGATTTTGTACACATTTGTTGAGGGTAAACAGTACGCACACACACAGATTCCTCTTGAAAGAGACATGAATATGCATATTTTGAGCTTGGGAGTTTCTATATTTGGAATGCAATTATATTTAGGTTCTTGTTTGTTTATAGATATTTGTCCTGTCTATAAAGCAGTCAAGTCTGAATACGTTATTGGTTCAGTTCAGCTCCTGCTAGCTGAATAACAATAGTCAAAGGACTGATAGTACAAAGTCAGCCATTATGTACAAATAACAAGCCAGTTTGGATTATTTGCACTGGCTCCAGCAATTTCATAATGCCCGGTCTCCTACAGTGGCTACAGTGTTCATTTACATGTTCTCAAGGGCTTTTGTGAAGTTGAAAGGGATGTAGATAAGTGACAAGCTGGTCAAAGTTCAGATGTCTTGGAGGAACGTGCCGCAGTTTCCACTGAAGCTGTTACTTGACAGAGTGCAAATTATTCAGAGAGCCACTGTGGCCTAATTCTTCTTTCTTCTTTCTCGCTGCAGACAATACTAATTGCCAACAGGGCTTTGGTCTGGTGCCAAAGTAGCTGGTCTCTGAATCTCATCATTCTTGTCTGATTTAGGGTGATTGCTGTTGCCATGCAAGCTCCACACAGCAACACTGAGGACTGAGGCGGGAAGGCACTAACATAGGATAATGTCGTATTTGCACAGGATTGGGTATAGGAGACAAAGCAATAAACATAACACCAACAATAATAATATTATTAATACGATCAACATATTACAGTTTCAATATTCCAACAGGAAAATTGCATTAACCCAGGACAAGCTTTTGTCCTTGCTTTGGTAATTCCCCTGTCAGCGTCAATGATAGGCTGCCACTGAAAATACACTGATTTGAAGTCTGAGTTAAGTGCAAAGGCATTGTTGTTCCAGATAAGCTGCGAACTGTGTGGGATAAGTAGTTCCTTTCATGTAAAGATGCTATTGGCATTGTTGTCAACCTGACATGAAATAAAAAAGCTTGTCATGCGAACAACAAAATCCATTTTCCTACAAGCATGTTAGCTGTCTTTGAAATCTGAAATTGCTTTGGGTTTCAATGATTTTTTCCTTTTCCAAAAATAATCCCTCAAAGCAGAGTATGTTACTAAAGTTTTGGAATAATATATACATATATTACACCAAACTCTATATACTAATTAATATAATGAAACAGCACATTCAAACACATTAAGGTTTATTCCCTATTTAAATTCAATATACAGGTATGATAGTCAGTCATTTAAACCAATATTTTGGCGTTTTTCATTGCCTGCTATTTAGGTGTATATATAGCGTATACTTTTGATACATCATAATCTGATCTATTGCCCTGGTGGTGACAAGATACCATGGTTTCACGGTAAAAATACATCATTTCAATGAAATAAAAAGATAATGAGAATGCAGTAATGTGAAAAGTATTATATAATAATGTGTGTGTGTGGTTTTTTGAAGCTCATTCAGCAGATAAAAATACATTTTTTGAATAACGTTATTGCAAGTGTGTGGGCACAGTGATAACTTTGACAGCCTGTTCATTTAAACTGAGACAATTACATTTCAGATGGCTTCCTCTAAACTTTCTTCTCTAGTGTGCCCACTTAGCCGCCTACAGCTCAGATTCCCTGAGCAGCAGCCTCCACAGCCGTCTCAACGGGATGTATAAATAGCTGCAACCAAACACGAGGGGGGCTTACATTATTTATATCATTTTTGACAAGTGGTACGTTTGGCCTGAGAACAGTCAGATGCTTCAGTTAGAGAGCAGGAAATTGAAAACCTGCCACTGTGGCTTATTAAGTTAAGGAGGGGCGTTAGATGCTTTAGCCCTGACCTATCATACAGGCTTGTTAGCAGCCTTAGTGAATAGGCAGCCCTCCCTGACGCGAATGTTGCATGGCACTCCATTGAACTCTGGGGGATGACTCAGCCAGTGACACACAGTAGTAAAATATGAAATATACCAAGAGAAACGCTGCACTCCTTATATAATTGTGTTATGCAATATAAAAATCGCCACATCCCTTTTTTCCAAATGGCAATGGTCAACTGATTGCAAGAAACATGGGGCAGGTGATTGTAAAACGCTCTGATGGCCTGTGTCTGTAAGAAAATGTAGGGTCAGCTCCCACATTGCCAAAACTAGTCTTGTGACTCTAATCCTTACTCACAGTGCAGTTTTGCCCTCACATATTTATTTGAAGCTTAAACCAAAATGTTCCACTTTACAGATTTATTTATTTTTAAAGTAAGGGTTGGAAATGTCCAAGTTTAGGAACAGTTTTTTCAGTAATAGCTGCTAAATCAATATTCTCACTAGTTCTTGAGAAAACGCATTCCTTGCTATTGCTTTCAATTCCAGGTTCCCTGCACACTTACCCTGAAGCAAAAGGATAAATGCCTAGAGATAGCAGCCCCCTCCATATCCTGGCTTTGCCGTGCAGTTCAGTCGGTGTTAAAAATCAACATCTTTAATTTTCCGGTCACGTCTCTGATTATAATTTACAGGAACTAACCCAGTTGATCAGTGAAAAGCTTACTAAATTAATTGAAAGTAAAAACCTGTCAAGCATGCGTGAAAAGTTCTTCCCCTGTCTTTTTCACCCTGCAAACATGCCTTGTCATAACTAGTGTTCTTGCAGTCACCCAGGCAGACTGTGAGTTCAAAATGAATGTGGACGTGCATGAGCCTTCAGCCTCAAAACGTGTTAAATATTCTCTCGCGATGCAGATGTTGAGTTGATGAGGCCCGAGGCCTGTGTACAGTTTGCCATGCTTGCTGACAGTTTACAAAGCATCTCTGCCAGACATGAGCATGTTGTTTTTAGACAACATATGGCTTGCAATTATTAATCAGATGAGGTCTACAATCTCAAAAAGCTCACAGAATATTTTAAATAAGTAATCTCAATGAAAATGTAGGCAAAATATCACAGCTGCTAAACATCCAGCATTTTTAAAATACATGCATTTTTATGTATACAGTAAAAATAAATTAACAGGGAACTCCTTCTTCTTAGTTCAGGTAAAAACCACTCCACTAGGATTCAACTGAGATAAGAAACCAGTTGTAGCTTGCTGAACACAGGCCAGAACGATCCCTGACTTGGTGGCTTGTTATCGCATGAGAGAAATGGGAATGGGTTTGATGGAATCTGTGCGTTTAAGTCTCTAAACTCTAAGCAGCTTCAGCACTGGCAGAACAACTGCTCGGAGTTCAAGCCGGGCCAAATGTGCTCTTCAGCAATCACCTCCAGTCTGGCTTAATCTGTTTAAAAAGACCACGGACAGCCCGGCACCCAGGCATGTCAGAACAGGACAGGTCTGCGTGACACCATTGCACGGGCGGCTGCAGCTGCGTGTCTCTCTTCTCACACTCGAGCGATTCCCCGCAACCTGAAGCCATTCGCGAACTGCAGCTCCATCTTACGGGAGCTACCTCTTCCTGCTGTTCACACGCAGCAGCTGCTGTGGTACCAGTGAGAAATCCTATTACGATTGATATGTTTCTATTAATAAATATATCTCAACTCACCTGCAGATCTCAAATTACATTTCCAGTATTTGATGGTGGGATTCCATTACATTAGTATTGGATTAGGACTTCCAGTAGGTCTGGTTTACCAATGTCTCAAGTCTGAAGGAAGATTACAGAAGATTCTGTGATTTGCTCACTGTGAGCCAAAGGCAGATGCAGAGCTGGAAGCCTGTTGCCATGCCCATTGTTTGACCACCGTACCGCCTACATGGCAAGCCCTTATATTGTAAAGATCTCTTGCAATTAGTGAATCACACAGCAATGGTGGTTCTGTGAGAGATCTTCAATAAAGCATACCAGGAATTCCTGCTTCATGTTATGTGTCAATAAAGACTCAAACACTCTACTTTCATTTATATGGGGACTCTGAGATCGATCTTTAAAAAAATGAAAATGAGTGAGTGTAAACTCATTAGCAGTAAAACAATATTTGCTGCCGTTTGATGGCTCTTCACAATGGGTGGGCAAGAAAGGAAGAAGAGAAGAAAAAAACATTTCCCGTTACAGTTAAAATTAATAGCGCAATTTCAACATACAGTTCACTGTGGTACATTAAGTGCAAAATCCCATTACAACCAAAGGTAATTAAAGGAGAGGCCATATGGAGATTTTTATATTAAGAGGTACAGTAGAGAGAAAAAAATGTATTGGAAACAAATGTTTCCTCAGATGTTGGCTTTCACAGGAACCTTATTCAATAACAACTCTAATACAAACAACTGAGACTGATCCATCATCAGATAACGATGAAAATAAATGCAATTTTTGTGCTGCCTTGGATTCCAGGAAAAGCTCACTCACTGGATAATTTGCACAGTGTTGGCTAAAAAATGTCCGAACCCAACCCTGATAGCCCGGCGTCACATGAAGCAGCATCACCGTTGTCTCCGCACAAAATGTTTTCATATTGCTCTCGGGTTTCCTAAAATAAATTGGGGTGAATTTCAGGGCATTTTTTACTTGCTCCCAGTTGTAGTTTAAATTATAAGGTGTTTAATACACAGTGTGATTGTAGGGATGGATATTCTAGGACTAAAGAGATTTCCAACACACACAATCCCTGCTCTGCTGGGGCCGGGGGGCTGCAGCCGAGTTATTTTTATAAAGCATTTCTCCATGCAGTGTCTGCAATTCTTTACATACGATTGAATAATTCAGCCCTGCTGGCTCCCAGTTGCCATGGCAGAATACCCTGGGTGTCTTGTCAGGACAGATCTCTGCGCTCATTAGACTTTCTAGCGGGTTCAGTAAGACAAATTACCAAGCAAGAACCGTTACACAACTTTTTAAGACGACGACTGGGGCCCACTCCGAGCTCCAGCGTACTTGCCATGCTGCAAACTGATGGAGGCTGGTCCCATTTGGGAAGTACATTTTCACTGCTTTCGGGGGTTCACTGAAACCTGTAACTTCTGAATTTGTTACGGTTGCTTTATTCTCCCATAGGTCTTCGTTTCGATTTATTTTTAATCATCCATAGCATCAAACACTAAATCATGAAATTGAAGTGGTGGATAAAGGAATTTTTTTCAATCTTTTTTTAATGTACAGGGAATGCATTTAACAACTAAAATACATGGCTTTTTCAAAGAACAATCCATTGCTACTTTTGCTTGGAAGCACCAAGGATCTTACATGATGTTAAAATAAGGCTGAAGCCTCTCTAAAGCAGCACAGTACTCTTAAGGAAAAGCGTCTGTGAATAACAGCTGAGAAAGTCTGTTCTGATGTAAAATGGGACCCGCATCCCCAGAGGAACACTGTCATGAAACAAAGGAGGGAACAATGAATGGCCCAAAGTGAATTAATAACGCCCATTCTTTTTTTAATGAAAGAAAGAGTCTTCAAAAGAAAGCATCCACCTTCAAGCCATATCATCTTTTATCGCTCTCTAAATTCTGGTGGCATTTTGAAAAGGCGCTGTGTTGAAAAAGATTCCTTCCCCCTCCGAGACACCGCTGATGGGCTGACCTTTCACTAACATTAAATACTCATGAAGCTCAATAAGAGGCTGCTAATTCTCGCCAGCAGCCTCGGAGCTCCTCTTTCTTGTCTGTAACCCATTCCCCCTCCAACCCCTCTCTGAACCGATAGGCTTTTCATGTGTGAGAATGATATCAGAGCATCGCTTGTAATTCTACTTTGGCACGTGCTCTACTGCACAATTTAATGGATGTAGTTGTTTTTGGTTGCATTTCAGTGATTGAACAGACCCTTCTGCAATGTACTGAATTAATTTTGAGCTGCTCTTTTGCTGCTTCCTGGCGCAACTGGCATTAGCTGCATAACTCGATCTGCTCTATTTAGAATGCACTTCTTTTACCAGTGAATTTATAATACTCAATTTTACATACAGTGATGCATTGTATTATTAACTGTTCCCTGCCTTTGGTAATGGGACAATCCAATGCATAATTAATAACCAAATTCATATCAGCGGATGTGCAATAACACTGCTGCACAAACTATAGAGAAACGGCTACAATTATGGTGAGAAGAGGTAAAAAAAAAAAAATAGATCCGATTAGGCAAGCCAGACAAAGATACGAATATCCAGTTTGTGGAAGGATATGCATTTCATTAAAAGGTGATGTATTGACCTTGTTTTTTTTTTTACTGAAACCCAGAGAGAAATGTGACCCGTTTTCCATTCTCTCTGAAGGGGCACTTCCCTCGTCTGCCCTCCAAGCCCAAAGCCCAGACTGTTTTTCTACGCTGAAGAAAACAGCCCACAGTCATCTCCTCCTGAACTAACAATTACATAGAAAACACTGTTTAGAGCCAGACAGCCATGTATTTTTCCCTTGAAAGCCGTGGATGTACTTTCATTTATTTTTCCCCCTGTCGGAAGCTGACAGGAAAGGACAATATTTTTTGCTTAATTAAATCAGCCCCTGTTTCTTCTTCAAGTGTGGAGGCTTACCGAGGTAATGAAACATGAAAAACATCAACTTCTTCACACCACAAATTATTACCACTGCACCAGCTGGCAGCTGCAGGCAGAGTTATTACAATGTTGCCGCAGTAGGAAGAAGGGGGAAGGAAAAAAAAGGAAAAAAGAAAAGGAAAACAAAAAAAAGTTAACCGTATACTGGGCATCTTCCTTTGGGTATAGGATAATAATAAGAGGAACCATAGCCTTTGCCTCACAACCTTACAGTATTGTTTTATTCAATGCTCTATAATGGCTTGTCTGTACTTCATAAAATATCACCAATTTCAACAGTGCGCTCATACATAATGCAGCACATTATTATTTATTTATTGTCACACATGAATTCAAGGCAAGTCTAGGGTGAAAATATCTTCCCTTACTATATGTTTGGGTTTGTTCTTTAAATTGCCCACTCTCCCATTCCCTCCCTCTCGCCACCTCTTTTTTCTTTTTTCTGGCCTGCTCCCTTTCCCCCCATGGCTGTTTGAAAAATTTACTTGTTTCATTTCACTCTTTTCTTGCCCCAAATGCTTTTGTTGTACTCCTTTTCTTTTTGAAGACTATGAAGTGCCGGCTAAAGGATTTATTCTCACAGGCTCCCGTGTGCAGTGCTTAGCCTTTAAACTATCTCCTCTCTGAATGGAAACTGACTGTGGGTCTCAGCGGTGCCGGGTTGTGGGCGAGATTGGCTTCCTGTGGCTCAGGGACTGGGAAAAGCTGTAATACGGAAGACGCTTGCGTAGCTGATACACTGTCTAACAATCCTTAGAAGAGGAATGCTTGTTCACCTGTTAATCCCAACCGATTCTCATTCCCGTTTTTCTGAAGTTCTGAAGTTCATCAAAAGGTTTGCAAATGAATAAGTGCAGTTTTACATCATTATATATTTCAGTGAACTTGCTGGTCACTTTTTTTCAACTTGATTTTCATGTATCCTCAATGGTATCTGAAATCATTGTACCGGCAGGCCTATGGTTTGCTTGACTGAAGAAAGTTCCAGTGAATTTGCTCTCTTCCTTCCGTCCCAGTGTGTCTGATCGTTATCAGTTAAAACAGCTCAGGACATCTTGAATATCATACGCATGGCCTTGTCCTACACAAACTTACATTTCCAAACTCACACACACACCTGGGAAAAGGTTTGGCTCCACGCTGGAGCATCATGGCAGCCACCGGGGACGCCTCGGGCTTGGAGAGTGACAGTGAGGGCTTCACGGATTCCTCTCTTGCCTCGGCGTCCTCGGCGAGTCAGAGCTACAGCGAAGGATACAGCTTTCTTAGCATCAGGAGTTTTTTTTTTTTTTTTTGAGAAAACGAAGGGAAAGAGGTCGGCAGTACTGGCGGAGTTTTTCCCAGATCGTGCATGCCTTCTTGCTTCTATTAAGCATCTCATGGCAAAGGGCTCTGGCACTGACAGTTTCACCGATCTGGAGCGATGGAGATTGAAAGCGCTGACTGGTAAATTACGGGCCAGTCTCCTCCGTGGAACTGTTTCCTCTTGTTCTTCCTGTACTTTTACATTTTTATATGGGTAAATTTACAACTGGGAGTTAAACTTGAATGGATGTTGAAATGCGTTGAAAAGAACTGCCATGTTTGAGCTGGTTCGGCAAAAAATGTAAATGTAATGTTTTACCAAGAAACACACAGTGATGACATGAACAACATTGACTGGAATAAAGAATGGTGGGTGATGTGGTTTTAAGTCACGGGTCTTCTCTAAGTGCAGGGGTTGCTGTTTTATTTTCTGAGAGTTTTAAATCTCTTTCCCGTACCGTGCAGTCATTAAGAATAAGATGATTGTTTTTATTAATATCTATGCACCCACCGACGGTAGGGAAAGAATCTCCTTTTTAAATATTTTAGACATCACACTGGCTAAGTGCCAATCAGACAAACATCTTGTATGAGGAGGAGATTTTACCTCCACGGACAATGATGCGGTGTGATAGAAATCACACACAGCCACACGCAATCTGCCAGGGATTTACACAGAAGTGTGAGCTAGATGATGTTTGGAGGAATTTTAATCAGAATAAAAGACAGTACACCTGGGTCAAGGTATGGGATAGTGCTCTCTCCTTGGCAAGGTTAGATAGGTTTTATTGTTTTAAACATCATTTTAGCACTTTTAAGTCCTGTTTCATCACTCCTACTGGTTTATATGATCACTGCATTGTCAACTGCACTGTTTTAATCCCCTCAGTTAAGACCCGTGGTGCTTACTGGCATTTTAACACCCTTTTAACTAATGACAAGCATTTTAGAGTGCAAAAGCAAGGTTTTACTTCTCTGGGACAGTGTTGGAATGTGGGGAAGGTGCAGAGATGCCAGTTCTGTCAGCAGTACAATGCAAGTGTCACCACGAGTATAAATGAGTATATAAGGGCTTTGGAGACGGACATCCTGTAGATCCAATGGGCTCTGGAGTCCACTCGCAATAGCAGGTGTGTTGCGGACCTCAAGAGCAACAAAGCGTCTTTTTTTCTCCAGTGAGACAGGAGGCGGAGATGTGATTCATACAAGCAGGTTCAACCAAGGTCTTCCACAGGTCCTCAAAGAGTGGATAAGGTGTTTGGAGGGGGAGCTCACATTGGAGGAGCTCTCCATTGCCCTCAGTGGACTGCACAACGCTGAATCCCCTGTCATAGATGGTCTCCCCGCAGAGTTCTACCGGGCCTTTTGGCCACAGCTGGGGGAGGACTTGCTGGCCGTGTACAGGGAGAGTCTGGCTCAGGGTGAGCTGCCGCTCAGCTGCAGGAGGGCAGTGATCACACTGCTTCCCAAGAAAGGGGATCTGTGTGATATATAGAACTGGAGACCTGTCACCTTGCTGTGTGTGGACTATAAGCTGCTCTCCAAAGCTCTGGCAACAGACTGAGGGAGGTCATGGGGTCTGTGGTACACTCTGACCAGACGTACTGTGTACCCGGCAGGTCAATTTTTGACAACATTTTTCTGATCAGGGATGTTTTGGAAGTCTCTAAGTTATTGGGTTTGAATACTGGGATGATTTCTCTAAACCAGGAAAAGGCATTTGACCGGGTTACACACCAGTATTTGTGGGGGACCATGAGGTCCTTCGGTTTCAGCCCTGTCTTTGCTGGCTGATCCCCCAGCTCTCCAATAGAGGCAGGACACTGATCGTCAACAACCTGGTGGCCTCCACACTGTGGCACCGGTTAGTGTGTGTAGAGCCAGCGCCTGGGCTGCTGAAGCTGCAGAGAACCATCCTGGATTTCTTTTGGGATGGTTTGCACTGGCTGAGGAGAGGAGTGCTGTACCTGCCCCAAGAGGGGGGGGGGCAGGGGCTCCTGGAAGGGCCCTCACACTGCAGGGGCTCCTGGAAGAGCCGATCGTGTACAATCCCTGGCTGGACATGCCCTGCACCCGCTCTCCCGCCTTCACCCACCTGCTGGTTGTGGCCCGGCTCACCAGTTGGTCCGCCTACTGGGTCTGCAGCAGGGCAGGTGGCTGAGTGCAGAGCGTCTGCGTGGCGCACAGGGGCTGCACTCACTGCGCTATGTGGAGCCCCAAGGAGCCGCTGCTCCTGGAGGAGCTGTTTCAGGGGCTCCCTCCCTAATACACCGCCTTCGTTCCCTAGCCTGTTGGTGTCCACCCTTATCACTGACACTGCTGGCCCCCTAGGGCCACTGCTGGACAGTGACGACCTGAGTGCGCGTCCCCTGGCCACCATGGAGGGCAGGGCCCTTTACAGGGTCTGTGTGAAGGTGCAGCACCAGGGCCAGCTCTCTGATATGTCCTGGAGAGCTAGGCTGTGTCAAGGGCAAGATACGCCAGAAAGACCAGACATGTGGACCAGCTGGCAAACTTTTTGCTGGGCCAGGCCAAAATGGCCGTCTATAAGAGCAGGAGGAACAGATTGTGTGGGGAGGGCAGTGGGGATGCAGTGAGAGTACAAAGTCAAACTGGAGTTTAACTATTACAGACTGATGAATGATTGGAGTTGTGAACAGGTCTGGTGTATTAATGATGCCCTTTGCGAACTGTATGGAGGAGAGTTGTTTTTTAACCATGTAATTAATTTATTGGGTTTTATTATCTGATGGTTGTTTTGTTGTGTGTATTGGGTTGATTTCTTTAAAGATCAGGGACGGAGTTAAAACAGTTTGGTGAGGAAAAATAAAAATGTATATCTTTGTGTGAGGTTTTATTTTGTATACATAATTGCTTGTTGCTTGTTGCTCTCTCTCTCTCTCTCTCTCTCTCTCTGAAACCATTCTTATGTTTTGTATGCAAATCAGTTTAAAATCATGAGTCAGACAGACTTGTTTGTCTTTTACCAGCAAAACAATCCGTTTGAGGCGGGCAGATCAAACACCAATGGAAACAGTCAATCTTCATCTGCCACCTTGGATGTTGCAACATCAAGAAATGATGAACGATCATCAGAGTGAGGTCCTCATTAAGTTGCAGAGAGGACTGAAGTCAGGACTGCAGGGCTGACACCAGAGGATTACCAATACCCGACAACTTCATGATGTCCGTGCAGAACTTTATTGCATTCATAATGACTGCTGTGATTTTGCTTGATAAAAATTCACGATCAATTAGAAAAACGGGAAGAGGGAATTTTTTTCACCTATATGACACGGACTGCATGTCAAATTAAACAACGCAATTTTTTTTCTGTCAGCGAGGCGTCCGGTTATGACAAGTATAAGCACAATCCAAGGCCACAGCTTATATGCAATAGTGGAATATTGATTGAAGCACAGTAAATTATTTCTGCAGTAAGTTAAGCTCCTGCCCTAACATTTCTCTGTCACCAATGCTAATTTGCAAGACCTTTAAGGACGGAATAGGATGACTGGAACTGGAAAGTGGAACTGGCAAATTTCTGAATTGATTTTAAGGCTAATTCAATTCCTATTATGCTGTTACCATGATTTTTTTGGTCACAGTCGAATCAACTTGTTGTCACAAGGGTGGACTTTAAATTCTCACCTAATGTCTGTAATCCAGTAACATCCCACTGTGTTCATCCATGTATTCCTAGTTTGCCTCCTGCTTTCCACAGCCAGGCATGTAAAATTCATTCACTAGGATCTACAGTTCAAGAAATTAATAATAAATATAGATCAAGCCACTTGTTTAACCAAACAGAAAGCCGAATCTATTGATCTGCTGACAGACTCGATGGAAGATCATAGGGATGTCTTCAGAGCACAGATTGGGCCCAAATGCTGGTACTAGTTTTATATTTGTAGCCCATGACCACCACCAATGTTTTATAGCGCTCCCCAGGGGTGCATCAGCTGAACGGGCAACTATGCATAACAGTTACATTCTTAATATGTTGCTGTGCATTAACACTGCACACGGGTGACTTACTCCGTTTTATCAGTGCTTGCTTGTTCTGCATTATTAAGTTTGCTCAAACACAAACATCTGAGCCCCACATAATTTCTCCCTTTCAACTGAGCATTTGATGAAACGTTTGACAAGGCCTTGTAGCATTACCATGGCATTTATCAAGCGCATACGCGTAGAAACGGCAGATTATTGACTTCAAACAGGAAACAGAAAGCACCTTGTGTAATGCAGATGACAGAGGAGATCTGAGGGTCTTCTGTTGCGCGTTCGGTGGCTGGTGACGAACTAAAACAGCTTTTGAAGACAGGCTCGGCGTGCACCTGTTAGAGAGATTCATGCAGACCAGTGGACAAGAGAAATGGCTGAAAATAGAATTTGATTGCCTGGAGACTCCTAAAATAATGACTCCTCAAAACCTGTTCTGCCTTGTTGCATCCTATAGCAGAAAGCTGACTGGTACAGGACCAGGGGGATAATGAGAGAGACATTTTTTATGCCACAGCCACAGCCACGGATGAGGGACCAATCATGAAACCTCTCCCCTCCTGACAGCTGAGAAAGTTCTAGAGAAAATCAAATGCTGCATTTTGGTGGACGAGATAGAAGCCAAATTGCCTCTACTGACAGGAAAATCAAACAACCTATGACCCGTCCAAACAATCTGTTGACTTGAGTTTAGGATCCTGTAGTATCCATTTACTAGACAATCAATCAAGACAGTTAAATAATCACTTACAATTTATAGAATGTGACATTATTTTTATAACAACCTATTTACTCTGCAAACAATTTGTTTTCTATCCCGAATTCTGAGGAGAGTTGTACAGAATGTGCTAGATTCATACATTCCTGTATCCATTACAGACATAATTAAATTTATCATGAACTACAGTGCAATTACTTAGCAGTGGCTTGGTAATTATAACATAACGAGAAGATAAATAAATTTGGTAATTACAAAAGAACTGCCACTTCAAATAGATACTGACAAGCAAATGCTATTTTGCAGGCGCATGAAATTAATTGCTTCAGGCATACAATAGTTATAAGACCCATGCAGACTTTGTCCTGGAGAAAAGAGAGAGAAAAAAAGGCAGGGAATTGAATCTGCCTAATTACTTATTCACGTTCTTCAAACAGGTGAACTGGGAAGACAGCATGTTTAAAGGTACGTTCGTGGTAGAGAAACGTGTACAAGAAATAACTCTGGCATCAACAGCACGATTTATAAAACGGGAGAGATAAGAAGCTTGTCACAGACTTATTTATGTAACCGAATCACCAAGTTTATATTTTTGAAGGTATGGAGAGTGGATACTTATGTTTATTAAGAGGGCTGAACTGTATATCAAAGCAGGACTGGTCTGGAACCAGTGACCCATGAAGTACGTGTCAATAACTGTCCACTTTGAAATCACCTTGTCTTGGGGGACGGGAGCAAATTAGAATAAAAGAGGTTTAAGTTTCAACTGCACAGACTACAATCTGATGCCTTGACCCAGATCCAGGGCAGGTCTTTGTTCAGTCCTGGGAAACTGCCCTGTTTTAAAGAATCTGGCCAAAGTAGGAGAGTATTTTTGTCTTATTTCCAAATAGTGGACCACACAAAAGCTTATAACAACCAAAGCCAGCTTCATCAAAAGATACAGCTGCATCTGTGGGAGAGACTGGATTAATACTATCAGGAATTAACTCACATGGAAATCAGGAAGCAAATGTGGGAGAGAGGTGTCAAACTGATAAAACGGTTAGGTCAAGGAGGAAACATCAGTTCTAACAATGTACAAAGTATGAGTTGATTCCAAATAAATATTTTCAAAACATTTCCCACAGTATTTGTGCCTTTTCCCTCCCAGTATAAAAGGAAAACATGTAGAGTAACACAAACATCTTTAAGTATGCTACTTGACACTGTTTATAAGCTTGAAAACAGCAGGAGATAAAGGAGAATGTTTATATATAATTAACCATGAATAAATGCACCATTCTGATTTATGATTAGGTGTTCATGTTGAAAAATAAATAAATGTCCCTCTGTTTTTATTTTAAATAACAAAATCTATTTCAGAGCCCAGAACACAATTAGACTCTGTGTTATGCAACATGTATCTTTAACACAATGTGCGATTTCTCTTCTCTGCAGGTGCTGAGCTCCAATAAACGAGAAATGATATTAATATCCTGTTCTTAAGGAGAATGTGTGGAAGCACTATTCCACATATTACAGACAAGCTGCTTCGGAATATATTAGCACCACACATTAATAGACAAATTAATTGATTTTATTGAGACAGGCGAGAAAACCATCTTGCTGTTTAATTGATGGCGCCATTCTGAATTCATGAAATTAGTATCAAGGTTAACAAGGCAGTTTGTTAATAAAGCTAAAGCAATTCCTTGAGGGGATAAATGTCAATGAACTGCTATTACAGCTAGTAGTGTTTCTCATGTGTGAGTGTGTGCAGTTTTTTATTTTTTAAGAACAGGAAAGGGAATTATGAGCTCAGAAATTATTTAATAAGAAGCCTGCGGATATGTTATTATATATTTATATTATTTATTTGGCTGATGGCTTTATCCTACGCTCACATTCAACAGCACAATTGCTCCGTGCATTTACAAGGCACGGTGGAATAAAAAAAAGAGACATATTTGGGAATACTTGAGTCTATCTTGGGGTGCCTTAGTAGTCATAATAGTAGGTGCAGTACCTAGTAACTTCAACTGGCACCCATTCTTCTAACCACAGACAAACAAACAAAATAAACCACAATGGACATCCGATTCATTACGGCGACCAATACCACAACTTTAAAAGTACATAGAGCATACAGCTGTTGTGTGGGTACAGAAAAATATAATTGTCTGCATTGCTCACTTCCATAAGGAATCAATCTGTAGAACCCTTTAAAGTTCCATCGGGTTTTGCTACTTTCAAAGTGCCTCTACAGGGCTTCTGGTATTGATGAGGTTTTGAAAACTGTGGAAAAT
Organism: Amia ocellicauda; assembly: GCF_036373705.1. Classification (NCBI taxonomy): domain Eukaryota; kingdom Metazoa; phylum Chordata; class Actinopteri; order Amiiformes; family Amiidae; genus Amia; species Amia ocellicauda. The sequence goes on along the minus strand of NC_089866.1, from coordinate 19,541,814 downwards.
GTTTTAAATGAGCCATGAGGGAAAATAGGTCTTGACAATTCCCTAAACATAAACAGAATTAATTTATTGAACCCACATACCAGTATGCTGTTACTGTGTGGGCCCCACACTCTGTTGTCAGATACTGTGGTGTTGCTATGGAGTTCTCTCATTACAGACAGCAGCAATCAGTTAATAGACTTGGTGGACCAGAGGATAAATTCATAAACTGTCTAGTAAATTGTTATTATTATTATATGCAACAGGGGAAAAAATTGATTTGCTCAGATTTTCCCTGTCCATAAATGTTCACACATCCCTAATAAGACACAACCACATAACCATGCATCTACACAGAATGTATTAATGCAGTATTTGCTTTAGCTTAGCATTCATTTTCCAGCTTTTCACTTATAAGCTGGTTCAGGTTTCAGTTTTCAGACACTAACCACAGCGAAACATCTAACATTTGTCTTAGCGATGAAATATATATTACAAAAATGTGTACAGCACAGTGGAAAGAAGAGGTGAAAAATCATGAATAAACAGGCGCACACACAACTGAAACCGTCACTCAGCATTTGTTCAAAGGCCACTATCAAGGTCAGTCATCAGGAGAAACTCAAATGTTAACGTATATTGGAAAATAAACTGATTAGACTTTAGGAAATGGGAGCTTTTACATCTAACCTTGAGAGCAGGTCATAAAAGACCTACTGCTCCTTGGGAAATATGGAGAAAAGCAATTTTATCCACACAGACAGCAGGCCAGTAAACGGTTCAGGGTGCAAATGAAAGGTTACTCATGAGGAAATGGTTCGGTCAGTGTTCAAATTAGTTGACAGAATGTATTTTATGGCATGCACATTTGTCTTAAATACACACATACACATATACAAAACACAAGCTGTTTTTGTTTTGTTTTACAGCAGCAAGTTACATTGCTTAGGTCATGACTTCAGATTATTATGGGAGGTATTTTGAGTGGGAGGGGATCTAAAGTAGAAAATGTCATGAATAGAGATTGGATCAGACATGTTGTGAAGGCAGAAAAAGCTTTTCTAGCCTGGCTTAAAATGTTCCTTTATACACTCACCTAAAGGATTATTAGGAACACCTGTTCAATTTCTCATTAATGCAATTATCTAACCAACCAATCACATGGCAGTTGCTTCAATGCATTTAGGGGTGTGGTCCTGGTCAAGACAATCTCCTGAACTCCAAACTGAATGTCTGAATGGGAAAGAAAGGTTATTTAAGCAATTTTGAGCGTGGCATGGTTGTTGGTGCCAGACGGGCCGGTCTGAGTATTTCACAATCTGCTCAGTTACTGGGATTTTCACGCACAACCATTTCTAGGGTTTACAAAGAATGGTGTGAAAAGGGAAAAACATCCAGTATGCGGCAGTCCTGTGAGCAAAAATGCCTTGTTGATGCTAGAGGTCAGAGGAGAATGGGCCGACTGATTCAAGCTGATAGAAGAGCAACTTTGACTGAAATAACCACTTGTTACAACCGAGGTATGCAGCAAAGCATTTGTGAAGCCACAACACGTACAACCTTGAGGCGGATGGGCTACAACAGCAGAAGACCCCACCGGGTACCACTCATCTCCACTACAAATAGGAAAAAGAGGCTACAATTTGCACAAGCTCACCAAAATTGGACAGTTGAAGACTGGAAAAATGTTGCCTGGTCTGATGAGTCTCGATTTCTGTTGAGACATTCTGATGGTAGAGTCAGAATTTGGCGTAAACAGAATGAGAACATGGATCCATCATGCCTTGTTACCACTGTGCAGGCTGGTGGTGGTGGTGTAATGGTGTGGGGGATGTTTTCTTGGCACACTTTAGGCCCCTTAGTGCCAATTGGGCATCGTTTAAATGCCACGGCCTACCTGAGCATTGTTTCTGACCATGTCCATCCCTTTATGACCACCATGTACCCATCCTCTGATGGCTACTTCCAGCAGGATAATGCACCATGTCACAAAGGTCGAATCATTTCAAATTGGTTTCTTGAACATGACAATGAGTTCACTGTACTAAACTGGCCCCCACAGTCACCAGATCTCAACCCAATAGAGCATCTTTGGGATGTGGTGGAACAGGAGCTTCGTGCCCTGGATGTGCATCCCACAAATCTCCATCAACTGCAAGATGCTATCCTATCAATATGGGCCAACATTTCTAAAGAATGCTTTCAGCACCTTGTTGAATCAATGCCACGTAGAATTAAGGCAGTTCTGAAGGCGAAAGGGGGTCAAACACAGTATTAGTATGGTGTTCCTAATAATCCTTTAGGTGAGTGTATATGCAAGTTTTAATGCAGTGCAGGAAATGTACCTCCTTTGTGTGTGGATACGTAGTTGCTTTTTGACAATGCTTTTTCCAGAACAGGGCTATAAACAATGAGCTAAGTGTTTCATGGGTCATGTTTGAAAACCATTCTGTAATAAAACATACAGAACGATATGCACAATTAAAAAAAAATGCAGACAGTGGAAGTAGCATTCATATTTTCTGAGTCATTAGCAAGAGCTGTTATCCTTCAATTAAAATGTAATTTAGACAAAGCCATTTTGTTAGCAAACCATGGCTCGCAATCCCTTTAGTGAATTACTGCAATTACCTACAGCAGTTGCAATGAAATTATCCATAATGCAGGGCAATTTAAATGAAGATCAACGGGCTCCAAGTAAATAAATATATTATACAAGAATGATTTTCTTTTAAATACCGGATCCCAAATTCATAATTTTACGCATGTACAATTTGTACAATAGTGCCAATGAACAGTGTGCTGGTTAATGCGCCACAGTGCCAATGACCGTAAAGCATTTTATTTTCTTTAATGGTTAATTTAGGCAAAATAGATGATAAGTGAATCTTTGAGTGGAACCACAGAGATGAAGTTTTGTTTTGTTTGTTGGTTTTTAAATGTTGTTTTGATTTCATTCACCAACATCAATTAGGAGGAACACATTTCCGAGACCTCACTTCTGTGGATGCATTGGTGTACTTGAAAAAAGTGCAGTAGTTTGTCTTCCATCATAAAGCTTAAAAAATATATTTTTAAAGAGTCTCTTCTGCTAATGTATACAAGCTCTTTTCAATTGAAAGGCATCAGTATTCCATAGTCTCCCGCAATCTAGGAGAAGTCCAGTTCCTGCTGTATAATAACAGTGTTTTAACTTTTTTCTCACTCAAGAGCACAGTGTAATGGCCCTGAACCCGCAAAATGGGAGAACTACTCTCAGAAGCACCATCACTCAGCATTGCTATACAATTATAGTTCCAGTTCCTGTGCACTTGCTCTCCAGAAGGCTTTCTAAGCATCTTCGCTGCTGCTGCTGCAGTTTATGCATGTCACTCTCTGCCATAAACACTACTTTGACAAGAGCGGTTTTCTTAAAAGCTTTGTGTTTGTACTGAGTCATACCTTTAGTTACTCGGCAATTAAATCAGGGGCAGGCTTTTATGAAGTATGTATCTTGTTCTTTTTAGTGGCATTAGCATTCCTCGATTTTCAACGCAGTAACCTGTCAGCTTGCATTTAATCACTATGCAAGACAGCAAAATCTGCAACTATGGTGCATATTTTTCTATTGGGAATCATAATCACAAGAACACTTAAAGCCTGCTTGTATAAAACTGTATGAAGAACAGCTATTGATGCTCAAGATACAACAATATGTCTGTCTGTCAAGCTGAATTTACAACGGAAGCCTGTTCTCTAAAGGGAGGTACCATTTTAAGACACTGGAGTTAAGTTAATTGAAAAGGGGCCATTGGGTATTGAATCTTTAATTTCATTGCTGAATTAAACTGGGGCTTCACAGCAGGCATTACACTGGTATATATCAAGAGTGAAAGAAACTCTGAAAACGAACCTCATGTTAGTGAGCTGTCCTGTCTCTGAATTGTTTAATGAGTACCACCCAGCCCTCCCTTCTCCTGTACAGACTGCAAACTGCTCTAGGTCATAAAGTGTGCTTTCTGCCAAGGGTTAGATTGCTATTCATACTGAGTGACCTCTTTCAGATGTCAAAGATTTCTGCCAATATCCTTTTCTCCTATCAGTCACTCTTTGCCACTCACAGACCTCTTGCTATAAATAGTTACCCTCTGCATTGTGTGCCATTAGATGCATGGCACTGTGGCCCATAATTTCTTGCTCGCAGTTACTGTCTGAGAAACAGATGCTCTGACTAATTAGGAACCCACTATCATGCCCTTTTCAAACATCAATAAATCTTTCCGGATGCATATTTTACACATAAGCACCCTGCAGTTGACTGCTCCACTTGTGACTGCTGACTCTACTTGTCACATGAAAGACAAAACCTTTCTATACATTATTAAATCACAACATTTCCCTAGGAACGTCTGAAAAACTGACAAAGCACTCTGTAATCTATTGTTTTACATCAGTTATGTTTTCCCCAAACTGCAAATCTGACTAAAACACAACATAAATGTAAAAATAAACTTGATTTCTCATCATGTAAAATGCCTCTAGATATCATATATATTTTTGTTTTTAAGAACATCAGACAAATGTTTGCAGTACTTCATTATTGGATACACATCACTGTCAATCAGATGAAGTTTAAGGTTTTTTTATTTTTCATAATATATCTATCTATATCTATCTATCTATATATATATCTATCTATCTATCTATATATATATATATATATATATATATGCACACACATGCAAACAGTATACATATTAATAACATTCTGGAGTCCATTAAACTTCTCTAGGAGTGAACAGTTGTTGGGGTAGCCATGGAAACTGGCCTAAAGCAAGAAGTGAGGAGGCTGCTGACACACTGAATCACAAGTTATTTTTGCTATTGGTGTGTTTCAGTGTACTGGCACAAAACCAAACAGCCAAATGGTTGCATGAAGTATAAAGCAGGCTGACATTGATGCAAGGGACAAGGTGCATATGCTCAAATTTGTTGTCACACGCAGAGACTGCCAGAGAAATACAGAAAGGACATTTTGACTGCCCCCTACTGCGTCTGCTCCAATTAGACAAGCATTTATGCCTCTAATTCGGTGGCGTTTCGCAAATTCTCGAACTGGAGACCAGCCCATTGTGCTGACATATGGTTCAATAAGGGTATAAACATTTCAGCACCCTGGAGAGCAGCAGGAGTAAAAAATAACGGCTCTTTATCCTATCTTCATCTACAAGGAGAGATAAAAAGTGATTGTTTGCATGCGACCAACAAAATATTACATAGGAGGCCTGGAACACCTCAATCTGCCTGGGCCTTTACAGGGACAATGGGAAATCTAACCTTTTTAAAGGACCAAGCCCACTCAGCAAACACAAGGACAGATCAGGAGCACATCTGACCTCAGAAAAAGTGCAGGGAGTCACGCTGTAAAACGAATCATTTGTGCCAGCCATTGAGCGCTGCCTGAGCATCCGACAGCCAGAGCCCCCCCGCCCCTCGCATACCTCCAACACACTATAGTAAAATACTAATTTGTACCCTTTTCTTCCTAACTCTGTGGGACGGGGCTCCTGTGCATACGGCGTGTCAGGCCATTGCACTCTCCTCCTGTAATGAGATGGCTGTTTTTTAATATGACTTTAAATCCCAGTTCATTTCCTTGTCTGCAGCACTGGCTCTGCTGCATGCAAAGTTTATAGGCTCCCGGCCGGTTTGATAGCCTCTTTATATCATTTTTAACGCAGAGGCGTAAAAGCCTGGGTGTTTTGGATAGGCCTCTTTATTATTATTAATGACTATTTCCAGATATATCCTCCATTTAAGTCTTATAGGCAGTGGGGCCGGCCTCCCCATCTTTATGATTTAACCACTGTTATATGATGTTCAGAGGCTCGGAGTTACCCACTTGATCTGCAATGTGTAGCTGCCAAACCTGTGCTTAATGCCTTGGATAAAAATACACTTAGACAGTAGTTATGCGCAGGATTTGTTTTTATTTTGGTCTTTCTTACTTTTCTTTCAGACCCATTTTTTTTGACTGAGAATCAAAAGCCTTCTGGAATAGTGTGACTTTTAGGACGCACGTTTTTCAGTACTGCTGCTCAAGCATTACAATTACTACAATAATACAATCACTTAGTGCAGGAGTTTGGATGAATCTAACATTCATGACATAGCCTGTTCTGGTTTTGCTATGAGGCACCGAATTCCATTTCTGTACAGGATCCCGAAGCATTTCAAAACAGCGCAGCAGTCAAATCTGATAAGAAGCAAACTGAAGAGAGGCCACCTCTGGGGTGCAACTCAGCAGCCAGTCTGTACCAGTATGACACACTACAAAGCAGTCAGACACTCTCAGAAGAAAAGAAGAAACAAAAACATCTAATAAGGAGTGGGATTTATGAGAATAGAGTCAACAAACACTGTATAAACCTCTACTGGATTTACCAGTGGGACTAAGCTCAGTCCCCATAGCATTACACAGGATTACCTTTAGTGTTTAGTGTCCACTCGACTAAACATCTTGACTAAAAGAGATCCACCCAAATCAACAGAGATTATTAATCTTCAGAAGCACCAGTTTCTTGGAGGCTCCAATTATATATATGTGTTCCCTTCTTAGCCAACCATGTATAAAGTAATGTCAGCTACCATGACATGTATTCACTATTCCTCAATGCCCAAAAAAACACAAAAGGCGAGAGTATATACATGTATATAATAAGATACAACCCTGCCAGATGTTTCTGTTGTGTTGTGTTTCCCACAACTGTAAAATTCCATCAATGCTAGCAGGAAGTTGTTGCCAGAAATATCAATTCCTTCACAAAAACCCGTCTCTATACACCACCATAGCTGCACTTTTAATTTATTATTGAAAGAAGGAGGCTGGTCTCCCTACTTTTTAAAATCATAATATGTATATTGATTGCATTCTCAGTAATTCAAACACCCCAAGCTGCATAGGAGACCCATAATGCCTTCTCGGCACAAGCGATCCATACTCCTGTGCAATCCTGAAAAAAGACCTTTGCTTTTTATTTCAACTGCTTTCAATGTCATCACAATAGGGCTCTAATTTAATAATGCAACTGGGGTGTTTTATTTCATAACTTTGCCTTTCCCTTCTCTCTTTTTTTTTCTCTCAGAGAATCGTCAGTGATGGCATTCAGACTCAGACAGTAACGGCTCATTTTTCACATACCTCCTATAAACCCATTTCCCAGTAATGGGCTGGAGGACACAGAGGCATCTGCTGCGATTCAAATGCGGATAATGTAGGGAGGGTCGTCCGGAGCCACGCGCGTGAGTCATGCACACAGCCATCAACAGGCACAAACCAATGTCATTAGATGCGAAGGAACCACTAGATATACCAGGGAGATTGCCCAATGTGATATTAAGTCACTGCTGAGCTGTGACATTATTGACATTCAAATTATCCCCGCAGCTAAACAGAAATAATTCAAAGTGGTCAATGAAAACACCCTATTCATTCCAACTCTGTGCTTTCTAGGATTCATTGTTCTTCTCACCAATGTGTGAGCACCCCTGGTATTTAAATTGCGATTTAAGGCGCCGTTATTCTCTGCTGTCCTTGCCTGTGGTCAATTATGTATTTTTATCACCAATATTTCATTGTAGGGGCAATTTCTATCCCTGCTATTGTGAGCTTTGCCTTTGGAAAATTACCTACTGTAAAGGGGGGAAAAATAATAAGAAAAAGAAAGAAAGATAAATAAATAATGGCATTGCACACACTCCATTGGACTTCTCACGGTAATTTTCAAGGAAACGGATGCAGCCACTAGCCAAGGCCATGCAAACACCCTGTTGAGACATGCCTTTATGTGCTGTTGTTGTTCCCAGATGATGAATAATTGAAATGAGAAAATAAATAAGTGATGTTATTATTCTTTGATTGGCTTCAAGAAAGGCTATTTTCCCTAAATAACCTAGCCAAGAAAATGAATAGTACAGGGGTCACAAACTAGCCTTTAAAGATTAATATCTATCACCTATTATTATTGTATATTTCTGTTCGCCATGTTAGTTGTCATAACCTGCGACAGAAAGAGCAATAATTAAGATATATTACAAGACTATTCTAGTCAGTCTATGGCAGACTCCCGGGACCTGATATTTTCTGTACATTTCAAAGCACACAATGTTGTAGGAAATCCATCCCCAGCTGCCATCGGGGGAAAATGCACAGATGATCCCTGTGTCTACATACCACTACGAATGCCCAAACTCATCCTCACAGTTAAACCACATCCTCTTGATCTGTTCAGCTCACTTCAGACCTGAAGAGCTAAATATCTTTATTTCTAAAACAGGCAGGCAGAGCTTTGAAGTTCAGCACCTTCAATAGTGTGATTTGTGGTTCAGATTAGTGGGGGAAATATGACTTTTCCTGATTCCTTTAGATGCATTTACTCTGGCATATCTATTTCCCTCCATTTGTCGACAGATTTGATGAGCTACATTCTTTACCCTTTTTAATAACTTTCTATTTACATTCCCTGGGGACTGAATATAAGTAGACTAGCCATAAATCCTACACTTTTGTATTTCGCTCCAGTGTAGCCAGCCAAGCTATGAAAGATAACCCAATATAGATTTCGATATTCAGGTCCAATAATAATTTAATGCTTGAATAATTTATTTATAATCATTTATGGCTTGTATATTCATTGAAATAAAAAGACAGGGATCAAATCGAATGCGGGCAGCTGTATGTATATTAGTTTTATCCTGTGTCAAGACTCAAATAGTGCTCTTGTTTTTCTTTTGTCTCAAACTGAGAGACCCCGTTCTTACACAGTTAATCCAGCATTAGGAGCATTGGTGCTGTAAGGCAAAAACTATGGGAGACTGCATTGTATTGGGAGAGCAGAGCTTTATTGATCATGATACAAACAGCCAGGGGGAACTTAATCTTATTAGTGAGGAGCACGGGATCAATATGAACAATATAAATGGTCAAGCCTATAAAGGTGCCAGGCTTTCCATTGCCTTCGGCTCTACAGATTATAAATTACCACAATAAACTAGTCGATGATGGCAGAGTAAGGTAACAGTGTATCGAGTAGCTTCTACTGTAAGCGTCAAGTGAGTATTTATTATGTATTTTTAAAAAATACAAAATATATTAAATTACGGCCCATGCACCTGTATTTTGCATTCAAATTCAATTGTAGGCTTGGCGATATAGCATAGCGCAGTCTGCTTCAGAATTATTCCACTCAAAACCTTGCTAAAATATATATATATTAGTAAATGTACATGTGCTGTGCAGAGGTTAGCGTTTGAGGGACAGCCTACTGCCAGCGCTGATGGAATTTTATGGGGAGGGCCCAAAAGTCTACAGTCATGATTACAGACCGTATCAGAGAGATGAGAGAGTAACACTGGGGTCTCGGCAGAGTTTTATGGCCCTCACCTCAATACCACACAGCACCGCAGTGATGAACCGCAATTGCGAATCAGGAAGAGACCACAGAGGCCCATTTCTGTCACTCGGAATTGCACTGTGGGAGTAATGGCAGCGAATTTCCCCCGCTATCGGATTGCCGCAGTGATTAAGGTCTCTTATATTTTGACTTTTGTACCACTACTTACTTTCTGTAGCTATCACATATGACTCACAATGGGATGTACGCTGAGTTCCTTTATTTGAAGCTGGCTGCACAACTTGGGGGCGGGGGGGGGTTGGGAGGAGAGTTAAGAGAGTAAACAATCTGTCTTCAAAATTTATCAAGAACCTTCCTAGGTAAATAAAGGCCCCCACTTTATAAAGGGCAGCAGTAAACCCCTTGCAGCCAGACCTCTATTATTGTGCAATGAACAGTGGGCGAGGTAGTGTGTGCATTTTCGCTGTACCGACCTTTTTTCCCCCCTAAGCTTTTGCATTTACAAAGGTGCTTTCTTTTACAACAGACTGTCAGTTTAATGGCATTATTGTATAACAGCCGTTAATCATACCGGACATTTTGATTAAAGTTCTCTCCAGGATTGCGCTCTCTTCGGCACCTCACCCCACAGGCACACAGAAATCTGTAAATACACTTGGCCGCTCAAATGGCACAAAGTACTAGCAGAATCTCCCAGATGTCATAAATCTCGCACTCTGCTCATTTGTCTTTTTACAACCATGCAGAGAAATCTGACAGCTATTGCTTTAACCCGTTAAGGCCCGGCGAGAAACAGAAAAGAAAGGGGGGGAGCCAAGCGCTTTCTGCTGCCGTGTCCAGACCATCTGTCAGCCAGTCTGTGAAGAGCAGTCATTCATCCCAGGATCGAACCGGGCTGGACAGTTTCCACTACGAATGGGAACCGATTCAAACGGCTGCATGGCATTAGAGAGAAAAGCTAGAATCGTGTCACTTGATGAATGAAGTTGGATTGCTCGGCTGCTGGAAAGGATCTTCAATCAGATTGCATTTGCTTGTGAAGGATGTCTTAGAAATGACTATTGATGGAAGGCCAAGTGACGTCATCCTCCTGTAGGCCACTGGGGAAAATGTATAGGCTTTTTTTAATGCTTTTCTTTTTATAGTCCATACTGCACTCGATTACATATTTAACAAATAAATAAATGCACTTTTTTTTAATGATGCAGCACTTGGAAAAACAATGAATGTTAAAACCTGTGTGAGTGAAACTTAATGTTCTGTCAGTGGATTAAAGAGAGAAGAAACGGGTAATAAAAGCTCAGAATAGGCATTTTGAGAAACACTAGCACTGGGAAGCCAGCCCAGAGTCTATTGATTTATACGTCAGTGTTTGCTGAAGATTGGAAGCTCCAGATTTCCGGCGTAATAGGGCATTGCTGCCACTCGGTGTGTTTCTGGAGCGGCAAGCTATGAAGAGACACCAAAGAATGCCCTTTCTACTTCCACACACTTTCGCCAACAGTTTTATACGCCACAACATTTGACAGGATATACAGTGTGATGGCCGACAGCTGCATTCGAGAATAAGGATGACCAGAAGCAAAGAAAGAATCCATTTAGATCAAAGGTTATTTGAAAACGCATTCTTAACCGCCATTATAGCCACACTTCATTATTAAATTACCACAAGACAAATGGATGTAAATACAGCCAAGCCAGGCAGACTTCGGAGTCTTGCTGAGCTTGTTTTGTTATGCAGTCAAGGAAAACGAAGAGTAAAAGCCATGTAAAGACCTCCCCCTGCTGTCCACAGCGGAAACTGCAGTGATTATCACAGCTGACATTAAAAAAAGTCAATATGTCTCTTCATATTGGTCAATGCATCTCACTACTCAAAATCAGTTTTTCAACACACATTTTGTATGACATACCATCTGTTTTCCCCATAGCTCAAAACCTTAGAACATGTAAACAGTAAATAGTATATATATTTAGCCGAAAGCAGCAATTATCAGTGGCCTAGCAAGCATAGTAAAACAAACATATAGCAATATGTATCAGTTGGATAGTCTCAAGTGTATATTGCATGAGAAGTGCTAGAAGTATGTTGGTCAAAAAATACAAAATGGCCTCCAAGACATTTTTATTTATTTATTGGCAAAAATGCAAGCAAACAATTTGCATTGAACAAATCTAAAAGAAGGCCACAATGCAACACTTAACTAAATTTCACATCTATATTATATATTACAAGTGGATTCAGAAAAGGTTATCCACTTTGCAGTAGTTTCCAAATCACAATATGGCTACTTAACCATGCAACAAAACCAATAAAGAATTGAAAGGGGTTTCAGTTTGTGATTGCAGTTACTATAGATCTCAGGAGATATGTGATGGTTTGTGAGTGTATTGTATTGTTTCACAGAAATATAAAGCAAAGTATGCAAGTAATGCAATTAACTTCAATCGCACGAACGGTTTCAAATAAGTGATGGCTGGGATATATTTAAAACTCAACATTGCTGCCAATCATGTGACCAACCCCCTTCTTTTGAACAAATCTATTTAAAATGGTTTCTGCAAGTGGTTTTGGAGAATATAAAAAATAGCCCTGAACCCTATTCGTATATGTTATTTTTTCTTTATCCCTCATCTGTCAGGAGGAGACAGTGTATTTAAGAGAGTGTGTTCTGCATTTGAGAGAGGAAGGACTTTATTTTGATGCATCATGGGAAGAATTTATAAACTCATTTCTGGCTTTCTGAGCTACATGACATGTATGACATGGTTTGATTTAAACATCCTTTCTTCCAAAATTAGTCTAATCAAACAGCACTTTACTCACAGGGGTTGTAGTGGGCTGTCGATGTGAAACGTGCCTCCAATACGCCTTTGCACAAAAAATAAATAAATACAAATCATGCTGTCTAATTGCTCTTTTCAATCAAGTCTAATAGTAAGAGAACCAGTCAGGCATAATTCTCTTTGGGGCTGTGCATTAGCAAGATACAAACAAGGTATAGGAAAGAATGCATGTTAGAACAACAGGATTGAAAGAAAAACAAACTAAGTTTTAGTGATGGCAACAGGATTCTCATACAGCTGCAGGAAACGCCCAGATGGCTGTTTGTGTTCGTTTGGTTTTGTATGTCAATAAATATAAATGTCATTTTATTCAAATGCATCCATTCTTTTCGGATCGAAACTACATGAATCTAACCTTCAAAAGGCAACTGCAGACATCTCCCTGACCCTAACCGGAGTCCTTTTGTCCACTCTGCTGGTAGAACAGCGGGAAGCTATAGTGTTACTTTACTGATGGTTAGCAAGAAGGTCAACTGGTAGAGTGAAAAAGCAGAGCTGCTGAAATGTTATTCCTTCTCCTAGAGGCACAAAGAAAAAGACATAAACCATAAGAACAGCTCAAGCCCACGCAGAACCCCACAGATAGAGCTCCTCACCAGACCCTCTATAAACACATCATCGTCTCATCCATTTAAATTCACATTCTAACTCGCACAGCATTGTAGACTGCTTTTGAGTTTATTCTAACCCAGTGGAATGCATTCAGACTATTTTATTAACTGTTTATGGTTTATTTATTTTGTTGTTTGTTTATTAATCTTTCAAGCACATTGTGGCTACCCTGCAAAGGGCACTATACAAATAAAAAATGATTGATGGATTGATTGATTGATTAATATTAAGTTTAATGCATCTTTGTTTTAACTTGTGTGTGAAACTTAGATTTAAAAAAATCAAATGCAGGCAAAAAGCCTTTTCACTGCAAAACAGATTTTTAAGATAATGTTATTTAAATACATCTAAACCTACTAACCCATTAGACTGTTATGCATGTGTAAGTGCTACATTTATCCCATGTTCTGCATGATAAATATTACATATAATATCTGCCAGTAGTCTAGAATAATGTACTTGCTAATCATAACCAATAACTAAAGTTCACAATTAAGATTACAACTTTCAAGTGGATGTTTAGGTAGATTGTGTACAATAAATCACATTCTTCATGCACATTTTTAGATTATTTGGTTATTGAGATTAAATATAAGAGCAAAGCCAATTTTAAAACAGTGCAAAGTGCCCTTTCCAATTCTATGTTTACTGCTCTTATCCTTCACAACCAAAATGCTTAGTTGCATTAAGCAGTCAATACTGCATGGGAGTGCTGTTACTTGATGCCAGATAAATTATTCTCAGACACTCCATCCATGAACACTAAATATGATCAGATAGGAGGTGTGAGGAATTTGATCCCAGTACAATTGGTATTATCAAAATGCATCATTAGGTATTGTGAAAGCAAGGAACTTTGAAAGCAAATGGTGCTGAAACTGGCTGCCCCCAATCACCCAAATCCTGCTAATGCTTAATTTTCCAGGATGTGTGTATGTCTGCATCAAACAGATAAAACAGGGAAGGTAAAAAAGCAGAAGCCCATTAATGAGATATTATGCATTGTGATGAACAGCCAGCGCAATCTTGCGATTCCGAGCTGTGTTTTGATAACTGTGGCCTGGCACCAGGTTTGTGTTCCTGGTTTTTATTCTGTGTTCAATTACACGATCAACACCTGTGGAGACTGAAACCAACTCTTGATTATGTAGAAACCGACACTTCAGAGGAATGCTGCCTATCTCTGTTTGCACATCTGTTTCCTAGACTGTGCACGCTTGGTAGCCTCTTTTCACAGGCTTATCAGACTTTCTGAGTAATGCACATGATAATTGAAAATTAATATCATTTCACTGGAGTTCTTCCTGGATTGCACGCATACACACGCACACAGAATTGTAGGTGTGATGTGCAAGACATTTCATTTTTATAAAAAGTATAAAAGGAATATGAGAATTTCCAAAACCATAACATACAGGTGAAGTGGGGGCCAGTTTTAAACAACAGACATGCGAGCTTTGCCTTCATCTTGCACTTTACATTTTTATGTTGATCTGGTCAAAAGCAGCAATAACCAAATTACGCAGAGGTTAGTGGCAATTTATTAAAAATGTGTTGCATTAGAATTTGCAACAAATATTTGTAAACATATTTTGTGGTAGAAAAACAGTGCCACAAAGTCAGCAACATTTTTAAACACCACATGTGCTTATTTTGGTCAAACATCTGCAACATAAATCATTTCTCCTCTCAAATAAAAAGGGTATTAAATGCATAGGTGAGTATCCGTCACATATGAGAAGGACACTATGTCATGCATATGGTTTATTTCTTCTTTCTTCTTTTGTGAATATTATTTTTTGCTCATCTTGGCATTAGCTCAGTCAGATTCTTATATTTGCTTTCTGGATTAAATATTATTCATTCAAGTAATTCATGCAAGCTTCCATTTGGGTTAAAGCATTTTCTGCTCAAAGATTAAAAACAAATAATTCATGGCAATAAAGATATACAATTTTGAATTCTCAAGCTTCAGCATTATCTTTTTATATACATATTTTTTTAAAGTTTAATACTTTATTAGTCATCAAATTAGTCTTCTGTGGTTGATGTGAGCTGAGAGAGAGGAAAAAATCAATGCATTCCAGAAAGTAATTGCTACTTAACTAAGAATATTGATTCAGAAGCAATCAGCCTATCTTTTCAGGACTAATCAAATGACAGGTCGAGAGCCCTACCGGAGAAGTGGAGCTGGCAGGGGAACTCGGCTGCTTACCTCACACATCAGTCCATTCTACCTTAAGGTTATGGGTTTCCTATCTTCAGAAGACTGATGTGTCTAAAGCTTGTGAGGCCAGAAATCAGCACTTACCCTGCAGGATAACCAAGTGAGAAGGATGTTGAATTTGAATGGGTGCAATTAAAGAATATATTAGAGCTACTTGCAAACCTATTGCTAATGTTCTCCTATATTCAGTCATAAATATACTAATATAAATACTAATCCATTCAGTGTCATTCTCACCCTATTCTGCACCACACAGTTGCACTTCCTAGTGTTAGAAAAACATCTGGCATGTAGAATCCAGGTGTTATCATTGGCTGTTTATGGATTCCCCGTTGCCAGGCAAAACTGTCTGTTGTTGTTAATTGAGGCGGAAGTAGAAGAAAATGTAAAATTGTTGCAGTGCATATAGAGGGACTTAACTACATATATAGAATATAATACATGTTTAAATCAGTTATACAGAGATGAAGTCTGCCTGAGGAGTCAACAGCACACTCTGTAGGATTGGGCTATAGAGACAGGGCTTCTAGACCTTCAACTGGTGTATTAATGCCAGGCAATTTTGGAGGGAAAAAACAGCAATAGCAATAAGGTGTGTGTGTAGGTGTATGTGTATAGTTTTCTCCGGTCAGTGTGAGGGTATTCAAGCTGAATAATAGTTGTTGACGTTCCTAAAACTATAAAAGGGGAAACAGTGGATTTTCAAATTTGTATTAAATCAATCACCAAAACAAATAAACAACCCTGCCGTGCTAAACATGACTAATCGCTCTGTTTACCCTCGATGGAAGCTGCTGCATTGTTCATGCCTTCATTGTCCAACTCTGCTGGGAGCCCATTTGCAAAGACAGTGATGGAAAGCACTGGCTTTTGCATTGATACATATCAGTAGCAAACAACTGAGGATAAAAGACTCGTTTAGTTAACGGTGGCGTTCTACCCACTGGCTGAAAACAATAGCCCCACCTTTCTGGACAGTGGAGTAAATATAAATATGAGCACTGGCCAGCATTTTCAAGCTGGTCTCTCTCCTGCACAAAAGGAAAAGGATTAAGGTTTTCATTTCTTAGCTGGGGTTTCCAGGCAACACAAAAGGGCACCCCGATCAACTTAATCTGTTATTTATTAGGATCATTAGGCGAAGACTCCTGCCTGGGCTGAATGTGAGAATGTCAATACCTGATATAGGAAACCCACAGTTTCATTAAAGGCTTATACATCCACTGATATACCTAAAATAAAATCCATTCAACTGAAAGATGGGAGCGCTTTCTATTGACTTGACAGCACTTAGGAATAATGGCATATCACATTCATATATTTATGTAGATTTCAAAGTAAGCGTGGGAGTTCCACTTTGAATAATATGTTTTAACAAAGGAAGGCACACAGCCATTTTTGTAGCAAACCCAGGATGCTGCAAAAAGTGACTCACTTTGTCTTGAGCATAATTAAGCATATCCCAATACGATTGTTTTGAGTAACACATCACACAATGATCTTGATTAGCCCAGTGCTTTGCTAGCTCGGTTTTCAAATAAGAAATCGCAGTTGTCAGTTTTGCAAATTAGATCGCTCTCTGTAATGCTGAACCAATCTTGTAGAACTGCATAAGAACACAGGAAAGGTAATGAATTGTGAAATACATCAGCATTGTAAAAACTGACTCAGCAATTCATTCCAGATGTTTACTGCTCTCCCTAAAGACGTGGAGCCAGACAGATGTAACTAGAACAGGTCCTATTGCTCCACTTTTCGACAATGGATAATATATTATATATATACATATACATATACATATATATATATCAAACGTTGGATCTCGTGTGCTATTTCGTTGTTGATGGCAGAATCTCCTGGTACACTTGCCCAAACAAAGACATATGGACAGTAAGACAATGCCAGTAAAAGCACAGTTTCCAAAGCATCACTGATGGCATGCATTCCAGTGGTCACATTCTTGGAAAAATTGAGGTTCATCCTAGTGTGTGGCATAGAGTAGGAGATCAGCCCACCTGCAGTTGTTCTTATAGATAGATAGAAAATATTGCAATATCTGGTCAAACTCATTCATACCCCAGGGTGGCACACCACCAAAACATAATCTAGTTTCATGGTGCCTTCATAATGGGAGAGTCATTTTCCGAGATAACACAGAAAGCGTAACTTGCTCATTTTGTTAAGAAACCATCATCGGAGGTGGAATATTCACACCTTACCTTGTCCAGCAGTTGATGACAGTGTTGACCTCTCCCTACATCGGTGGCTTGGCTTTTCAATAGACAGCCAAAGTAACAGCTGGTCCAACTCAGAGGTGGGAGTCACTGCCGCCCAGTTTGAATTTCTGCTACCAATAAGCAAAATCACTATAGATTCCAATGTTTAAAACTGTAATTATTCCTGTAACTCCCTTTGAGTGATTTTGTGGTTTGTTGGGTTTTGTGATATTACATGAATACATCCTACATTTTTGTCAGTATATCTATCAATCAATCAATAAATTCTGTATTTATCAAATCTATATTGTGATCATTAGAATGTTTTGTTTAACGTATTAGGTTTGTCAAAGAAAAACATATCTGATTAAAATAACAGCACAGAAATCAGTACATCACATATTTCTAATTCAGAAACTTGATGTCAAGATGTGTTCGATCATATGCCGTAGCATTGTGTAAAATGTAATCTATTTGAATTAATATATTAATATATTTAGTGCAATAAAATTATACAAGCAAAATCTAGGAATTAAAATGTGCCTGTGTACTCTACATGAATTATGTATGTATAAATCCAAGTTTTAAATCTTGTTAACGATCTTTGTTTAATTGCATTTGAAGATTTACTTCTGTCTGCAAGTGCAACAGTGCCATCTAGGGCACAGACTATTTTCTCTTTGAACCCTCAAGTGTTTCTAGGTTGTTGGTAAATGAACGGCAATGAACAAGAAAAGAAATGTATAGGTAAAAAATATATAGGCCTAGTTAGTTATGGTTCTGGGAAGGCATTTATGTTAGCACGTACCCGTAATACCAAGAAAGCAAATAGCCTAATCAAATAATATATACTTATTCAAATCAAGCAGATATCAAGAAAATATCTTTCAGAGAAACATTAGATGCAATTTTCTAACTTTAGATTTACTGAAACGGTCAAACTCCATGGTCTGCCTGCTATTTAACTGACACCTGCAGTCTACTATCTTCTGTCAATGCCAACTTTCAAGCCGTGCGAAACTGAGGCTTTAAATATCTTCGCCTCTAATTGGCTCAAATTCAATACCCTCCAAGTCAAAGGCCAATCACTGACTGAGTTGCCAAGACTGTACTAAAGACTAACCTATCAAACTACAGAGAGGGAGGTGGCTCTTAATATTGTCCAATAAGAAATGAATACGGAAAAGTAATTGCCCAATGGTAGGGTTCTACGAGCCGGAATCTCTGTAGCTAACCACAACGCGTCATCACAGAGAATAAACCAATCGGATCCTCTGTAGATAACCATGTCGCGTCGTCACGGAGAACCAACCAATCGGAGACAAGAAACAAACTAGAACGGGCCAATGGGGTCAGAGGATGCGGGAAAGCCTGTTCCTGACATTTTGGGTGTTGAGATGATGTGTAAAGAAGTAACAGACTCGGGATTACAATACTGCTTTTATAGTGATTATTAAGATTTTATTTTCCAGAGTAGCTAAGCAGCTGTGATTCAGGTAAGTCGTTCATTACAGACACCTCTCTCTCAGGATTGCATCAGTTAAATGGCCAGGAGGCAACGCTACCGGTGCTTGCTATGTATTGCTATGTATTGCTTGCGCCACGATTCACTTGCTTCTGATGTAACACAGTATTGTTTTCATCTGTTGTCGTTATATTTGGTGGTAGTTGTTTATGACACCAGTAAAATCCCACTTTATTTAGTTTTGCTATTTGAAGTGATCTCCAAAAAGTGAAAAGGAATTGCTGTTACCATTTAGTTGTATCTGCCTGTCTTTAGATAAGCTTCAAAATGAATTGTGTGCTACGCCAAAGTTCAGGGTAGGGTTTCTACGAGTAATTCGGTTAATACCATTAACTATTTGTGGTTGTAAAGTGTGTTATGAAACAGTTTATACATATGACATTCCCACATAAAAAGCTTGGTTTTAGATTTTACATATGATATAATTATCAAGTGAAAGGCTTTCACTTGATAATTATAGCATATGCAAAATCTAAAACCAAGTTTTTATGGGGGAATGTCATATTTATACTTGTATAGCCCTTAACATATGAATGCCATGTCCTTAGGGATCCTTAAATTCAACACCCATATATTGTCTTCCAGGGGCCCCACACTGCCCTCTCAGAAGGGAGACGGAAATGGCGAGCGAGCTGCCAGGGAGAGGTCAAGGCTGGACGTGATGGCGGCTGCGGTGGTGCGTTATGGCAGCAGCAGCAGGGCGTTGTGTAGCTGGACCCCTGTGCTGTGCCTGTTGGTGGGCTCACTGCTGGCGCTGCTGCTGCCTCTGGTGGGAGTGGAGGAGCACTGCCGTGCCACGCTGAAGGGCCTGGCACTGCTGCGGTGCTACCTGTGGGGGAATGATCTGCGGACTACGGTGCACTCCACGAGCCTCACCGTCCCCTACACGGCACTGGACGTGTTGCCTTTCAGGCCCAAGCCCAATGCAGGTCAGATCGATGTTTTGATCACTATATACACCTAGTGCTACCAGTGTGGCAGGTCAGTCCAGGGAGTTACAAGCAAGTGATTGAGACAAGATCCTTGCCTTTATGTTCCAAACTGAGCAGAATACGAACAAAGTGCTAAGCCGAGACAGAAAGAGACTGATTTAGTTGGTTGCTTTGGGCAAACCTATACCACATTTACAGTTTAAACACTTAATGCATAGAATTAAGAGCCCAGTAGAAGGAAGTGTTTCTCATACAGGACAGATCTTATCAGCTTTGAATGTGTAATCACCTCTGTAAACAATTCACCTGGAACAGAAACCACTGCAAGGTTTTGACGCCTTTGGATTGGTTCAGAGTGATTTCTTTGTAACTGAGGTACTTGGATATTTTGTTCCATTATGTAATTGTTGAAGGTCGCTTTTAAAGGACTGGAGAGCAAGAGAAACATTGGATTTCTATGATATAATGCAAAAAATGGTTATCTCATGTTTTGGCCCACAGCCACCAGGCATCACAGATGTTTGACGTTTGACGTGATTGACAGTTTCATGGTTGCTTAAATCACAAGAAACACAATTGATGCCCTTGTTGTGAGCACTGACAATGACACAATTACAGGATTGTTACTACTATTTTTCTATTCTAGAGGTCCAATTGGAAGCCAAGGCGGCTCTCCAGCAGGCGCAGGAGATGAAGAGACAGGGAAAGAGGGAGAAAGCACACAAACTGTTACAGCACGCACTCAATATGGACCCCGACTTCGTGGATGCTCTGACTGAGCTGGGGACCATCCTAGAAGAGGAGAAGGACGTCATCCAGGCTGATCACCTCTACTCTAAGGCCCTGACCATTTCCCCCTGCAACGAGAAGGCTCTGGTCAACCGAGACCGCACCTTGCCCCTGGTAGAAGAGATTGACCAGCGTCACTTCAGCATCATTGACAGCAAGGTGCGCAAACTGATGTCCATCCCCAAGGGCAACTCGGCCCTGCGCAGGGTGATGGAGGAGACCTACTACCACCACATCTACCACACTGTGGCCATCGAGGGCAACACGCTCACCCTGTCTGAGATCCGGCACATCATCGAGACACGGTACGCCGTGCCCGGGAAGAGCCTGCTGGAGCAGAACGAGGTGATCGGAGTGGACGCCGCCATGAAGTACATCAACACCACCCTGCTGTCCCGCATCGGCTCCGTCACCACCTCCGACATCCTGGAGATCCACCGGCGGGTTCTGGGCCACGTGGATCCTGTAGAAGGCGGCAGATTGAGGACCAACCAGGTATTCGTGGGGCATCACATCCCCCCGCACCCCCAGGACTTGGACAAACACATGCAGGAGCTGGTGCAGTGGCTGAACTCTGAGGAGGCCATGAATCTGCACCCCGTGGAGTTTGCCGCGCTGGCGCACTACAAGCTGGTGTACATCCACCCTTTTGTGGACGGGAACGGGCGCACCTCCCGCCTGCTGATGAACCTCATCCTCATGCAGGCCAGGTATCCGCCCATCACCATCCGCAAGGAGCAGAGGGCCGAGTACTACAACACCCTGGACATGGCCAACGAGGGCGACGTGCGGCCCTTCATCCGCTTCATCGCCAAGTGCACGGAGATCACCCTGGACACGCTGCTCATCGCCACCACCGAGCACGCGGTGGGCCTGCCCGAGGCCAGTCACAAGCCCTGCACCGACTGCAAGCACACCATCCCGGTGCGGAACTGACCCGGACACACCCAAAACACCGACCTGTGAAGCCTGTTGAATCATGTTATGTGTTCCCACTTATTTGTCTGTGCAGAAGGATTTGTCTTGATGGCAGAATGCAGATAACTTATTTTCCATTTTCCAAATATATATATATATTTATTTGTATATAATATCCATAAATTGCCAAAATATATATTTTTTCCTCTTCTAGTTGGATTGCCAGGCTATGCATCTGTGTGAAAATTACCATTCATGTGGGAATTTCTAAATATAAGCTACATGCAGAGTAATTCGTAAAACCCTTTGATCTGTATTATTTATGGTCTATTTACACCATTTTTTTTTTTTTTTTGATAACAACCAAAACTAGATAAAATGTATCTGTATATAGGGAATCATTTTTATATTCAATAAGTGCTGTAATGTGAATTGTGTTACTTGAGTATGTAGGTACTGTGATTGCAGGCTAAACAGCCTAACAAGAAGAGTTCTACTGGACCACCCTTATTGAAGGAGTAATACGAGATTGCTGTGAGCTTCTTGAAATAGTTACAGACTTCTGTTTAGAATAAGTATTTTAATTGACAGTCTGCTGATTTTTCTCATGGCAGTCTCGGCACATAGGCTAAATCCCTGATTAGACAATCACACATTGTGGTGAATCTATGTAGGGATTCAGTTTATTTTGCATGATGGTCACACTCCTGAGATCTTAGAAGTAGCATACATTATTAATTCTAGACAGTATTGTGTAAGTAATGATGATCAACTAATTTATTTGAAGATTTGCAAATGCCTTCGCTTGGTGCCATAAGTAGACCTATACTTGGTTACCCAGAAAAGGCTTACGTATTGAGTTTTGTTGGCAAATGTGTGAGAATTTTGAAAATGCATCTGATGCTGGCCCATTGACCAAGGTGAACATTGATGTCAATTCTCAATATGAGCATTTACGATGTCAGGTGGCCTACTGTTCTTCATGCAGTGCCTTACGAAAGTGTATCCCCTTTTGAAACAAGGTTTTTCTTGTTGTACAGCTGATATAACACAACCTCTGTCCTGTTAAAAACAGGGAACGCGTTTGCTTCAAGTGTCCAAGTACACATTTCACGAGTCTGTGACCACTTGACTGGGTCATGATCACAGGGTTAGTTTAAGATTAAATACCCATTGAGGAATGAGTAACTAATTCAGCATGTCTAATGTCAAGATAATTATAAATAGGGTTTAATAATTGTGGCTTTTGAAATGAGAAACCATGGAACATGTCTCTGTTCATCTGTTGTTGCAGGTGTGCAGAAGCCTAGGTCAGTGAACCTCTTGGGATTTGCTTTGCCACCTGTATTGAAAAAAAGTGTTTGTTCTAGTTTCCATTTCCTGGTGTGACTAACACTAACATGCACTTTCATTATTTTAAAAGCTATGTCCATTAATTTATTTTATTACAAAATAAAACTATTTTATTATACATACACCACATCTCTAGTGTCTTGCTTGTTAGGCTATCATCTCCTTAATTATTTAATAATAATAATATACTCTAGGTATACATTGGCCCTGCCCACCTATTGCATAACCACAATGACTTGTATTTGAGTTGAATTATCTCTAACCTTGTCATTTCATATTTTAACAGATTGGCATCAATGATTTTAAATGCAGTTGACTACAGAAGTGAACGGTACTACAGGGAAGCACAATAAAAATATAATGGCAAGGAGTCTGGCTGGGCAAAAGCAGGGTGCAATACAAACAAACTATAAAAAATGTAATATTTAATTGCTTTTAATGTAGCATATTTTTTAGGCCTGAAACATCACAGAAATTCAATTACAAGAAGAGATAATGGACTGGGTTTATATTCCAGAAACAAAAACAAACAGAACAAAGTTCTGGCAACCGTTAAAACCAGTCAAAAAGATAGTTACTAGGGGAAAACAATGGTCCGTGTATAACTGCCAAGTTGGCACATCAAAACAAAACGGTTTGGAAAAGTAGCTTCAAACAAGATATCCAGTACAATTCCTAACACTCGGATCAACTCAACACATGGACCAACATATTAACAACATAAAAAAGAAATACATTTTCAAATATCAGTACAATTTGAATACCACCCACTGATACAGAACATCAAACAGACAAGCTTTAATTTTTTTTCTTTTTGTATTCTCTTTACTAAAATAGGCCACTGCGGTGATAAATGTCACTAGCAATCGCTAATTTTATCTTTTTTGTCGTTTTGTTTTAAAACATACAAATGCTATACAAAACTATGGCCAACCATCGGTGATGTGAGCACTGAACACCAGACTAAAATAGTTTCTAAAAGTATTCAATAAAACTAAATGGAAAGGCTAGCTGGTGAATCTAGTAGTGGAATAGTATTCTATCAAGAAGAAAATACCTGTGGAGGGTAAAGTAGATTTCTTAACACTTTTTCATCATTCTCCTTTGTTAAAATATATATTGGCTTTATTTATATACATTTGTATATAGATTTCTGGGAGAGAGATTGATACTACCATCTCAAACGAGACTGTGACATTCATGGGAGCTACTCCATTTGTATTCAACTGATTGTTATATCTCATGTCAAAACCATTATTGTATCATGGTTGTCATAGCCATTGATGTTTTTCTTCCATTATATTTAACACTCTGTACATTTGTATTCCGTTAAAACACACGTGTGTGAAGAATGGACCTTCAATAAACAGCTGCATAGATAAGTCCCTTCCACGGGCAATAATGAATGGATATTTAAGTGACCATTCAGTCTGAGGAGTTTAATCAACCTTATCACCGTCCCTGAACTTCTCCCGAATCTGTCACAGTCACTGGACAGTGCCAGGCTTCTAACTTCTTACTACTAGGGATTGTATTAGAAATATATGGTAAAGTCCTAGTAAAAAGAAGCCAGTGACAATATATTTCAACAAGAGTAAGCAGAAGTGTTCAGAAAGCCCAGTTTGCCCCCGATATTGGCTCAATCTCCCAGAAAGCTGTACAAACCATGTAGAGGCAGGAGGCTCCGTTCCATGTGTTTACAGCGTTCATCTGCCATGTGGCCCTTTCTGGGATTGTACCTCGGCAATATTAATTAGTCATCAACAAACCTCTGCTGGGAAAACAGCAAAAACTTGATTTTTCTTTTTAAATAAACGCCCTCAATGTGAGAGATCTCATCACCAGACTTTAAATTAGAACACTGGGTTTCAATGAAAATTAAAAAGAAACATAACCACCTATAAACAGCGTATGCTTTAAATTAGCAAAGACAAAATAAGGTCATATTAAAACTTACAGGAGTTAACTGGCTGAGGAGTCATGCTTTTTTTTTGGCCGGGGTTAGTGTGGGACATCTTACTTGTGCAGGAATCCTACCAGGGGTTTGAAACTAAAGGTGCAAGCACAGAACTGGTTGAATAGACAATATTAAGAAAGTTTCCTACAGCTGTAGTTGAATACAGCAGGTCCATTAAAATGCTCCTCTCTCCCTGGCACTTCCTCCAGACTGTTTAAAAGGAAGCAAGCCTTTTCTATATTTTATATTGTGAAATCCGTTTGTTTTCTGCCTATAGTTGTCTGTGTCTTCACTCTCCCAAAGTGATGTCTCTGAGTTGTCGTTAGCACATATACCGATTACACGTTTCTGTAAATCATGTTTTTCACCTTATTTTGTTTTTGTTGAAATGTAAATTAGAGATTAGTAGCCTTCCTCTGACCTATTTAAATGTATTAATGCGTCCTACACTAAAAGCTTCAATAAAACTCAGTTCTTACATGGATATAAACGGGCGAGGGGAGAATATAGAATTACTTTTTTGGCGCTACTATTTGAAGATCGGTACAGGTTTTAATTCTAAGCATCGCAAAGCATTAATCTTTCAAAAACTAATCTTAAAAAGGGAAAAAAGTATAAAATGTCTCAGGAAGTATCAGAGAAATATATTTATATATATATTTATGTATAAAAAGAAAACTGAACTGAGCATTATTAAATCTGCAAACACATTTCCATACAAAATAGACTAATATTTACAGGCTTCCCAATCTCTAATAAACACTATCTATCCCCATAAAAAAAGTCCCATCCCAATCTCAGAACAAGTGGAGCCCTGGTTATTTAAGGCTTTCTTTCATAGAATTGGCTTCAGGGGTCTTCACATATTTACAGCAAAATTACAATGATTTCTCTCTCTATTTTTGTTTTTCGTTTTTGATTTTAAGGACACAAAATGGCTTCCGTAAAAAGGCAGTTTTGCAGTTATTTCCCATTGCTCTGAACGTCCACACATTTACTTCTTCATGAGCAATCTGGCAAAGTCTGCGTTGGACAGAGATTTAGGCGGTGCTCCCGATGCTGCTGGCTGCTCTGGGACCGGTGCCCCTGGCTGGTCCCGCAGAGTCCCGTTCTCTGCCTTGACGTCCGAGGCTGGCTGCCGGTGTAACGCCCGGGGGAGCAAGGAGAGTTGTGTGCGGCCCTTCCCTCTTCTACAAAACACAACAGGACAAATGGTATTCAGATCAGGTTTTGTTCATGAATTAGATTCTCTGGAGGAGCTGAAATCTATGCAGAATTCATGTTCAGCAGCATTTATAGGAAAATAACTAGTCTATTCTCTAAGACTTTAATTTAAGTCATGATTTTCACTTTCTTTTCTATGTAACCAGCAAAAAGGACTATTTTCATGCAATACAAAAACTTCATTGTGCTCAGAGACAATTGCTCTGTTGTCTTATTACGGGTCAGCACCAGTGTGGGCTACTTACGCTCCATAGAGTTGGCGTGGCATCATGGAGCCCAGGGAGCGGCTGTACTCTGGCTTGTCTGTCACGTTCCTCCGGGGAGGGTTGCTGATGGCCACCTTCAGGGTCTGATCCTCAAACACGATCCCGTCCATCTTCAGGACCGCATCTGAGGCCTGCCCTTCGTTCTCATACTCCACGTACGCCAGACCCTGAAAAGAGAAAAACACCTCAGACACTGATGTCCAAAGCACACAAAGCCACGGGGCATGACTTGAAACATCAAAGACTAAATTAAATGAATATTTATTCTCCATCCCCCTTTCTCTTGTTATTTCTGAGCAGAGTAGCATTCCCTCTCACCTTGGGCTTCCCTGATCGGTTGGTGACCAGGCGGATGTCTTTGATGGAGCCGTGGTCTTTGCACAGCTCCTGCAGCTGCTCCTTGGTGCAGGAGAAGGGCAGACCCGAGATGAAGATCTTGTGTTTCTCTAGTGAGGTGCTGTATTTGAAAACCTGGAGAAGAGAAAAATAAATAACTGATTATTAATTACGGGTGTTATAAGCTGGTTGAGTTGGATCCCCTGTTTATATTTCCTAAAGTAGAACATTCCAGCCTTCTATGCTATACAATCTTCATTCAAGGTAATAAACATTGGTCCTGGCAATTATTTTCACTGAACTGCTTGGAATCTCACAGCTTTAACTAAAATAAAATAATCTCCTGAATGGCACAAAACTGGTTCTTTTATTACCTTGAAATCCGGATTCTTGGTTTTGTCCACGCAGGGTGAGACGAACATGGGCCTGCCGTCCATCTCTTGGCGGTCGAGCTTCAGAGCCTCTGCGACAGATTTCTGATCCTCGAACTGCACGTAGCAGTACCCTCGGAAGATGCCCCTGGTGTTATAAATGGGGCGCACCTCCTCGATGGTGCCACAGCTTTGGAAAAAGTCCTTCAGTTTCTTCTCTGGGTCCTCCATACTGAAGACCAGGTTGCTGACGAAGACGCTCAAGTTGTTGTTGCGTTTGTCTTGGCTGGCCTGCTGGGCCTGCTTAGCTGCTGCCGCGGCCAGGCGGGCTTTCCTAGCAGCTGGTAGCTCTGCAGTCTTAGTGAAGGGCGCTTTCCGGCCGAAGACACCGGGCTCGGTCTCCATGGCCTCTTCTCCAGCATCTCCTTTGTGCTTCTTCATGGGCTGTTCTGAAATCATTTCAAGACGAGCAGAGATTTATTCAACACCATTATACCGTTTTGATTGATGATTTAAGGGCATTACTAAAGCAAAACCTTAATTACAATCTCAACGAGAAGACGGTGAATTGTGTACTTCAGGCTGAGCAGCCCTGCCTGCTTGTTGATTGTGCCATGGGCCACCTACCTGACTCCTCTCCCCATTCATCCTCATCCTCCTCCTCCTCCTCCTCAGCTTTCCTCTTCTCTCCAGTCCGGCCCGATTTCTGGGTCTTCTTCTGCGATTTCTTCTCAGCTTTGGACTTCCTCCTCTGCTCGGCCTTCTCCTCCTCCTGTTTAGCCAGGAGAGCTTCTTTCTCAGCCACCTGTGGATGGAGACAGTAGTTACCTCTGTGCGGTCAGAACTGACACTCTAGCTTCACATGACATGCAAATGAACACCTCAGTGAAAATAACTTACTTTGGCTCTCTGCTCGTTGACTCGGTTCAGTTTGGTTTCTGTTTTCTGGACAGCGGTGTCCCAGTCCTCCAAGGTACCTTAAAGAAGACAAGCAGTCAAATAGGAGAGTTGATCAGTGATAAGATCATTGGACATGAAAGTTTAGTGTGTGAATGCAGAAGACTGTGCAGGAGTTCTGATTGCTAGCATTTCCATTGCAAATAACAGAGAGGTCTTTATCACCATTACTATAAAGATTTTAATAAAGCCCTTATTTCTCTTTATAGCGTTGTAATACTAATTAAATAGCGCTTTCGGAACAAAACACAGGCAAGAGGAATCTACACAACAGGCAACTCTCATGCAGAGTTTGTGACAGACTCACCCTCCACCCTCTCGAAGGCGAGCAGGACCTCACACACGTGTTCTGGGTAGTCCGAGGTGCACTGGACCGCGCGGTGCAGAGCCTTCCTGCAGTGCAGATGGTCTCCGTATGACCTGCCACCCACACCAAGCACGTCAGCACACATGAAGCCCACCAACAATAAAGACCTGAATAGGTTCTGGTCTGATTCACTGAGATAACAAACCAGCGTAAGCCGTGTGAAACTTGTCCTTCAACTTTCCAAAAACTAAATTTCCAGGAAAACAACAACTATGTAATTTCCTATTGCATTTGCAACAACCCGGGGTAAACACTAACACCAGCTAAGGCAATGACTGACACATACACACACACGTGCTCAGGAAATCTCAGGAGAGTTGGAATTCAGATCCTCCACTGGGGGAGCTGTACATACCTCTCCAGGTTGTAATACTCCAGCCACATGTTGGCATATTTGGCATTCCCTTTTGTCATGATGCTGTCCCACAGTTCCCTGGCCTTCTGCATATTCTTACAGTGCAATGCCTGGTGAGAAATAAGATATGCCTTTAACATCAAAAGACTTGTTAGAGAGCAAGGAAATACTGGGAAGGCCAAGATGCTTTATTCTGTACTCCTGAATACTTCTCCCCTTTAACAGATCTCACTAACCGTATAAAACAAGCTGGCACAAACACTGAAATTAACGTAGGCATATATAACCCTGCAACCAATGGAAAAGCACACGTGATGCCTTTCAGAATTGACTTTGCACTAACTGGTGTCAGACTATTTGTATGGTAAAATTGCACCTAGTTTAGACTCAGGCTAACCATTTCAGCTGACCACAATTACACATGCAATGGAATACAGAGACTAACCCATTAATTAATGAAATTCTGGTGATTAATCAGCACACTGTTAACACAAACACAGAAGGAAATTAACTGCCTGCTCACCTCTATCCTGGCCCAGTTCTGCATGATTGTACAGGATGGATCGCCACTCTCACTGAAGCCTACAGAAGCAAAACACGGTCATTAGGACACAAAATAAAATAAAACGGACAACATATGTAGCAAGTTCAGGTTCATCAGTGACGTTTCCACGCAGACAACACACAACGGGGGTATGAGACGGGGCACTCACGCTCCTCCACATCTTGTTTCATGTAGTCCAGAGCCCGAGTGAAAGTTGTGCGTAGCTCCTCCAGCTCCCTGCTCGATTCTACACACAAACCAAACAAACCAAAAGGAAAACAAGTTGTTGGTTCTGCTTTAAAATCCAAAGTCCTTCTTCTACAGTGTATGTAAACCAGGATTATATATCAACGTTAAAAGTGAGTTTTTTGTTTTTTTCTTTTCAATATTAATGATGATCTTGTGACTATTTGTCAGATCTTATTTTTTTATGATTATTCTTTTTAATTATTCTCTGAGAACTTGTCCATGTCTTGGATGAGAAACTGGGAGCTTAATGAGAGAGATACAGAAAGTTAAGCCTGCTTGTTACTGGAAGAGCATGACTAACTTTATCCCATCCAAGAACGCTGAAATCTATTTGTATACACTAACCATGTGGCCATCATCTCACCTTTGCTGAAATCCACTCGCCTCCTTAAATAGTCGAGGTAAGCCTGCCAGATATCGACATAATCCGTTGCCTGAATAAAGCCAGCATTCAGGGCCTTCTCAAAGATTTCTAGGGGGTAAAATATATAAATAAATGTATAGACAAACACTTTTCACTCCCATTTCAAAACATTTTTCTTACGATCTTATCGATTTTATATATATGTATGTGTGTATGACTGCACTTATGTCCTAGAAAGGGATTATCTCTAACCTGGCTTATGCAAAGGTTGTAGCAGATGTATGTGTGTATAATTACACAGATTGGAAAAGGAAACGGGCAAGGCTGACAAAAGTAAACAAGTTTTTGGTTAACATTAATGTTCTGCAACAAATTTCTCTATCTGCAATTCCCCTCAAGCTGTTGGCAGCACAGTACCTGATACAGTCTGGTGTTCGGCTCCATGTCTCTCCAGCGCCAGGAGATAGCTCTTCCAAAGGCCCACCGTCCAGGGGCAGTTCCTCACCGCTCGCTCATGGGAGGAAAGCACCAATTCTTTCATCTTCAGCTGTCGGTCCTGGAGATGGGAAGGAAAATAAAAAAAACAATCTCCTTCAGTAAACACACAACCTTTATTCACAATTCTTCAGTACATAGATGCTTTAATGCAAAATGATTGAGTTTTAAGTGTGATATGAAAAACAGAGTACAAGAAGGTTATGACTTTGGTAAAGGGTACCAAACAGAGAGCAATTGGCTAAAACTAGGATGCTTCTGGAAATAAGCCCTAGCCGTTAATTTCTGGACCAGCTATCCTCCAGCAGTCTCCATAAATCAGAATAAAATCAAAACATGCCCACTCATTCGGAGCAAGAACTTCCATCTATATTAAATAGGTCCATAGAAAATGTACCATGCAGATTATTCTAAAAGGATTTTCTCTTTATTGAGTTCACCAATACAGGGTTCTTACCAGGTACTTTGTGTATTTGGCCCACATGTCAGGCACCAGGCAGTTCTCAGCGAGGGTGCGCTCAAAGATGATCTGAATTCGTGCCGGGTCACCTGCCTTCAGCTCATAATCTATGTAGGCCTGGTATTCTGCCAACTTTGGAGGCTCGGCCACCAGCTGCAGGAGGTTAAGGGTTACATTATACAGTCAAGGGAGTGAACAAGTGAACTAAAAACACTTGTTCACTCCCTTGATTTTCTTCAAAACATACCACATTGTGAGTCGTAAGTGTGCATGCATAAGAGGGAAGGCGTAAGAGAATCCTAAGATCTGGGCTTAAAATAGAGGAAGATTTAAAAGTTCACCAGAAATGTGAGCACAGTATCCAAAGGAAGGAAGAAATTAGGTCAGTAAACAGGCTTAAAGGAGTGTACTAGTTCAGATGGCGGGGACGGGCAGAGGGATCAGGGGGCTGCTTGGGAGCTACGTGACCGGCACTGGAGAGGAAGAATAAGATTAACAAGCAGATAATTACCAAAGCCTCCTCATAGGGCTTGCTCTTCTCCATCTGCTGCAGAGCCTTCTTATACAGCTGAGAAACGGTGCTGGCGATGCCCTTATCTGACCATTCTTCATACTCTGCGTACGTGGCCTCCATTTCTGAATGAAGGAATGTAAATAAATACAAATCATGATCTCCCTCTCATCCTCTGTCCTAAAGAGGTGCTCAAGATCTTCCTGTCACTGGTCCTTTAGGATGACCGAGATCATTCCCCAGTCAACCTGTTCTCCTTCATTATGCAGTGGGGCTTTGATTTGCCAGTTCTACATCTTCTAAGAAGGAATATCAGATTGAGCCAGAAATCCAGAGCAATCATTTAAAACCCTGGCTGGTATTCCAGGCAAAATTAAAGTGGTGGTCTCAGTGAAGCCCCTGGTGGACAGTTATCCCAATAAAAAACCCACAAACAATTCACAACCATCTGTTCGTATCTGAAGGGATTTTGCATCAGAACAGGGTATATTCTAGCATACCTATCAGAGGTACCCTGGGCTTTAAAAAGGGCTTTGATATGTGGATAACATCACCCTGCTTTCTTGTGGGGCAAATAAACAGCTCTTTCATTCAGAATTTAAGAGTGATGGACTGTAGGACATCTGTGGGGAGGTTTGAATCTGATTGCCCAGAACACCATCAGTAAAAACAATCCAAGAGAGTGCCTCTCTTCCTAAGAGCATCTAATTTTCCATAAAGCACAAAAAAAAAAAAAAACACTCACCCAGTAAAGGGATAGCCAGCTGGCGTCGAAACAGTGTGTGGATCCGCTCGAGCTGCGTGTTCAAGAGCTCCTGCTGCTCAGGAGTGGGAACGGTGCCTGGAGCCGGCTGCAGAGAGAGAGACAGCGATGCCAGGTTTTACTAGGCAGAACAGAAATTACAGGCCTGTAAGGGCAAATAGGACCAAGAACGGTGCATGACTTACTCGTGATTCTGCTTGGGACTCCGGGGACAAGAACACTTTACCATTTAGTTAGTGGATCACGTGTGGAGACTTACGTATACTTGGTATTAATGAGGCTGGCTTCACCCATTTTTCATGGCAGTAATGTAATGGAACACACCATCCTATTTGTGTTCCCTTTCTTAGTTAGTCCTGGAGCTTTTTACCTGTATAGTTCCCAAGATGGCATTCTCGAACTCCCTATAAGCCTCCCACACCGCCGCGCCTTTAGTCATGTGCAGGCCCACAGCGGTCAGAGCCCTCTCGAAGATTTCCCGCACTTTGTCTATGCCACCCTGTGTGCCGATGCCCCCAATGGAATACTGCGCGTACTCCAGCCAGATCTCAGGACCTGCGTTGAGGAATTCAGAGGCAAAGTGAATTAAATTAACAACTCAATGTGAATCCGCTCTTAAATTACTTAATGGTGACTTTTACACCTTTGATTTTTAGGGTGCTAGCATACATACAATCCAAGTTCTACTACAGTTAGTTAATCTGCCACACTTACAGATGTAATCCTTAACGGCTTTCTCAAAGAGTTCGTAGGTCCTCTCTCGGGCGCACTCTTCCTCTGCCATGCGAATCTCATCCTTCAGCCAGTCCAGCCAGATCTCTGTGTAGAAAATTAACTTTTGAAGGATTCCGAGTACTTGGCTCTAAAATTGTCAGCCATCACAAAAGGACTCGCTAAATATGTGCAGTATTTGGAAGTACATTTAGATTAGGTGTTAAACTAAGAAATGTAATGTATGCCATTCTTTCATCTACATAGACATGCATTATCTTAGGTGTCATTACAGTAAAGTGCAGTGTAAGGATACAATGTTAAATAAGTTCTGTAAATGCCATTTGGAGGGTAAAGATGCTACATTTACAGCCCAAAAAGACTCCCACCTTCAGTGAGCGGGAAGAGTTCACTCATCTTCTGCCGTGCCCTCCGCAGCCGCCCCAGCTCGCCCTCCTGCCGCAGTAGCTTGATCAAGTCCACATGACAATTATAGTCAAACGCATTGATGGACAGCTGACAATGAACAGAAGACAGAATGGGACGATTAGAAAAACAACAGCCCACCCAAGAATCGGATCATGTGCAAATCAGAACATAAGGCAATGACATTTTAAACTGCAGGAATATTACCTAAAGTGGATAGACACTACATGCCTTTTCCTTAATTGAGTATTTTCAATTGCTTTAGTCTGCCCTCATTGAGCTAAAATGTCATTCTATTTTTATTATTCTAAGCTGGTTTGCCAAATAATCTCATCCAGCTTTATTATTACAGTACTTGTAAGGAAAAGTTATAATCTTTTAAATAGACTAGTTAAGCAACACCTCCCCCCAACACACACCTAAGTGTTTAAGGATTGAAAACACATTTACCTTTACCCTGTGAAGCATATTCCAGTGATAGAAAATTTCACATGACAGTATTTGCTCTCTTCAACAATTTTGTTAAAGATATATATATATATATATATAGAGAGAGAGAGAGAGAGAGAGAGAGAGAGATAGGTAGATAGATATAAAAAATGCAAAAACCCCTAGGAAAGTAGATTTGTATTTTTCCCCATGTTCAATCAGTCTCTTCAGGCAATGGTACTCATTACTTAATACATAATTCATCATTAGAACTAGGTTATGTAAAGTGCCTCTCGTTACAATGTATGCAACATACACATTCGAGATAAAAGACAGGGGATTTAAAATCCATTTGAGTGCATTTAATTAACCTCCCTGCTCGTTTGATCAGTTAATTCACTCCTTAGTCGTTATTCGCTTTCATTAAATTTTACGCATATTTTTGGCAGAATCTACTCTTACTGTGTGGTTTTATTCCCCCACACAAACTTTTCAGGAAACATGTACAGTGAAAGTGAAAAGGAGGAAAGGTGCAAACGGGCAATGGAGACATATAAATACATAAGGTTTATTGCAATAAAGCATTTAACCAATGTTAAAATCATGAAAAGAAAAATGATCTTGCATTTGCACAGTAAACACAACTTTTTTTGCATTACAATGAGAACATTCTAGGACAATATTTAACATTAAAAAGAAGCATTGCAGATCAGATTGCAATTATAAACTATTCAATGCCATGGTACTGTACAATTATATGTATCAGAAAGGTTAAGATTTGCTGTGGTAAAATCGTGATAAACTGTGGTAATATAGGATGAGCTATAAAAAAAGTACAATCCTAGCATGGAATTTACCATAATTACCATAATAACATTGTTTACAGAATAACATGGTGATTACTGGTGCAGTACATTATCAAATGGGAAGTGTCGCAGGAAACAAATACATATGTCGCATCATCGTCCTTGGCACACATAGGATGGAGGAGTGCTTATTATTTGGGACTACTCTACGGCTGCTTTGTGTGTATATTGCCGTCTGGGACCTTTTGAGACCTGCAGCTCGCCAGTACAGTGAGTCGAGCGGGCGACAACAGGGCTTACTTTCCAGTCACGACTGCGTGGGGTGATGCCCTGCAAAAGAGCAGCGCAGTCGATGGGGTGGAGGATGAGTATTATTTTATAGGGGTGGACACAGGTATTGGTGCATGCATACGGTCCTTATATCATTATAGTTTAACACATGCATTTCCGATCATCCCCTGAGTACATGTGAATGTCAGTAGGAATTGCGCGGGTCACTAGCGTTGGATCTGAAGCA
Organism: Amia ocellicauda; assembly: GCF_036373705.1. Classification (NCBI taxonomy): domain Eukaryota; kingdom Metazoa; phylum Chordata; class Actinopteri; order Amiiformes; family Amiidae; genus Amia; species Amia ocellicauda. The sequence goes on along the minus strand of NC_089866.1, from coordinate 19,506,916 downwards.
GACAGAGAAACACCACCGAGTCAGAGTGGCACACAAACTGGCACATACTGCACTATCTGGACAAATCTCTGCCCAGCCCCCAGCGCGCACAATAATATAGCCCGCGTTGGGTCAAATACGGGACGTGCACTTTAGCTTGACTCTTACGAACTACGAAGTGAGCAACTCAAGAAGTGATGCGACAGTAAAGTCGAAGGGAGGCTATAACACAGTTTGGGCCACTATATTCAGGGCATCTGCAAACGGTCCTCGCTAAATGAATGGGCGTTGGGAGCGACTGAGCAGCGCAGTAATTTAAATCCCCAGGAGTGTATGAATATGCAGCTGAAAATATTCGTTTTTCAGAAGCGTGGTATTGCAACTCATGATAAGCACATTTTGAAACCATACACGAGGTTTGTATATTGGATTCGTTAAAACTGACGTGGAATTCGGACTAAGGAAGAAAAACCTCATTAGTTCCACATTAATTAAACACCTTTGCGATTCCGAGCCGATGGTGCACTTGCAACACCTCTCACACACAGCCCATTCATTCATTTCCCCTACCTGTTCCTCCAGGCGCTGTATCTCCGCTTCGTTCTCCTTTTCATCGTCCGACGACTCGTCCTGCTCCTCGTCGGAGCCCTCGACTCCCATTCCTTCTTCTTCCTCCTCGGATTCCATCTCTCTCTCTTCCCCGGCCGCCGCCTCCTCCTCCATCTCTTGCAACTGCGTCTCCTCTTCGCTCCCCGTGGCCGCCATGTTGGGACTCGATCTGCCTGGTAACAGTGAAGGTCTGCCCGAAAAACCGCCGGAACTCATTACTTCAAAAGACTCTAATGGTTAGCACAGAAATCATACACGATGTAGTTATTTATTTTTAAATAATAAACAACAAAAACGAGTGAAAGCAGATAATTATATTTATTAATTTAGGTTAACCGTATATACATATGTATTCAGGCAATCTCAGTGGCTTCTATCGTCAATATCTGTTTACGACCTCAGCTTCCAGTCACAGGAGATAAGCGACCATGTGATCAGAAAGGAGTCAATCCAGCGCCATGTTTATAAGGGGCGAAGTGCGTTCTCTATGTAGTTATGATAACCACGTGTTTTCCCTTTAAAATACGTATTTAATCAATAAGCATACATATCGTATATTAAATGCAAAATACAACAGCAACTAACATCTGTTACAATTTAATAAAATGTTTTTTTTTTTTGCCTACATAAAAAATATGTGGCATACCCAACAACCAGGTCAAGGTACTCGAATAGATTTCTAACAGGAGACTGGCACAGTAAAATGAAAATATGCAAATGCCTATGTATTACAAAAGTAAATAATAATAATAATAATAATAATAATAATAATAATAATAATAATGGGGTCACCGCCTCACGTCTAACCGAAGCATGTGCATATTCCTCTAGCTTTCAAAGTACATGGCAGTAATAATTATGACGTAGATGCAACATATTTATAAGATTTTAATGCGTAGAGTTTTATACGTCCATCGCACCTTACTACAGGGAGAGAGAAGCACAGACACGGTGGCCTATTTCTGAAAACTGCAATATACACTCAGCGAAGATCCTCTTCATCATCTTTCCGCTGCGCGCTCCCGCAGATCCGCCTGGCCCCGCCCCCTCGGGGACGCGCACGGCGCAGAGGTTTTATATGGCTGCGGCGCGGCTCCGCGCAGCACTGTGAGAGTCTGCGCCGGGTGAACATGGCCGCTGCGATCGTCAAGCGGTGTTGCTCCCCTCTGTTCTTCTTCAGAAGACTGTCTGCGCCGGAGATTAGTGTCCAGCTACCCTATCACAAAAAGGTAACGTGGAAAGACTTGGACCGCGCTGTGTTTGTACAGTTTCGCGGTTTGTTTCCATGCCCGCACGGTTTTAGTGTCTGCGCAGTAGCTGTCACGGTGGCCTAAGCGTTGCTGTAACTTTACCTTGTACTGCGTTTCTGCAGCGCCGACCTCTCTATTGATCTAAAAGAAAATGCAATAGCAGGGACGGAAGTGGTGCCTCTACAGCCCAGCAAACTTCCCAGCACAGCTATTGGTAGTTAGAGGTTTACTTCCAATTAGCAATCTATGTGATCAGCCAGGTTATTGGAAAAAACAACAACAACAACTAAAAACGTCAGATGACATTATCGGGTTACCTTGGCTTGCTTAAATGACCCATGCATCTCTTCTTAATGCATCTACTTTTTTCCGTGTCTTAAATGTTTAACAGATATTGCATATTTAATTCGTCATCAGTTGTCTCAATGGATTACATACCTTAGATTGCAGCAAACTGCCCGCGGGTCTCTTCCTGTTCCTGATAAAGAAATGCCAAACAACTGGAGAGCTAAATACATGTCGGATATAGCTGGTTTATTCTTTTCGTTTTGCGTCATTAGTGCTTCATGCATTTGAACATATTCCAGATCACCATGTTTTTGTTTCGGCCTCTAATCACGTGTGATTTCAAATCTAGTTCCGTTATATAAATCTGCTGCGAGCAGCAAAGTGCGCCGGACAGCAGTTATATAAGGGCTGCCAGCACAGACCCGCATCAGCACCAGGCTTGGGCTGCCCAGTGCTCTTTAGATGGGTCATCCAAAATGATTGCTGATCAGGTTAGATTACGTTTTATTCGCCTCACCAACACTAGTGCTATGTTATGCTCTGGCATTTGGTAGGACTTGCAGGAAATTTGATATTCTGAGAAAATACATGGTAAGAAATGATGGATGGGGGGGGGGTTGTTTTATATGGTCATAAATCCTGCCCAAGGTCACGGTCAGATTGTACCAACTTTTCTTTTTTCACTTTCCAGCACATTCTTCTGAGCCTTACAAGAAAAAGGAAAGCTTAGTTCTTCATTTTTGTAGAAATGCACAAGTCTCTTTGCATGACGTTGGCATGTGGGCTCTAGTTGTGTACAGTTATATTTAGACTTGCCACAATACAAATGTACATTTAGCCTTGAATAACATAAGGGAGTGTTTTGTTCTTGACTTTGGGTACATTAAAATGTGAATTCTTTCAGGAGGTATTTTTGTTGCACCCACCAGGTGTTTTAGTTAATCTGCTTTCTTTTCACAGCTGTCGCAGTATCTTGTGTATTGTGATTACTGTACACAGATAATGTTTGTTGTATTTGTTTTCCCCGCTTTTTAATTTTCATGTCTTCAGTGCATGCTGGAATTAGGCATTTTGTTATGAATATCCATTCAAACTGAAATATGTTCATAAAACTGAGGATGAATTGTGTTCTCCTCTTGTGCATAAAGATCGTGGGGTGCTGGAATGCCTCTAACTGTACACTATTAGGATTTAACTGCCATTTATCTGGTTCAGATATGATAGTGTTTCTGTTGGGTGGTTAGTTGCTTTAAGTAGATTTTGCCTTCAAAACAATCTTGGCAGGTCAGAGTTCCTGACATCTATTCATTGGCTTAAGAGATCTTCCTTTTGGTGGCAGGAAAGGTTATTGCTGATGCAAGACTGGGAAACGCACATTATCCCTGCCCTGATTAGCTCCATCACATGTTTGGCACAATAATTGAAATCCCCAGGTCAGGGATGGGAGAACTAGATGTAATGACTCATCCTCAGAGATATTTTACTGCGGTGTTATTGCAGCGACGGGAGCAATCATGACATTTTCTTTCTGTGGTTTAGACTATGGCAGGGCACCATCTAGCATGCTCCCTTCGGGACACGGTGACATCAGTGTCTGGGATACAGAAAATGCATTTGATGGTGCATGAAAATCGCTTCAGGGAGTTTCACCACTGGAGTGCCTGTTCTGTTTAAACTCTGAATCCTGCCCATGTATTCCCCATCTTAATCGAGTTAGAGGGATCTGTGGGATTGCGTCTAGACATGGCCAAAGCACCGGTGTTGTACAGGTGACAGAATGGTGAATGGTGTCCTTAGGTGCAAGGGGGTGGGGGGTGTCCCAGTAACCTACTTAGATTAACTAGCTGTTAGATCACAAACATGGCAGATTACAGCTAGTTTTAAGGTTTTATAGTTTGTGGTAAAGTAGAGACCCTGGTTTGGAGTGAGCTGGAAAGAAATTTGATATTCAGTTACTATAAAATACATCAGTAAACCGCAACTTAAATATTCAGCCACTTGACCAGTCTTTTTTTTATTATTATGTATTTAATTAAAGATTAAGGTAATCACATACTACAGTTCTTTCAGCCTAAAATCTTGTTAAATGTACTCCTCTCTCTTTGAAGGTGGTGGATCACTATGAGAACCCAAGGAATGTAGGGTCTCTGGACAAGAATGCAAAGAACGTGGGGACGGGTTTAGTGGGAGCCCCCGCCTGTGGGGATGTCATGAAATTACAGGTAACTCATTTTTTTTCTATTATGTTCTTTGACTGGATTTGTAATTATTTTTCAACCACAATCACACATTTTGCTATGTTCATGAATTAGCTTAGTTTTTCACCATGTATAATGAACATCAAATTATCCAGGTCTACTTATAGGATACTTCCTCTGTGAGCTTCAAATCTGCCTTGATTTCCATGGTCTCTATAAATGAACCAGTGAAGGCACTGAGTTAGTGCTTGTAATTTATATTTAAATGCAAAATATTTGGATTTTTAAGATTCTCAGGTCCATCAAGTCTCTCGTATTGAGTAGTGCCTGTTTGTATTCGTATACAGATCGAGGTCGACGACGACGGGAAGATTACTGATGCCAGGTTCAAAACGTTTGGCTGCGGGTCTGCGATTGCATCCAGTTCATTGGCAACGGAGTGGGTTAAGGGGAAATCGGTGAGTAATCCTATTTATTTATCCAGTTTTCCCCAGATGCACTTTTGAAATAGTAACTCCTTTGTTCGTGTTTGTCTTAGACTTCATTGCTTTTTCTTTTTTTTCCAGATTGACGAAGCCCTTCAGATTAAGAACACAGAGATTGCCCAAGAACTCAGCCTGCCGCCAGTCAAACTGCACTGCTCAAGTAAGTAGTGCTACTGTTGCCATTGTTCCTGTAGATTATAAAACCTATTATCTGTGTTCCCAGTAAAGGGTAAAGTGTACTTTTTAAAGATCAATATAAATAACATTGGGATAGTTTGCCCCAGAGGGTAGACTTGCAGACACCTTTGTAAATACTTGGAAGATATTTGTATTCTTTTGTCTGGTTTATAATCGGATGTCCCCCTTTGTTTAGAATGTGAACTCTTCAATCTTAATAGTTTGCATTATCTTGTTTTTTCCAGTGCTGGCAGAAGACGCTATAAAAGCCGCCCTCGCCGACTACAGACTGAAACAGCAGGACAATGACAAAACGGCAGCAGCCGCAGCAGCCAGCAATTAGACCAGGCTTCTGAAGAATCCCATGCAGAGATTTCTCATTCCAACATCTGACTAAGCCGTGCATTTTCCACAAAGGCCAACACAACATAGAACGTTTTACACAATCACTCTAGTATAACATGGAACGCACAATGTAATATAGCTCTACTGGAGATTGATGTGACGTTAAAGCCTTATTGTAGTCCAACTGCATAGCTGTGTTATTTTTTTAGTTTTTGTTTTCTGGTTGGTTGTTTTACAGCCAGTACTTTTTCTGATTTGTACTACTGTGTGATATGTATTAAAAATATATATATATTAAAAAAAAAAGAAAAAAAATTACACTGAAGAACACAAGCTCAAATCACAACATTACACACCCATAACAGGCAGCCAACACAATCATCAAATCATTAATTTGCATTTCAATTTGCATTCTAACATTTCTGTAATGGAAGAGGGGGAGGAAAAAAAACACCACTCAGCATTCTTACATTTTGAAGTCCTTTTTATTTGTGTATTTTGGCATTACAGTGCTCTGCTGGCTGAATGGTTGTAAAATACATCTGTATAAAACATAACAAAATGTGCAGTGTTTATAGAAACTTCATGGATGAGTGAAGCATAATAAAGATGTAATATCAATTGAAGTGAAAGGCTTTTGTTTACTTGCATCAAGAGTTGTGTTGGAATGGGGTGCTTTTTTTCTAGATCGGATCTCTAAAACTTTCATGCATAAAGATAAAGGGGAGGGAGTGGCTATTTTAAGACTTTTGGGATGCTTTAAAAGTCAGACCCAGTAGTCATGACTTGGCCACATGGAATACTTGGGATCAAAGTACAGAGAAGTGTAGTCACATTTTTTAACTTCTTTGGTTCAAGGCTGTTCTGCAGGAGCCACCCTCTGGTTCCTCCGTAGTGCTTGCTTCAGTAACGCCAGGACAGTCAGCAGCACGAGGAGCACCAGCACACACAGCACGGCCAGGACGGCTGTGACAGCCTGTTGGCTGAAAGGCCCTGGGTGTGTTGGAGGCTGGTCTTCACTGGTCTTCATCGTCAGGAATACTGGACCATTCAATTCCAAGTTGGTCACGTTTTCAACGTGATAGGAGTTTGTTACGTCCTCTGAACAGAGGGGAAGCCGCTGGGGAATTAGTTTGGCTGTGGTAATGGCTGGGGCTTCGGAAGGGACATTTGTACTTGTAGTCAGAGCTTGGCAGTCTGCATGGTTCATTCTGTCCAAAGTGTAACGTCTGGATGATGTTTCAGGTGTAGGGGTTTGATTAGAGTATGAGGCCACCTCAGAATGATCGTTTGTCACGTTGGCTGAGCTCTCGAGAGGTTTCGAGGTATCTGTAGAGACTCGAGAGTGACCCAGGGAAGCCTCTTCTCCTGTGTGATCTTTTTGTGAGGTATTATACAACACTGTGGTGTTGAGCAGGACTCTGTCATTTGACTCGAGTGCACTGGGGCACATGTCTACCACAGACAAAGTGAGAAGAGGACGTCTTTCCAAGTGAATGGGCAACGCGCACATTAGATGGGCAGCAATCTTCAACCTGCTGTTTAAAAGCCACCTGTAGAGGTATAAAATATCACACTCGCACCACCATGAATTGTCAGCCAACTCGACTGTTCTGAGCCTCGACAAGTTCTCAAAAGTTCTGTCTGGGATCTTTGTTAAGCAATTATTGTTTATTTTCAACACCTGCAGGTTCACTAAGCCAGAGAGAGCTTTGCGGCCCATGGTGGAGATGCAGTTATTCGCTAGGTTGAGCTGTATTAGAGAGGCTGGCAGAGAGTCGGGGATGGTGGCCAGTCTGTTATCTTTTAAACTCAAAATCTGCAGCTTCCTCAGCATCCTGAAGGCCCCGACTTGGATCACACTGATGCGGTTGTCCTCCAGGTCAAGTCTGGTCAGGTTGCCCAGCTTCCTCAGGCTGTTGGCTGTGAGGTAACTTATCCTATTGGCCTGCAGCAGTAAAGCTTCCAGGCTGGAAGGCAGACCTCGTGGGAAGTAGCTCAGTTGGTTGTGACTCAGACTGAGCTCCTGCAGCCTGGGGAAAGGGAGAAATGCGCGGTCCACATCGCAGAGCTGGTTTCGAGCTAGCGATAAGACGGAGAGGTTGAGTGGAAAGGATCGGGGGAGACGTCTCAAGGCCAGGTCCTCACAGAACACGGCTGAACCAGGGCTGGGGCAGCAGCAGCCTGCAGGGCACCCGGTGTTGGTGTGTGAAGCGCTGAGAATCAGTAACAGGGCACAGTGGCGCCCAAGCATGACTTACTGTGGGAGAAGGAAGAGGCACAGTCAAACAAAGGCAAAGGTGCGGCACAACTGTAGAAAAATTGGTTTGTTTATGCATGTATACAGATGTACACTTTAAACAACTTGATTCAATGTGCAATACAAAATAAGATCTTCATATTCAGGGTGAATATCATTTTCAGACATTACCCTGTACCTACCACACTATCTATACTCTCTAAAATGTTCAACAAAATTGTGCTGAATCGATTTTAAAAAATATGTATGAGTGAGTATCATATCATTGTAGATAGGAGACAGGAGAGACAGGCAATAAAATGGTGGGGTAGCATAATATGTCAGAAATTACATTGAGGTAGAAGAACTCAAATTAGATCCCAGTAACGGAACAGAATCTTTCTGGGTTAACCTTTTGAACAAGAGATCCGAAAGATTAGTGGTAGGAGTGTGTTACAGACTACCCAACTCAGATATTCAGCAAGATGTTGCACTGTACAGTGTAATCAGGACTGCATGTAGCAAGGATGTGTCTGTTATAATGGGGGATTTCAATTTCCCAAACATGGACTGGGAAAGCCCAGTTGGGACTACAGAAGCAGAAACAGAAATGGTTGAGATGGTAAATGGCTGCTTTCTAACTCAATTTGTCAGGGAACCAACCAGAGAGAGCGCATGCATTGACTTGATCTTTTCAAATGACCAGAGGGACACTAGTTAGAGAACCAATGGCAAACTGTGATCACAATATGGTTAGCTTTGAGGCTTTCTTTCAAAAAACAGGGACCAAGTCTAAAACGATGATCTACAATTTCAGAAAAGAAAACCTTGAAGGTATGAGGCGGCACTTAGAAGAGGTAGACTGGAGCACACTGGATACAGAGTCAGTTGAAAATGGATGGTTATATTTTAAGAATATACTGCTTGAGGCTCAGGAGCAATTTGTACCAAAACGTAGCAAATTGAGGACCAAAAAACATTGGCCAAAATGGTTTAATAGAAGTATGCAAAAAAATATCAAGAGAAAGAAATGTTGTATACCGCATACAAAAAGGATGGAGATTAAACAAAATACAAAGAATATGTTGAGCTGCAAAGAGATCTTAAGAAAGGGATCAGGAAAGCAAAGAGGGAAATAGAAAGAAACATAGCTCTTGGAGCTAAAAATAATGCAAAGAGCTTTTTTTTCAATAACAGCAAAAGGACATAAAGGAGGAAGTGAAACAGATAAAGGGCAAAAACTGAAGTATCTTGGAAAACAAACAAAATTAGGTTTTTACAAAAGAAAAAACAGATAACATGCCACAGGTTAACAATCAGTCCAGTCAAACCCTAAGAGAGATCAGCATAAATGAGGAGGAGGTACTAAAGGGACTCGCAGAATTGAAAACTGACAAATCACCTGGGCCAGGTGGTATATTTCCAACAGTACTTAAAGAAATGAGATAAATTATTTATAGGCCACTGACTAAAATATTCCAAATGACGTTTAAAACAGGGGATGTGCCAACTGACTGGAAGACAGCAAATGTCATACCCATCCACAAGAAAGAGGACAAAACTGAGCCAGGAAATTACAGTCTCACCTGTGTCACCTGTAAAATGTTGGAAAAAATTATTAGACAGAAAATAGAGGAGCATCTTAATGAAAACCATGTTCTTGGAGATAGTCAACATGGGTTTAGATGAGGCAGATCATGTCTTACTAATTTATTAGAATTTTTTGAACATGCAACTGCAGCTGTAGATCATGTGAAAGCATATGATATGATATACTTAGATTTCCAAAAAGCTTTTGATAAGGTTCCTCACCAAAGACTGATCCTCAAATTGGAAGCTGTAGGCATTCAGGGTAATGTAAGTAGATGGATTATGAACTGGTTGATGTCTAGGAAACAGAGGGTGTTGATTAGAGGAGTCGCTTCTAACTGGAGTGAGGTTGTTAGTGGAGTTCCACAGGGATCAGTACTAGGGCCTTTGCTTCTTATAATCTATATTAATGATCTGGACTCTGGGATAGTTAGCAAACTTATCAAATTTGCAGATGATACTAAAACAGGTGGCTCAGCAGATACAATCTTGGCAGCACAGGCTATTCAAAGGGACTTAGATAATATTCAGTTGTGGGCCGACACCTGGCAAATCAAATTCAATGTGGACAGGAGCAAGGTATTACATGTAGGTAATACAAATGTCCACTATAATTACACTATGGGAGGAACAGAACTAGATTAAGTAACGCATGAGAAAGACCTAGGAGTCTATGTGGACTCCTCACTTTCTCCATCCAAACAACGTGGGGAAGCAATAAAAAAGGCAAACAGGATGCTAGGGTATATTGTCAATAGTGTAGAATTGAGAACAAGGGCAGTAATGTTCAGACTGTACAATGCACTAGTTAGAGCTCATCTGGAAACTGTGTACAGTTCTGGGCTCCACACTTCAAGAAAGATATCGCTGCTGGCAGTTCAGAGGAGAGCAACCAGACTTATTCCAGGTCTGAAGAGAATGTCCTACTGAGAGACTGAGGAACTGAACCTTTTCACCCTGGAACAGAGGAGACTATGTGGGGACTTGATTCAAGTCTTCAAAATCATGAAAGGTATCGACCACATCAAACCAGAGGAGCTTTTCCAGATCAGCAGGGACACACGCACTCGGGGACACAAATGGAAATTGGGCTTCAAGGCATTCAAGACAGAAAACAGGAGACACTTCTTTACACAGAGAGGTGTCACAATCTGAACAAACTCCCCAGCGATGTGGATGAAGCTGATAATGTGGGAACATTTAAAAATAGACTGGATAGGATCTTTGGATCACTTAGTTATTAATGGACACAAAACGAGCACGATGGGTCGAATTGTACACTTTCTTATGTTCTTATGTTCTTACATTGGGAGACGCATGATAATTACATTTTTTAATTTACATTGCAGTTCTGGTCAGAATTATCTGTACTAATTCAACATGCATCAAAGGTAATCACGTCTCAAATAAACTCCAGGGAACAGTGAACAAATAAAAACATGCAACGCTGGTTTAAAAAAACATTACATACCATTTCTGTTTATGCAGGAAAGAAGCTCTTCTCATCCCCAGTATATAATTATCTTGAAACATCGGGATATCTGACGTTCACACAGCCCAGTTGGCGTCTGTGATGCTTTACAGAAAGCGCTGGGTCTGTGCAAATTGCAAGCAGCAAGTCATCAAAGTTTAATGTGATCTTAAGGTGTTCCATTACTTGTTTGTGTCTTTGCTATCTGTATAAATTGAACTCTTTTGTCCCAACACAAGAGCAGGGAAAGTGTTGCTCAGTCTGAAAATATCAAAAGCTTTGGTTTTCTAAAAGGTGACTGCATTTTAAAACACCAGTTTTCATTAGGAAATGTGCCACTTTTGTGCTTGATTTTTATTGTGTTTTCTTTGTACTGTTCTGGGATCATAGTTTTATCATTGAATTAGATTTGAAAACCTACATGAGCTTTAGTGGAAACAGGCTCATATCACTTGAGCTGTAGTTTCCCCAAAATGCTGATTCCAAGGAAGCAGGTGGGGAGTTGTATATTTCAGAATTATTTAGCACTTCACTGACATATGGTGATGAAATCTGACACTGAAACATGGCAGCTTGAAGTCCTTTGGTTTCCACTGACAGAGTGATCTGCACATTGCCTCATGACTTGTCACTTTTCATCTCTGATGTATTGCTCTTTAAGAAAACAACCTCCTTTAGGATTTCTGTTGAGAAGAATTAAACATTAAACAAAAATCTCTTAGTCTGGCTCAGTGAAACATTCTTTTTAGTTTTTTGTTTAGTCTTTGATAAAGATCACATTTTTTACTTTTTCATTTAAAAAAAAAAATTAAATACCATAGTGTTGAGCAATGTGTTACATGCTCTGCGTTGCAATGCACTTACTTTCGAAAGCCTTCTTGGAAAGGCTGTTTCAGGGTATTTATCTAGTTTTAAATTTGCCTTCTAATGCAACACCTAAAGAATCCACAAGGTGACGAAATTGAGCTATGCACAACATGTACAGCACACACACCTTTATGTAGTTAGATATATATATATATATATATATATATATATATATATATATATATATATATATATATATATATATATATGTAATGATGTAATATTGTTGACATTGAAGATGATGGATGCATGGTATAAACACAGGGAAAGCATGGGTATAGTGTGATATTAAAAAGCTTTCATAAGGGGCACTTTCAAATCCAAATTAATTATTCTGTCATTGCTAAATTTCTCTTTCAATACAATTCAAACAATACTTTTATTTGAATTTATCTGAATTACTCTTCTGTTTTGAAACAACTGTTCAGGAAAATCCTGAACTGGAAAACAACTGCAGTGTTTCTGATAACAGAAGCATTAATGTGCCACAGAAATGACAGTGTGCCAATAACAGCTGATCCTCTGGAATGTAAAAATGTGTTTTGGAAATCTGCTTGAGACAAAGACTTGCCATGCAAACAAACTGTATTGGATTTGCATTGAAGGGAAATTGGCTTTTCTTTAAAAAGAAATAAAAAGATTAGATAAACTGTTTAATGACCTTATTTTAACCTTTGCCATCAACTACACTTGAAAACAATCACAATTAGATAATTAAACACACACAAGAAGAAATGTAGTTCTGGAAAGTACATTACACAAATCAGTTAAACAATAAGTTATTCAGCTCTGTGCTTGTTCAATTTCAATGTCCACCATTCCATGTAATTACCTGCTGAAATATTTATACAATTTTGAAACATTGCCAAGATTTCAGACCTTGGCATCAGTGTATTCATTGGATTTGTTCAGTGCCAGCCTGCCTCTTGATGCCAGTCACTGTGGTGCCAAGTCATGGTTAGTTTTTTCCCATGTAGGTACATAGTTTTCTGAAGTCGGGCATCTTGTCAGTTAAAAGTCAGCAAACAGCTATAAACACCAGCCTGAACATGAGCATGAAAGTGGTAGTGTTACAAAGTGCCCAGGAGAAATTATGAGTTGTTTTCTGCTTCTTTTGCAAATAAGAACTTTTAATCATAAGTTGTTGTTGTTTTATTGCTACAATATTCTTCTTGTAGAAAATGTGGTTTGGTTTCAGAGTCTTGCACGCATTACAATATTCAAGGATTTTAAGCACAGCTGCAAATATCATGCAGTGTCAGTCTAACAGATGTTCTCTTCGACCTGAGCCATATACACAAACTGGGCTTTAATAAGTGGTCTACCTTGCCTGTCACTCTCCCTGGGCACCACACAGCACATACTAAACCAGAGCTACGATGGCTTTGACTGGCAGAGTGCAGAGAGGATCTGTTCTGTTCTGAACCTCCTGTTAAAGCATTTTCCTGAATCACGGGACAATAAAATCAGTTAGTAGGATCCAGCACAGAGAAACAGTTGTGCTGTTCAAGGAATACAATTTTTGTGTAGAGTAGACTACAGACTGACACACAGTCCCTGCTTCTCCCTCCTGGCAGGGTTTTTGATCGGTGGTGACAATTATTGGAAATAATTCCCATATGAACTAAAGCAAATGAAATGCATGCCCACCTCTCTTTTAATAACCCACTTTTTCACTAAAGAATTCAACCTTTCGTGTATTTTTTCTGTAATACATCTGTAGGAATCAAACTATCCACAAACCTAAACAAACAGACAGATGTTCCTAAAAATATTTGTATATATTAATCTGCATTGTACATTTTCAGGGTTACAGTTCCAGTCCAAAGGCATCACAGTCATCCGACATCATGTCATAAGGGGCCAAATATGTTCTGAAAAAATAAAGTTTGAACTTTGACACTTTAGTATGTCTTGTCTTGCCTTATAACCGCTTTCAGATTGAAGATAGATTCACACTTAGTATTGAACATGTATGGGAAACCATAAGTGGTCTATTTGAAAACATCCTTGATTTTGACCTTTGACCTCTCATTTCAGCTCAAATGGAAGATTTTACCACTCTTAGCTCTATAACGCCTCACAGAGATGAGAAAGACCCACGGTCTACAGTGAGGGAAAAAAGTATTTGATTCCCTGCTGATTTTGTACGTTTGCCCACTGACAAAGAAATGATCAGTCTATAATTTTAATGGTAGGTGTATTTTAACAGTGAGAGACAGAATAACAACAAAAAAATCCAGAAAAACACATTTCAGAAAAGTTATAGTTGATTTGAATGTTAATGAAGGAAATAAGTATTTGACCCCTTCGACTTAGTACTTGGTGGCAAAACCCTTGTTGGCAATCACAGAGGTCAGACGTTTCTTGTAGTTGGCCACCAGGTTTGCACACATCTCAGGAGGGATTTTGTCCCACTCCTCTTTGCAGATCCTCTCCAAGTCATTAAGGTTTCGAGGCTGACGTTTGGCAACTCGGACCTTCAGCTCCCTCCACAGATTTTCTATGGGATTAAGGTCTGGAGACTGGCTAGGCCACTCCAGGACCTTAATGTGCTTCTTCTTGAGCCACTCCTTTGTTGCCTTGGCTGTGTGTTTTGGGTCATTGTCATGCTGGAATACCCATCCACGACCCATTTTCAATGCCCTGGCTGAGGGAAGGAGGTTCTCACCCAAGATTTGACGGTACATGGCCCCGTCCATCGTCCCTTTGATGCGGTGCAGTTGTCCTGTCCCCTTAGCAGAAAAACACCCCCAAAGCATAATGTTTCCACCTCCATGTTTGACGGTGGGGATGGTGTTCTTGGGGTCATTCCTCCTCCTCCAAACACAGCGAGTTGAGTTGATGCCAAAGAGCTCGATTTTGGTCTCATCTGACCACAACACTTTCACCCAGTTCTCCTCTGAATCATTCAGATGCTCATTGGCAAACTTCAGACGGGCCTGTACATGTGCTTTCTTGAGGAGGGGGACCTTGCGGGCGCTGCAGGATTTCAGTCCTTCACGGCGTAGTGTTACCAATTGTTTTCTTGGTGACTATGGTCCCAGCTGCCTTGAGATCATTAACAAGATCCTCCTGTGTAGTTCTGGGCTGATTCCTCACCGTTCTCATGATCATTGAAACTCCACGAGGTGAGATCTTGCATGGAGCCCCAGACCGAGGGAGACTGACAGTTATTTTGTGTTTCTTCCATTTGCGAATAATCACACCAACTGTTGTCACCTTCTCACCAAGCTGCTTGGCGATGGTCTTGTAGCCCATTCCAGCCTTGTGTAGGTCTACAGTCTTGTCCCAGACATCCTTGGACAGCTCTTTGGTCTTGGCCATGGTGGAGAGTTTGGAATCTGATTGATTGATTGCTTCTGTGGACAGGTGTCTTTTATACAGGTAACGAGCTGAGATTAGGAGCACTCCCTTTAAGAGAGTGCTCCGAATCTCAGCTTGTTACCTGTATAAAAGACACCTGGGAGCCAGAAATCTTGCTGATTGATAGGGGATCAAATACTTATTTCCCTCATTAACATGCAAATCAATTTATAACTTTTTTGAAATGCAAAGCTCAAACCTGCTATCTGACTTCAGATTTGTAATGAACATCATAAGTTTACTGCTAACATAGTCCAAGCACCTTAATCTTGACCTCTGACCTCACCTCACCAAGGTCAATCAGTGCTTATAATTGTTTATATTGCCCTAAAGAGTGTTCATAGGCTACTGAATGCTATAGAACTCAGATAGGAACTCATATGAGGTCTGTTAAAAAATGTCCTCCATTGTGACCTTTGACCTTTCCTTAAGGTCAAAGTGAGAACTGGCTCATAACTCCTTACAGAGTGCAGTTAGGCTCATACTTACAATGGAACACATATAGGAACCCGTGTATTTGAAAATGCCCTTTCTGCTGACCTTTGAACTTCCTGTCCACAAAAAACAATTTTGCAGATGCTGGCTTTCATCAGCAATTGTGTACCTGGCATGGGCGCGATTTTGTCCAATAATACTTCTGCTCCTGGGAATGGTAACGTCACAGAGTCTGATTTGCAAGGTGAGGAGAAAGAATTCAGATTCCTCAGGCGATCCAATCCACATGCAGGTCTCCCCTCCTCATCAGTCTAAACCAACATCAGTGCAGTGAGTCATGTGACCACAAGAAGGCACTCTCACACTCTCATGACTGGCCCAACCATCCATTCATGAAGGAAAATTTATGAAAAACACAAGCCTGCTGCTATCTGGTCATTACTGCCACCTTGAGAGCCTGCTGTTCATATTTCACAAACCCACTGCACTGCACAGCACAGTGCATGAGGGTACAGGGGTATTAGTCTGAAGAGTTATCAGAAAAAATGTATTAAATGATCTCCACATTTAAAATAAAGCAATTTGGTGGCGGGGGTAGTGATGCATCTGGAAGCAGACCGACAACATTATGATTTCCATTATGCTGGGGACGAGATTCTGGTCAGTGTTGTACAGCTGTGCATGTGGATGAGTGTATTAATGTGTCACACTGTGCCAATGTTTTGCTACAGCTGTTGTTGTTTATGATATTGGTTTCAAATATTTGTAGAAAGAAAAAAAAATGCCCTCATTGCGATGCTTAAAAATCCTTCAGTCAATCAGTATAGATCCGCCTGGATACTATAGATCCGTATGGAGGTGTTAAAAGGGAATACACGTGAAAGCCTGTTTGAATCTCTAATGGTGTGTTCTTGATGGAGAACGTTGTGGCTGTGGCTTTAATGGGCCACACAAAGAGTACAGGAAACATTCAAATTCAAAGTCAGACACTTCAGGAGTGTATTACAGAGGAAGTACCAGCCTCCCTCAGTCCACAGACACATCGCAGACATGGAGGGTCTTGGCAGAGCTGCGGTGTGGCCCCTGCTCTCCCTCCTCACTCTGGGGACACATGGCCAGTCAGGTAAGGGAAGGAGATGCCCAGCAATCAAAGGGGGATTGGCTGGACTAATAATTTAACAATATTTTTTTGAATGTAAGATTATATATTTTCTTAAAGCAGTAGTAGTAGTAATTTACATAACACATATATATTTTCTCAATCAATGCCACATAGCAACTTTTGACAACAGTTTCCTACATAGATCTGATGACAGTTAATGCAAAGATAGATGATCTAGACTGAGATTTTGTTCAGTGTCTTATCGATTTGATGAGATGCTTGATGCCCCTTTCAAAGCTTAGATTTAAGTGCAGCTGTGTTACTGGGCTACTGGTTTCTTTATTTCTGAACAGAAAGAGGAAGCTGCGGGAAACACAGGACCAGAGGTTTTAGGTAATGTGCAGATGTGCTTTCGAAAAATGTGGACAGAGGAAGAAGGATTGAGAAAGAAAGATTGATTGTTCTTACTTAGCGATAAATAATCCACAGACAGAATGCTGTGCAAAACGGCAATTTGATTGAAGACAATTATTATTGAGTACAAAACGACAAAATCTCCAAAGAGAGAGAGGGAGGAAGATATATGATGCAATGAGAAGGAAGAGAGGCAGGAAGGGGCAGTTACACCACAGAGTGCAGGAAATAAATTGATGGAAAGGTTTAAAAAGCAGTGGCAGCGCAGCAATGATGTTTAACCTCCTCACTGCACCTCCACAGGGCCAGTCAAGTACACTGCAACTGTGGGAGGACAGGTTTACCTGGACTGCGGCACCTCAGGGTATACTGGACCGTCACTAGGGGTGGTCGTCAATACCATGTGACCAGAGAAGTGGATGGAGCTGTACTTAAAAAAAATTAATGATCCACAGAACAGATTCACAGTGCTCAGAAATGACTCCCTTCTGATCAGGGCTGTACAGCCTGGCGACGCCGGACGGTTCTTCTGTAACCAGAGACACGTGGCCGATTTAGAGGTGGTGAGAGGTGAGTGGCTGGACCAATATCTCAATAATGGCACATATTTTGTAAAGGGTTTGGGTTAATAAAAAACTAAATGAATAAAATAGTTCTTGTATAATAACTGAAAGTGTTGAGCTCCAGTGACGACACTTAGTACAACTGACACAACCTGTCTTTGATCTTAGATATTGCGGTAAAACAAATATGCACATCTGAAGGTCATGGGTGTCAGGGAATAAGGTTAAGGGGATTGAGGTAGAAGGGGTATAGGACTGGACTCAAACTGAGATATCATCTTTCGCCTGTAGATAAAGCGGGGGATGAATCTTCTGGAGGGACCGCTGGAGGAAGGAGGACAACTGGTAAGAATTGCCCTTTTCCGTGCTTTCTCAGACCTGTGCAATAGCACATAAGAACATAAGAAAGTGTTCAATCGAGAGGAGGCCATTCGCCCCATTGTGCTCCTTTTGGTGTCCATTAATAACTAAGTGATCCAAGGATCCTATAAACTGCCTGTAATCTGTCTGTAACTCTTTACTTTCCTGGGGTGGGACACAACGTCAGACACAGTGGCTCTTGATAAAATGTACAGGTTTATTTCATTTTCTTGTGGTATTTAGATGCACTTCTGTCATACCCAGCACTCCGCAAGGCCGCCAGCAATTGTGTGAACACTTTTATTAAATAGTTTTGTTCCATTTATCTGTCACTGGGTATTTTCATTTGCCCACAGCATGGCCAATTCCCAGATTCATGCCGACACCACAGCGCTTGCTATTTTTATTTACAGTCGATGCGTGACCCTTGCCCCTTGATGTTTGTTCTTGCATAAACCTGTTTCTTTCACATGAACTTGTTTCAACTCAAAGTGAGCACTTCGTCCCGGGTTGGCAGTCTCAGCCCTGGTCTCTATCAGGGGTGAGTTCACCCCGGCTTCAGAGTTTTATCTCGGGTTGAAAATGACAATATGAACGAGCTTTATTTTCAACTCTAGTTTGAAAGCTGCTTTTTTCTACCCCACATGTCCTTTAGGTCCAAGCTTCCTCACAGTCTACACCTCCTTCATAGCCTGTGGCCTGATTGCAATGATCTCTGCGGTGATTGTGACTGAGATAAAGAGCAGACAGAGGGGAGAGCCAGTGGAGCTGCCACAGGGACACAGTCATCAGACATCATAGTTCATCTCCTCCTGATGCGAAACTACCTTGATATTCATTGACCATCTACACCTGCTCATTATTATTATTTCTTTCTTAGCAGACTTAGTTTTCACAAGTGTAGCCCATGGGTGGTGTGTGTTTGAGACAGCACCCCCTACGGGATCCCGATCCCGACCCGATGCCATCCTTTATTATCCCAATTGGGAAACTCTCAATACTATGGTGTATGCGCAGCAAGTCCCTTCAAATAAATGAAGTAATCCAAAATGCAGTTTAATGTGTTTTTATTACAGTAAAACTAAAAGTATAAGTGAAGTACATGACAAGAACTAATAACACACGTTTGTGCTGTAATTAGTCCGTGGTGAAAAAGCTGTCATCTGCAGTTCAGCTGTGACCTGCCCTTTATCTGTACAATACAAAAGTACTTAAGTAGAATTCATGATGATAATAATAACAGTAACAGTAAAATAATAAAACAGAAAGTGACTGTCCAGAGGTGATTTAAAAAGAGGAAGTTTAGAGACTCAGTCCACAGATACATCGTAGGCATGGAGGGTCTCGGCAGAGCTGCGGTGTGCCTGGAAACACAGAGTTTTCACCCTTTGAAATAAAAAATGAGCCTTAGTGGAAAGAGGCTCATAGACCGTGAGCTGTAGCAGTGTTATCGACTTTCCCCAAAATGCTGATTCCAAGGAAGCAGGTGGGGAGTCGTATATTTCTGAATTATTTAGCACTTCACTGACAGGGTGATGAAATCTGACACTGAAACATGGCAGCTTGAAGTCCTTTGGTTTCCACTGACAGAGTGATCTGCACATTGCCTCATGACTTGTCACTTTTCATCTCTGATGATTGGCTCTTCAAGAAAACAACTTCCTTTAGGATTTCTGTTGGGAAGAATTAAACATTAAACAAACATTGAGCAGTCTGGCTCAGTGAAACAGTTTTGTTCTTGTTTAGTCTTTGATAAAGATCAAATGTTTTGTTTTTGCTTTTTTATATAAATACAATAGTGTTGAGCAATATTCTGTTTTGCAATCCACTTCCTTTCAAAACCACATTGTTGGAAAGGCTGTTTCAGGGTATTTATGTAGTTTTAAATCCGCCTTCGCAACACCTAATTAACCCACAAGATGGCGAAATTGAGTTTTGCACAACATGAGCAATGTGACAGTATATACAGCTCTGGAAAAAATGAAGAGACCACTCCAAGTTCAGAAATCAATGTTAAGTGTTCTCTTAATTTTTTCCAGAGCTGTATATATACATAACCCCACCAATTGCTCTCTCTCTCTCTATATAGGTAATGTAATGATGTCATATTTTTGACGTTGAAGATGATGGATGCATGGTATACATTTTGGGAAAGCATGGGTAAATTGAGCAAAATTTAGTTTTGCACACCATGTACAGTACACACACACACACACACACACACACACACACACAGACATCTAGCTATCTATGTATCTATTTATATATATAGTTGATGAAATGATGTAATACTGTTGACATTGAAGATGATGGATGCATGGTATAAACACAGGGAAAGCATGGGTATAGTGTGATATTAAAAAGCTTTCATAAGGGGCACTTTCAAATCCAAATTAATTATTCTGTCATTGCTAAATTTCTCTTTCAATACAATTCAAACAATACTTTTACTTGAATTTATCTGAATTACTCTTCTGTTTTGAAACAACTGTTCAGGAAAATCCTGAACTGGAAAACAACTGCAGTGTTTCTGATAACAGAAGCATTAATGTGCCACAGAAATGACAGTGTGCCAATAACAGCTGATCCTCTGGAATGTAAAAATGTGTTTTGGAAATCTGCTTGAGACAAAGACTTGCCATGCAAACAAACTGTATTGGATTTGCATTGAAGGGAAATTGGCTTTTCTTTAAAAAGAAATAAAAAGATTAGATAAACTGTTTAATGACCTTATTTTAACCTTTGCCATCAACTACACTTGAAAACAATCACAATTAGATAATTAAACACACACAAGAAGAAACGTAGTTCTGGAAAGTACATTACACAAATCAGTTAAACAATAAGTTATTCAGCTCTGTGCTTGTTCAATTTCAATGTCCACCATTCCATGTAATTACCTGCTGAAATATTTATACAATTTTGAAACATTGCCAAGATTTCAGACCTTGGCATCAGTGTATTCATTGGATTTGTTCAGTGCCAGCCTGCCTCTTGATGCCAGTCACTGTGGTGCCAAGTCATGGTTAGTTTTTTCCCATGTAGGTACATAGTTTTCTGAAGTCGGGCATCTTGTCAGTTAAAAGTCAGCAAACAGCTATAAACACCAGCCTGAACATGAGCATGAAAGTGGTAGTGTTACAAAGTGGCTTTCTGCTTCTTTTGCAAATATGACAAAGGTGTTTCACCGCTGTCACCATCTTTAACTGATTGTTTTTGTTGTTGTTTTTTAACTCACTTTTAATATGATTAAATCTTTATATATATTTTTATGGCTGCAGAGTGACCTGCAAGCCTGAAAGGAAACAAGAGGATGTTTTAGTTTATTTTGTTTGTTTGCAGCTTTAAAAAAAGACCTGAAAAGGAAGAAAACTCCTTACAGTATATTTACACTGTTCAGCATTATAAAGGCATTACTTTGTTATAATTTCGGCAACATAAGGAACTGGTATCACTCTTCCTCCACACACTATTTTTAATGGCATTTCCATAGTCAAGTCTTTCAAGTTGCTCCTCAGCGCTCACTTCTCTGAATCACTGCCTTTTCCAAAATAGCTGCCACAGACTTTAAATAGTTGTTTTCTGACAGCTGGTTTTGCTTAATTCTCCATTAACATTGTCAGTGCAGCACAATGTCTGCAGTACCACAGGACGTGCTCAGTGGATTAGGCCAAGCATGCCGAAGTCTACTGGTTGTCTCCTGATGAATAAGTAGATCACTCTTTCTCCTTCACTTCTCAATCACACACACAACTCGGCCCCTGTATGTTGTTCACTTTGTATTGTACAGCAAAAGTCAGTCACAGATGGGATTATTTCAGCTCCACTCTCCTGCATTATACAATATGCAGTGCTCTCACCTGTCACTGCTTTAACACCTATGATACTGGCCTGTTGGCTTCAAAATTATTAATTCTTTTTTTATCTCTGTTTAAGAGGGGGAATAAAAGCCAAATAAACTGATTAATCATTCTTTAAAACTGCACCTAATGTATGACTTACTCCCACTACTCCTCACCTGAAGCTGAGCCCAGTTATCAGTGTGGCAGACTGAGGGGGAGCGTGTGGAAAAGAGGGCCTTCATTCGTAACTCTGTAAGGAATGAAACAGGAAATAGTCAAGAGAGCTGCTGCAGTCAAGGGGTGCAGGGAGGATAGATATAACAGCACTTTCTTTGAAGGCAACATATCTGAATGGTGAGGGAGAGGGTGAGTTCATAGGGGCTCCTCCAGAAGTCAGGCAACTGATTAAATAATATTCTGTTGATTTCCTAATCCAGTTCTGTTTTGCCAGTGTATGGTAGCACTGTTGGCACATTAGTCACTCCCACTCACTCGTCTCCCTTGAAGCCAGCTGTAGGAGCAGAAGAACCAGGACCAGTGAGGTTCAGTGTGAACTGGTGGTAAGAGAGATTACACTATGTAACAATTTTTCTTCCTGGGTAGTAAGTGTTATTTCCTAATTGCTTATGCCTCAAAAGTATAGAAAATGGCTATTATTCCCCACAGACCAAGACAGCGATATTTTTAAATATATTTGAGAAAACGGGTGAATCTGGTCTTTTCGTTCATATAAAATCAGAATAAAACAACATATGAATCCAAATGAACATGTATTTACACTAAAGTAATACAAAAATGACTACAAAAGTTTTAGAAGTGAGTAGTTTTTCGAGATTTTACGATTATACTGTAAATCATTTTCACGAATCAGCCCCCAAATGTAGTCTCTCATCATGTTCTTGTTATACTGTCCTTGGTAGTGGTAGCGGCGTTCAAAGTCCAGTATATCCTGGTGGAAGCGCTCGCCTTGCTCCTCCGAGTACTCTCCCATGTTCTCCTTGAATTTATCAAGATGAGCATCAAGGATATGGACTTTGAGGGACATCCTACAGCCCATTGTGCCGTAGTTCTCCACCAGAGTCTCAACCAGCTCCACATAGTTTTCGGCCTTGTGATTGCCCAGGAAGCCCCGAACAACTGCGACAAAGCTGTTCCAAGCCGCTTCTTGGGGAATTCATTGCACTCCAGGATCTTCTTTATCTGTGGTCCAATGAAGACACCGGCTTTGACCTTTGCCTCTCACAGCTTAGGGAAGAAGTCTTGAAGGTACTTGAAGGCTGCTGACTCCTTATCTTATCAAATTGTTTCATAAGGCCCAATTTGATGGCATCAGCACCTTCCGGGGGTCCACCAGTGGCTCCCTCTTGACGTTGTTCCTCCCCACAGAGAACTCAGTCCGCTGTGGCCAGTCGCCTTGCTGGACGCCTTGAAGTATGATGAGTATGGCTGGGAGGTCATAGGAGACTTCAAAATGGTGGCATTCCTGATCGGTCTCCAAGGTGGTTTTACCAAGTTTCCCTGCTATCTTTGCTTTTGGGACAGCAGGGACACCAAGGCGCACTACCACAGGCGGGACTGCGTATTTATTTATATATATTTATTTATTCCAGCTGATTACCCTCCATAGACCAATAGACAGTAATCTATTTACTGCATAATGTTTTTCCAACAGTATCCGAAGACATTTTATCAGGATAGTTGGGGAGGATGCACTTCAGGAACGCCATCCAGCTGGTCTTCAAGGATCGTAGCCACAGTGATATGTTCGGTGCAGTAAAGTACAGTACGCAGTATAGTAGAGTGCATTGCAGTATAGTGCAGTATTGTGCTGTGCATTATAGTACAGTAAGAAGAACTACAGTGCAATAGTGCACTGTGGGAGACAGTGCTCAACTTTAGAAAGAAGCCATTCTCAATTTATAACAAAACCAACATGCAAATACAATAATTTCACTTGCTCCACTAATTCAATTCACTTTATAAAAGTATGTGTTTATTTTTTCCGTTTTGCAGGACACACTGCAGGCCTCAAATGACACAGAGAATGTATTTGAAGAGGCCAAGCATCCTTCCTCTTTGGATACTGTGATCTCTGCATTTTAAAGGAAGTTTAAACTCAGCGTGTCGTTCTTTCTTTTGTGTGTGTTACAAATTAAAATAGCAGAGCCTTTTTTTGGTGTGTGTGTGGGTGTGTGTGGGTGTGTGTGTTTGCTTGCTTTAAGGAAAAAATAAAGCTATAGCTGAGTAATAAGAATCCATTTTGTAGGAATCTATGCAGCAAATTGCCCAAAAAGTCTTGCTTCTGTGGTGTTCAAAATATAAAAAAATATAGCATTTTGTCAGGGTATAATCTTACAGTTTGAATCCCTTCAAAGTTGCTCTGTCAAACCAGTAATTTATTTTTCTTGGATCTCATAGGAAGGTCTTTTGATTCCTGTAGTTATAAAAAAGTGGAAAGTGGAAAAGCATTAAGGTTGACTTACACGATACACACTCCAATTTCGAGTGTGTATTTTTACTCAGCTCAGGGTTGAACTGTAATTTAAGGCCAATTAAGTCCATGATTGCCAGTGTTCTGTATTTGTAAGACAAACTTCTAATTTGGGGTCTGCGTGGTCTTTCATGTTTTATAAATACGGATGGGCATTCTTTGATATTTTTATTTCATGGGGCAAATACACGATGAAGTCTGGAAGCCCATGTACACTATATGCTCGGCTTTTCACATCTAGACTGACCTCAAACAAGAACTAAATTATTATTAATTTTGAACACTTAAATCTACATCTCTTGTTCAACACACACACATATATATATCAAAATAATCTAGACTCACAGCACATGTTGCCCTCCAACATTCACTCACATGGCTGTCCCGTCTCTTACGGTATTTGTTTAACTAAGGAAGCCAGCAGAGACGAGTCGTGATTCTTGTGAGGTACTTCGTCTTAAAACGGGGGCAAGAAAAGGCATTCTTTCACAGATGGAAAATAAATCTCTCATAGGTAAAGTATGAACCATGTTTCACTAGGAATGCACAGATAAATATTTACACAGTGAACTGCAGTATTTCTGTGACGCTCATCCCATTCCTCTGGACAGAAAACTGAAAGCAGAGGTACTTACATCTTGGTGGCTTTGACATCACGGATAATCTATTTTAGGCTGACATTCCATGCACGGAGTGATTGCAGACGCCCTAATGCGCAATATAGTGCATTGTCAGACGGAGAAGCTACCATGTATCTTATTGCATTACATTATGCTGTCTCCTGCAATTTGTTAGACCAGCAACCTACACCCTGTAACTCGTTTACCTGTGACTTCTGGGCAATACTTCTGCCATTGTGTTATTTACTGTATGTTGCTTTTGTTAAAGATGTGAGGCAAATATCAATGAATAAATAAATATGTTTATTTTAATTGTTTAAGTTCTGTGTTTCTTTAGAAGTGCTACAGTAATGTGAGTTTGTATTATTTCTTTAAAAAAGCAGCACATATTTTATAATCTGAAAATGAATTGTAGTCTATTATAGAGGGTCGTTGTTCCCTTTTGATAGTAAAATTAAAAGACAAAAAAAGGTTTTGACATTTGTTGGCCGATATTAGCGAGAGTATTCTAGAAAGTAAAAGATCAGCATTTCTCATTGGAAGCTGCAAATAATGAAGTACTGTATTTCTTAATGTTTTGGAGTGAATACATTTTTGTGGGGGAGAAAAACTGCACACAAGAGTAACAGGAAAGAAATAAAAACCGTTTGACATAATGGGACATTTTAAATTTACCTTCTGTGCCTCTCTCTCTCCCCCTCTCTCTCTCTTTCTCTCTCTCTCGCTCCAAGTTGTATTGAAGTTGTTCAGCGAGAATTTGGTTCCATCCAAAGAAAACTGAAATAAAGTCCCAAACTGTCAATTTTGTGCTACTGTACCGTGAAAAAAAAGGAATAAAGAAGTCTATAATTTCAGTTATATTTATAACATTCATTACACATAGTCTATGACTGTTTTGGGAATGTATACACACTTCTATGTGTTTAAAAATGAATATTTAGAAAAGTATTTTTTATGGTCTTCATTATACTGCCTGCCGAGCTTTGTATTTAGTATTTCAGGAAAGCTAAATATGTTGTTTTTGTTTGTGTGTGTGTGTTTTTTTGTTGTTGTCGCAGGTTTTTTTTTTAAATCTTAATTACTGTCTCTTTAGACCTCATATTCTTCTGCAATACAATGTCTCTGGGTTAGTAAAAGAATCCAGATGGACAGGGCGGAGAAGTCAAATAAAAACAATCAGTGGCACTGGACTGAGACAGTGTGCAAACTGTAGTACGGTAGCTATAGCTGTACTATAGATGAGTTTGAATTGCTCAAAACTTAAATATAATTTAAAAGATGGGTTAGAGGGGAAAAAATAATAATACAGCCACTGCAACTGATGTATACCTCGAAGTCCTTGTCTGCATTATCAAATTGTACCCTTCCCAGTAGCTTTTTTTAAACAATGCAATTACTTTCGTTTTTTTTCTTATTGTATGTAAACTGTGAAACATCATAAATAATTCCTTACACACAATCAAACCCCATCATTAACTCATTAAATTGAGCTTGGTGGCATTGCCTGCTGTTGTTTTGTGTGGGGTTTTACTTTTGCACCATTGGACCATCTAAACATCAAGCCCAGCATAATTGTCTGTCATATCCAACCTTTATCGTACCATATGGAGCCCTCACCTCA
Source organism: Amia ocellicauda (assembly GCF_036373705.1). Lineage (NCBI taxonomy): Eukaryota > Metazoa > Chordata > Actinopteri > Amiiformes > Amiidae > Amia > Amia ocellicauda. Next base: position 19,480,604 of record NC_089866.1, on the reverse strand, counting down.
AATAGTGAATGCTTTTAGCCTTATGTGTGAGTAGATAATCCTCAGAAAGGAGCATACATGTTCTTAAATGAGAAGAAACGGTTAATACAGAGCAGACCCCTCAAAGGACCATTATCTGTTCAGGATGTATTTAGGACTTTGAGAATATTTGGGAAGGCAATCTGGAATGTGCAGCTGGCAAAACAAAATGACTTCTACAGGTCTCTGATTCATGTAGAGTAGCAGAGCTCTGGAAAAAAGAAAAAAAATAAGAAAAGCATGATTTTAAGAAAGCCCTGGGGGAGGCCTGGAACCAGCCCAGTGTTTTTGTTGGGCAGATTTCCTGGTTTTCATGAGAGCTGATGCCATTTTGCTGCAGAACGCATTTGCGTGAGCCTGTGGTTAGAGAAGAAGGAACCGAACAGCCAAAAGACGATGATGATCACTTTTTGGGAACATGTACATTCGCCATTTAAGGCTGTTTCTACGACAATGCACAAATACTGCTCGGTGGAATTTTAAAGAGCTTCAAGTTGAATCCAGTTAAAAACGACATCCGAAATATGTGCAGAAACATATTTCCTACCTCCTGCTGCTTTCAATTATCTTCAAAAAGCACCATTCTTATTCTCCTTCCTTATTTGGTATACATTGATAGATCTTCATAGGAAGTGAAGGGAAGTATTACTTCATATACCTTATGTTGTTAGATGTTATACATATGTGCCTGGCTCACTCACACAAAAAGGAAAAGAAAGCCATCCCAGCAAAATAGTGGATGCTTTCAATTCGTGGATAAGAAAATAATGTTATAGTCACATGTTCAAGTGGGTAGAATATTGGCCAAAAACAATTGAATGCAGACTGCTTGCGTCAGATATTTTTGCAGACATAAAGAGATTTATTAAAGGAAACCACCAACCGACACCGTCCCCTGCCATAATCATTCGGTTGCAGACATACTTCCACTCCTGCTATTTAAAACATCAGGGTGGCTGAGAAATCAAACGATTCACTGGCTCGGCTCAATCTTCTTTCCAGGTGTATAAAGACAGTAATAGCTCATATGAACTGCAAAGTACAGATGCAATCCCATCTACATACTAAAACCCAGACTGAATTTCTCTGGTTTTATAGCATGAATGTAAGTATGTATGCATGTATTGGTAAAAAAAAAAAATCAAGAGTAAAAGAAGAAATGGAAAGAGATTAACATTTGTGTGCTTGTTTGAATTTTTTAATTCTTTGTTGGACCTGGAAAGCAACAATGATTTAATTTACAAAAGAAACATGATTATAGAAAATCAAGCCACTTCACAAGATAAGAGAGGTGGTCATAGTTAAATATTAAAAAAATAAGACAAACACATAGCAACACTGATAACTATTTCTAGTTCACCAGGAAAAGCAGACATTTTTCTTTGGCTTACAACAGTGCCATTGTGCTGACGAGCTCTAAGTACCACTTGCTATCAGTCTCTTAGAAAGTTAAATAAAATGCGTCTTATCACCCTTAAACGAAATCCCAAGTGTTAGCGTTTCGCTAAACTACTGAACTGAGTTGTTGTGCGTGAGCGGTTGGCCCATTTATGATGGGAATTCTGTTTTTTAAACTGAATCACATTCCTCCTTTTTTTCTGTACAGTCCTTAGAAGATTACTGAGGAAAAACATGGGGAGAGTATAAAAAAACACGGTAACAAATCAGGTACGATACAGGAAGTCATCTTCGTCTACAATGAAATCTGAATTATTACATACGATAGTTATTACATGTCTATATAAATACAACTTTCCACGTCTCATTCGGAGCTGCGTTATTAAAATTGCCAACTCCCACTCATAAAAGGAAGGTACTTTCTGTACAGAGCTTTGTGCACAACCAATGAAAGTCCCCTCAGGGTAGTTGATTGTCTGCAGGCAAGAGTGTTCAGCAAGTTTAAGAACAGCTCTTTAATGTGATAATAACAATGGCTTTAATATCTGAGCACTTCCAGGTGGATACAAATATTAAAGTGCTTGCTGATGCCTTTTTATAGGTTTATATCACAACACATTTATACTGCCAAATAATTAAAAAAAAGTGTAAAAAGCAAATACTCATATACCAATAGGTATACTCTTCACTTTGTCAGGAGGAAAGCGAGCCCGGCACGGCCAGGATTTCTTTTTAAATAAGTATGATGATAAAAACACACGAGCTGCTATTAAATATCCAGAGTACCACAACTTTCTACACATCAACTCTCCATAAGTGATTAAATCGCTCTGTCCACGTACACAGTTGATGTTGAGCCAGAAACAGAAACTTATTTACTTAACAGTCTTATCGTCAATGGAAATGATATCCCTTTCCAGATCTTAAAAACAAATACAAAAAATGGCACAAAGGACTAGAAGATCAAAATTAAAAAGGACCATAAGAAGCACATGGCGAAATGAATAAGAAGATATAACACTGTAGTGTTGTTTTTTTAAGGCATTCTTTGGTGATCGTGTAGTTAAAAGAATAAACCCAAATATGCAGGGAAGGCACTGTGGAATATTCCAGAGGCTCCTGGTGGTCCCTTGTTAAAATGCTGTGGTCTCCCCACTGATAGTTTGCGCTGCTGGAGCTGGACTGCTTTGGGTCTGGTTGCTAGACGAACAGTCAAGCTGCTGGTCAGTGGTCACTTCCTGAGTCTCTTCAGCGGCAGGCTTCACTTCCCGCTCGGCCTCCTGCTTCTCTGGATTGGGCCCTGTCTCCTGATGAGACTCTTGTACTGGGGGGTCTTCTTTGGGTGGAGCTGGGACCTCCTTTGGCTCCTCTGCTGGGCAATCCAGAGCCTGACCTGAGCCTGAACTCTGCTCTGGCAACTTGCTTTGGGCCGGGCTTGCTTCTTGTTGGGGAGGGAGATCGGGTGGGTTGACGGGTGGCTGCTGAGCAGGAACCTGGGGTGGGGTGCAGGGTTCTTGTTGGACGGTGATCTGAGGCGTAGTGGCGGTCTCCTGAGGCCTGGGGGTTTCTTGTTGGGTCTTCTGTTCTGTGACGGGTTTCTGTTCAGGGGCTTTGGACTCCTGGTTGCTTGGAGGAGGCTTGGAAGGGGATCTCAGGCTCTGGGCAGCGGCCTTGATGTCTGCTTGGAGCTGCTTGGTGCAGTCCACAGGCTCGTCTTGATGGGTGTTAGGGGGTTTTTCTGGGATCTCACTAAAACTCCTTGCCCCGCCTGACTTGTCCTTCGTGTCCACATATTTCTTCGCAGGGAAGGAGGAGGGGTAATAGGCATTGACCTTGCGCTTGTGTCTCAGGATGGAGGCGCAGCAGACGATGAAGATGATGAGCGACAGCAGAGAGGAGACCACGATGATCAGCAGCATGTTGTCCCTCAGGAAGTCCACCACCTGGCTGAGGATGAAGGGCTTCACTCGTGTGCCATTGTAGACTCTCACTGTGGAAGAGTCCTGAACGGAGCTCTCTGTCGTGAAGGGACTGGAGAAGGAGTTGTCCGGGTCGAAGTCCCCACTCTCCTCTGCCGAAGAGTTGGAGGTGCTGGGGAACGGTGTGGAGGCACAGCCGCCGATCCACAACAGGACAAGAGACACAGAGGTCAGCAGGAGAACCGGGCAGGACTTCATGGTTCCTCGGGTGGCCTGCAACCAACATGGCAAACAGCATTTATTCCTCGCATTTTTGTCGATGCATTACTAGTTTACAACACGATTGACATTCTAACATATGGATAAAAAGGAGAACCACTACAATTTATATTCACAACCCAAAGGGAATTGCCAGAGTCATGCTGAAGTTGGGGGAATGCTATATTTGTGTGGGTGGAAGTCTTTATGTGCAAATTAGCTCTTATCCGTGTCCATTTAATGTGCTGTACAATTTAATATGTTGTACACTAAATTAATATGCATAGTTAACCTATTCTCTGTATAACTTACATGCTCTTGTGTATAGATTTCCATTTGCAGGTATAATTTAAGTGTGCGTCTTTGCGTGTCAAATTGCCTTTGAATGAACAAAGTTGCATTTGCACATAAAACACTCACAGCATCATTTGACATTTCTGGATTTAATGGGTCTCGCATTTTAAACACAGAGGCACAATGTGTTCCAATAATGAAAGATCTGAAAGACTGTTGTGAACAGTCATTTGTACAAAACATCCTAGCATGGTTCTTCAGCTTCCAAACAAGAGCAGAAAGCCCAGACTGTTACACAAAAGTAACTAACAAAGAGAAGACCCGGCCTATGTGCCCATGTGAAACAGAAACTAGTTGCCCTTGGTCACAATCAATTTATTTCTTTGTGGCAATTATTTTATTATATTATTCACTGGTAGTAATTCATTCTGAAGCACTGACCCTCAACGCAATATTTGCATTCAACATATAACCAGGATAGATCTGTTCGCCATGTAAATTAAAGCCTGAATCTTTCCTAACCAATGAATGGAGTGCTCTTCTCATTATTGCTGTTCAAAGTCAGACGATGCTGATTGCCTTGTATAGCTAGACAGGGTGTTTAGATTTCTTTTTAAGTACAACCTACTGTGTTTGGGAAGGGAATTCTTAGTCTGCTGCAGAAAAAAATGCTCCACACGTTACTCAGTCTATTTCTGTCACTCGGGTGCAGCCTCGGCCGCCTTCATTCTCATTTCTCAGGTCTACATCACAACCTAAAGCACATGCCTTAAGCCTGCAACTAACTTCAACTCAACCCCCGAAAATAATCACATCTGATCCACCGGTTTTCTGTATCGCCACCTAAATGTTCCTGTGGTTCACTAGGCAATGAATTTAGCAGAAGTTCAAACAAACAAATGAAAGTTTATACTTTTCTCCATCAACTAACGACACCCAACGGGGCAGCGCAACACAAATCATACAAGATAAAGGCACTCGAGTTTATTTATTTTTCTAGCTCATTGCATTGCCACACGAATTTGGGCAGGAAGCCACATTGAGTCCTTGGTGAATTGTAAGGCGTGGGAGACAAAAGGGCTGAAGTTGCTTCGGCCTCCATATTTACACTTTGATATGGCCTTTATACCACAAAAAGAAGAAGCCAATGCGCCAAAAATATGTATTTTGTAGTCACTTCAGCTGTTTGTTTCCCTTTGAAAACTCCACAGCAAAAATAAAATCACAATGGGCCTCATTCTTTTCATGAGTTCTCCTTTGAAAAGAACAATTAAAGTAAGAACTTCAAGATTGGAAAGCTTTCAAGCATAAGGATGTCATTCTCAAACATAGACATATAATACAAATTCACTGCTTAATATGCTTAACTAATACATTTCAACAATACTTTTTTGCCATTAAACTTCAAGTCTAAATACTACAATACCAGTATAACTTAGAATAAATATTTCAGTAGTCATTTTCCTCCATACACTGTACCGTAATAAAAAACTAGAGACGTCAATTGAAAAAAAAAAAAGCAGTCGTGACTCAGAATGACCAGATCTGGACACATCAGCAGGATTACGGTGAGATGTTTCTTACTGCATATCTTCGCTGCCTTTTTCAATAGCACACAAACACTGATTATGTCAGTCCCTGCAGGAATATCCACACTTTGCCCATTTCAAAGACGTCATCTAATTCACACTTTGTTCGATTGAATCTGAAAAACGATGGCTTAATTTGGTTACCCTTTTGCTGAGGAAGGCATTCCAAGGTAAATATAAATGAATAAATGTACCCGGAATGTGGAGTAGTGTTTACTTAATGTAATCTAGCCTGTGTGTGTGCTCGGCAAATTGAATTAAAGTAAGATAGTAAGTCATAAACAATCCAACAAATGGAGAAGGAAACATATATTGAAAACTGTTAAACTAAAACATACTGTTACACAATCTGCTGATAGCATAACAATGCTAAGAACATTAAAAAAAGTTTGATTTCCTCTTATTTGTTTTTTATTTTATTTTATTTAGCTGGCACATACTAAACCAACCTGCAATCCTCACAAACATATGCATCAATGTCAAGGGACTGTAAAGCACATGCTACAAATATATATGATTAATGGTGCCATGTTACATGATGGCCCTATTCTGGAAAGTCCCATATCAGACTGGGGGAGGCTTTTGGGACGGGGAGAGGGAGAACTCAGGTCAAAGGGCTTGTTTTGGGCCCTGGGGGTCTGTCCCTGTACCTCCAGTCTCTCAGGGTGCTTAGCAGAGGACTAGAAGAGCAGTCTCTGTAGGACTTTTGACCTTTTCCATCAATATGTGGAAAACCGATTCTAATCCCTTTTGAGGAAAATGCAACTCCATTAGTAACTAAAAATAAAAAGCGTATACAAATCTTTGGATTGTCAGTCATGTGATGTAAGTTCTGCCATCAGAGTCAGACAGAAAGACATGAAAGTGCTCCGTTTCTGAAAAGCTCTTTCTTGATCTAATGAGTCAGAAATTGCTTGCGTGTAGAACAGAGCATTTTTTACTTGTTTATTCATCTTAGTCGTTCATATACTGAGTAATTTAATTTTGACTGTTTTCTTGAGTTACTTTTCAAACTTGCTTCTTTTGACCCAAGCTGAATATCCTACACAAACTATACTTGTGTTGTTGTTGTGACAGAGTGATCATCCCTAAGAATTTTACAGATCTATTTATACAATTGGTGAGATGTTAACGAATCTTTGGTACTTGAAAATGTATCACTTTTTTTTTTTAATGAAGAGCTGGTTGCTCTCGTCTCTGAGATTCTGATTCTACTAATTGTAAGGAAACAGCACCAGACAGCCATATGGTCTACTCTACCACACTATTAATGAGGCTTAATTACATCCTGAAAAATGACTCCTGGCTTCTCCTGAAATCCCCATTCCCTGCTCACCCACGGTCGCCCTCCTGTCTCACTGCCCTGCTGTTTCATCTCTGCTGAACTCAGCCCATACCGACCGCAGATCACCCATCGTAATCAAGCGACTAAAGCAAGCTCTCTGGGTAATTTCATTCAGCTTATGAAAGAGGGTGACTTATTGCTCTAGGAAGGAGGGTAATTAACCAACCAAACTTCTAAAACGTTGCATCAAGAGCTGTGGTTTCATATGGTAACACTGGAGCAAAGTATTTCAGCTGTTGGGAGTTCAAACAGAAAAGGACTCTGCGAGGTTTTCCATTTTAAAAGGCAGTTAAGGGTGTTTCCGATTTGTTTGCATTACTTATCTAAAAAATATTTACAGTGAAAATCTGCAACTTTTTCTGTAAGACCTATTAAATCTCAACTTTTCTGTTTTTCAAATCTTCACTATATACTGATATAGATAGATATCCAATATATAGATCATCATAATTATTATATGATATATATATATATATATATCATCAGCACAATAATTATGATATTATTTATATATTTAAAATATATAGGCTATGTATGCATGCATGCATGAAATTCTATAAATAAATCTCTGCAGAAATTTCTAAAGTAACCTATTTCACACTAACAGAAGAAATGCAAGTTTTATGTTCAACGCAACATGCAACCTTCTTCAGTGTGGTGATACAACAAGACCCATCCCATCATGCCAAACAATTCCACTACTTACAGTGCACAGCTGTCGAGAGAGACAGAAAAGTTCTCCTGAGTTGTGCTACAGATGTTGCAAGAAATCCTTCAGGATGAGAAACTATACATATATACATATATATAAAATATAGTTAATACAAAGCAGGGTGAAGGAAGCTGTGCTCAGCCTTTTTGTCGTGCCCTCTTCTCCCAACTGCTGCTACAGCTTCTGGCTGTTGTAGGTCTTCATGCCAATAAAAAAAAGAAGAGAGAAAGAAAGGAAACAGTCCTCTGGAAAAGTTATTTGCTGTCAGGAGAAATTCCCTCCTCCCCGTACCCCCCTCTCTCCCTGCTTCCTCCTCCTCTCAGCTGCCTCTGAGCCGAGCGGCTGGGTGCTCTGCAGACAGATTGTTTTCATTAGGCTCGGTTTTAATGTGGCCGGGGGAGCGGGGCTGCTGCACGTTTCCTTCCCCAGGTCCCCACAGCGCTCAGGCCTGAAACCCTGCTCCTACACGGCACATCGGGGGGTCCGTAGGTAGGGGGAGGGGAGGCTTGCAAGGGGGTGACTGGGGTAAATCAATTCCCCCCCGACTCCACACAGAGCGGGGTAACAGCCAGCATCAAATCCTTTTCTTAAATAGGAGAACCGAAGGTCTCCTAGCGAAGAGAAACTTTGCAATAGTCAATGGAATTCTTCTCATTCTGTTCCTGTTTTTTTCTCTTGTAGGGTTTTGATCACGGTTAAATGTAACCTTTTGGGAACAGTAAGGAAGGAGTAAAACCATCTCCAATTCGGCAACATGTTCAACTCACATTTCTGTGGCTGTTGTGTGATCCACATGCTCACACTCGCACACACACTCGCACACATCCCAGGAGAATGGCCTGACATTTCCTTCTCCTGTTTCGGGTCTTTTTCAGCAGCACACATTCCAGCTAGTGAGGCCTGGCACATGATGGGATAGAGCCGGGGACGCACACTCTGACAATCAGCGTCTAATGTCGATTTTCTCTTACACTGTGGCATTGTTTCACATAAACCCCAACTAATTAGCAGGACACAAAGAAGGTTATACATACTCTAAGAACATTTTTTTTTTTTTTAAGCCCTGTATCCACCAGCATGGGGTGATGCATCTCCTGTGGCCATAAAGATTGGCTTCAGACAGTTACTGTCTAAGATTGAAACAGAACAGGACAACAACGTGGGGTTGAAAAGGTTTTGAAAACTAAATACGTAAGCTTCTTAGTAATTGCAGTTGCTCTCTTCACTAGTGTGGATTGTCTGCTTTATCAGTTAACAAAATATGATTACATTTGGCTTTTTCTCCTTGACTGTTAGCGTTCAATGTCTCGTGGCCATAAGAGGTTAGTCCATATCAATATTCAAAACCGAATTTCTGTATAATTCACTCCAATGAAGGCCCATCTCTGACAAAACACTGAGCATTGAAATACTTTTAGCTGAAACGCTCTGTAAATCACTCTTATGAGATCTTTCGTTTTAAATTAATGAGTTTTGCGAGCATTGAACTGGTCTTAAAATCTATTCTTGTGTCTTATTTGGCATAGAAATACGGGTTTGGAACCTTTGCCTTCAAAATACATAGTATAAATGTAGAATATTATCACGTAGAAAAGACATAAAATAAGTAGTTTCCCAGAGCAGAGTGATGAGGTTGATTAACCGAAGTAGAAAGGCTGGTATAATTACAGAAGGACAAGAGCACCTTTCTCAAAATGGTCCTGGCCACGTTCTAAGAAATATCCCCTGGCATCACAGGTCCATAGGTCTCCACAACCCGTTATTTTGCCGATCTGGGGCCTCCTTGCTTAGTCTTTAATTTGATCTGCTGTAATTATAGCCCCACTCACCACATGTACAAAACCAGCCGAGGGAACTCTCATATTTATTCCCTTTTTTTTGTTTTTTTTGTTTTAAATGTCCAGACCTTTTGAAGAGCAAGTTCCACTGCCTGGCACCATTCCTTCTCCAGCAATCAGCTGTAGCTTGGCCAATATCTTTTCCCAGCCTCCTCCCAGGACTACAGTCGCATTTCTGTCAAATGTGCATCAGCTGAAAAAAGAAAGTCCCATACAAGTGAACACAAACTCCTCTAAGTGATGCACTATTTCACAAGTCAGCACATGCTTGGGTTTGCACAGGATAAGCGCATGAATAAAGGAACGTATATGTCAAAACATCAGCCTTTTCTTTACATAATTGTGTTTTTTGGGGGGATTGCAAATTGAGTGTGAGTGTTATCATTTGAAAGGATTAGACCATCTTCCTATCCTTCTTAGATATCCCTCTAGGTTTCTCTGTGCTTTAGCTTTGTTGGGGACCACAGGTTTTCAGGCACCTTCTGTTCGCTTGTACAAAATGTTGCCTTAAAAAATAATGGAAAACATTAGAATTGTTTTCCCATAGTAGCACTGTGCCTGTGGTATGAATTTACCCAAATATATTAGACCCTGCATAATACACAAGGCCAGGTTATCAGATATGGATGTGTCTGGGTCTGCTCCACTTTCCTCTCAAAAGTGTACTCCTCCTGTCCTAAAAACGGCAGCACTTAAATTAAGGACTGCCACTACCATGAACCCAAGCAAATCTGCTTTACAGCTGAGCATGTGATGTCATTTGATGATCTAAATGTGTATTGCTTTGTTTCTCCAGCAGAGGATAGTAATGGGGTGAGTCGAATAATAATTGGCATTAGACCGATGGTGATCACCATTTTGTGAAAGAATTTTGAAAGAGACAGATCAAGTAGGAGACCATATATAAGACTTTATATATGTAGCTATATATTTTCATTCTATTTTGCTGTAAGAAATGGCTAGAAAAAATCATATTGAACAAACATGTGTGAGTAGACTTGGAAAAAAGCTTTGCTGCAAGGCTTGTGAGATTTGAAACAGGGCACCAACTCTCTGAACCCTACTGTTGGGGACGGAGCCACGCTCGCTTCCCTTTGTTTTGTCTTGTTGTGACTTGGAGAAGAATTTCAAGGGCACATACAGACGTCTAAACATTCCCCTGGTTGTAATAAGAAGACCTCCAAATTGCCTGACAGGACAGCCGAAGGTCTCCATGTGTCTTTTTCGAAAGGCCAAAACTCTCCTCAAAGGAATATAAATAACACTATTTCCTGTATACAAGGTCCAGCAAGTAATTGCTACTGATACGCTGAACTCGGTTTGAATCTGAAAAAGAAACCAAGCGATGTTCCACTAAATGAACTGCAGCTTCATTATCAAAACACGGATTTGGTCCTAGGGGTGCGAAACAGTTTTTTGATCGTTCCGATGTATTTAACCTTTAGAAAGAGATCACTGGTGTTAAGAAAATGGTTAGATTTCAGCTCCTGAAGTGACCGAGTTTCTGATTTGACTCACGGAGCTAAGCTGTCAATAAATCTGTGCGTTATAAAGTGTGGCTTGAGATCTTGATTGTTGTCACAGGCGCTATATGTGTGTAGAGTTCTAGTATCAAACAGAAATGGATATGTTCCTGTCATGCTCAGAAGCTGTGTCATCATTACCATGTGTGCTTATTTTTTAAAACTGGTTTCTTTTTTGTGGCTGAAAATGTAGCTATATTTAAAAGTATGTTTTAGAGTTTCTTTAAAACAGAAGTAGGTGGTGTGTCTGTATATGTGTCAGCTTCTTTGGAGTATTTTTTATCATCACTGTACCAAAGAAACACTATATACTGTTTGGGTTAGTAATGGTTATAGACTGACTTTGTAGAACTATCTGGGACATTTGTAATATTAACAAAATAAAAATCTGCTTTCATACAAGTTTTGTGTAGGCTCAACTCGGTCACCTTCATAATTGAACTATGTATTTCAGGCCTGGCCAATTTTAATTTTATATAAAGATAAGAACGAACACAAATATGATTCTCCTTCAGGACACAGAAATGTCTACAAGCAAATAGCTACATCCAAGAGAGTGTGGGTGAAAGGAAACAAATGGAGAGATCTGAGTGGAGGAGTGGAAACTGTTTAGTCTTGGATCAAGAAGTTGTAGCTGGGTTTTAGTTTAACGACTAAAGGAAAATGTATGTAAACATTTACAGATCCCATGACAGGTTTAGTTGATTTCATTCCTCCGTCTTCTTTTTCTCGGTTATAAATCACTCTCAAGCATGTGAAGATAGAAACTACCAAAGTAGGTGCTGAGTGAGGTCAAAGTAGGAGTGTTGTAATGATTGTTTTGTGTGGTTTCATTGATGGTGCTTTTTTATCCTCTGCTCCTAAAACCCCTTACACTTTCTTGTTTTATTGTGGCATAGGTTGTTTTTCTCACAGACTTATTCAGTGGACATTATTAGGTTACCACAGCAGTGCGTTCATGCATTTATTCTGTTAATGTCTCTAGTATACATGCAATACAAAAAAATACAAGCAAATGAATACAATTTGTCTTAGTTGAAATCTATCCAAATCACACATCTATACATAATCTTTATCAAACAGTTTATATGCGACCTCTATGCCTTACTAATCTTTCCACAGGATTCTCCAGCCAAGAGTCGGACAACCGCAGGACACTTGGGAATGGCAGTGATAAGTAGATAAACAGAAACAGAGCACAGATGTGTGTAGACACCACGAACACACGGAAAGCCTGTTTAAAACACACTGATGAACAGAATCAACTGAAATTACATTTGATTGAGACTATTTTATGGATGTATTAACTGTTTTTAAGCTGAAATTGCTTTTTAATTTCCCGTGTGCAGTCACCTTCTCTCAATTTACTTAAGTAAATGTTCGATCGCTGAATCAGTCTGTGCATGGCTTTGAACAGTTTAGTTATTCACACAACTGTATTGTCCAGTGTGTCTGTATTCCACTTTTCTTTAGGAGCGTCTCCCAGAGGAAAATGTTACTCAGTGAGGAATGAGCAGGGCCTGTTGTAATGGAAGTCCCAGCTCTGGGGAGCTTGTGGTGGGAGGTACCATCTGCTACACATGGGCACAGCCAGGACAATCCACACTGACCTGCAATTGCTGATTGGTGGGGATGCGAGGCGCCTGGTGAGTTCTGGCCTTTACCTGAAATCCATTACCTGAATGTTGGAGTATGTAAAATGGAAGCCACTTCAATGAAGCTCCAGTTCAGAATTCAAGCTACAGAAGACAACTTGAACACTTACGGTGTTTATAAATATGCTGACTGAAGTGTAAAATAAACATGTTTTAAGAATACAAAATGTGATTTGAAGGCATGTTGGTCAGTGTAACAAACATGTAAAGGCACCTAGGAATCTGGTTACATGCTACGGAAGCAAATATTTCGAATGTGTGGCTGTCTAAGATTGGAAAACCTCACAGAAAAGCAAAGGAGTGATTTGATCTGGTATCATACTGTCACTCTGCTGTCCCTGTGTCTGATATCTTTCTTATTATCTCAAGGATTGCCTCTCCCCCCAAAAAAGTAACTGAACATAAAACAACAATGACATTCCAGGTCTGAAGGGAATGTCCTACTGAGAGGCTGAGGGACCTGAACCTTTTCACCCTGGAACAGAGGAGACTATGTGGGGACTTGATTCAAAATCATGAAAGGCATCGACCACATCAAACCAGAGGAGCTTTTACAGATCAGCAGGGACACACGCACCCGGGGACACAATCGAATGGCCTCCTCTCATTTGTACACTTTCTTATATTCTTATGTTCTTATTCCAGAGTGACTCATGATCCCCCCAGATCTTCCTTAATTTATATCATACAGAAGTTAAACTTTGGACTTAATGACAACCCTTAGCCACAAAACTGAGCCACAGTACGGAGATTTACAGAATATACAGAAAAGTACATTGTCCTCTTCAGCAAATGACACCTTTGCATTACTTTAAAGTCTGCATGACATTCTTTTTCCAAACAGCGTCGCAAGAACAGTCATGTCTCTGCTCCTACGTGAGTCAATGTGGTAGAGGGTAGGGGTGGGTTACGCTGTACCTTTCAGGTGTGTTCCGGAAGAAAACTGTGGAGGGTGAGGTCATCTCCCTCGCTGTCGTCTGTGGTCGGCAAGAGGGCGCCGTTGCTCTTGGGGAACCGGGATTTGTTTTTGTTCGTGTCGCCATTACTGTGGTCGCGAAGCAACGTAGAGATACACACCAGCTCGGTGCCGTCAATATCTCTCATGTGGTACCTGTGCTTCTGACTCGAGAGCTTGGTGCACAGGACAATGGTGCTGACCATGAAGATAGTGGCCACTGCAGCCAACACGGCGATGGCGATCAGGCAGTGGCTCGCCAGCCCATTTCGCCTAGGGGAATGTGGGGAGAATGGATGGACCCCTGGGTTGCTTTTAGTTGTGGTCGTTTTGGAAGTTGGAGTGGTTTGGTTGATCACCTGCTGGGTAGCCGTGGGTATTTCTGGTTTACGGGGTTTTAGCCGGGGTATCAAAGGCACGGAAGAATTGGTCGAGTTGCTGGTGGTGGAGGGCAGTTCAGGTGTGGACGGCGCAGGTGTGGACGGCGCAGGTGTGGACGGCGCAGATGAGGACGGCGCAGATGAGGACGGCGCAGATGAGGACGGCGCAGATGAGGACGGCGCAGATGAGGACTCAAATAACTCAGCTGGGCTTGTGGTGGTATCAAGGTGATCTGTTTGAGTGGTAAGTTCTTCTTGAGGTGGGGAAGACGTCGTCAGTGCAATGCCTGCAGTTGAAGCTGAAGTCGAGGAAATGGTTGACGTGGGACCAGCGGTCGAGTCGGAGTTCGAAGCAGCACCAGAGACGTTGGCTTCTCTCTCTGTGCTGTGTGTTGTAACTACAGTGTTGTGTTCCGGTCCAGGAGTGCTTGGATTCATTCTAAACACCTCAGGGGTGGTAGCCAGAGTTGGACTGGTTGAGGTTTCCTCGTTTTCCTTGGTTGCCACATTCTGTTCAGTGGTGGCCACAATCGTACTCCCTGATGGCGTTGTTGTTGAAGGAGTACTGTTTCTTCTTGTCACCGAGGGCATTGTTATCAAGGCGGGAGGAGATGTTGCAGATTTCGTTTGATGCTCTTTCACACTGGAAAGCAGAAGGGGGTGGGGTACAGTGGTTTCTAAAAGGGCTGGGTTGAGATGAACAAAGCTCATCAACAGCAACAGCCAGGCCCTCTGCATGGTGTTGTTTGTGTTCTGCAACAGGAAACAAAAAAAAAAAAACTTGTAATTCATCAGCAGATCTGTAATGAAAGATACACTTTAGGCAGGCAGGTCTTGTCTACGTCTTTCTGACCTATACTGACATTCCTGCTTTAATTTAATATCTCCAGGCGAACATGTTGCTACAAGTTAGTCTTGCTTTAAAGAGTGATGTCTTCAGTAATCTCAAACTGGTCGTGACATAATCTCAGCAGTGGAAATCCTTTCTAATCTCAAGCTAATAAAATAGGTTGTTGTTATGACTAGCATAAACAGGACTGTGGCACATCGAGTTCTGGACTGAAGGTTGTCTGTATGTAAAAGCAACCTTAACTCTCTGCATTTACAAAACTGTTATATAACCAAAAATAAGATAACGAGTATATATATATATATATATATATATTTTTTTTTTTTATCAAGAAGTATCTGAAACTATTTACAACATTATGCTAAACTCCCATCTTTCTTCTCTCTGGCAAACAAAGTCAAGCTGGCACTCTGAAAAGACTGAATTACTCTCATGGTCAGTAAACACACTCGAGAAACTGTTCTGCTGAGCCCTTCAGACCGAGGTATTGTTTCCATTCTCACACTGCTAACGAACTACAAAGTGTGACTGCAACCGTGTTTTCATGTGACCCTGCACCTCTTCCTGACCCCCTTAAAACCACCCCTGTTGTGACATTTAAGACCGTTAAACTCAAAGATTATCAGGTCGTTGCAGGGATCTAGCTGTTGAGTCTTAATGCAAATGATAAAGCTCGAATATGTTGCCAAATCCATTACCCCATTGAAGGTTTGTCATATCAAGCACATCATTGCTGCAATTCCCAATTGTGGTTGGTTTTTAGATAAACATTGAATTATGAAAAAATAAAACTGGCAGGTATAATTATTTATCTCTTGGCGTGGCCTCGGCATCACTGATACGTTTCCTGTTAAGTTAGCTGGAAACTCGGCTGTTTTGTACCTAAAGCCCTGAAAGTATGTTACAGCTTAAGAAGTACACACATACGTACACACCCATAATCAGTTACCACAAGAGTTTTTTTTTCCTTTCTCTCAAATGGAAAAGATAGCACTGAACCTCAGAGCTTACAGTAAACACAGATCAAAGCAAGAAAAACGAAAATATTCTTCAGTTGTTCGTCATGGTATATATTAAATTTGCCAAATACAATATGCTTCTGTTCAAAGCTTTTTGTTTTCTGTTGTTGCAAAAGCACATGTGTCATTTTGTCCCAAATCAGTAAAACTACCTACAGAATGTGGATTGTATCTTGTTATTATAGAATAGCATGGTTGGCTTAAAATGAAAGCTTGCAGACATGGAGGATCTGGTGTCAGTCAGGATATCTGTTCTGCTCACGGTCAGCAAATAACCTACCATAGCTAGTATGGTTAGGTACTCCCATGTACTGGTTCATCTGCTTGGCCCTCAACATCACACAGGCTATGATGTGGTTACCGCAGTAACATTTAGAAGAGGAGAGAGATATTTATAAAGTGTGTGTCAGTTTAACATGTTAGAGGTGCCTTCAACGTAAATCTTATGCACAATTTGGGCACAAATCTTCAAGCAAGTCCATCTGAAGACCAATATCAGTCATAATACTGATGCAACCCCATTTTAGGGACATTATTTTTAATTATTTATCTTTATTTTCATATTGGAAACATAATTATTTAAATACCCTTTATCTTGGTTTATGAAGAGAAGCATTGAATGAGATTTATGACAGTTTTTTCTGTGCTATTTTAAGTTTCCAACACCTGAGATTGCAGTGCTAGTTCTAAACAACAATGATCATTGTTTGTGTTCGCAAAATTAGTAGGTTTTCCATTCATTTAGAAGAAAAAAAAAAAAACTAAAACTGAAGCAACCAGTACGACTGGTGCAAAGTGAATGTGGTCCATATTCTCACTTCAAATTATATATATTTTCACTGCATTAAATCTGCAAGGAAGTCTATACTATCTAAAGTAAATCAAAGTAAATGTTTATTGTCTGGAACGTCCATTTTGTGGAATGCATAATTGAACTGTAGGAATTTGGGAAGCTTTTAAAAGCCGTTCACACACACACAACCTTCAGAAGATAGCCAAAGGACCCGGAGAGAGAGAAATCACCGAAGAGTTACACAGAGCAGAAACGGGAAATAAGATGAACCAACATTATTTTATTGTTTGCCAATCACACTAAAGCAATGGTTATGCAGAGCCCTGTTGCTGTGAAGTTTAGTCCACCAAGGGAGGGGTGTGTGGTTTACAAAAAGGTTAAAGGCCTGAAAGTTAAAGAAACACTCTTTAAGCAAACCGCAGCACTCTTTAAATTAACCTGGAAGTGCTTTTAAGCAGAGACTGGGAAAGATGTGTCCATCTGTTGTTGAGGAGAGGAAGGACATGCAGCCAGATTTCAAGCAGATCAGTATAACAGGTCAAACGAATAAACAATACCAACCACTGGCTTTCACAATACTGTGCATCTGTACATCCTCTGAGCTATGTTTCCTAAAATAGGGTTTAAGCAACAACTATGAAGAAAGCCGTCAACAGTTTTCGGTTGTGTGCAACGATATTATTTCTTAAAGCATCTTACAGTGCTCTTTACCAGTGGGCTTTCAAATAGAAATGCAAGAAAGATATTGTGGGAACATGCAATAGAGTAGGTCTGTATTGTTATCTATAAAGGTTACATTGTGGTGAAGAAGGATGGCCTCAATAAATAGAAGCTTCTGAAGTGAAATCCCACACACAAGTAAAGCAGTTCCAACAACGATAAAGCTTTCCAAAAATGCTGCTGGAACTTAAATAGGGGGAAAAAATATGAAAAACTTGTTTGGACTTGAGTGTAACCTATTTAGTCAGTGAACTAAATTAGTCCCCTCTTTCTTTTGAGGAAACATACAGATAAAAAGTATGAAATGTATTTGAGACTTATTTTGTTAGGCAGAAGAAATAGCAAAACATGCATGGATTACAAAAGCAAGGCAGCAAAGAACAATGTGCAATAGTCACTTTATATCGAAACTTTTCAATTAATATTCACATTGTACATTTAAAACATGAAACTATATCTCCAATAGTTCATGGCATGTAATTGCTTAAGAACAATTGCTCATCTCCACATATAACAGTACATATAGTTGTTACAGTGAGGGGAAAAAAGTATTGATCTCTTGCTGATTTTGTACGTTTGCCCACTGACAAAGAAATGATCAGTCTATAATTGTAATGGTTGGTGTATTTTAACAGTGAGAGACAGAATAACAACAAAAAAATCCAGAAAAATGCATTTCAAAAAAGTTATAAATTGATTTGCATGTTAATGAGGGAAATGATCATTTCTTTGTCAGTGGGCAAACGTACAAAATCAGCAGGGGATCAAATACTTTTTTCCCCTCACTAAGTTATGTTGACTGATGTGAAATGGAAACAGTTTAAATGCTGCCAACTAACTGTCACAGCACGTGGTCTTGGAATCAGCCTTAGTGCGTTGTTTTTACTACTGCACGTACCCAAGTGAACAAAGGCTATAAGGATATTAAACAAATAAATCACAAGACACCGACACAACCTGAACACCCATCCGCACTGCCTTCGTTTTTCTCTCGTGAAATGGAAAGGAGACTTGTGTGAATTCCTCTTGAGCTTATTCTTTTGGGGAAGTCCTTCCAAACTTTATTGTTCATGTCTTGGAATACAGACTCACTGACATTTGCCTACACAAATTGAATTGTATGCCAAATGAGAAATTAGGACATTCCAAAAGCATGCCCCCAAGGTTAACCGTAACAGAGTCATGCCATGGCACTGCCATACACATACGTAAAATGGCATCAAGTTCAATGCAGACACACCATTGAATGCGAGTGAGGATACAACACAGCATTAAACGCACTAAGAGGAGACACTAACCTTCTTCAGAGAAGCCAACAGAGGGTCGTCAAGTGTGTCTACGCCTGCATCTCCTCGCAGTACCTGTGTGCCAGGATACAGGAAGTGTGCAGCTTCAGTTCCCAGAAGCGAGGCGAGGATGTGAGGGACTGCGCTGCGTCAGTACGAACCGGCAAATGA
This sequence comes from Amia ocellicauda, assembly GCF_036373705.1. Classification (NCBI taxonomy): domain Eukaryota; kingdom Metazoa; phylum Chordata; class Actinopteri; order Amiiformes; family Amiidae; genus Amia; species Amia ocellicauda. Next base: position 19,461,881 of record NC_089866.1, on the reverse strand, counting down.
GAAACCACGAAAGATCATGAGACCTGTGGCGGCATAGGGAAGTTTTAAAACAAGTAGTTCTTGAAAGTACTATTTTTTCTACACTTAACGTTACCCAGGGTATGTATAGGTTTGTGCCGTACAGTTACAGTTCACGTTTCCTCCCTATACTGTGTAAACGACGAGGTGGTCGTGTGGCTTCGCTTACAATCGGATTCACACGGGTCCACATAGCACACGGGAGCTACGGGATTGTCTTGGTCCTAGGAGGCCGAGTGAAGGCTCTCTCAGGGTAGATGTTATCTAAGTAGCTGTACTTAGGTTTCTCCTACTTGTGCAAATTGATTGCTATTGTTATTGTTGCTCTAATTGTGAGTGTTAGTAGTACTATTGAGATTAAACTTTCTTTTTTGTATACAGGTTTGCAACATCTTGGCTTCAACAATGACAATTAATTGGGACCAGTATAATGATGTTTCCTGGTGTTGATGTGAAGAAATGTTTGCTGGATTGAATTGTGCAGCTCCAATTTACTGTCCTTTGCTGGGTTCAAACCAAAATGGACTTTTGTTGGTTTGCCCATTTGTGTGTGTGTGTCACATGGTATATGATGCTCTTTGTGTGCGTTTCCAGGGCAGATCTGAAACCGAGAAAGCAGTAGGGGGGGTTAAATTCAAAACAAGGTCTCCCACTTCCACTTTCATGGCTAGCACAATGGTGCAGATCCTATTTTCACAAAGACAAACTGCTCAATTCTATTGTCTCCACCAGCGGCTTTATTCCTGAAATGATACAATTGGAAAAAGCCAAAGACACAAACAAAAAAAAATGGACCCCTACACGCTCATTAAAATATCACAGGATCTGAACCAATCAGAGCAAAATCAGTGACTGAACTGTGCACACGTCAGTAAATACTTCCAAAGGGAATAATAAATAAAATGTACAAGTGTACGTGCTTTTTAAACCGTATGTGCTTTTCATTTTACTTACTGTGACAGGGCATGGGATGTGGTTTGCACAGAGGCAGGCTGGCTGTTCAATTGGCCCCAACTGTGGATGGTCCTGTAGGATGTCTTTTGATTTGAGCTCACATGCGGCGTCCTCCCTCAGTGCACATTAGAGGACCTTCTCATGTCTGGATGCCTGTAGCTGGTGCTAGGATGCCACCCTCAAAGATCAGCACAACAGCACACTGACAAGACCACAGATACACTACTCCTGAATATAAACATCTGAAATCACCTGGGGAGTATATCGAGGCTAACTGCACTTGAGGTCATATATGCAGCAAAGACTGCGGTTGAACACTGAAAGACGTGAGAAATCCTCACATTATTAACACACTTACCAAATATATTCTTAATTCCACAAGACCATTCAACCAATTGCCACTGTGCGGGTAACAAACACGACACTATTCATCTCTCTTGGGCCCAAGCCATCTTTATCACAGCCGACTTAAGAGCTCTTTAATCTTGTAGATGTGGGCGACTGATATAAAGGACGGTTAAGAGTTTCCACCATACATATTTGTTTCTTTAAAAAGATCATAATTTTAAAATTATTCCAAAGATTGTGGACACTAAACGTATGAGTTTAAGCATCTGCTCCTTGTCAGACAAATGTGAAGCAGACACTGGTACTGCAGCTATATTGGACACGAGTTGCTTTCTTCTGTATTGCAAAACAAACTGACATTTTCGTACAGCCTTTATTATAACCCACCCTGCTGAACCACAACTTAATCTTGAGAGTGACTCATCACCAGACCAACTATCACTCGGCCAGCAGCTTCACCCCCCCCCCCTCTCTCTCATCCTCCCACCCCCTTTCATAGCTCTAATCAGGACAGACAGTACCTTCAGTCTAAGCTCTCCTCTGCTACCCTATTTGCCCACCCACCAGCTTGCTTTTATGCAAGGACCTAGTCCAAGAGTTTTTGGGAGTACTTTATAGTCACACAGACAAGGATAGGGAGCCGAGCTACACTACAAAAGCTGACATTTATTCAGACGAATGAACTTCACCTCCCTCTCAGATGCTGGCTCCCTTCCCAGGTCCACAACTGGATTAAACCCAAGGCCAGAAAAAGATAGTAAAAAGTGGGCAAGCGTGTTTATGTTTGGGGGAGAAAACAAAGTCAAGACAAAGATCTTGATCTGTTTTTTTTTTTTTTGTTATTTTGAGAACAATAGGTCTCTATACACTGAGGCCTCAAGTCATGAAAGTGAGGACAAGGAAAGGGCTGTGTAAGTATCAAGCAATAGGATCTAGAAGCGACAGGATGCACAGGAAAGATCTACATGCATACAGTGTGAACTGGAAAAAGGAGGCATCCATAAACTTAAAGGAGGAAATAAATGGATGAATGGAAGAAAGATGTGTCCCCTATTACTAAAACAGTTTTAATTATAGTTCCCTTCCATTAGTCACAGCATTGTAGAGCACTGCTTGCAGTTTGAACATCACAAACCCAGAAGCAGAGGAAAACCACCAACCAAACATAAATAACACTTTATATTTTTGTAATAATTAAGCAGTTTATATCGGAAGGAGGATGTTGTAAGAAGAAAACAAAAACAGGACTGAAGTTTTGTTGGTTTGTTTTTCTCACTTCCAGCGTACAGTTTGGAGGTTTTGCTCTCAAAGCGCCGATGACAAAGCTGGAAATTAACCAAAAAAGGGACAAAAGCAAACAAAACTGGCTAATGCCTCAAAACACACACACACACAGGAAAACTGGTATCATTAGGAACCAATTTAACCTTTCAAGTGTGTTATTTCTGTCCTGCTAAAACCAATTTTCTTTACACAATGTTTTAAAATAACATCCCACTAACTTCCTACCACACACTTACAGCATACCTTTGTACTCACAAGCGGATTACCCCCTCACACTCACACTGAGCCTAGTCCAGGCAAACTGTCCTAATGAAGTGCAGAACCAGACAAAGTTTTTCACGACAGGAAGTGTAGGATCCACAAGCACTACAAGCCAAGCCTTTGATGGTGTCACATGTCTTGTAGTGGAAATTAAAGGCTCTGTGAAAAAATATTTTGATGTTACATTATGCCATTGGCTACAAGTCCACCACCAGTAATACAACATTGCTAGATTTGATTTGTATTTGTGTGTGTTTTCCAGAATTTGTACTCAGAGAAGTCTTGCTACCTTACTATGGGGGAAAAAAAAAAAATAACCCACAGAGGAGACCGCATACTTGTCAACGGAAACAATCGGTGCCATTAACCTACACCTGAACCGAGTCAGACCTCTCAGACCCAACTCCCATAACCGTCTTGGTTCGATTGTTTTCAGTTCCCTTACTCAGTTCCATAATGTAGTTTTTCAGATTTACTTTTTTCTGGGTTTTGTTTTTTTAATTTAAAATTATTTTTGGGAACTAAGATTAACCCGATATTCAAACATCAAGAAAACATGTTTTCATCATGTTAATCAAAGACTGAACACTGTAAAACCCAACCTCACCACAATAAAAATGGTACCATTTATTTCATTCAACACTGCATGTCAATGCATGTAAAAGATCAGTCGGAACAGGGAAATCTAGTGATCTATATATACATTAAATACCCTGAGAGAACAAGCACGCCAAGCTCTCCTAGCTGTACTCAGTAGATGTGTTACTATCTTGCTGGAGATCATGCAAATCTGTCATTACGAAAGTCTCAATCACACAAGCTCTGATCAGAGGAAGGAGAGCGAGAGACATGTACACACCTAGGTGATCAACAAGCCAACACATTTCTCAACACTCTAGTAACCACGGGGAATGGCGGTTTCCTTTCGTTTTGTTAGTCATCTCCAGCCTCGCATGACAGATCAGGGTGCTGGGCAAGGCTGTAGATGGGCCAGCAAACTGTAAAGACACCCTACATCAGGGAGGGCTTTGGCACATGTCCGAGGGCTTTTCAAATTTCCTCCATTACCATAAGTCCTTCACAGGATTATTCCAGAAGTGTGCACCATATTTCTTTGGAGTGTAGTTTTTATACCAACATGTTTTCCCAAAATACATATTGAAAGGAAAATCAATTTATCGATTCAAGAGTTGCTTCTGACAAAACTTACAATGAAAAGCAGGTTAGATATGCAATGATAGATTAACTGTATTATAGTGGAGATGTTTTGTTGGGATGGTACCCTTTGAGGAGAATCCATTCATCCACTCACCATTTCTCAGTAGCTTTCTTGATTTAATTTTCATCTCTGCCAAAAGGGTCAAAATGAAAGCATCTTATTCATGTCCCCTCCACTCACACTGCAAAAGTCCCCACAGCTGCAATTCTCTCATTCACATCTGGGACCCGGATGCTTTTGGAATGACATCAATAATAAAAGCCTCATGACAAACCAATACACACACACACACAAAGAAGACCCAGAGACTAAGAGGACAAGAAAAAAAAAAATATTACAATTAAAAGTCATTTGCCTCCACAAATCCACCCTCCTCCTTGGAACTTCTTAGCCTATTTCATGCAAACAGCAATTTAAAAAATAAAAATCAGAAATTCAGGTTTTCTACCAGTTCTCTTTAATTCTTAACAAGTCTGAGTGGAACTTGACATTCATGTTTGGTTTCTTGGGTGACATGATATGCAGAAGTTTGTGACAACACGAACGACTAAAGGCTTTTCACCAAGCGATGGATGAAGGGAGGATGTAGGGGGTGAGATTAGTACTTTAAATCTGCCCGGACCTTGACCGAAACCAGAAGAACATTCAGAAGACCACTGTTCTCCACCCCATCTCGATTAAGACATTTTTGACATAGGAGTTTGCAACCTGTGGTTCGGACCATCCAGCTCAAAAACAGGCTATGAATAAAATGTACAGTTAAGCAAAAAAGTGATAATTGGCCAACACATGCCATGGCAGAAGAATAAAAACAGCAGAAAGAAGATTGCAGCAAAAAATTACCCCCGCTCACCTTCTGGCTCCTGACTTTGAGCAATTGTTTAAAAGACTCATTTAAGCTCACTTTACTTTATTTCCATTTGCAGAATGATAAGTCAAGTGAATTGCAGTTTTCATAATTTATTGGACAAATAATGGTCTAGGTAATGACAGTGAAAATATGATTGGAGACCCAGCTTCCAAAAAAAGAAAATTAGATTTAAAAAGGATGTTTAAAAAATAAAAATGAAGCCTAAAAACAAAATGCAGCAGCCAACACTATGTGCACAACAATGTTTCCTGCTACTAGTCCGTTTAGTTCTAAAACTGGCCAGACAGCCAGAGAGATACAGGACAGAGAAAGTTAACAAAAATATTAATAGAACTTAGAGATTTATTGTGGAGAAGAGTTTTTTAATGAATAAAATCTTTATTGCATGCACAGACTGTTGTCAGAGATTTTGATGGGGGAGTAAGTGCCAAGACAATTAGATTCCTTGGAATCTATTTCCATTGAAAAAGAAGCATCTGAAACTGCTTTTAAGAAACCTATTTCATATAGCCAGAGGGATGCTATTTTTGCAAAACATTTACAGCAAAAAGGACCAAGGATTCTCATAGCTCCTCAATAACCCCGTTTTAAAATGGACACCTGAAAGAACATGGCAATAAAAGAACAATTGTACTGTTATATCGATTCCTTCCCATTCAGTGACTTAAATTTAAAAAAATGTAATTGGCCAGAGCAAGTCTATTGACTATGTGATGAAATCTATCCCCCTCTTTAACAAATACCATCCTATTGCATTGTCCCTTATAGTTTGTATCTTTTGAATGCAAAAAAAGCAAAGAAAAATACTGTCAAGGAGGTGTGTAAACAAAACTCCTTTTAAATTTGGCAACAAGAAATTAAGGGAAAAATGCAATACTGATAGCTACATATAAAACATATGGGTATAACACAGTAAATACAAACTGTTCACATCAGATTTTTCTTGGTCACAATTTAAAAAAAAAAAAAAAAAAATGAAGACTGACAAATTGCCACATATTAAAACGTATGAAACTCTTAATAAAAAGCTGGAATATTAATTGCAAGATTTTTCTCTGTACGTTAGTGGGGGGGCAGGATAAGAAAAAAAGTTCATCTTGGAATGTTGCTTGGAATCGTTGCTAGGCGGCAGGTGTCAGGCGGGGACACTGTCATCGAGATTGGCAGTGACATGCCCCGCCCACCTGGCCCTCTCCCAGCCAATGGATCGTCCTGAATAGTGGCAGGTGTGGGTCCTTAGATTGCAATCTTGGAAATTTGCTCTTCTAGTTTGGTGATTCGCTTCTCTTGACTGCTGATGAGGTCCTTAAGGGATTTGACTTCTTTAAGGATCTCATCCAACTTTGCTTCATTTTGCTGGATGACAAACAAGAGAACATGTGGTCAGATTGGGCTAGATCAACACATTTGCAAATATTCTCCGTATCGGTTTTACCTCCTCATTTTGGAAAGGCAGTTTAGATCTTTACCACCCGACCACAACATGAGTGACAAATACAAGTTAATCACCATGCTTTGTTGCATGCTCGTTTTATTACGCCATCCAAGAGAACTAGCTAATGCAACTTGCCAAGCAGCCAAGTGAGAAGTGAGATTTCAACTTCAGATGCACTTCACTGCACACGGCTGGCTCCTAGAGGAAGTGGAACTTGTGACTATTCTGACTATTTATGGACCTGGTCAGTAAGAATTGAGCATTTGCTTATGAAATCCGAAACATCTAGTGTGGTGCTACAATAATCTCCAGCAGCCCTTTCACATTCAAACTGGAATCTCCCAATGCTCAACTAGCAACCAACCCTGAAACGATACAATGATACAATTTTGAAAGCAAGTAATAAGCAAACAGACTTTGATGCTTAGCTCCAAACGTGCTGCGAATTCTAACATCGTCTAATAAAGGGTTACAGACCAACTGCTGCTCTGAAGGACTGCATGTGATTAAAGGTTACAGTTACAAGCGGGAGGTTTACATTAAGAAAGGCTGGGTCTTTATTATTTTCTGAACTGATGGGCTTAACCGTTTCTGTGGTCGAGGTGGGGCAGGGAGGCTAAAGGCAGTTCAATGAGTGGCAGCAGCATATTCTGGTTTTGTGGGTCAGGAGCTCCGCATTTAGAAACTGCCATTTGATTACCAGATTGTAAGAGTCCAGCGTTCTCTACAACAGCTGCAACGCGTGGGCCAGTGCCAGAAACAGCTTTAGGAAAAAATGAGTCAGGAAGTAAAATACTTCCAGTGGTTAAATTGCATGAATACTCCAACTCCTCATTCACACCACAGGTTTTAGATGTTTAAAAATAATTTAAAAAATGGTGGAAAATATTGTTGGGCTATTTTCATAGTTAAGCCCAAAGGTATTGTTTTGTGTGTGTTACAGTAATTGCAAAGTTTGGGTCTATACATTTACAAAGGCTGCTTGCTTTAGTGGAACAACATTTTGTATTAATGTCTGGTAAACCTAATTGATCAATTGCTCCAGTTTGCACTGAAGTCTGACATTGCAGTAGGCCATGGTTTTGAGGCGACTGACCACATGCCTGTACAGTGCCTATGTGGTGCAGTTTACAAAGCCGATGCACGCTTTTGAATTTTCCCTCTGCATTATGTTCCCCTCAAACGGTAGCAAAATATGCGAGATGCAGTCTCCAGACACCGGGGAAATCTAGGACGGTCTATGGCTGACCTCGGAGGCATTACCAGCTGCTTAGTGTGTGTGCACGCAGGGAAAGCAAGTGCATTATCAGAGCATTTCAAGTAGTAAGTGACAAGCGCCAAGAAACCCACCTGCCCGCTGGCTGGAATACTCACTATAGAGGGAGTAGCAGAGGCCGGCTTGTGTGTGGGGCCTGTATGATCCGTCTTCTTGTTCAGCTTATTGTCGAAGAGATTCTTCTTGACCACTTTGAGCTCTCGGTTCTTGCCGGGAATGTAGCCCTGCTTGAGGGAGATGAGGATGGGGTCGGCGTTCTTGCCGTCAAACCAATCCTCTGCCTCCAGGGCGCAGTCCGGCCCCGCTGTGTCGGGGTACAGGTCGTCTTGGAACAGGTCCGACTTCAGGGAAGCAAGAGCAGGGCGTCAGGATACGCTGAACACAGATGTGGAACATCTGGCACAGCAAAGTCAATTTTAAGGAAGGTCCCTTTTCAGTCCGTGACAACTGGTATCTGAATCTTCACTTCTAAATAGGTTTTTGCAGCAACAGGTTTTTTTTTTTTTTTTTTTTTTTTTTTTAGACAAAGACATTGCAGAATCATGGTGTGGGGTCACTTTTGTCAAAGTTGTATATATTAGCTTATTAAATCTCAAAATAATTACATTGTGCAACAGGGAGAGCTGCAATGACAATGATGCTGTTTAGTTGTATGACACTTGTGGTATAGGCAGTCTGCTGCACATTGACAGCTTGCAGAAAACGCATAGCTATGTGCTTAGCACTATTGATTGTATGTAAGGGCTGTACAAGATGTCAAAAAGAAATAAGCCAAGGGTCAGCTTGTGTGTAGCAATCTTTAACCTCTCACCTTTCTGGGTACAGTCATGATGATGGGTTCACACTTTCGCTCGTGAAGTTTATAAAACCTGATAGAGAAAAAACAAACCTACATGAGAGATACATACATAAGGGCTGTTTAGGGTGTAAAAGAAACACTAATCAAAAACATAACTGAAGTCAATGAAACCAGTATGATACACGGACATCAACAAAGTAAATCTGAATAAAACTACACTTTTATACAACACTTAAATAGATTTTCAGTTGGTACATTCCAGTGATTGAGTCAGCTATTCTAAAAATACACTCTGGTTTAAAGCCAAACTGAAGCTTATTATTTTCCAAGCACAGGAAGCAAATTGAAGTCCGTTTGCATCGCAAATAATTCAGACAGCAGAAGATCCCAGTAGGCCTTTTGAAAGCACTCCCACTCCACTCAGGGCTCCAGCAGACTGCACTGATGCACAAGGGCACCCTCTAGAGGCACCAAAGTGGTGGTGCTTTAACACTGCTAACTTTGATCCTATATTATACTTTTGCTTGGAACCCGAGCCAAAACCTCTTCCAGGGAAGCAACAATGTCCTAGTGGGTGGCAATAAATGTCTGACTGTTTTATGCCAATCCAGCGAGCTATTCCATGTCTTCCCAGCGGTGCACTGGTGAGTGATCTTCAGTCTCACCTGGCTATCTCACACTTGTTCACATCCAGCCCTCTCTTTGGCATGTATCCCATGCCCCTCTGTGGCTCCTTGGTAGTGAAGGTGTTGAGGTAATGGACAAAAGGGGCTTCGTCCGTGATCTCGAAGTAGCGAATGCTGCTGTCACCCTGGAGGGTAAACACAGAGGTTTAGCAACTCAAGCATTTACCCCACTAAATCAAAGCTTGGCAGTATGTAGTTACACCAAAAAAGTAGTACATCAACAGTTTTAACAATTCTGCAGTTTAAAGTGCATTTTGGAAAGGAATCGAGCATCACTTACACACTGCATTCATCTGACTTTTTGTAAGAATGAGAGCAGCTATACAAGTGGTGGAAACCTGAGCAAACACCTGTGACTTCATCTGCCCTTCTTCAGAATACCTGAGAAAGAGCAGATTCAAAACGGACTTGGAGCCATGCAAGGAACAAGCAAAAAACGGTTTTGGAATATGGTTATAAATGCACCTACTGCTCTACAGTTTTTATGCAGCACCCTCATGTGGCTGCTGTTGAATATTACATTCAAGTATGGCAGCATGCTCAGTGCCTACAGTTTTCTGTAAACAAAACAAAAAAAGTATATACAAGAACAGAGGTGCAATCAAATGAATAACTGTCTTGGTTTAAAATTGCTACCAAGCAGAGCGAGCAGAACCCATTCCCTGCAGCACGGGTAAACGAGTCATTCGCAATTCCATCTGGCAGTCCCAGTCTCGTGAGCTTTCCTCTCGCGCACACATCTATCTCAGTAACTCAAGTAGGACTCTTCTGCTGAAATCCCGGGAGAAACCATGCATGAGTCTTAAATAAATGGCTCTTATTTTAATTTCACTCCATGGAAATTACTTTCAGGCGGAGAACACAATCCAATCGTCTCAAAATATGTTTTCATGCTCAGACAACAGGAACTTGCTGGATCGAGGCCTTTCATGATGTAATAAAGGGGAAATGGCATAATCCATAAACACAGCGTGAAGTGTGCATTACTAGCTCACCTTGCACACAGAGTCAGTAATTGTTGTACGACCGATTTGTCAATTTAGGAATCGAAACAAGGAGTTAAATTTCACAGGGTTTTACATGTTAAAAATTACATTAACCAATGTAAAAAACGAGAAGACGTGGATTGATGGAAAAACTCATCTGTGTGTCGAATCGCAAAGACCTATACAACCGAGCAAATAAACACTACAAGGACATCGAGATGCTATCTCCGAGGAGCTGGGCATGAATGGTACCCATTTATGTAGCTAGAGTTCTTCTAGAGTCTAGTTATGCACAGATAAACACAAAAGCGACCTACAATATTTACAGTCTTCGCACTTTCAAATAATGTTGAACCATGCACTCTGCTTTTGTGCCTTTATGGGGAGGTGTAGTTTGTGTGCAACAAGGTTATTTTTTTGTACATAATTTTAGTTAAATAAACTGTGGCGCAGCTTCCGAGACGCACACCAGCACAACAAGGGGACAGGCTGCGTCCCTGCTGTGGTGTTAACGGCTCCAATGTACAACGTCCTTAACTGACAACTTTTCGGAAGACGGACTACAAATGACACATCGGACCCAGGCCTTTAACCTGTTGAAGCACATGGGAATTGGATCGGGTTCCTCACCTTTCCACACAAGTACACCACATTGGTGTCAGGATCATAGAAGGGAAGGAGAACTCCATTGCTGGTATCCATCTCGTGCACAGAAATCGGTTCATCCATGCTTTGCTGTAACAAAAATAAATGTCAAGACAAGTAACCGACAAATGGGAGCAAAATATGTATAAAACAAATTCTGAACTGCCTTTCTAAAATGACATGATTTCAGTATGAAGGAGGCATTTATCTTCCTTTGTAGAGAACCACCAAGTTCTGGGGGACGGTCTGCAGATACAAGACATGTTAAGGACTCATGCTCAGGGTAAGAAAGACCTACCGGGTTCCAGAGGGCCAGTTGGCGCTCGCTCATTCGGCTGAAACCTGTAGTGAAGACATTGCCATCAGCGAGGAAGATCGCTCTCATTGGGCGAGCTCCTTCATGAGCCTTCTCCTTCTCCTGCAACATAGAAGATCAAAGGTGAGCATGGAAGGAGGAGGGCAAAGGACAGCAAATATCATGACTTTTCATTTCTTTAGTCTTCACACAAATATCAACCATGGAAGTAACTTTGGGTCGGTTATAACGAGTAAGATCAGGAAGCAAGAACTCACAGCAACAATCTGCTCTTTGCGTGGATCGATGACTCGGATCTTCTTGTCCTTGCAGGCCGTGCAGATGAGGCTGCCGTTCCGGTTCCAGCACACGCTGAAGATCACATCCGGATGCATGTCCTCTAGCTGGATCATGTTCTCTCCTGTCCCCACATTCCAGATAATGACCATGTTGTCACAACCTGGGAGAAAGAGTAGGGGACGAATCAGGCAGAGGAACTTTGGATGCGGGATATGGCAGATTCTCATAGGACCCATAGATCTCTTTTGTGGATGCAAGGGATGGTGAATGAAAGCAATAACCCATGTATGAGGTCATTTCTACAGTATACCCATATTTGACTGATCCCTGCCATTAATATCAGCAGACACTTTTGGCAAGTGTTCCAGACACAGTCCATGAAAATTAAAAGGAACATCAGGCTGATTGGTCCAGAGATGAAACCAGATAAAAGTAGCAACAAAACAACCCTGACATGTAGCGTCTGACCTTGGTTGGTTATATAATCTCGGAGCTAAATCAGAGAATATTTTTGCAGTCCTAGATGGTGTATGCATGGGTAGTGACAGATACCCACCAGCACTGAGGAGTACGTTGCGGGCAGTTGGGTGCCACGTCACGATGCCCACTCTCTTGGAATGCCCCTCTAGAACCACCACTGGCTCCGAGAGGGGGGTCGTCAGGCCATTCTCTGGGATCTGCCATACCTAGAACAAGAAAAAAAAAAAAAAAAGTTTAAAAGTACCTGGCAGGGAGGGACTTCATTTAATTATGGTTGCCCAGCAGGGCAGGTGCCTTTAAATTTTACTTGCCCCCCACAAATGTACCTGGCCAACTTGTGGGTTATGTATGGTTATATGAAGTGCGTCAGAAACTTGCCAAGGAATGCCAAGTGCCAAATATGGAAATCAGAAATGAATACTTTGTAGGTTGCATGTCTGTTTCAGATGTAAACAAATCTGCCGTGATGACAGCTAAAATTATAAGGCATGTATTATAGTGAAGGAGCTGCCCGACAGAACTTGGAACCTGCGTCGTTGTCCTGATGTCGAACCATGACTTAAATTTTGGTTTGATATGGAAACCTGTATTAAAACTTGCAGTATTTTTGTATTTTACAATCACTTTTCTACTCACACTTTTCACGTCAAAATACTTCTGAATTCAATGTAAAAATCAACTGCAAAACTACTGAATGTTGTAAATCATAAATAAAGTCTACTACTCCAGAGTAGCTGGGCATTTCAATTTTTCAGCAGATGAGGAAATAAAAGTTTTACCCCCATGTACACTAAAGAGCCCATAGGTGGCAGAAGAGAGCTTCCACAGCAAGCATTGACCTGTAACCTGCCATAAGATTTTTCAGTTAAGCACAGGGGAAGTCTATTTGTATATTCGAATGTCACCAATAATGCAAGTTTTTGACATTCGCCAAACATTATCTTGAGGAAGTCATGCCAGACAAATGGCAATTGATCTTACTGTCCAAAATAGGAAGTTGTGGATTCTCCTGTTTGTTCAGGGGAAACAGTTAATAGACTGTCTGCGTTTCCAGCTTTAGTTAATTTTGCACAAGAAGAGTACAGAACTCTGATGTTTTGAAGTTAAGCCCAATTAATCCTAATGCAGAACTTATATGTTTATTGGGCAACAAGTGTGCTTTTCTGTGGCAGAAGATCAAGTCTCATGTTTCCTTCAGGCACAACATCTAACAAAACCAGATGCAGGTTCCTCTGCAGAAACAAACACAGGGCATGAAGTTTTTAAACTATCAGTTTTGGAGCTCTTTTATCCAGGATCAAAGCAAATCAGGGTTGTTGAGAAGAGGTCAGGTTGCTATCTTCTCACAGTGAAAGAGCAGGAATCTTGGAGTGATGTCAAGTGGTGTGTGTGGGGTTTTAAGTTATTTTTCGCCTCACACATTTCCATCAATTATAGACATTGTGGAGAAACTACACAAGCATGACACATCCGCATAAGTAAACTGACTGAAATCTGCCCCCAGAGGTGATTCAGAAGGTGCCCTTTGTTTGGGCAGGAGAAGTGTGGTTTGTCATGTGACTGTTTCCTCCCAAACAGACAGACCTACAGGTCTTTATCTAGAAAGATTTCCCTCTGAAATCCTCCATTACCCAAAACCAAGACTAAAGCGCAAGGTCAGCAATTTCAGGAACAAGTTCTGGCTGTGTAACATGCATGTTCACACTCAAAGAAACAAGTTAATACACTGGTTTCTCTGAACACACCCGCTGGTGTACATTATGAGTGGAAGACCAAATAAGGGAAGGGAACTCAGACTTCACTCCACACACTTTATATTAAAAAAAAAAAAAAAAATAGCATGAATCACTCTTTAGCTTTTTTTTTTTTATACATATTTCTCTGTATAATCAAACCCAGAGAAAAGTGACAAAGCCCCACTCTGCCTGGCCTGACCGGTTATTTTGAGCCAACTGCGAGAGATGGCTTGAGGGTTGGTTTAGCTCATTTAAATCAGATGGGAACGTTTTCCATCATTTTTGTTTTTTCTTTTTAAATTCAATAAAAACACATTTTCCTTCCATTTGTCCTAAAATAAATTCAGTGTTGGGCTGGAAACCAATGCTCAGGCAAAGCATAGGCAAATATACACACATACACACAGTAGAGCAAACACCAGGCATTGGATTTGCGCTGCATATGGAAATCTGAAAGGGATATTAAGTGTCCTTGTAACAAGAAAAGCAGTACAGGAAATACAAGGGAGATGTGCACAGAAAGGATCCATACCATGACAGTGCAGTCCTCTGATCCACTGGCAATGACTTGATCGTTGTGTGGACACCAATCAATATCCAATACCGGACCTGTGTGACCACATACTGTAGGGTAGGCTTTGTCAATGCGGCCAGTCTGCAAAGAAACAATGACATCATTTAGAGGCGCTTGAAGTGTGCATCTGAAGAACAAGCCTGTAATTTGAGCAGGTTTATAAGTGCATAATGATTTCAGGGCTGACTGATGATCTAGACTGCATTCAGACAGGGAGCTGGAGAGAGCAGGCAAGCTGCAGCTAATTTCTCTTGTAAAAATTACAACCCTTCCCAATTATACAGGTCTTGCAACATACATGCTTTATATCCTCAATCAAAACATTAAGTCTGCAAAAAAGGTTAAGATTATGAAACGCACATACAATACTACCATAAGCCTATGTAACAGGTCAAGCGTTTCAGAAGAAAACGACATGGAACATTTCAACTAATGCTAAGGAACTGTAGCTTTTGAAGACGAGTTTCGTCATGATAGGCCTACACTGCAGTCCCAGAAGGCCATCTTGCACTGAAAAGTCACTGAACTGCCTTGACTTGCTTTCGGCTTCCCATCATAACGAACGTGGCAGACAAACTCCCATATTGTCAGTTTTTTTTTTTTTTTTTTACTTCTAAATCTAACAATTGCATGCAGTCGTGGTGTGACATCTCACTCAGGATGCAGTCTCGTAATACCAGCCTGGTGCTTTTCCTTAGTTTAAATCAAGTGTGAACATGTGCCCTTGCAGATAAGAGTCCCCAATCCTCAGAGAACAGTTGTGCATTGTTTTTGAAAGCCAGTGCCATTTTGTTACGAAATTACTAAATTGATTGAAGATGGGAAGGTTCTACTTTGAGACTGGCACTCATCCCAAAAATGTTTTTAAAACCACAAATAAAATTTTATATATATATATATATATATAACCACCCCCCAACCATTTTAACCACCACCCATCCAACCCAACCCCCTCTTTTACTGAAAGATTTCCAACAAAGACTTTTTCAACCAATCAGTTGACTTCCCGATGACATCACCCAGCTCAGGGGCCAGTTCCTGACCCATGACCCCTGATGTGAGTCAGGTGTCCCCAGTGGTGTTAGTGAAATGAGAGCGGTCTGCCTACTCCTTTGTTCTGCTAATTCAATTAACAGCACAGCCTTCTTCACAAGACACTTAAGGGCTACAGGCTGACATCATAAAATAAAATAAAATATCCCCCCGCCCATGAATAAAGGGATGTCTGCGTCCCTGTTCTGAGCAGCATCCGGTCACAAAGTCGCCTTCAGGCAGAAGCTCTCGTTTGTCAATTTAGTTCTAGAACTTGTTAAGCAAGGAGATTGGCAGCAGTTATCAGATGTTAATAAAGTCAGACCTATTTTATTTAACATTAAAAGCATTTTGTTTAACTGGGTAAGAAACTTAACTTGATTCAAGATCTTGCAGTGCCTCTGAACAATAGAAAAAAAACAAAGTGAAGGATTTGACATTTAAAATAATGCACAGCCTTTCCTTCGAACACCTGTATAATTATGAAGGCCGAGGAGTCCGATACTATAATAACAGGGGGTCATCACAACGCCTAAGTTTATGAGCCACTAGATGAAGATAAAGGCAGTTTTCTCTGCCTCCTCCTCCACACTACTTTTTATTCAGAAAAAGCTAAAATGCTTTCTGTCAACACAATACCAACTGACAACTAACATTTTTGGTGACTTAAAAGACAAATGTTCATGCATCTATAGACAGATTGATAGTGTTCAGACATTTTTCCAATGCAAGACCCAGACCCAGCTTCAGGATGAACTTTGCTCAAGACCCAAAACATTTTCACAGCCCATTATTTGGGCGAGTCAAAACTCACCCTATGACTCCACTTAATACTCCATTGCATGCAAAGCTATACAAGCTGGCAATTATATCTTGCTAAACAAAGCATGACTCAATCACAATTCTGAAAAAGCACAATTAAGTCCATTTTACAGTTTCTTACTTCTGTTTTCTCCATAAACAACTTATACAGTTTGAATTCTGGTATTCAGATACAGAAGGGGGGGTGGGGGGGATGAACGACATACTGGATCTTTTGTCTGACTTCCTCTGAGAACCCTGTTTCTATCGGGCAAGGAAGTGACTCAAAACATCCTGGAAGTGTTATGTCGAAGACTAAAATACACTTATGAAAGTACAGCCCCAGAGTCAGACCCTTCTCAATAACTTTACTTTGTAAAATTAAAAACCTTCAATTTTAAACTTGCTTCATTGGTTTTCTTTTTTTAATAGGATTCCCCCAAGGGCATTTTGTGAACAATTAAGATCCGAGAAAATGCAATGTAAATCAATTCTCACTAAGAACCTCTACCAACCTGTATGAGTAACAGGTTATACACTGATCTGTGAGCCAACTCCCTGCACACTCGTATGCCGGATGTGAAGTTCTCTCGTGACACATTCCCCGCATGAACCTTAACTTTGGCCTTGCAGATCAAAGTCCAGCGTACAAAAATCTGAACATTTCAGGTTTAGGTGTAGAAACACTGATGATCAGAGAACAATCCCACAACATGAAACTTTTGTTATTAAACTTTGCTCCAAATGGTTACCTCAAACCACAGCCTAATATACACCTCAGTACTTCAGAATCAAGGAAAAGCATTCTCTGAAGGCCACAGTGATGCAAATAAGAAACAAGTCAAGAAAGCTAGATAGCTGGTCCACAGGAGTGCAGCCTGGATTGCCACAGTATTTGGTTAATTGCACATGCTTCCTACAGGGACACTGGTAATGTTGGAAAGCAGGAAATATACATTTCAGTCAGGAAGCGTGATACAAACAGGATCCTGACCATCACCTGACAGAAGTGTTGCAGCAGATTGTGCAACTCCCTTCTCACCACAGAGAGGGGAAATGGCTTGCGGAGGAAGCTCACAGGTGTTCATAATTATGGTTACCTGTCGTAACAAAGTAATGGAGTGGTTTTAGCATTTTAAAGTTTGGTTAAAGTATTGCAGAGCCTGAGTTTTTTTTTTTTTTTTTTTTTTTACAGCAAATCATTGATGTGGATATTGGCAAGAAGGGATAAAAACTGAATCATTAAGAACAAAAATACACCAAAAATGTATCTATTTGATGGCTTGAAAAAAAAAAAGGCAATGAAATGCTCCATTAAGCATGTTTAAAATAAAGCCAAACGTTAAACGGGCTGTTTTTTCGCCTTTTTGTTGTTCTTAAAGAGAACCACAGAATTAATGCTGATTTTACAATTTATCTGTGGTATTTCCATTTATTTTTATGATGCTTTTTTTTTTTTTTAAATGTATACATACACATACAAGTGTAGATGTAACACACTGCTTCTCGTGCATGGGGAGTGTAAAAAGGGAGGACTCCAGCAGCAGAAGAGCCAGGGTTATTAAACCGGGGCCCTGGGGGTTGTAAAACACTTATACTGGAAATGACAGGCTATAATACAGACTCGTTTACCACTGGTGGCAGAAATAATTAACCATTACTCAACCACTCTGCCATACAAGATACACAGATTTAATAAGGAATACCTCTGGATACAAGACCCTACTCCTTCAGAGAAAATACAAATTAACAACAGCTGCATACAAAACCCCTGCAGGCCCACTTTATTACCCATGTTTTCTTAATATTTCACAGCAAAAAGACAAGGGCTATAGGGCACATGAAACACGAAGGGACGCTGTGTGTGCGCGCATGTGTTTTGTTGCTCTCTGGGGATGCCTAGTAATAATGCATAAACTTCCCCCCCATCTGTCCTTTCCTGACCCCATCCTCTCGTGGGTTTTACGATTGGAGGGCATCAAACAAGAGGAAGCCACAAAAAAAAAAAAAAAAAAGCCTTATTTCAAAGTTAAAAACATAAAAAGGTTGCTTGCTCAGACTTATTCAGAAGATTACCACGAAGTAAGTGACTGAGGTAACATTACGAACTGCTCACTTCCTCCAATCTCTCCCCTTTCACTTCCAATACAAGATAAGTGGCCTAATAACATTGATTGCCCAGACGTTCAATGCAGCATGGATGGCCAGCCTCTGGTGCAGCACAGTGGATGTTCGAGGACTTGTATCTCTTTGGTGGACAACTCTGGCCGACCCTCCTGTGGTCAAAACTCTTGATGCATTGGCATAGGAAAGCGTTGGCTAAGAAGGCACCGGATGCTCTACCACTGAACAGCAGAAACAACCTGAGTCACACGTCCGCACCTAAAACCGTGCAGGACAACTGCACAAGGGACACGCCCAAGAACAAGAGAACAGCTGGGTTGAAATATAATGCGTAGGAGAGTGGAAACAAAACGTGGAATAGATATATCCATTAGCATTGGATGGTTTTATTTCCATTTAAATTCATTATCAAAATGGGGAAGTACTTGACCTCTGCACTTGAACACTGCTTCATAAAAACAGCAATGCTGAACAGAAGTTTCCTGTGAAGAGGTCTAAACAGGCAGAGAAAGCACAGCGGTTTAAAATTGGAAAAAATAAACGCTGACAATACACAGCTCCAAGGACCTGGAACATGTGCAATGGAAACTGGAAGTGAGAATGGAGAATATTTAAGGGGAACTTACAGTACCCCATACCCACGTAAATGCAAGGTGGTTTCGCATCTCTATACAAAACAGCACAGCAAATTTACACCCCCACTCACAAGACTGTTGCTGGTTTGCGAACATTCAACACATTCAATAGTCCTGCCACAGCCATGATTAAAGTGGGGCGTTGAAGCTATAATCCTTTTTTACTTAAGGGTTTGCTTTTGGTTTATACAATTAAATTCCACGGTCAGAAATTAAAACAAGAGAGCTGCTGTTCAGCTTGGGAAAACAGAATCTGATAGCACGGTTGTCTAACTGGGCAGTCTGGAGAGGGGAACGCCTGCGGAAATAGAATTACTGCAAAGTAGGCTGCCAATGTTTGAAGAAACCTGGCGTTGCAAGTTGAACCTTTGCAGGTTTTATGGTAGCTGAACTTCCACAAAATTTGCAAATCGGACAGATCTTGGAGTCTATTTATGATGTTTCATAACTGGACTCACCCTTTAACAACTGTACAAGCAGAGATGGGAATACTTGATTAGACTTCAAACATGTGTGCAATTCCCTTTAAAAAAATATAATACAAATGACACACACACACTTATGTCAGCGTGATGTCGGGGAGGGGGTTGGGGGAGTGATTGCTATTGGGTTTGAAAAAAAAAAAAAAAAGTTCTCAATCAACGAGATCTTTTGGGAAAGCAGGACAACAATCTGTAGGAGTCACACCACCACAGTATAATTAAAACCTTTCAGAGCCAGGCATTCATTATAATTTGACATTTCATTCAGCATCAGTGAAAGGAGGCATCTCTTCAGGTCCATAACTGAAAGAATACCCCACTGATAAAATGGCCACCACCCAAAGAAAATCCAGTTTGACTTCTGTATGATCTCTTATGAATGCACAAGCAGGGTTTGAGACTACATGAAGGGTCAGTCATGTTTAACATTTCACTACACAATCTTCCATAGTATGAAATCTTACCATAGTACAAGCATTAATATACTAAACAGGTCTGATTCATTCTTTTACAAACATTGAAGTAAACACTAAGGTGTTTTGTCTTAAATAAAAAGGCAAATTCAAAAATCCAGCTATGCCCAGACAAAGGTAGAACATACAGACAGTATAAATCTTGCATTTCAAGGACATGTAAACAGACATTGCAGTACGTGCTGTGTTTGCAATAGGATCCTTGCATCAAATTTTACAGATGGGTTAGTCTGGGGCACGACAATCTCCAGAGCCGTAAGATTAATTCAGCAGTGAAAAAGTGGATTATGTATTGCCCTAATCCACTTGGCAGTTTAGCTTTGCTCTGCACCTTAACATTTGAATTTTACATTTAAATACAAAAGCATGTATTAAAGAAAATTGGGAGTAAAAGACTCCTCCTATCCCCTTTGGCAAATCATACAAGAAAACAGAATGCAAGTGTCCTTTAAACATGTGAAAACAAACAGTCATGTCACCTGAATATACTTTTTTTTTTTTTTTTTTTTTTTAACTGGTTTCTTTCAAGACTACATTTAAAAAAATATACACCTACACAAAGCATTCCAAAACACTGGCCAGCCGTTGTGCATACAAATTATTTTCAGTGCATGAAACATTAAAGATGCATTTGATCTGGTCTGCACATCAATAAGCTCTATAAACGTTAAGGGGAAAAAAATGCATGAATTGTTTTTGGAACAAGTCCCATGAAAGCTGACAAAAAGACATCTGTCTTGTTGTAACAGTAGTAGAGCTGCACAATGCTAGTTTCTCTTCAGGGGCATAACCTTAAATGCTTTGGGGAGAGGATCACAATACTCTAACCATTAAATTGCTAGAAAGGCAAAGAAACTGAAGGAATATGGGGTACAATAAGCACTGGGCCTTTTCCTACCCCGTCCAATCAGTGTTTCATGCTGAAGTAAAGGAATACCATGTCTGTGGTGATAAAATAACTCGCAAAACCACATTGTAAGGCATAAAGCAGATCTGTGGCTCCATTTGTTCCACTTAGCAGATCCTCCATACAAGATGCATCAGTCTGCCCTATCCCCACAGGAGCTCCCATTAACAATATCGCAAACGGGAATGGAAAATTCCATGCCCTCAATCCCCAAGGCAGTCGTGGGGAGCTGCATTTCCAGTCTTGCCGTCAAAGCTGATGCAGAGCCCAATCAGAGTTGTCCTGAGTAAGCTTTGTTTTGGTTTATGGGGGAATAAATGAAAAATCAACCCACGGTTTGGGTACTAATGCAGCCTACATCCAGAAATGCTACTGGACAATAAACCAAGAAAAATGCAGACACATTGCAGACACAAACTTGATGTTCAGTGGAGTGGATCAACGAGCCCCTCTGACATGCATGGGTGCTTTCAATTTCAGTATTCGTGCACGGCAGCCTCTAAGCAGGGAATGTCATCTATGTCCTGATTTGTTGTCTGTATAAATCGCAGATCCCTCTATTGAACTGAACTAGCTTTCAGGTTCTACAAAAAATAAGCTGGTCTGAAGACCTGGCAGAAGGAGGGCAAGAATCGTTGGCACCTCCTAATCGATTAGGAAATCTCAAGATAGTAAATAGTCTGTGATTTTCTTATTTCTTGGAGGACGCCCTTGTACTATGAATTAAGACCAATGAGAACAGCAAACTAAATTTTATTTGTAATTAAAACATTAAGCATATAAAAACTGTGTGAAACTGAATTTACTGGCACTGCAACACCAATTGAGGCCTTTACTGTGAACTGTCCATGGAGATTACAAGCATGCAAATAACTCAAATTAGTCACCATTTAGTGGGTGAAAGTAGGACAATGTCTTGTAATGTCAGTGTACTCCCATTCATTCTAGTGGGGCCTGGGAGGGGAACCAAAACAGTGAGTTAAACAATTATGATTTGCCTGTGAGACCTATTAATAATTAGCATAGATCTTCAAAACAGGCATCAGCCCATTTGCACATAAGGTCGTCTTTAGCATACGTTTCTCATTCAGGGCTCTTAAAAGTAAAGGTCGTAGTCTTTCGAGGGGGCTTGAGAAGATTGAGAGCGGACACCCTAAAACTTCAATTCATAAATTAAAAACCAAAACTAACAAAATTATTATATATATATATAATTGAACTCCTTGCCACAATTACAAAGAAATCCAGTAAAAGTTCATTAAAGAAATAATTTCAGTCAGCAGGGGAGAAAACCATATATAAATGCAAACAAACACAAAAGTGCACGAGGAAGAGGGAGGGAGACTTATCCTATGCATTTAAATTGTGGTGGAGGGACTTACTCCACGTTTTGAGTCAAGTGGTATAGTATCTCTTCACATTTTTCATCTTTTGCAGTATCCACCCCTATCCCATAATGCACTGGGAACCAGCCCTGTTCCCAGCCAATGGCAAGCCAGGGAGGAAATGGCCCTGGAAGGCTGACAGGCAGAGAGCTCTGAATGGCCATATATGGTAAAATCTGCTGTCAGCAGGGCTCTCCAGTGCAGCAGCAGGCTCCTGGAATACAGATCTGGGAGAGCGAAGCCACACTCAGGGAGGGGACAATACACACAGCAGGAGAGAGAGAGAGAGAGGGGGGTGTGTGTGCATGCGTGTGTGTGTGTGCGCGTGTGTGTTTGAGTTTGCCATGTTGGGGGAGGAGGAGGGCTTACATTAGGGGAAGCACTCCAGCAGTCTGTAGCCTGGGGCAGAAAATCTATTTGGGTTTTTTGATCACAAATAAGAAATCTTATCGGTCTAGGTGGCACAAGAACACACAATCCTGTCTTACGCTCAGGAATCCCCTGGGCAGGCTGCCTTTCAAAGACCACAGGAGGGTAGAATGGTTAATTGCATAGAAGCAGGACAGAATACAGAGATAGTGGGGGGTTATAGGAGATTTTGGGTGGGATAGAGGAAGGAAAGTCTACCATTCAAATTTCAGTCAAAATATTTTAAAGTGATTATAGGATACATTCTAGCCTGAAAGTGCATCACAATAGACTAACTAGCACACATTAAAAACACTAGTTAGCAAGATCTCCCAAGGAGCAAAGAGGATCTCTGGAAAGCAAAAAACATTTCACATTGTGTGGTTGCTTTCCTTTCTCCAAAGCTTAAAGACTGCAGTACAAATTGAATTATGGGAACCAGTCTAGAGTACTGGCAAAGGATTTTTGTTATTAGCATATGAAATAAACAACAAGACTGGAATAAATTATAAAGCTTCAAAACTGGGTTGTCTGACAGTACACGATTAGCCAGACACCTGATGCTCTTCCCCCCCTTCTTCTGCAGCCTGACAAGGACAGCAAACAATACAGCCTGACTCACAGCGACTGAGGTCTGTCTTGAAGAAGCCACATAAAGACAAAAACATGAGTGCAGCTCCTGCCATATACCAAGGGGGACAATATCTGCACTAGAAGCAAAATAAACCAAATTCTCAAGCTTTCTAAGAGATACAGGGTTCAGAAGTTTACAGTATGGAAATTATAAACTGGCATGCATCATTTCCATGGGCTTTATTTGACTAGAAACGCTAAATCGGAATTAACAGACTAAACATTGTGAATTTAATGAGTGAGAGACTTTTCAAATCAGAAACATTAAGTCAGTGTTCTGAGGCATCTAGTGTATACATTTTCTATTTTTACACAGAACAGTACTTTTAAGGGGGGAAACCAAATACACACATCAGAAATGCAGGCCACCTTGACATTCAACATTAAAACAAACCAGATCCAAGCATGTTTATGATGTGTATTCTAACCAACATTAAGTGAAGTAAGGTAGATCCTCATTTAAATACAAAAGGAAGATACCAATAGGCTACACAAGCAAATCCATGCTGTGGGAAAGATCCCTCTAATGGGCTTTAATTCCAATGGGAGACCAATTACAAAAACCTTGTGGCCGAGACCCCTGACAAAAGCTGAGCCGGCATTCTGCTCTACAATAGCTTGAGAGCAGCTGTTTGCATAGGGCAGCAAAAAAACTCGAAAGATAGACAGATGGGACTCCAGGACAGATGCTCTGTGAAAGTGTGCTGTAGGTAACAGTCAGCATGACTGCACATGGAAGAATGCCAGATAAAAACTGAGTTGTGGAATAATTCCCCCCGCCTAAATCAAGTATTACAATGTGTCAAAAAAGGAGGGTAAAAAATCCACACTCGTGCCGTTTAAAAACAATTGAAACCGCTGCCTGCCAGATCTAAAAATGTGTAAGCTTAACTCTGTTCTTTGTTCACAGAATTACCATTTGAAATCCATCACTCAAGTGGAGCTGCTTGGCTAAGTGCTGAAAAAAAGGCAATCCTTCACCTCACAGCTGGAGCCTATTGTCAGGACTCATGCAGGAGCCCTCATACTCCAGACACGGCCTCTGTTCATCCAGGCAAACCTCACCTACTGAAAATCAACCAGCCGAAACCACAAGCCGAGACCCCACAATTGAAGGGAAATTGACAACAAGATAGGATTTCCCTAAAATCTGCTCGCTGTCAACTGTCTAATGGCGGTCAGATCACACTGACAGATTCAACAGCTGTGAAAAGCAGACAAATGGCTTAAATTGCAACAAATCAAACCGAGATACTGCCAGAAAGCTGTACATGAGCATGCCTGGTTTCTCAGTAGCTGTGGATAACACTGGTTTCCCTATTTAAATAACAAAACTTCAGGTTCCACACAGGGTCTGTACAGAAAATGAAATATTCAGATGCCAGGTGTATAATGTCTAGTAGACTGAGGTAAAAGGTCAATCTCACACTTAGTGTTCAGGATTAATTTTGGTTTAGGGTCCAAGTCTGGAAAACAATCCAGAACGCCATCCACAAGACTTACTGTACAGTAGTGGCGCCATATGAAACTGCAGACAAAAAGCTCCTTTTTATTTCAATCTGTGTATGATACTATAAATGGTAAATGCAAAGAACACATACTGTGCATATGCCAAGATGATGAATAAAATAAAATAATGAATTGGCTCCTACAAGCAGTGGTACAAGATGGATGATGGCAGGGCAGGGATCTTATTTGAATTCCAATCAAGTGCCAAATACATAGTTCTGTATCAAATGTCTTAAGTTACTGGCTGAGGTTGTGCTTGTCAACACCGATTACACACATGTCATCCTGTTCCTAACAGTTAATTTGGAGACTCTACAATAAAGCAAGCAATAATGAAAGTGGTTAGTAATAAATCCTGGCAAACCAGTGATTTATTTTGTTACCATTTTGCAGATTAAAATGAGCCATGGCCTATTCTGTGACTAAATCTTAAAGATCCCTAAAGAGTTGCAGGTATTTTAACTGTGTACAAAGCGTGGCTGTTGGATTTTATTCCTTACACTTTGTGGTCATAAAATGTCCTTCAGGATGGAAGAAATATTGTTCAATTTAAACATTTCAGTACTCTACAACGCTCTTGAAAAAAAGTTTAAAAAGGTAAAAAAATAAAATAAAAATGTAGGATCTTGGCATTCCTTTATTGAAAATGGTGTCAGACACTGACCACTTGTTCCAGACTCCAGCAGTACATTGGGATTATCAGGAACTGAACTACAGATCTTCAAGATAGTATCTTATTAATATGATAGCACAGAAGCTGAAGATATCAAAAAGCTCACTGTAGACAGGCTGAGAGCAAACTGAAGTGCAAATGTTTATTTATGGGCATTAAAAGACTGTCAGAGCTGGCAACATGCCCTTTAGAAGGCAACCAAGGAATCGCACTTCTGAAACTAGAGAATTTAAGAACTTGTCACAAAAGCCTGACTGAACCCATTCCTAAAGCATCCCAGGAATTTCGCTCCTGTGTGTGAAGGGCTTCTCAGCACATGTCGAAGCCAGTTTGCACTCTTGCTAATCATTTGTATTCACCCGTTCAACCATTTATCATCTGTATCGGTTGTTTGGCAGAGGTACATCGGTTTCCAATTTTTTATTTTATTTTAAATGCAAAATTTCCCGTTCAGTTGCTGGTTTCTAAGAATACACATTAAACCCTGACGTGAGCACTGGCAAAGCAGTCATGTGACTGGAGCAGGGCACAGCTCTTGCGGACACACCCAGCCTCTCATAGCAGCTTCAGTTTTAAAGGTGAATTAAACCATTGTATTGCCATGCAAATACTCAGTCAGAATGGTACCTTATGTACTTGTCATTGGTGGTCTTAAATTTGAGAAAATAAGTTAAGGAAGTTTGCTTCTTTGCACCAATATAATAGTTAACCATTGCCTCTATATGGTAATATTGAAAAAGGGGGGGATACAACGCTGTAATGAAAACACTATTTGAGGGGAAACTGCTAATTTGGACCACAATGGTGTTATATTACTGCTTTCTTATGGCAACTGACAGCTAGCTATGGCGGACAGAATATGCTTACTCGATGGGAACAAACAAGCAAAGCAAAGGGAAAAAAAAAAAATGCTTTAAATAAACTGCGGGAAGAGATGTCTGTCTCACCAACTTGTGATTTAGCAATTTCAGACTAGCAATCTCAGCAGTAAATCCACATCTCAATGACGTTTCCACTTATTTCTCCGAAACGCCGGAGAGTGCTTTTCAAGTGAAGAGTCGGCTCGGACTTGGTGGCTGTACGTGTCCATGGCCACGCTGTCAGCTGTGGGTCACATTCCCCTGCGGTTTGCTCTCATGTCACACAGCAAGAAAAATGAAAAACGGGCCTCTCGAGCTGCAGCCTGCACAGCCTCTATTGCAGACCTCAGCTAGGCGATTTCTCCTTCTAAATCCCCAAATATTATACAGGTTATCCAATTCCAATTTTACCTCCAACCCCTTACAGGCATGTAAAATATCTTCGGCTTAAGATGTTTATGACACTGAAAAGACTCGGCTGAGATGCAGACAGCGGGAGCAGAATAAAATTCAGAAATTAACAGACAAAACAGGAAAAGATCCCAAATTTCTCACCTTGTGCAAAGGGAGCACCAAGAACGCCCCGCCACCACTGGCTTCGATGATTATGGCAACGAATTTAGGGTTGACCGCACAGAAGGAGCTGTCCCAGGTGACCCTCGAGACGCGGATGTCATCGTAACACTGGTCGTTCTTCACCGCCTGGCCAAAGACATGACGGAATTTGCTCTGTCGCACAACTCGTCTGAACATATCTGTGAGAGAAGAGGGAGACATGAGATCCTGCACTCATACAATATAACTATTGTAGGTTATTGTACAATTGCTCTTGGGTTGTTCATTTATTCACATAAGAAGGTTGAGGATATCCAGTAAAACCTCTTCTTTAAAAACCATGCAAGTCCTACTTTGGAAGCTAGCAGAGCTGAGATGAGTTCTAGATACGCCGATTCTGGAGTCCATGTGACTTCAAACATTTTGAATACAGCTATTGTAACCCTTTTCAAAGCACTAAACATTTTGTTTAAATTCAAACAGAGGTACATGCTCCATCATTACGATCGGATTTACCAGCTAGGCCTCAGCCTGTGACCTGCAGAAAATGCAAATCAACAGGGCGATTAAAGTCACTTGGCCACTTCACAAAACCGCCAATCACATGCTCTGTCGGAACTGAGCCAAGCAGACACCGGTGCTACATCAGACACTGCGGATCAGAGGTATCCAAGGTGCAGCCCCCCTGCTGTTGCAATGGGTAAAACTCATACACACAGCTGCTTTTCACATTTCTCACACATGCTCAAGCTGCACCCTCTTCAGACAGTACTAATGCAAAACATGTGTGGCTTCTGTGTGTTGAAGGAGTCACTTCAGAAAAGTCTGACATGTGCAATGGTAAGGGAGGGAAAAACTCCATTTCAACAATTAGCAGGTGACCAGGTGTGTTTTTCCACTTTCCAGCTGCTGAGCTACACCTTGTTGTAGCGAGTACTCCAATTCTACACATCTGGAGAATCCAGGGCCACAGCTTACAGACAATAGCACATTTACGCTGACATTTCTGATCCGGATCAAATGCATTAGTAGCATATGATCCTGTCAGTGAAAACACTCGAGTGGCTCAAGTCCCAGCACGCACTGCGGTGGCACTGGTTTTAAAGGCAGGCGGCAGACAAACACCCTTCACATCAGTGGAGCAGATGTGAACATTTCCCTACTTCCCTTATTATAAATACAAATTTTAAAATTAACACTAAATGGCTTATTTGATGTTAGCAAAACAATTGTGTTTTTATTGAAAATGCTACAGTTGCAGAAAAATATGCAAGTGTGTTGGTATTACTTGTTAGAATAACTCAGATGAGATGAAAGTTTTTGATATAGCTTGTGTTCTAAAGGACTAATTTAATATACATATTATACAACCCCTGGGGCTGCTGAAAGTTAATCCTGATTAAATGGCAGTGTAAACGTGCTTATTAAGCACAAGGTGCCCAGGGAGCTACACACTGTTAGTTAGCACAGACGGGTCTACCTACATGAGCAAAGAGCTCAATGCACTACAGACTACTGGTTAATCACAGGCATGTACAGCAGGCAGCTGTAGACAAGTCACTTACATCAGAGGCTTCACAAAGTGGATAAGTAACTTAATAGCTGCCCTGTGCAGGGAGAAAGCAATGTTTGCACAGTGCAGGCAAGCAGATACTCTGGAGGGCAATTAATGGACTGAGACAGTGAATTAGTAGCATATAAACTGATGACTGATATACAGAGCCCCAAGCACAGCATTGGAGGGCAGTGGTTTACCAATGCAAATTGAAATTCAATCAAAGAACCTGAGGATGTTTTGAAAGCTTATTCCGCTCCCTCAATATCAAAACAAAAACAGGGAAAAAGAAAAAAAGATTTGAAAGTATGTGAACCTTAACCTCTTAGGAAAATACATTTGTATCACATTGCAGATTCACAAACCTCAAATTTAGCCTTCTAAATAAACATACTTTGAACTGCAGTGGAGTTTAAATTGCTACATAGTCAAATTGATCTGAAGCACAGCTACACTAAGCACTGAGGGCCAGGGCATAGAAAAGCAAAGATACTGGAAACTTTAGATCATCCTTCTGTGTTTCAGAAATTAAATCTAATGGGGATTTAAATTACTTCCCTAGTAAAGTGAACAGAATAGAGTTACTTTCACAATCTACAATTTAGCATTCAGTGCTACTCTTATAGGCTGGCTAATAAGAAATTAAAGTAAGCAGTTGTAATCCAAATCACAGTTAAGGCTTCAGTGATTAATACGATACTGGCGACTGTTCACCACTATGTGCCAAGTAGAGATCAAGCTAATAAATATTTGAATTTATCTTAAATTTATTCTAACAAAGCTAATGAGGTGAGAAGTCAGCTAGTTCTTGCGATGTCAAATTCTTTACAGTCCATTTAAGGCTAGATCTCAGTATTTAATGTAATAAAAGTGCTTTGCCAGGTTTTTAAAACAGAATTTGCATACTTAGAAGTATTTAATAGTGCTTTGCAATACCAATTCATTTTTACCTCAACTCAAGGGTTTGTGGTGTTACTTCCCCATAATGAAATACTTCAAACAGCTACCATTTCCCCTACACAAATACAAGCCCCAGCTTAAATAAAGAGTGCTTTGTAGCCAGCGCAGCTTAAACACACACGTAGTAAAGCTTTGTGAAGCTCGTTGGTGCTGCTGCCTCATAAGACTAAAAATTTATGGCCCTCTGTCACAGCAGCCTGCTTTGCAATACCATACGGCATGATCCAAATGGCTATACAGCCAACACTGCAGCATTGATCACTATTGATTAAAGAGATACCTACATTGTACACACATATTGAAGAGTATTGCGAAAAAACATTTAAATCTTAAATCATTAACTTAAATAGGTAACTAAAAAGTTTGAATTATTATTTTTGGTCTACCTTGTGAAAGTGAAATAGGTTTAACTGAAATCCCCGTACTTGATTGTAAATCATGTTAAAATCCTTATTTCCTGGCTCATCGCAGATAAAATAGACCCCCCTTCACCCCCCACCCACAGTGTACAGTGACTAGATGAGCATCTTGGGCCTACAGCCTGAATTCAACTCTAAGGACTATGTGCAAAAAAAATTAAATAAAATTGTATAAGAATGCACCAGTATCTTAAGCCTCAAGGGACTTCAGGGACAAGTCTTAAAATACTTATACTTTAGTACTTTATACATTACATTCTGTATTTGAGGTTTTCGAGGCTTTTCTGAAAACAATGTCAGCAACAATCTTCCATGATGTGCTGAATTATTTTTAAACGCTGCTTGGGAAGTTCTCTAAGCTTTCAGACTTTTAAAAACCCACAATGCAGTTTACAGTCTTAATCATCCTCTGCTTGATAAAATGAGAAGCTGTCACAGCAGTGTGTGAGGCTGCAAATACGGTATGGTCACCACAGCTTCATTTTTAAAGCTTGCCAACATTGGCCCTTGCACTTCCTTCTAGATGACACTCCTACATTACACAGAACGGACAATTCAATCCTTGTACCACTAGTTCCTTCTTGTGGAAGTTGAGTATTTTGGCTTTAACCAAGAACAATACTGACTACTCACAGGAAGCATCTATTCACAAAGTGCAAAAATTCTCTTAAATACATTAGAACAAATTTAATTTTCAAACAGAAAAAATGGTTAAAACCCAAGAAATAGACGTCTTCAGATATGCAATACTTTACAACCTTACAGGTAGCTGCCCGGCAGGCAAATGACAAGGTCTTAAACATAGTTAATATACAGTCATTTAATTCCTGGTTATGATTAGCACAATTTATAAACCATCTTGCACGGTTTCCATGACAACAAATTAAAAATTCCCTGGACACGCGTCCATAAAATAAGTTTTAATCAGTGATGCACAATTCAAACGATCTTCTGAAACTTCCCTTAAAGGGACGGGATTAATTAATTAAATCCTGCACTGGTGCACTTTTTGTCTCTCCCTCTAACCACAAGCTGGAGCAGGATAATTTGCTTGTTAAAAAGGAGACGGCGCCTCAAAGCGGGAGAACAAGAACATACAAATTCTGCCAAATAGGCCCCCATCGTCAGAGGCTTCGAGACCAGAGGGCCACACTGCCCACAAGAGTCTCGACACGTCAGGAGCACAGCCAGTCGGGGCTGTCACCCATCCATCATGTCACACAGCCTCCTTGGACGAATGGTTATTGTACAGTTAAGTGCCCATTATCCCCCCCAGTCTCTCTGGTCGAAGAATACTGCCCTGGCAAAATGGACTTCACTCACCCCTGGCCCTAACCATCAAGTCTCCATTTCAAGGCTCTAGTTCTTTAGAGAAGACTTCCTACTGGGGCAGCGGGTGGCCAGAGCAAACTCACTCCACTCAGCCAACTGATGCCTTGCTGAGGGAATTGGCCCTCTTCCTCTTTCCATTAAGAGAAACTTATCAGAGCAAAAGCTGCGCAGGCTTGTGGCTTAATGCCATTTTGATTTCCTAGAACAAGCAAAAGAACCTGGGCGACTGAAGCAACAGGCCACTAAGAGGTTTTTTCACTTCTGCTCCAGGTTCAGGCAACAGATAAGGGAAGCTCTTCAAACCGTAACAGGAGCGATTATAGGAACAGTGCGCTGTACAGGATGGCCACCCAGACAAAGGTTGTGCAAAGTGCTGTGGGCACATACGACTCGGCACCATGAATGATTTAATGTCTGCAAATGCTCGTGAAACCTTTCCCTGCATAGGGGGGGAAAAAAAAGCTTTTATATAAACCATTGTGAAGACAAGACAAAAAGACGGGAAGAATAAAGATGCTTTAAAATTACACACAAATAAAAAAGGAAAAGCCAATCTAGAGGTGAAACTCTGGTAGTGCAAGTCCCAACTACCCATTTAAACCATACAGTTTTCCTGCTCTCCGCTCCCTGAGGACGGAGGGGTTTCCAAACAGACTCTCTGGCTCCAGCACGGTGCTGCTCTAGAACAATTTCCCGACTCGGAGGTCACCCAAGCAAAACGGCACTTCCACTGCGAGGCAGACAGGGGTGTCAAATAGACTAAAATAGAGCAATTTCCTAATCCTGAGCCCCTCTCCCTTTGCCTGGTGGCTTTTTGCAGTTTCTGTGCAAGACAACGGGAGTTTTATTCATACTGAAGGGTGTAGCACTTTGATTCTCCTGTATGAGAAAAAAAAAGTTGTATAATATTTAATGGTCTCCTATAATGTAGCAAATACATTCCAATAAATATTACCTACGCAAACCTCAGGTTCAACTTACCTTTTCTTATAGCAACCTATTCTGTACCTTTGTAAATTCCTTCCCCCACATCTAAAAGCTGTCAGTGTTAATAAGCCTAACCAATTGTTCATACACAGATACTATTAAATTGTTTAAACCATAATCAAAAACCAACCTTTCAAATGTCAGTTATAGATTTCTAAAGAAACTCTAGTAGTAGCCTATCATTCATGATTTTTAATTAAAACACTCACTTTGAGATTTAAGTAAACTACAATTTCCTGCTTTCATTAAGTTTTACGGAAAGAGTATACTAGGAAGAAATTCCGGGTCATTCAACAATCTACAAAATTGTCCTGCCAAGAGTACAAACCCAGAGCCATGACTGGGACAGGAAAGATTAGGAGTCAAGCCAGCAGGGCACTACATAAACACCAAGGAATTTGTGCATTAAGAATATATCTTCAGGTTGCTTTCAGTATTACATATTTTTTTTGTTTGCATTTGTTTTTGTTGTGATGGTTTTGGTCCCCAAGCACAGGCTAAACATTCACTGAAAAATGAAGGATCTGCATCACTAAAGTCTAGAGGTTTACTTCACACCAAGAGCAGCTTCAGCACAGGAATGTGGCATGCTTTATCGGAGTTCTGTGCAGCCACACAGCAACACGCCAGATCCATTTTGGCAGCCGACCCAGAGAGCAAGAGGGCAGTTTGCTGTAGTAGTTACAGAACGATGCCAGTCTTCGCCTCTTTGTCTGTGCACTGCCGATTGGTGCCACTATGCCAAGTGACTCAACCGCTCAATTAAAAGCACTCTCGTGACGGAGCACTCCCAGCTTGCCATCTGCTACTGGTGTGGGACTGGATAATGTACTGATATAATAATTAGCAGGATGACAATGGGGGGGGGAAACAAGAAGCCTTGACAAGCTCAGATCCAAAGTTAGACATTTATGAAGCACCTTGATCAATCTCTGGTCTAAATCAGCTTCTGGGGACATATGATTAATATGGTGTGCTCCCCACTCCCTCTAGGAAGGGCAATAGAGAAGGGATGGTGGGGGAGATTCAATAAAAGTGCTATAAAACCTATACGTTGACTAAGGGAATAACCATTACAGCTGTTGACAAGTGGCAGTAGCAGCTTTTAAACACAGAGCGGTTAATGAGCCTCTTCGGAATAACCGCATATTATGGTGCTAAGTACACTGGCAGTCTTGCCAACAGGCAGCCAGGATAACCCCAGCTTTACACCACTTATAGGGTGTACTTCTGCCCTCCAAGTGATTGCAATTCGTTCCCTTTGCCATGCTGTTGCACTGTAATTTAAAGGGAACGTCTTTAAGAGTTCATGTTGGCACAGAGCACTAAATGCAGGTTAATTGTGTTCAGTGGTTGGCTGCACCACAGCAGGTCAGTTGAGGGTCACAGGCTATTGGCAGCAGCAGTAGGCTCTAAGGTGGGGCTTTTGTACCTCCAGCTCAGAAGAACGCTTTAAGCTGTGGATCTCTAGGTTAGCTTTTCAGCATTTGTTATCAATGGCTCACTTGTGCCGAAGTCAAAACACCAGCAGACCTCTGCCAAGCGGCTTCACACAACTGTATTTAGTAACACTGCCGGTTACCTAGCAACATCACAAATACTGAAAGAAAACCTGTAATGTTTTATCATCGTCATCTCAAAAGTGTGTAAATAAAGGATGTTAGCCTTTAATGAACAAAGGTTAGACGAGTGAAACCCCAGCAGGAATTTCATAACTCTGCTTCAGTAGCTTGTGTGGCCATTGTTTTTGCAAACATTGCAGCAGCATTCCCCTCAAACCTTTATCATGGGAATTTGAGCCATGACTGACCTAAAACACAGCCATAATATAAATAACAAGATCCATTTCAGTCTTTAAAATGAAGAGGTTTCAAAACTTATTTCTGGTAAATCCAATCCAACAAAGCGGAAGCCATTTCTTAGGGCATAAACTCGAGCATCAAAAAAATCTGCCGTTTCTCTGAGCATCCGAATATACATTTTAAACGGTATACATCTTCCTGGTACAAGGCTTGAAAAAAAATACTAAAATCTAATTAAATTCAGAGTAACAAGTAAAACTATGCAGACTCCACAACCCCTATAAAAATGTGGCTCCAAAGTAATCTATTCATGAGTTTTCACTGAAGCTAATGGAGTCCACTTGTGTAGTTTTGTAATCTATAGAGCTAGAATAACAGCACTTAATGATTAATAAATACATTACGAATTCAGGGCTGTTGCTGTGATGTACTGTTAACTGCACTGAAGGATGGAGAAAATGACAGGGCAAGCCTATTACAAATAAAAATTATACATATATAAATACATATTTGCCTGTATTTGTGACTGTAGAAATGATATCCACAAAAATAAATACAAACCAGCCTATATATAGATCTAGATATACATATGAACATCTCAAAACAGATGTAACCTAGGCCATCTGGTTTACCGTTAAATAACAGCACTGCAGTGACCGGACCTTTTTGTATCTTTGAACGGAAACATTCCACAATTTATTCTTAACGTGATGCAACTCTAACCAAGAAAAGCAGCTATCAATCTCTGGAGCTCTTTTAAAATACAAAGCCAAATGGTTACCCAGACTAGGTTGGTACACTAGTTTAATTGTCAAGAAAGGGAATGTATACATAAAATAAAGAACGACACACCAATTTAGTCTTATGCTCCAGTAACTGTCAACTCAACTCATATCGCACCAGGGCCACTAAGCTCTCCGCTCGGTTTCTGGCCGCCTCTACCTTATCACACTGCACTCTGCCATCACATCTGGAGAGGAACGGGTTTCAGTAGTCATGACATGGAAGAAGGGGGAGCAGGGAGGGTGGAGCAAATCTCCAGTATGAAGCAGGGACAGCATGTAAAACAGCCAAATGCAGGGCTCAGAGCTGCACCAAGACGTTTAAATCTTCCTTCAACACAGATCATGATTTCTGCTTTACTCCATCACATCAGTATTTAGTTGCCCAGTTGCTTAAGGGGCTCATAAAACCAGTCTAAACTTATTTGTAAACTTACTTCTCATTGTGGGATTTGGTGCAAGTCATATGATGTATGCTAAATCGAAGCAGGAATTGACAGCCATTCAAGTCACATGCAGGCGCGGTGAAGACAGGACAATGGAAGCCTGACCCTTCCTGCTCCTCTCTGCATCATGATTCATTAGCCTGTTGTCAAGCACACAGTTTATGAGCTTGATTCTTCTTTTTTTATGGGGGAACATTAGCAATCCAGACAAAATTGCAATTACAGCATAGCTTGGGGTTTCTAAAACAGACTGCTTTGTGTGTGTGTGTGTGTGTGTGTGTGTGTGTGTGTGTGAAGACAGTGCCGCTAGAACTGGAATCTTTCCTCGGCTGGATGGTGACGTGTTCTTTGGGGAATGCAGAGGAATGTGACCAGCCTCCATGTTTTCAGTAACTACCCCTTCTAGCCTGCACTGAAAGCAGCTTAGGAAACAAAAGGGTGAATTAACCAATGCCACAAATATCTTCTGCAAATTCTACCAGTGAAGAGGGATTTTAAATCGCCAGTTTGGTTATAATTTAATGCATCTTCACCCAAATGGAGACACTTCTACCCACCCCTATCACAAAGAAGACAATGAGCTGACTGCCCGAGCTCTTAAATCAGCTACCACACCTGGTCTCCTGGGAGAGCACCGATTTGTGCCAATATCTCCATCTAACACCAAGACCAGAAGCCACGCATCACAGCCAGGGAAATCACAAACATCTCTCTGGCTCCCTGGTACCAATTAACGCTGCCGTGGGATTAGACAGGCAAGTTAAAAGTGTAACATGAGAGTAACAGAAGGCACCACTATTCTGAAACAAAGGCCTTTGGGGCTTTACCTGAGAAAAGCATCTTGAATTATTTATGGTGGGATTAAAAAATCTTGCCAAGGAACCCGATGAAGTGATGCAAAGTCAGTCATCTGTTAGGAATCACTGACTTGTGTTTTACTTCATTGATTTCTAGAGCGAGGATACAGCTAAATAATCAGTCTTCAATTACTATGTTCCATAAAAATATTTAAATATAAACACTTAGATTTATTTGTACTGGAGATGTGGAGGAGAGGGGTTTCACTAATGAGTCTACAATCAGATCTTGGCATGTGTACATGGAGAGAAGGGGCCATATGTTGTGGGATGGAGCAGGCAGTTTGCTTGAATTTATTCCCCTTATTCAAAAATAACCTATTCAAATTCAATTATAATAGGCCGCAGCCCTCGTTCTGAGACAGATCGCAAGTTTTATAAGTTAACAGTTCAAACTAAAAATAATGTGATTAAATACCCATTACAGAATGCGATCTCTTTTCCACAGTGGATGCTTTGGAGTTTCATTTTCTTAGTTATCAGCTTCCAAACTTCATTATAGCAAATTTGGCGTGAGAATTCTTGCCAACTCCCCATTTGTTCATACATTTTCAAGATTTCCCCCCCGGGCATTTCAATGATCAAAAGTCTCTCTGCTAGGAATATTAAAATGGTATAATTACAGAGGCTTTGTATGATTATATAGGAAAATTCAGCATGTCAGTTATCTGTTAAGGCTTAAAAAAAAAAAAGACTGATATGAACAAATGTGGTGTTACATAATATCATTTTGGATCTAAAACATCACCACATAATGGACAGAGGATTTTGAGAATAATTTTGATTGTTACCGTCTCAATAGGTCCCAATTTTGGACATGTAGTTTTTGCAGTGAATCTCCAAATAATGCCGAAATAAAGGGTTCATATATAGGTTAACATTTAATTGTAAGTCAATCCTAAAATAAAGGAGAAAAACAAAATAAAGCAGGATATTTAACTGTTGCACCCACATTTCTGGTGTGGCAACTAATAAAGGAAGGCTACAGGAGTCAGAATACAGCAAGGCTTGGCTTCTGGCGGGTCAGATGGCTTTCGGTCAGTCCACAGCACACTGAAACATCACACGTGGACACAATCTGTTGGCAACTCCAAAGCGTCTGCAGTGCGAACTTCAAAAGCTTTGAGACACCAGGAAGCCTGCTAATGATGAGTTCTCAAAAACGCCTTGGTTATTATGCTACACTGTAAATGTAAGACTGGCTCACATATATAGGAAGAGGATGTCCGGTAGTTCAAATGTTAAAACCAGCAGGTAACTTAGACACAAGAACAGAGAGGGGGAAATTACAAAAAAAAAACTCACTGTTGTAGCCTGTCAATCAAAACTAAATACTATTCTCCTAGCTAAGGGTAGCAGGAGTTTGATCAATGGACTTGCAGGGTTTCACTTACCAATCTGAAGTATCTAGGGAAAGGACAGATAAATGGTTAACTACATGCAGTTCTGGCACGCATACAGTCTTAAGAGCGCAGAGGAAACTGTTGATGAAACACTGAAAAGTGAACTAGAAGATGTATAGGTCTATACAGTTCCGGCAACTAAAACTACTTTGCACAGAGGGGAAATGCAACAAGACAGTTATACAATATTTGAAAGAGTCTTCCAAATGTGTGTTCTGTAATTTTGCTAAATCAGATTAAGCACTTCAAATCTTATGGTCGGTAAGGAAGGTTATGTTAAATACACAGCTGTTGAAAGTGCTTACAAAGCCCTAAGGAAACGCAAAAGCAACAGCTGTAAAGTGGTCAATAATAAAGCAGAGTCACCTCAGCCATCGCCCCCATTACAACATGGTGTGCCATAAATTTAGACTGCATTGCAAAATAAAATTAATGAGATGTATTGATTAACACTTACAAACCATCAGGAAGTCAAAGCCAATAGAAAAACAGCAGAGTTATTTACTGGCGATTGTAAATCTAACCAGGCTATGTAAGTAGACTAAAATCAGAGTAATCCACTTCACACACCAGCTGTTAGCCCTCTGAATAAGATGGGCAAAACCACTTATTTACGTAGGGTCTACATATGACAAAACTTGCACCAATACCATATTTTCTTCCCATTTCCTCATGCTGCGATTTTGTGGACCAGTGGTCTACGATTCCACCAAGACCAGAAGAATGGTTTTTAAACTGAAACAGAGAAGGACATTCCTTCCCATTGCGCCTTGTTTCGAGTAATTCCATACTGCCCTGCTCTCTGGTTACGCAATTAGCCAGTTGTGTAGGTTCTAGCTGAAGCACATTGTTATGTTCTGACATAAGGCTGAAGAAATGTAACAAAGTACTTGCAGGCATCTAAAGGAGTCCAAATTGCTTTATTTTATTTCAAATTCTGCTCAGGCAGATTTAGAAGCCATAAATGGTCATGTTCAGCATTCTGCTTCAGCATATGCTTACTTCCTTCTCCATGGCTACCAGCTCAGAAACATGACTGGCATGAGATGTAATACAACTGGGAGTTGCTGCTGAATGATACATACCCTTCATTAGATAACACACTAGCCTGAAGCTGCAGTGCAGGCTGAGATTACTCTTATTACTGAACGAGACTTTGATTGGGCCTATAACGACTCACTGCAAGCTGCATGCTGGGGTTCCTTTTGTTAAAAGCCAGACGACGCGCAAGTTGGTTCTAAACCATTGTCATGTTGGGCCAGTAACTAGAAAGTTGCTGCCTCCATGACAAGCAACTTTCTAGTTACTGGCCCAACATGTAAATGAAACAGCATGCAGCAGAGGGTGGGGAATAGCATTCTTTCATCACTGCTGCCTCCAGCTCGGTCACGATCAAGAAAGCCACTGTGATGCACTCCATCAACGCAGCTTCTCCTACAGGCAGCGTGGTGCTATTTATAACCAGTCTGGAGAAGCTGACAGTCGTGTCCTTCAGAGGTGGGCGATGCGATCACCTTCCTCTTGCCTCATTGCACTGTTCAGCTATTGTTGCGCAAAAGCAAAAGCCCAATAAATCAGCATAGGTCAAATTATAGATTGTATGCTACTTATTTAAGATGGTGGGGAGGGGTTGTCTTGTCAAAGCCACAGTATTTCCATCCTCTTAGTGAAATACAGGCAGCCTGGTCCAAAGATACTTTGTCAAGCCCTTATCACAAATATTAAAACATTCATTCACACCCTTCA
This sequence comes from Amia ocellicauda, assembly GCF_036373705.1. Lineage (NCBI taxonomy): Eukaryota > Metazoa > Chordata > Actinopteri > Amiiformes > Amiidae > Amia > Amia ocellicauda. The sequence continues at coordinate 19,422,948 of NC_089866.1, read as the reverse complement.
GTGTGATCACGGTGCAGAAATTAGATCAGTGCCTCCGAGAGCTGTTGGACACTCTTCAGAATGTATTGACAGCATTACACAGAGCAGACAACGTGACTAGAGACTGCAGCATTCGCAGTGATGGTCCCTGTTCACATATTCCCTTACTTCATCACTTTCAATCTGGCGGCATACTTTACAAATTTCTTGGCTGGGGAATTAAAATCTCTGTAGTAAATAATTCACTCCATACTTCCACAGTCTTTCAAATTACAAGGCAAGAAGAGTACAACACCTAGAACTCACAATCATTTGAGTTATTTTGGATTAGGCAACATTTCCACCTTTCTAAAATTAGAAAATGGATTTATTGCTGCAGATGCTAGGTTTAAAATGAATAAAAGCTACGTGGCACACCAAGAAAAGCCGTTAAAGTGTCGATCCTTTTCCCTTCCTTCCTCCATTAATTTCCTAGACAGCCAGGTTGCAACAGCTTTTAAGAGCTCCGCTGCTCAGCGGAGGCGGGCATTGCGTCATTAGAGCCGCATCCTGTTCCCACAAAATGCCTTCCCAGCACTTCCTCCTCACCAGCTCCTGCTCTGCACTTCCACTGGGGCAAGGCTATCATTTCAAATAAATAAAATAGATTGGACAATGACCTCAGCTCTCTCAGCAATTATCATGTGTTCCTGTATACCCCTGAAGTGCCTAACCAAGAGAATGTAAAGTTCAAGTCAGGGTTATGCGTGCGTGCGTGTGTGTGTGTGTGTGTGTGTGTGTAAAAACTGAGTGAAAGATTCCACAGGGAAAAGAAAGGCTGTTTTAATTTATTCCCACCTTCAAACATTTGTGGGATATGGAAATATGGTATTACAAGGAACTTTTAGTGCAGAACCGTCTAGTGTAAGAGTTTATGTATACATGACATTTAAGCACTTAAGATGAATTGCATGACATGCAGAAGAATAAATTCCACAAGCACTGCAGCCTAGAGTGCTAAGCAAACAAAAATATATTTTAGAAAGACTTCAGCCTTTTGTTGGAAAAAGCTCACTTAAAACAGTAGTACTGATGCTATCAATTGTTTGATTACATGGCTCAATAAGTGCTAAGTTCCTAAAGGGAAACTTTAGCTTCCTACTCCGACAAACTAGTTTGGAGCTCAAAGAATCAAAACACTTTGGATTAAATGGAGAGGGAGGTGGGGGTTCTGTTTTTTTTTCCTTAAATGAATAGAAAAATCAAAACGAAGAAGAGCAAACAAAATCTATTTCCCGTACGGGGAAGATTAAGGTAGTTTTGGAAAATTATCCTTGACAGTTTAGTGACTCACACAGGCCTGCCGTCACCAGCCTTCCTCTGGACCAGGGCCAGTGGCGCACACGGCTCTCCAGAGACCAGCACAGCTGCAGAACATGCCAATCGCATGGATCCTGAAATCTTGTTTTCTGCCCAGGTGTGACTATTGTTATCCATGCAAAACACCTTCCCTACCATGACAACCCTGACCCCCACACCCTCAGTACACTGACCAATCAAACGTCGTTCGAACAGGGATGAAAATCACTCCCATTGGACAGCGGTCTAATCATTTCCAGGTTTTACCAGCTGCAAACTCCTATATCCCACCCAGCACCAGGTGCAGAGTATTAACGCTTACCTTATTTTGAGAAATGCTAAGACATGAAATTATAGAGCGTACTTTAATATTTCATTTTGTGCTTGGTACTCCAATCGTCAGTACAATTTTCAAGGGGCCTATAGTGTGACAAGTTAAACAATATGAGCCTTATTTCTCTGCCCATTTCACACATTTAATTCTCTAAATACACACCATCTGTCAGGAAAGAGGAGTGGGGGGGTGTAAGAGAAAAACGCCTCTCAGTTTTCCATTTGCCAAATCTGCGCAAGGGTTCAGAAGTTCAAATTTACCTGTACTAAGCCGAGGCTCTTACTACAGTAGCACAATACTAGGAGGGCTAGGCATGAGCAAAGGGCACACAGAAGCAGAACAATGGATTTACAAGTGCATTTGCTCAATACAGTAAGGTACGCGTGATATGACCAGAAAGAAAAATGGGGGGAGCAGAATTTTTTTTTTTAAATGCCCTCAAATAAAAGCAGATTCGTTTACGGTTCAACAAACCAACCAACTGCTAGTCGAAGTTGAGGATTTATGAGGGTGTAGCAGTCAACAGGTCCTCACATGCTCAGAAATGCAGGTTGAGGGCGTTGACATTTCGTAGCTTGCCGTTCGCTTTAGGAGAACAGGTATTGAGAAACAAGCGTCAGTAAAAATTCTCTACATCCGATATAGATGGGTCACTTTTCTGAAGCCATGCCTCAGTTCACCATACAAGTACAATTGTTTTAACACAGGGTTACCCAACAGCTACACTCATCAACTGGTGTTTTATTAAAGGTAGAAGGAGGGGGAAGAAAGCGTTAAATGGCTGTGAAGAAGTTAAATATATTGTAGTGCTATAGAACAGAGCACAGCGGTCCCAAACTGGGGTAGCATTACTGATCTGTGCCAAAGGCACATGGAAAGCAGACCTCTTCTTCCATTCACGGACTGTCAACTTCCAAAACATGACAAAAGGATTCTCCAGTCAACTGGCGGACCGCAATATCAGTCAATCCCTGCAGTGTATATACTGTGTAGACCTTGTTATGCATTTTAAATGACATCTCCGAATGTCTTCCATGTGTTCTATTCGATTCAAATCCACACAAAACAAATGTCAGTGCTATGCAAATCCCCATACGCTAAAATGTACTACTTATCCAACTTTTACGCTGCCTTTCACCACAATGAGCAAAGGGGTGTTTTTCCGCTCTCGTTTTAAGTTGACTTATACTCGGCTATAACAATGTTTTTGTTCCGAGCCGATTAAAGGAATGCGAGGCACGGATGGAGTGCTAATGTGGAATGCTGCCTTGTTTCAACTATCTGGTGTAAAGCAAACTCACATCGCCTCTGGTTTCTTTAGGTCTGAACAAATCACACGCTGCAGTGCATCTCATTGGCTTCAAACAGATTTCAGACAACGTTTTCAAAGTTATAAACTATGAACTGAACAGAAACCACCACTTGCTTTCAAGAAAACTATGAGTAATGCAAAGCAAAACCACTGCCATTATCGCTCATCTGTAGCTTTGGGCCTCGTAGCTACTGCCAATAATGTTCTACACATGTTCGATACTGTACATTTTACTATGAAGATTGCCATAGAGAAAAAAAAAAAAAAAGTTTAAACGCCAGGGGAACGCATTCAAAGTTTTCATCTCCCATTTCACTTTCATGAATCCTTGTATGTTTTCTAAATTAGCAACATGTGCAATTCATTGGCAGTGAAAGTCTGTAATCACCCTGCACAAGCGATTGGCCATTGGAGGTCACTCAGGTTTGGAGACGGCCCGTCAGCTGGACGAGAGGCGCATGTCCCGAGATTGAGTTGGACGGCAGTCAGGAATAATCATTTACAAACTAACATTTTACATCACCACCTGGATATTCACTGACTCTGCCGATTACCCGTTTTTACAGGGAATCTCCCCCCATTTCCATCTACATTTCAGCCTGGCTAATATACATAGCTTTCAAAGTTCAGTGCCAAAATCCAGAATTGTGCAGCAGTCAACATGAAAAATACAAACAGGAGGATGACTCTTAGTGTATCCCATTGAGTTTAGGACAACAAATACACCCATATGCCCACATTATGACTGTACTACTCTTGCATGAAACTGGAACAAAGGTAAACTGATTGGTTTCCAAGTCTTTTCACAAATGAAACATAAAAAACATAAGCAGAGAGACTGCATGGCAGTGGATATAGTGTATACCTGCAAAACACTAGAGGATTTTAAAGGGGACCCATAAAAATAGAGAAAAGCAGCAGACAGTGCAGATTGTACACTTGTTTCATGGAAAAGAATTCCCACAAATTACTTTGATGGTACCTTTCACTTGGGAATAAATCTAAGCAGGCTTTTATCCCTTTAAATCCAACAGTGCGGAGACCCATTCCATAAAATCCCTTAAGAGCTACTTAAATCAGGACTTGTATTAGAGATCTGAGATTTAGAATCTGATGGGATTGAAGACTAAATGCAAGACATTCAATTCAACAGGAGTTCACCTCCAAACAAAGTACAGTTACGTCACACTGCCTGGTTAATCACAAGCTGAGAATACCAGGGCTCAATCACCAGTATCAAGCTATTCAATTCAGCTTTTTGAGTATAGGGTTTGGAAAAAATGAATCAAATATCCATTTCTGTAAATGCTTCACAAAAAAGTAAAACACGCTGTATATCCTACCACTGTAGAATTAAGAGATATAGATCCTGAGAATGAAGTGCTGTGACAGACTAGCTGAAATGCAGTTTGTCAGGTTTTTATCAAGTCTTTTGTAGGTGACTAAGTAAAGGGTTGACTGAACTTGCTCTGATGGTCAGGTGTGGAGGAAACGCAATTCACCGTATATTTCAAAAGTATACAAAACCATAAAGCCACAGAACCAACTGTATGGGACCATAAAATTCATTTTTGGAGATCCTGCAAGATGGATAGGTAGGTACTACTCAAATTATTTAATATAGAAATCTAAATAACCACAAAGCACAACTCACAGGAGCTTGTGTAGTATCCCTAACAAAGCTGCCATACTGCCCCGTCTAATTATCCTGTTGATCTGCATTAGTCACTGAAGAAAGGATTTTTCATCATTACAGTAGCGTCATTAAAGTGAATCCCAAACAAAGCATGCCGAAACGCTTGGTCAATAGAGGAGTGCATTCTGAGGTGTGAGGCTATGGAAAATAAGTCCCACAGAGGGGTGACCGTGACCATGCACAGAAAAGAGAGACCTTTAAAATGCATGGAAGGGAGACTTATTGAAAGATTGTTGAAAATCAGCCAACTGGATGCCATGCTGTTTCTTAGTTTGCTTATCTGCCCTATGCAACACTTTTTTTTTTTTTTTTTTACACCCCCCAGGGCAAATCTATTCAAACAAAAGAAGCCCATACATGTCTAATGAAGAGCCATGCTCACCACACTGCATTATTGCATGGACTCCCAGACATCCTTACAGTTCATGCTTTATTTCACACAACACTGACCTATTTTTTTTTTTTTTTTTTTTGCAGGGACAACTTACAAAGTGGAATACATCTTTGCTGTAACACTCACAAGGAGCCGAGCTTGTGGTGGTCACAGTCGATAACATATCTGTCTTTACGTGGGTCTCTGCAAGGCTGAGTTGAGCTGCAATATTGATTAGCACACCTTTATCTACAATCAAAACAGCATAGATAAATAGCAAAGGGAGGTCTGGGTAAAAGGATTGGAGGAAAAATCATAACCAAAATATTTTCATGGCTGGGAGATTAAAGAAACTAGACTTGTAAAACCCTACTTTCAGGGTGCCCCATCTGAATGTCATGGCACATGTATCCAGTATTTGGACTAGCCTTGCAGCAGTTTTGAACTTCACAGATCACACCACGATCCACTCAGGAAAACGTGGTTTTAATTAAGCGTCGTGCACACAAAGCCAAGTAGTACACAGTGCCAGACGCTTGGCCTAGCCACGGAAACCACCTTACATCCCACCCTCCATTCCACACGCATTCTTGTAAAAGTCATTTCAAACATTCATGCATGTGACTGACCATGGCCCAAAACCCCCGGACTCTCTGTCCCCTGCAAGTGACTCAGACATTGGCTTACATATCTCGGCAAGAGTTCCTCTACAACCGAGCTCATCTTTAACACCTCAGTGGTGTCTTGCTGGAAAGATCTACAGACACCAATGGATATCAACAAAATACAAGGAGACTTGACTTGAACAGGTTTATAGATCCACCGCTCAGCACGGAGAGTACGCTGCCCCACGTGTACAAACGTTCTCCATTTGTTCAATTTCGAAAATGGCTCGTATTGCAAATCAAAACCCGAGCTCCAGCACAAGGTACGCCATCATTACTCACAATTATAGTCAGGAGATTTGTTTACCCCCTTTACATTTTCTAAAAGCCACCCTTGATTAGTAGCAAGAACTGATGACGGAGAACATGAGCCAACCATGTCCTGCATCCAAAAAAACACTATATGAAAGAGCTACAGTGACAGGTGTCTCCTCCAGTTTGATTAGACAATCTGTAATCCCCACCCCCACCATCAGATATAAATAACATTGTATGGCACTAGTGGTAGAAAACACACAATGACGATAAGTGAAGATTGCTTAGGGTCACCACCAAATACATTTGAATCACTTTAAAACTCTGTACAGACACAGCCATGTAACCCACTCTTTTGAGGGCGAGCTGCAGGAAAATGCTGAAAATATAAAATAAACTCGACTATTTCCTTAGCAAACATGATCAGTACAGACATCCGCGCATCTGCCCCCTGCAATCCCACCAAAACACATCTACTGCGCTTTACGGTCTGTGTAAAAGCCATCAATGCACTTAATTTGGTCCGGTCGATCTGATCATTAATCAAGATATTGCGGGGACCTCTGGTTATTGCATCTACACCGAGCTGGCATTGAAAAGGGCACAGCCTTATACTAGGAGTGTTGTCCTGTTGCATTTCTAAGCAAATAATTGAAAGCGGCTGAGGTAATGTACAAAATAATCCCGGTATTCAAAACTATGCCGCCTGCATTACATAAGCGTCCATTTCCGCCGCTGCTCTCCAACGCGGTCATGTGCTCTATGCGGCGAAAACGCCTGCATGTGTCCATTACACAGCAATGTGGACAAACGGCACATATGACACGGGTCCGGTCCCAACAAACGGCACATATGACACGGGTCCGGTCCCAACAAACGGCACATATGACACGGGTCCGGTCCCAACAAACGGCACATATGACACGGGTCCGGTCCCAACAAACGGCACATATGACACGGGTCCGGTCCCAACAAACGGCACATATGACACGGGTCCGGTCCCAACAAACGGCACATATGACACGGGTCCGGTCCCAACAAACGGCACATATGACACGGGTCCGGTCCCAACAAACGGCACATATGACACGGGTCCGGTCCCAACAAACGGCACATATGACACGGGTCCGGTCCCAACAAACGGCACATATGACACGGGTCCGGTCCCAACAAACGGCACATATGACACGGGTCCGGTCCCAACAAACGGCTCATATTACACGGGTCCGGTCCCAACAAACAGCACATATGACACGGGTCCGGTCCCAACAACCGGCACATATTACACGGGTCCGGTCCCAACAAACGGCACATATTACACAGGTCCGGTCCCAACAAACGGCACATATTACACGGGTCCGGTCGCAACAAACAGCAGCGACTCAATCAGGCCGGCAAGCGGCGACGGGGAAATAAACCGCGCAGCTGCACTGGATGCGAGGAGCAGCCGGCGCCTCCACACGGGCTGCGGGACTCACGGGCCCGGGTCGCAGCTCCAGTCAGCGTCGAGGCCGCCCGTCTCCGGTACCGTGTTGTGAAACCTGCCCCGACGGCAGGAGCCCATATTTCCAGTCATCTGCCGCTCATGTCTCGGTGAATTCCTGCCATTCATAGCGCCCCGTCGACGCGCAAACGACACCCACCTCATCCAAACCCGAGAAACACCCGAATCAAACCGGGTCCCAGCGAGTCGCAGGACTGGAGATACCCAGCGCCGCGCCGTGAGACCCGGCCAAGCCTGAGCAGCGTTTGTGCGTTTTTAACCGGGTTAGCCCACATCGCTGCAGCTCCCGGATGATTAGGCTGCACCTATTTCCCGGTTTCCCGTTTTTTCAGCGCAGCCACGTTTGAAACCTCGCCGACTGCACACAAATCACGCACATTTCCCCCGAAACAAAAGACCCGCACCCCCCCCACACAGCCGCACATTTCACCCCACAACCGCGCCGTCTCCCCCAGCGCACGACACCATCCGCCGATCTGCTACAACACAAGCGGCTCGCAGCGCCCGGGCATCCCTCGTTTTATTCCACACGGCGTTTCCCTCCCAAAACCAACACGGCCGAGATAACAAGCGGATCCTTACCTCCTATTTCTACGCAAGAACAGACCGCTGGCTGTGAAGTAAGCAATGCAAACTCCTGCGATTCCCGGGCTGAAAGCTGTGTCCGCTGCTCCTCCGCCGCCGCAGTCGCTCGTCTCTTCTCCGGATCCCTGGCACCGGAAGCCACGCCCTGTCTCTTCCCCGCCCCCGCGCCGGCGTCACCCCGCAGCGTTGGGAAAAAAGCGGGAGTGACAGCGCGCCCGGCCAATCAGCGGGAGTCTTTCCGAGTCTGCGCACGCCTTGTGGAGGCGGGTGTGGGAGCCCGTCCGCGGAAAGGCCGCCTGGAGAACAGGTGGGGAGGGAAGTCCTCAGCAGGGTAGATTGCCGGCTACACCCATATACTCTCTCTTTTTAACCTCGGCGGTAGGGGGTTTACCACCTGGCCCCCTAATTCCCATTCAATGAAAGAGAGGAGGTTTTTACCTTTTCCTCCTGCATGCAAAGCAATGCACGCAAGCATTACTTACTGGTTGCCTGCTTTATTAACACCGTGCTGTGAAAATGCAAATGAAAAAGCGGTTGTTTTGGTTCAGATTTTGTATCGTACTTATTATAATATATCGCCCTCATTTGCCAGGTTAGTAATAATACCGATCATGTCTTCACTGGCAGCTTCCATGATTCAGTCAGTGCAAATTAAGGTCACTTACTCTTGGTCAACAAACTATTCCTTAAAATATGGGTCAATGCCAAGGTTAGAAAAGGGTGGTTGCATGAGCTGTGATAGCTGATAGGACCTAGATGGTTTATAACAGGGGTGTAGACAACAACATTGTAGTAATAAAGCCCTACCCTTGTATATATGAAACTGGCAAAACACATCAGCTAGTGCCTTACAGACTTCCTCCAAATATATTTTGAACTAGATCCAAACCTAATTCTTCACCCCAGCTGTAAGATGTATTTCGTTTGAGCATGATGCTGATAACACCAGGGTTCTGGGGAGCGTCTTGCCAACAGTGTTTTATGCATATTTCTATTTGACCAAACTGACATAATGCAAGTGAAATGTTGTTGATAAACCCTGTCCTGTTCATGAGGAAATCGTGGCTGCTCCATAGCGCGCACACAATGATTCATGTTTAACTAGAGAGCCTGACCAGAGATTTCTAATGAGGCCATCTGCTCAAACTGAGACGATGTGTCGAATTGAGCTGGGCTTTCACTGGCTGAGAAAGGACAGCGTCCCTTCATTAACCACATCATCGACATAATCAACAGGATTCGAGTGAATATAATAATATTGTATTGTTTTGAAATGAAAATACTGTGGGAAATGACTGATTGGTTGCAAGGACCAATGCTGGAGCTGTCTCAGTTCCTCAGTATACTGGTATCACCTGTATTACTGAAACACTCGACTACTAATGTGATTTTAAACCACAAAATAATAATAATAATAATAATAATAATAATAATAATAATAATAATAATAAAATGCACACCTAAACTTTCAAATCTGAAATGTGTGGAATAATATATGCAATTATGCCTTTGATCAAATCTCTCTCTCTTTCTCCTCCACCAAAAAAATGGGTTCTAGAAAATGAAAAGACATTTTCTAACTGTAATTAGAGGTAAATCCGTAAGTAAGTGAGTAAATCCGAGGGAATTCAATCTAAAAGAGGTCAAGGTCTAAACAAGACTACTGTCTGACTGGCAGGCAGTGTAAATAAAATAAAGATAACAGGACAGCCCTAATGAATGTGCCAGTTGGGAAGTTTGACTTACATTATTGAGGAGCACCCTGCAGATTGAGCCGCTACAGCTGAAGCACCTAGCTGACGGTGATCTGGTTGAATATTAACAGCCACTGCACCAAGCCAAGTGATGGAGTGACTCACTTTGCTGTTAGCCAGTGACATCATAACTCCCAAGAACATAATCACAAAATAGCAACCAGCTTTGATTACTGGGAAATACTCTCTGTAATCTGGGGGTAAATATCAAACTGCCACTGCATTGAATCTCAGGGAGGGAGGCCTGTATCCACTAAAGTATTTATTGTATTGTCGAAACACGTTGGTTTATCTGTAGCCACCTATATGATTCAATAAGAAGAGAACATAAGAGAAACAATCGTGTTTCCGTTTTAGGAGCTCGGACATTCGGGTTATTTAGTTGCTGGGAGTCAACGCACCTGTTTGAGATTCAGTAGAGGTATTTTAAAACAAAGCGCATAGGCCTGTTACTGCATGATTGTATATGTAGCACAATATGTTTAATTACTATAATATGAATGACTGTATTTCTTTTGTCCATGAGCTGAGGGCTCTGACAGGCAGGGGCTCAGTTTCAATGTCGTCAGCCAAATTATTAGCCAGGTAATATATCAACAAGCTCTTTTGTTTGACCCTTCTAAAGATGATGCTGTTTGGCTATATTTAAGTTGAGTGATTGGCAAAATAGGTCAGGGGCTGCTTAATTATAGCAATTGGTCACATTTGATCTCCAAGCATTGTACATTTGGTATGATTTACACTCAGTTGCCTCAGGGCTTCTTCCCATGTGCTTAATTAATTTATCCACGGTGCCAAGTCAATCTTCCTCTGAGTGAATCCTTCTGACGTGTCTTTAGGTTAGAGTAAGGAGGTTTAGTTAAAAGCACATCATTTGTTCATCTGGCAGAGACACAACATACATTTGGAGACATAACTCATGTCACGATGTTTCAGCACACACAAGTAAACAGCTGGTCTTGATAAAAAGCAGTAGTGAAAAAATACAAATAAGAACCTCAATATAGGTGGAGTTTCAATTCCTCCAGTTGGCTGTAATACTAAAGATAATTATTTCATTGTTTGTATCATGTTGCCATTTGGATACTTAACCAGTGGTTAAGGGCTAAGTTCTGTGCCTTGTATTCAAAAAGTATAGTTTTGACACTAGCCTCTTCCTTACGTGCTTCTCTTGAATGTAATTTAGTTTTTATGATTAGTTAATATGGACTGTGAGATACTGATCTAGTGTTTGCTTGATTCCTGGGCATTGTCCTTGTGCTGGAAATGTGTTGGCAACACATCTCCACTAGATGGAGCTGTTTCCCGGGTCTTTTAAAAACTTGGCAGAGCTCAGGTTTTATTAACAGCATTAACTATTATTAATGTGCTTCCTTAGTTTCTGCGCATCCCTATCTAACAAATCTGACAGTACTTGAAACCCCCAAAAAATCTGTTTAAACATAATAATATCACAGTTTACATTTAAGTTCAGTGATCATTGAAACACATTATAAAAAATAGAATGTGTATGTGTGTGTATTTAAAGTGGTGAATAGTAGTTCATTATTTTTGCAAACTCGATTGATAGACATAAACAATGCATTTATGGAAAATAACAAGCATATTATATGAATCATTGTGACATTTGTTTTCTGTACATGTTTAATAAGTCTGAAGAAGCCAGATTTCAGACATTTTGTTTGCAGTGTACTACAGTCTGAGGTCTTTCACTCATTTCACTTGTTTCCTGCCTAGAAAAAACTAGCACCCTATTTGAGATGTTCTCATAGTAAAGATGTTGTGTGCTGTGAAGGCTCCAGTGGTCGTTGAACTTCAGTGTGTTGTTTCAGCTGAGGAAGTGTGTGTCTTTTTTCATTAAACACACTAGCTGTAATCAACTTTCGATATCATTTCATATGTTCGAGCCAGGCACAAAAGGACCAGAACATTGGCTAACCACATAACAAACATGAACAAAGTGCTCAACCATAAACAAAAGTTCCTGAAAACAGCCCAAATATCAGGGCTGGGTGACCTTTCACCTGGTGAGAGTCACTTTTGACGACCACCACCAGCTTAGACATTGGGACTGCAAAGATAAGATTCCAGATAAGAGTGGATTATATTTAGTGGCAGATTCCCAGGTTCCCTGCTGAGCAACAGCTACCAGAAACTTTCAACAAACACCGACTGGAAGCCAGCTGTGATTAAAAAAATAAAATAATACAAAAACAAAGTTGGTAAAAGCTACTGTAACAAAGATAATGGATTCAACATTTTATTTTTCTTCCAGTTGATTTATAACCAGTGAGTCATCAGCTTACAGGTTAGCCAAGGATATTATATTACCAGGATTTATCAGTCTTATTTGAAAAGATACTTTATTTATCTTACAATACATACAAATACCGTTCTGCCTTTTTTATATGATTCACTTACCAAACCCTGAATGACAATATCAAACACCTCAACCCAGCCCTGATCTTTCTTCTTTACTGAAATCTGTGCTGACTTTATTTGCCCTATTGGGTTACGCTTTAAAATAAGGCGGTGTGATTCCTCATGAATTAATAATATAAATACTACAGAATTAAGTGTTCAAATACATTAAATTCGCTCTCAAAATAAAACATTACCACAAACACTCACTGCAGCCTTAGACTAAACAAGAAGTACTTCACTGATAGAAAACAGGGGGAAAACAGAACTTTATTATTGTTTCTACCGACACCACTATTTAATGTACCAGCCCTGGAAGTCTGTAAGTGTATTATAATTATGGGCTTTTCAGCATGACTCAATCCAGGTTCAATTAATTCATCTTAAACAAAGAAATACAAACAGGAACCACATCTTTATATACTCTACAAGAAACAGACTTCCTTCACGCCACTGACTGTGTATTGCAGAAGCTGGTACAGAATCTGATGCATTCTTTCCCACAGACACACTGCACTTGCTTTCTCACAAAAGGAGTGAACCGCTCACACAGTGGAGATGACATACCGAAGAGACTTTTCCTTTTAAAGAGATTCCCGTAGGACTAACAGTAAGGATTAAACCATACACACACACACACACACACACGACACACACAAAGCTTTAAATATCGCAATGCCCATCCAAAGATTGTTTATGATACACAGATATCAGTCAACTTTTCTTATGGTTTGTTTTTTGCCTCGCATTCAGCATTTTGTTTTTTCTTTGTCATCGTTGAATGTTTCTGTATTATTGTTTTCAATATGCCCTAGCACTTTGTAGTGCCCCAGAAATGGCTTTCTTCTTTAAACGCTTAGAATAAAGTATGAGGAATAGTTTATTGTTATTATTATTATGTTTTGATGTGCTTTGTGGCGATAAAATCACGATTTCCTGAAAAAGCCTCCCTCTGTGTCATTTCTCACATTATCGTGAACGCTTATTTCTGTCCTAAAAAGGTAAGGACAAGTGTTACCTCGTAATGCATTGCTGTCTACTCTCATAAAATCAGTGACAATAATCTACTTTGTCTTACCTTTTTTTGGTGTGCTCTTCACCGCAGGGGGCTTTTCTCTTTTGGGTGTATCAAAGGCCATTTTCATGAGGGCCACCTTCACCGATTGCCCCTGATCTCCAGCTAATTCGATCTTCCCATCTTTTGAACTTCCTTGTTGGGTGATTTGGAGCTGAGTCTTGTCTTTGTCCTTTGGTAGCTCTAAGTCACAGGCAGGTAGGGACCCTGCACTGGAGTGTGCCTCGTTGATCTTTAAACTGGGAGCATTTTCAATAGATGGGCTTGTCTCTGATTTCTCTGTGTTGGTTGCTGATGAAGGTTTTGTCTCAGTCTCCACATCCTCCAGCTGAAGATCCTTAGGTTTGTTTTGCTCGTCTCTGCAGTCCACACTTCCTTGTGGACTTGCACCTCTGGCCTTCTCACTATCTGAAGGAGCTGCAGTGATCTCAGGCACATCCGGACGATCATTAAGAACACAATCCTTCTCTGTTAGTCCCTCTGCATCAGCATCTTCTAAATTGCATCCCTGATGGTTGGTCTTTTCCTGAAACTCAGCTGCCTTCTTGGTCTGCTGTGAATCGGACGTGGTCTTGACCTCTGCATTGGTTCCTTCTGTGTCATTCCTGAAGTACTGATGGTTCTCATCAGATGAGCTTGTTTCCTCAGTCACTCCTAACACCTGCTCTGTTTGCTGATCAACATTGAGGATAGATGGAGTTGGATCTTCTGGATCAGGGTTGGGCTGGATTTCTGTATTGACACTGCTTTGGCTAGGCTTAAAGGCAACATTATTTATTTCTGATTCTGAATCACCTGAAATTGTTTCTTTAGTTTGAAGACTGTAGGAATCACTGGTTTCCAATTCCTGAAGACAAGTTCCTGCTGGTTCCGCCATGTTTATAGTTTTAAGGAGCTCTGGTGATCCCTGAGTCTGTTGATCTTCTCTGTTGTGGCCTTGATCCTCCTCCACAGCATACTTCGATTCAGACACAACTCCTTCATTTGTGTCATTTTTATTTTCTGCCCCAGGTCTTTCTTGTAAAGGGTCTTCCAATTGGACAAAAGAGAAGGAATCTTGAGCTTCAGTGCTGGTCCTTGTTTTCCAGGCCTCTCTCGAAGGATGCAGCAGGACATTCTTCTCAGATCTCTCCACGTTTTCCCAACATGTCTCAGCTGCGTCAGTGTTTACTGACAACGGAACAGTGGGTGTGGGGTTGTCCTGGTCGTTGATGCTACTTTCCTTCTTTATATACAGGTTATGCTCTTCCTTTATCATCCTTTCCAATGGGAGCTCTTCATGTCCAAACTGACTCTCTGCAGACTGCGATTGGACTATCCTCTTGTAATTATCTTCACTTAACTCCTTTCCTTGAGGTAAGGGATGAGTCCCTAGCGAGACGAACAACACATTATCCTCCTTATCTCCTTCCTCTGACTCGTCTGATGTCGTCTCCACAGTTTCCGACGCCTCCTTAGCCACAAACAAAACTTTTTCACTTGCGTTGAAATGAAATCGGCCGAGTCCGTCTTCACCTTCTTGTGAGTCCAGTATTTCACACTTGTCTTCATGTGCCATCTCAGCCCCGAGTTTGTTTATTCCCACCTCTGAAGCCCACTGGTCGGTTTCCACTGAGTCTTGCAGGGCTCCCGGCTCTGTGCTCTCGCCCTGTTGCTCTAGACTCTCACTCGGCTCTGGCTGCTTCAGCGTGTTTGGAACAGAGCCGCCTGTCTTTGCCCCTCCCTTTCCCACTCGCTCATTGGCAGGGAGATCTCCTTCTCCCGGAGAGCTCCCATTCCTCTCCAGAGCAGGTGCTGCAGGCTCCCTGTCTGGTGTGTTTGTTTTATCCGTGCCTTCCAGGTCTCTCCCCCTGCACTCCACGATCTCTGGACCACCCCCTCCCCCTGCCTGTCTGCCACCCTCTGCCGCTGGATCCCCGGAGTCAGTAACGTCTGTCTGAAGCGTCTCTGCTGCCTCCTTAGGACCCTCCCCAGGCACTTGGTCCTTGTCCAGATTTTGGCCCATTTTCTAGTCTGTGGAAAAAGAGATTGTGTTACATTTTACAGAGACCAACCACCCAAATGATGCTATATGTTTGGCATGCCTCTCCCAGCAGTGCGTGTTTGACAGGACTGTGCACTCTCCTCTCCGGCCTCTGCCCCTTTCTCTCTCCCTCTCTCTCCGTCGCTTTCTCTGTATCTCTCACTGGCATGCTGAAGCATATCAGATCGCTCTGTTGGCTGAATCTGGGTTGCACACAGCTTTTAATTTGGATAAGAAGGAATGTGTAAACTTTTTCTTTATCAGCACTGGGATAATAAACATAATTGAGTAACAGAAAATAAAAATGTGTAAAAGAATGTCTTACAGAGGCCAATTTATATATATAAATTCACCAACACCACTGTATGCAATCCAGCTTATTTTACTAAAAGGCAAGAAGCAGACAAAAACAAAAGTAATTGCTTAAGCATAAACAAAAAGTAGAATCAATATCATATAACTTATCATATGTATGTTACTTATATGTAGATTTATTCTGTATTATCTCTTCCATGTCTGACCATTGATTAATAGAGTTGCGAACTTCTAGATTTGTTTATAAACCCTTGAATAACAGGACAAACATGTAGGTCTGCTGAAGCACATGGACGTAGGAGAGTGGGAGGTGTTTGCAAGCTATCAATTTGGTTTTCATAATTGTTTATAAAGTGCTTTAAACACCCTGGACCGGTGCAGTACATGGTGAGTTTAAGTGCTGGCGAAATGTACTGACAAAGAAACAGAAGAAAACGAAAGACTTCTTACTACATAGAAAGTATTTATTCAGTATTTTGGGGGCGCCAAAGAAAAATTGTTCAAGCATTACATTTCCAAAACCCAAACAGGAACCTGAGCTGTCACCTTAACATGTTTAAGATCGAAGTGCATAGGTCTCTATGTGCATCGCAGTCATATACATGTTTTTTTCTCTCTGAATGGAGAGTCTTGTGACCACTCCTCACAGATTGTCTGTGCTTGTTTATTGACTTCTACCCCTAGGGGGAAGAGAACAAACTATCTATACTGTCTTTCAAGAAAACTCATGACACTCATTAGTTTCCTTCCCTTCTTATTCCTTGTTCCGTCATCTACCTTGTGTTTTGTGACTGCTCGTGAGCACCACCAGGAATGGAGAACCTTCAACAGCAGTGGGAGAAACCACAGACAGAGTACTAGTCCTGCAGAGCTGTGTGTGGTTTACATTTGTATAGTTTAATCGTGTCTTGGGTTAACCACTGAGCTGCAACAGAAAGGTTAAATCAACAGTGAAGTGCAAAGGGAGTTCATGCCCACAGTCTTCACGGCTACAGGATCAGTTTCAAACTGTTAAACAGAGGGTCTTCCAGGATGCTAAAATAAAATCAGAATGCATTATGGGGGAACAAAATGTCAACATGGTGAACAGATGACTTTATATGGAAAAGCATGATAAATGCTAAATTAGTATTTTGATTTTGAAGTAAATTTTTTTATAATATGCCAACCAAAGTGCTTACATATGGCACATTTAATGCATTTTATCCCCCTGTGTTCATTTCATGTCCCACTAGACATGATGAGTCTGTGTTTCTCGCTACGTAATTGAAAGCACCAGCACCAGTGTGTGCAATCCAGGTCAGTTTGACCAGCGCTGGTACAGAGTTGGTACAGAGCCTTTTGAACTCCAGATGAGGTTGAAGATGCAGGTGCTCATAGTTTTCTTTATAAGGAAATCTGAGCCCAGTTCATGTATTGATTTTTTTTTTTTTTTGGCGTCAGTCTAAATAAGCTTCCTGCTCTGAACTTCAAGCCTTAAAGCGCCACACTTCAGTCTGCAAAGAGTGTCAACATCAGCACAGCTGTGGTAGATGCCTGAACATCCATTACCAACGCCCTTTATTTGCATTTCTATATCACTAACTTCAAAAATTATTTTTGAAGTAACTGCTGTGGTCAAACACTAATAAAAAAACACAGTGCAAACTCCTGATTCCATTCAACAATGTACCATCACAATCCCCAGGATATTAAATGCAAGACCTCAACTTCCTGCTGGAAACAGCGCGCTGTGTAACTGGCAGAGAAACGAACGCTCAGCTATGCAGTGACCGGGCAGCTGGAATGATAGTCTGCTTTCCCTCAATGCCTCCAGTCTTCCATTCTTTAGTCACCTCCCTTATCATGCGATACCGTAAAATATTTATCAGTGACGCATGACATCTGAACCTTGT
Organism: Amia ocellicauda; assembly: GCF_036373705.1. Taxonomy (NCBI): domain Eukaryota; kingdom Metazoa; phylum Chordata; class Actinopteri; order Amiiformes; family Amiidae; genus Amia; species Amia ocellicauda. The sequence continues at coordinate 19,405,424 of NC_089866.1, read as the reverse complement.
GGAGAAAAATAAACAAAACCCAGTACCAGGAAATGATATGTGACGGGCCAGGCTGTCAGAAATTCAGTCTACTCTCCTGTTTAATTGTTAAAGGCCCCAATGATCCTCAATGATCAGTACTAATTGAACTATACACACGTGGGGTTTAATACAAATTCAAAAGATTTGTTCTGCATTCATGGAGGAAACCAAACTGCAGTTTGCATTTCAGGGTATTTTTGAGTGGCTTCATTTTTGCTGTGTTAGGAAATAAACAGATACTTAAATAGAAGTCAACTTAAAGGGGTTACCATAATAGGAAACTGATTCACATTAAAACATAAAACGAAGTACTGATATCATCAAGTTAATGTAGCAATAGCTTTGAACTTCACCAGCTAGCTTTACATTTTTCAACAGCTACATACCACAAAGAAACTTAAAAGGAGGGTTTAAGAACAACTCAATAGGTCAGAAGACCATCTGTTTCCAGAACTGGAGTTCAGTACCACGGATATAAATGTAACACAAACATTTTCCTTACTTTTAGAGTGGTGCCAGGTCCCTATACTCCTCTGGGCTCCAGGTCCTAACGGGCGGCCCCAGTCTGCTCTGGAGAACCCCGAAACACCCAACCAACCAATCCCAAATCCTCAATAATGTTGCAAGACAGGAGGACTACAGCCATGAGTAAAATAACCCTTTTTCTCGATTCAGCTAAGGCAGTTTGGGTTGAGAACCATTCTGAGACATATACTGTTATTTTTTCCAGTCCTGGATTCCAAGCTAAATTCAGATACACTACCTTATTGTCCAAAACAAGTTTTGCTGCTTAAGGCGAATAACTTCATTGCCTTGTGCTTCACTCCACACACAAGACTAGGAAAGATAAAAACTGCACCGAGCTGCAGCCCGGCCGTGTGACTCAGAGACACTAGGTGCACAAATCTATGCCCGCTTATTAAAGTCTCAGAAAGGTCTGTGTGGCTGCCTCAGATCTGCCGAGATCACGCAGTGTTTGTTCGGTTTGCAGAGACAGGCACTCACCGGTTGGCGTGGATGCAGCGGCGAGCCGATCGCAGTCTGTGGACTATAGAGTCCCTTTTGTTGAGATCTGTGCTTTCTCTGCTGCCGAGCAGGACGGCCAGCAGGCTTTAACTTTCAGCCCTTCTGTGATGTCAGACTGCATTTGCCTAATGAAATCAGTTTTCCTTGGCTTTTTGTTTATCAATTAAGGCATCATTCCTCCTTTTCCTCTTTGCTCTACAGCCTCCAGGATGTTTGGGTTTTTGATGATGTTGTTTTCAAACCTTGCAGTAATGGCTATCTGTGTTCTGAGACTCCCCCACCAAACACACACACACACACACACACACACACACACACTCCAACACATCACACCTGAGAGCAGGTAGGAAGAACAGGACCACCTGGTTTGAGTTTGTCTTTATTAAATTACAATTCAGCGTCATGTTTGCATAAGAAACAAGGGAAAGATGATGGTAGGTAGAAATTATGCAAATGTGTCCTTCATTTAATCCATTAACGTTATTTAATAAAATGGATGTGGACGTTGGCATTGTTTTAAAACAATAATCTTCCTCTCTGTCTCTCTCTCTCTTCCAGTCAACAAAACGTGATATAAGTTGCAACAAAACAAATGTCTTGGATGCTTAAATGCAGGATAATAATGAGTTAAATCTAGTTCTGTGCCGAGCACAAAAGCAAACTCTATGCTGAACAGAGAAGAGGGGTGGGAATACTGCTCAGTCTCAGATATTTGCACAATGGTTTTCAGATAACTTGTTCATTTGAATCTATTCACTTATGCAATCCTGTTTAACGCATTTCCGTCCAGAAGCATCTTTTTCCAGAAACACAGATTACATCATTCATGTGATATGATTGAGGACCTCATTTTTGTGTCCCATTGTTCGGTTGGTCCCACCGCAGTATGCCATCTAGTTACAGTATGGAAGGGAAATTGCTGTGCAGCCTCTCCAGTAATTCCCTGCATCAATTTCCTCACTTACTTAAGACGACATTTGTTTCTGTACGATGAGTTGTTCCTTATGTCAAGCCTGCACAGAAACCATCCTGCTTTGGTCTTTTCATAATCTTTCAATTGAAATGCAGAGCCAAGAACACTCAATCTGAAATGTGCAGCAGCTGGCGAGCGTGTATCTGAGGAATGTCCTCCCGGGCGCTGGGGCTGTGCTAGGCCGGCCACGGACACACTAAGCCGTACGAGCGTTACGAAGATTGAAATTAGAAGCCCGTTCCTCCCTTAACAATCTCATTTGCAGTCCTGCCAGAGGGGAGATGAAAAACACGCAGATAGTGGAAGAAATCCACTGTTTTCCCCGCATCGCTATAGCAACTCGCAAACAGGATACTTCTCCAGATAATAAACGGAGGGAGAGTTATGGTTTTGATGGCAACAGACGTTTACAACGGGGCCGAGAGTCAGGGGGTCAGCAGTCGGCAGCAGCACCAGAGAGTTTGATCAGTGCATTTGGCAGGCCGCTCGTTCCTCAAACCAGGAGAGGAACGCTGCTGTTTGTCTATAAATGAGGTTCATACGACCCCCCAGGGATGCTGTTGCTCTCCGGTTCAAGGCCTGAGAAGGACATGTTCTTCTCAACCCCAAAAGCGTCCGAAATGCCTCCGGGGAGGGGGGTGTCACAAAAGCTTTTATTGGTCAGCGGCCAAAGAGGGCACATTTTAAGTAATTACATCCAAACGTGACTTGATAAAAAACAGGACATTCCCATCCACTCATTTTATCAGTTTTCCTTGCCTTCAGCCAGCCGTGGCACCTAGAGAAGGACCCTTTGTTGGTATAATTGTGCTCAGAGCTGGCAATCATGTTCCTCATAAAAGAGAAAGCCTAGACAGTGGTTAAGCTACACAGTGGCCTCGGCTCACGCAAGTTTCCATTATTTAAACACAGGCATGAAATTAGTCTCTGCATTAAGGTTTAATTATTGAAATTCTGTATTAAAATGAATATAATGGACACAGAGGGGGATAATTTCCCTTGCCAGGAGGAGTAAATATATTAATAATGATTTCCTATCCATTGTACAGAAGCAATTATGCACCCAGGCACGTGTATCGTAGGAGTTTGCCATGTCTTCGGTGGTCGAAGCCCAGTGCATAAGGCTATCTTACAATATATACTCATTTGCTCAATTAATATAAAAACCTAATGAGACAGAAATATTTTTCCCTTTTGGAATATTAGAAATGAGCCGAGCCACCTCATTAAACCTGGATGCATGTATTAAAAGCTCAGGACACTAAAGTGTATTTCCTAAATGGGAGTTATTTAGTTTTAATGAGCAGAGAGGGCATTACACCTTCAATTCCTATGCAAAGCTCAGTTTCCATCTCAGCAAGGAGTTAAAACCCGAAGCTGTAACAGTGAGCTGAAGTCATCCGATTGGATTTATAGCCAAAACAATTACATTACCCGCGCCCTGTAAAACAGCAGTGCTTCTTGTCAAGGTAGACGGGATGCCATGATGTCATTTTAGGAGTCGGGCCATAGGAGCTCCTGCACCACGTTCCAGATTTCTGCCTCTATCTTTCCCCGCATTCTCTGCTTCAGCCTCACCCAGATAGGCATTCCCAACTGGACCAGCGATGGTCCATGCTGCTGTCCCACTGCTTTCATTTTTAGGAGATTTGATTAATTTTAAACAAAATATGGTTTGTTGGCTCACAGCTTCTTTCCATGCTGTCCCAATATCTACAAGTAGTCTAATGCACAAAGTATTTGTCCTCCTGGGTTTATTGAGCCATTTTGGCCAATATTCATTACACATATACATCTGTGGTTGTTTTCTTAAAAAACATGCCGCTGTTATCTTGCTGCATTTCCCCCCTCATGTCTTATAAATAAAAGCGATCATGAGATTCATTGCACTGCATGTTTATTATTTTGCAATGTTTATGAAGGAGCGTGAAGATTGTCTTTGAAGTGTAATGCATTAATTGAACGATGACAACACTGCAACACAAGACCCAAATTATAAAGCATATGATTTCCTACTAGTCTTTTTAGGAAAAGAAAGGTCTTTGTTGCTTAGTTTTCCTGTAAAACTGAAATATGCACAATGACAAAATTCATTAGTTTAAAGAGCACTTCTCATTAGTTAGAACAACCAATGTCATAGATGTTCTTATGGGCCAAACATGCTATTCATATATTGAATACAATCATTGTATATACAGGAAAGCCTCTACAATAACTTGTCACTGCTCTTCATGTGATGAGAATCAGTACCTTCTTGTAGTTTAAGAGCAGATAAGCATTTAATGTCAATCAATGCTTAAATTTAAATCAGTATAAGCTATTGAAAATACTAGAACTAAATAAATAAACTGTTTGTTTTGAGAGAGACACACACAGGGGAATAAATCAAGTCAGTTACAGAATGAAAAAGTTTATTTCCATAATAAACACATACAGTACATTGTTTTAACAAATGTAAAAAAAAAGTGCAATATGCATTCAAACTACAGCAAATTTACAGTACAAAAAAAACAAGTTACTGCATACTTAAATATAAAATGAAAATGTTAACAAAAACAATAAAACATCCAGACCAAAAAAAAAAAAAGAAAAAGTCACTATTAATGTGATCCTTTATTGATTTATTTTTTTATTGATTCTTATTTTTCCATGAAGGACCCACAGAAACCTTGATCAAGCAGTCTGTTGAAAAGAAGAGTAGACAGTATGGCCAGATATAGACTGTGCTAGTCCTCGCACAGCCCCTAGTCCAGGGTGTGCTCTAATAGACATTCAAGGTGTGTGAAAACTCTGTAAACCTCTTTCCCAAACCATCCGTTTCAGTAACTTCTACGTGGTGCCTGTGAACTCCTGTGGACAGCTTTGGTCAAAGACATCTGCTCCAACTACAACCACTGTAACTGCAAAAGCAAATTGGCAAGTATGGCTAACAAGTCAAGTGAGTAGATTAAGAGAATGGACACTGCACGGATGCCAGTGAAGTTCAGTAACACGATCCCATGACCTGACTCCCCCCCCCCACCCCCGTAAACAGACAAATAAAAACAAAAATGGACCAGGCGTTTGCCACGGCGTCTGAACTCCATCGGTGGGATCATCTGCAGAGACCCGGACAGCCAAGAGCGCGACAACGGCCCACATACAGCACAACGCCTATTGTATCATGGGTAAAGGCACTTATGTGTAAATATAATACAAAATCATAAATCGGAACAGCGACGACGACAGCAACAGCACCAACGGCAACAGCGACGACAGTGAAACAACGCAGCGGCGGCGGCAGTCATGCAACAACATTGAACAGTGCATAGCATCGGGACTGAAATCAATGGCGTGGGGGGGGGGCTGAGGGGGAACACTTACACTTTCCAGGACACAGTTTAGACTTCAGCACTGTTGGCATTGATTCACATCGCGATAGCTTGATCACAAGTCATTGGCAAAGCAAAAGCACACACCACCGAATTAGGCCGCAGCTCTGTGGGGTGACACGGCGGGCCCTGCAGTGAAGAACTGGAGAACAGGACTGGGTTAGAGCGATGAGATTGGGAACAGAGAAGTGGGATGCCTCGACCATTGCTCCTCCAGGGCCAAACATGCAGCAACCAAACGAAGCTCTCTGATCATGTTCTGCAGCAGTGACCACAGCCTGTATGGCCAAAGTGTTAGGAATAAACTCAAGATGATAACCACTACAGCACCACTCTGACCATAGATTTGTTTTGATATATATATAGATAAACTCACATACATGCATTCTGTATGTGTATGCCAGTATACAATATATATATATATATATGCGTATGTAGGAATAATATATATTATTCCACACACACAATCATATATTAAAATTGAGCAAATAGCTGCTTGACAAAAAGTGTCCAAACCAATCAGGAGTGCAACCTGAACTCACTGCACATATTACATCATCCTGATACCACTTCTCTTAGAGACCAGACCTCTGCAGTGTCACATGTATACAGGTAGGGAATGTATACACGCATGTATACAGAGTCTTCATTGCTCCAAATCATTCGTTAATTTCCACGCAGTTCTTAGTTATTATTTTTTATATAAATATTTCACAGTAACCATGTAACGTCTGTGTTACACTCGCATGCACACACATATAGAACTTACACACTTGTAATACACTGATTTAACTGCATAGTGTATGGTACAAAAAAATCTAAATCAAAAGTAAATGGCAGAATAGCATTAGGTTCCATACAAAATTCCTATGAACAGACTTGCATATTATGTGCCGATAAACAGAATAAATACAAAAGTAATAAATAAATAAATAAATAAAAACATTGGGTGACTTGAAAAATCTACACATCTGGAATGACATGAAAGAATAGGACTGTCTGTATAGCGTAGTATGTGGACTGTCACATCACAGACTCTTCAAGGATGGCGAAGCCCGTCACCTCACAGGCAAAACAAATGAGTTTCAAATCAGCAGGTTCGGGAAACCGAGAGGGCACAGGTCCGATGCACTCCTTGCTCGATACATCTGAAAGTCTTTCCGAAGTAAAGTTCACACGCTCTGACTCTAGGTAAAACATTCTGCGCTCGAGACTCCGGGAAAGAGAGACGTTTGGTTTTCATCAGGTGTCTGAAGCGAGTTTGTGCTGTTGTGAGTTTAACCATCTGCCAGAAGTGAGCCGACACTGTAAATGCGATAATGAACCGACAAGAACACGCGTGTGGAGAGACAACTCCAATGTCATCATCCTAGCCGACCAATCTTACATTCTCAGAGTTACTCCAGGTGACAGTTCAGTACCAAACAAGCCAACCAGGGCACAAGACTGAATTTCAGAGGGAATGCAGGCTGTGTGTACTGATGAGGGCATAACACACCAGGGTTGAATGAATAGAGGGAGATTCAAATTCCTTTCTGAATACTTATAAGCATGCAAATATAGGCATCGTACCTCTGATCCGAGAGCACACCCGACCCATACAGCAAAATAATCCTCCCCAGTCTAAACACAGACGATCGTTAACTGTCCAGCCGTCTCTGAAGAGATGACACTCGCGTTGCTTTAAATCAACCCCTGGTTCCCCTGAACCCTTGAGTGATCCAGTGTGTGACAGAAATAATAAACTGCTGCTGTTCTTTACCTTTTAGGATTTGATCTTTAGAAACGTACTGTCATGACAGAGTGGTTACACTTTAAAATGGAGTTGTGTGTGTTTGGAATATGAATGGGTCTTTGTGCAGCTGGATTTGCCGAATTAGTAGATAAACATCTCCTCTGATGCCACTTCAGCAGCTACTGCCACCGAGGCCGTTTAGATAAAGAACGCAGCTTTATCCCCCTAAGCTAGTGTTTCTCAAACCTGTCCTTGAGTACCACCTACCCTGCTGGTTTTTGTTCCAACCAAGCTCTCAATGACTTAATTGAACCCTTAATTGAACAAACAATTTCCTAATTACAGCCTTTTAATTATTTTTAACAGTAGGAGTTTTAAGTTAAGTATGAAATTGTTTAAGGAAAATATTAAGGAACCAACTTTTTATCAGTTACACAATTTAAAGAGTCAAATTTAATCAAATTACTTCAATCAAGGGTTAAATTAAGTAATTGAGAGCTTGGTTGGAACAAAAACCAGCAGGGTAGGTGGTACTCCAGGACAGGTTTGAGAACCACTGCCCTAAGCTGTGGGTGTCGATGCTTGAACACAGCAAATGTATTCTCACTAACCCCGGTCCTGAACTCTTGTTGTAACCAATCAGGCCTGACTACTTTATTCTAGTTTTGCACCCAGGAAACAATACAAGTAAAACCTCTTTAAACAAGAGATTGAATGGTCCTGGAATTTATTAATTACTGAAAATGATCAGGGAGGTTTTTAGGATTAAGTTTATGTGTGTGTGTGTGTGTGTGTCTTTTTTAGCTTGAACGGCTGTATGATCTGAAATGGAGAACAGCTCTGGAGTTCTGCATGAGAGCTCTGCCCAATATATAATGGAAGTGGCTAACAAAGAGAAGGAAAAGCAAAATGGCTGCAGGTCTATGGCTTGGATGGACTTCACATTATTCCCGGGCGTTATTTATATCTGAGCATGAAGAGCACAATGTTAATGGGGGACCTGGGCAGCTGATCGCCTTCTGCACTGAATACAATGCGATTTACATATCTAGAAAGTTTCCAATACAGGAGATACAGGTACGTACCCCATTTTGTGCTGTCTGGTCTTGCCTGCTTCATTGTGACGTCTGCATACACAACTCAAAAGCTTGTGTCAGTTTTTGTGCTGAAGACCAACTGTTGTGTTCAAACCTGACCAACAGCCTCCCTTAGGAATAAAATCATAAATCGTACTACACTGCGAAATCTTCCCTGTGAACGTCATGAGAGTGAAAAGGATTTTATAGATGCATGGTTAATTACTCTGCTGCTGATAAAGATCATTATTTGTCTCCTCCACATGGCCAAGGGTGAAAGCCTTATTGAATACTACAAATAACAGATATTAAATGCAGTCTAATCATTACATCAAACACTAAGTCATAAACTATCGAGTACCACTTGAGGAAAACAAAACAGAAAGGAGAAGCCTTAAACAAAACCATCCCCTTCATAACAGTTTTCATTAAAAGCTTTTTCTTTCTTTACTTTTAAAATTACTAAAAATATAGAACCAGGAGTATGCTAAAAGTCAAATGTATATATATATATATATATATTAGTTTTTTAATTCACAACTGGCATGAAGACGGCAAGAACAGGAAGAAAGAGCTTGGGTGTTAAAACCGGCCTCATGGCACACTACGGAGGGTGGCGAAATCGTTTTCCTGATGAGGTTCACTTGCGCACATTCATAGAGCTCCATGCGAGAAAAGCCTGTTGCCAAAAACCACCTATCAATAATATTTGGATTTTTTTTTTCTTAAATATGATGTGGAATTATATTTATATATATATATGTATAGTATGTATATATTTTACATGTTTTTCTTTTAGACCCTAGCGGATTCACATGCGCAGTCTCTCTCGATATCCTCCTGGGGATGGCTTGCTGCCACTCACCATTGACATCTCAGTTAAATGATGTCAGCTCTGAGGAGGAAAACCAGAAATGTTCCCTAACAGTGGTTTCGCCCAGCTGCCATGACTCAGGCTGCCTTTGATCGTGTGGGAGCCTGACATCAGCCAGCCCTCGCCGTTACTGACTTCAGCAGACGTGGAGAACAAGATGGTGTTGGCTTCCGAAGAGGAGCAGGCCGACGACAGGTCTTCCGAGGAGAAGGTGAGGCTGCCGAGCTTGGCCAGGGAGTTGGATCTCTTCAGCTTGGAAGACACGGTCAGTCCGGCCAGACGGAGCCTGGTCTCAATCTCCTGGGCGCGCTGCTTCACCAGCCCTGGCTTCCCCCTCACACTGTGCAGACTGTCGCTGCTGGAGCTGCGCGTCAGCGTGGAGCCGTGCGGCGAGGAAGTGGGCGTCAGTCCACCCACGGTCTTCAGGAGGTCGTTGGTCAGGGGTTCGGCCACATCAAGGCGGCTACCGCACGGCGTGGAGGTCTTGAGGTATGTCTCCGTCACAGAAGTGGAGTCCACCTCCATTTCCTCCTCCAGCCCCATGCCGTCTATCTCCTCGGAGCACGTGTCCATTTGCTCTGGGAGCTGGCTGCCTGCCTTGCTGAGGTCCAGGGAAAGGCTCGACAGCTTCTCCAGCTCCTTGGTGTGCTTGCGGACCAGCCCTGCCTTCTGGAGCTGCATGATGGACTCCTGATGCTGCATCACATAACTGGGCACCATGGGCTTCTCTGCCTCCAGACTGAGCTTGAGCAGACTCAGGTCTTTGGCTGCTTTGACAGCAGCCTTCTTGTGCTCCGCCTCAGACAACTCGCTCATGGAATCAGCCTCTAAGTGTCTGTGTGGGTCTCTGGGAAGCTCATCGCAGTTCATGGGTGAAACCTGGCGATGTCGATAGGCCTCTATCAATGTTGCTGATGGCGACACACCACAGTTGGCACGGTTGCTGGGTGAGCAGTGACTACAGGAGGCCCTACGCAGCCCAGGCAAGGGCGAAACACTAGAAATGGAGGCATGATCAGCTGACACGGAGCCGGAGTTCTGTACGCAGATGTTCGGGATGCTACACATATGCAGAGGGTTAAGGCGATGGGCGCGCTCCACAACCATGGGTTCACAGCGCTGGGAAAGCATGCAGTCTGTACAGGGCTGGTATGGAGGCTTGATTTTATAGGTGTTTCTGGTGTTAGCACTGTCCTGAAATAGAATGAAGGGGAAAAGGGAGAAAGAAGAAATGTTTGGTCAATAGTTGTAGGTGAGAAAGGGGAGAGATTATTGTGTTCATCTTGCTTGAGAAGTACAAATGCAATCGTCAGAAAATGCAACACATGGCCAAAGTTTAATCCTGTAATTTCAGTACACAGGTGTAAAAGGATGGTCAGCAGACTATCAGTGCAGAATTGATGACACCTATTCAACACAACTGCTGTGTGGTGATACAGCATTACAGACCTTCAATCTTGTGCTTGGTGTTGGGCTAAATAAAGCATAAACAGCTCAATAAAATACCCTACTCACGTCAAAGCCAGGTGGACAGCTCCTTTTGCTGCTGCCGAGGCTGTTGTTGTTGTTGGCATTCTCGTTGTTGAACCTGTTCCGATTGGCCAAGGAGGCGGAGCAAGAGGCCGGCCCACTGTCTTCTTTCTCTTCTTCCAGCATGGCCTCACTCCCTCCGCCGCCGCCGCCGCCGTCGCCACCCCCTCCTCCTCCTCCTCCTCCTCCTCCTCCACCACCCCCTCCTGGTCTCGTCAACGACACCATCTCCGCTTCCTCCTGCTCCTCCTCTTCCTCCTCCTCATCCTCCTCCTCCACCGTGCCGAACTCCAGCTTCATACGCATGTCCGCCTCTAGGGGGTCCAGGCGGCAGCAGGTCTGGGCAGCAGTGCCCTCCCCGGGTAAACTGAATGGGGGCAGGGGGCACTCCCTGGCCTCGAAGCCTTCATCGTCCAGCAGGGCGTCCCGCTCCACATCCTCGATCTCAATGAAGACGCGCTCCATGTCCAGCAAGGGGGGGGCCCGCACCGGGGTGCAAGGGTCGCTGTCCAGAGCCGAGTCCGACAGCCTCCGAAAGTAGTAGTTGTAATTGGGCGGGTCGGCGGGGTCCACCTCCACCCCGATGGTCCGGCAGGGCGAGGGTCTGGCCTCATCCCCGCCCCAGGCCTCGTCGGACGCAGGGATGCCGAGCTCGGGGGTGAGGTCTCCAGGCTCGTCCGCGCTGCAGCACTGGGCCGATGCCTGCTGGCCATCGGGGAGGTCGCAGTCGGAGTCGGGACGCCACAGCTTATTGTGCCGCTGTTTGCTGCAAGGGGACAGGGGTACGGTTAGCAACAGGCACACCGGGGGCTTTACATCAGATGCAGTTTGGGTAGTAAACTGATGTAACAGGCGGGATAGCATTTTTTGCTTTTTATGCACTGGCCCATCTTAAAAGTGTCTCAAAGTGAACAAAACTAATGAGAATGTATGGATTTTAGATTTCCCTGAAGAGATGAATCAATAACAAATGTGTTTAGTGTATCTGGAGGCACCTGTAGATCATGAATGGGAGCAGCAGACAAAAATAAATAATTGAAAAAATACTACTTTCATTATGAAACTTCTTAATCATATTATATCCAGAGCTATTATATTATTTCAAATTGATTCTGGATATGCTGTTCAGGTTCAGATGGAATATTATTAATTCCTTGTGATCAACAATTCCTCTGAGTTTAAAAACATTTCAAACTTAAATCAATTCAGTTCCACGCAAACAACAATATTTTGAATATCCTTTAATTAGATTATTTATAAAAGGGGCAGCAAAATTGAAAAAACAAAATGAATGTATTGGGCTAACTTATTGTATCAGCAGGGATGTGAATCGCACAAAATATATGTAAATGTTCATTTATTGTGGTTAGGCGATCCACTTAAATCCCACATAATTGGTGTGTGAAATGTGCAGAAGAGGGAAATATACAGAGCATCCGGAAAGTATTCACAGCGCTTCACTTTTTCCACATTTTGTTATGTTACAGCCTTATCCCAAAATGGATTAAATTCATTATTTTCCTCAAAATTCTACAAACAATACCCCATAATATCAACATGAAAGAAGTTTGTTTGAAATCTTTGCAAATTTATTAAAAATAAAAAAATAAAAAAGCACATGTACATAAGTATTCACAGCCTTTGCCATGACACTCAAAATTGAGCTCAGGTGCATCCTGTTTCCACTGATCATCCTTGAGATGTTTCTACAACTTGATTGGAGTCCACCTGTGGTAAATTCAGTTGATTGGACATGATTTGGAAAGGCACACACCTGTCTATATAAGGTCCCACAGTTAACAGTGCATGTCAGAGCAGAAACCAAGCCATGAAGTCCAAGGAATTGTCTGTAGACCTCCGAGACAGAATTGTATCGAGGCACAGATCTGGGGAAGGGTACAGAAATAATTCTAAATAAATGGAATAAATAAACTGTTTGTTTTGAGAGAGACACACACAGGGGAATAAATCAAGTCAGTTACAGAATGAAAAAGTTTATTTCCATAATAAACACATACAGTACATTGTTTTAACAAATGTAAAAAAAAAGTGCAATATGCATTCAAACTACAGCAAATTTACAGTACAAAAAAAACAAGTTACTGCATACTTAAATATAAAATGAAAATGTTAACAAAAACAATAAAACATCCAGACCAAAAAAAAGAAAAGAAAAAGTCACTATTAATGTGATCCTTTATTGATTTATTTTTTTATTGATTCTTATTTTTCCATGAAGGACCCACAGAAACCTTGATCAAGCAGTCTGTTGAAAAGAAGAGTAGACAGTATGGCCAGATATAGACTGTGCTAGTCCTCGCACAGCCCCTAGTCCAGGGTGTGCTCTAATAGACATTCAAGGTGTGTGAAAACTCTGTAAACCTCTTTCCCAAACCATCCGTTTCAGTAACTTCTACGTGGTGCCTGTGAACTCCTGTGGACAGCTTTGGTCAAAGACATCTGCTCCAACTACAACCACTGTAACTGCAAAAGCAAATTGGCAAGTATGGCTAACAAGTCAAGTGAGTAGATTAAGAGAATGGACACTGCACGGATGCCAGTGAAGTTCAGTAACACGATCCCATGACCTGACTCCCCCCCCCCACCCCCGTAAACAGACAAATAAAAACAAAAATGGACCAGGCGTTTGCCACGGCGTCTGAACTCCATCGGTGGGATCATCTGCAGAGACCCGGACAGCCAAGAGCGCGACAACGGCCCACATACAGCACAACGCCTATTGTATCATGGGTAAAGGCACTTATGTGTAAATATAATACAAAATCATAAATCGGAACAGCGACGACGACAGCAACAGCACCAACGGCAACAGCGACGACAGTGAAACAACGCAGCGGCGGCGGCAGTCATGCAACAACATTGAACAGTGCATAGCATCGGGACTGAAATCAATGGCGTGGGGGGGGGGGCTGAGGGGGAACACTTACACTTTCCAGGACACAGTTTAGACTTCAGCACTGTTGGCATTGATTCACATCGCGATAGCTTGATCACAAGTCATTGGCAAAGCAAAAGCACACACCACCGAATTAGGCCGCAGCTCTGTGGGGTGACACGGCGGGCCCTGCAGTGAAGAACTGGAGAACAGGACTGGGTTAGAGCGATGAGATTGGGAACAGAGAAGTGGGATGCCTCGACCATTGCTCCTCCAGGGCCAAACATGCAGCAACCAAACGAAGCTCTCTGATCATGTTCTGCAGCAGTGACCACAGCCTGTATGGCCAAAGTGTTAGGAATAAACTCAAGATGATAACCACTACAGCACCACTCTGACCATAGATTTGTTTTGATATATATATATATATATATATATATATAGATAAACTCACATACATGCATTCTGTATGTGTATGCCAGTATACAATATATATATATATATATGCGTATGTAGGAATAATATATATTATTCCACACACACAATCATATATTAAAATTGAGCAAATAGCTGCTTGACAAAAAGTGTCCAAACCAATCAGGAGTGCAACCTGAACTCACTGCACATATTACATCATCCTGATACCACTTCTCTTAGAGACCAGACCTCTGCAGTGTCACATGTATACAGGTAGGGAATGTATACACGCATGTATACAGAGTCTTCATTGCTCCAAATCATTCGTTAATTTCCACGCAGTTCTTAGTTATTATTTTTTATATAAATATTTCACAGTAACCATGTAACGTCTGTGTTACACTCGCATGCACACACATATAGAACTTACACACTTGTAATACACTGATTTAACTGCATAGTGTATGGTACAAAAAAATCTAAATCAAAAGTAAATGGCAGAATAGCATTAGGTTCCATACAAAATTCCTATGAACAGACTTGCATATTATGTGCCGATAAACAGAATAAATACAAAAGTAATAAATAAATAAATAAATAAAAACATTGGGTGACTTGAAAAATCTACACATCTGGAATGACATGAAAGAATAGGACTGTCTGTATAGCGTAGTATGTGGACTGTCACATCACAGACTCTTCAAGGATGGCGAAGCCCGTCACCTCACAGGCAAAACAAATGAGTTTCAAATCAGCAGGTTCGGGAAACCGAGAGGGCACAGGTCCGATGCACTCCTTGCTCGATACATCTGAAAGTCTTTCCGAAGTAAAGTTCACACGCTCTGACTCTAGGTAAAACATTCTGCGCTCGAGACTCCGGGAAAGAGAGACGTTTGGTTTTCATCAGGTGTCTGAAGCGAGTTTGTGCTGTTGTGAGTTTAACCATCTGCCAGAAGTGAGCCGACACTGTAAATGCGATAATGAACCGACAAGAACACGCGTGTGGAGAGACAACTCCAATGTCATCATCCTAGCCGACCAATCTTACATTCTCAGAGTTACTCCAGGTGACAGTTCAGTACCAAACAAGCCAACCAGGGCACAAGACTGAATTTCAGAGGGAATGCAGGCTGTGTGTACTGATGAGGGCATAACACACCAGGGTTGAATGAATAGAGGGAGATTCAAATTCCTTTCTGAATACTTATAAGCA
Organism: Amia ocellicauda; assembly: GCF_036373705.1. NCBI lineage: Eukaryota > Metazoa > Chordata > Actinopteri > Amiiformes > Amiidae > Amia > Amia ocellicauda. The sequence goes on along the minus strand of NC_089866.1, from coordinate 19,390,292 downwards.
TGCAAATATAGGCATCGTACCTCTGATCCGAGAGCACACCCGACCCATACAGCAAAATAATCCTCCCCAGTCTAAACACAGACGATCGTTAACTGTCCAGCCGTCTCTGAAGAGATGACACTCGCGTTGCTTTAAATCAACCCCTGGTTCCCCTGAACCCTTGAGTGATCCAGTGTGTGACAGAAATAATAAACTGCTGCTGTTCTTTACCTTTTAGGATTTGATCTTTAGAAACGTACTGTCATGACAGAGTGGTTACACTTTAAAATGGAGTTGTGTGTGTTTGGAATATGAATGGGTCTTTGTGCAGCTGGATTTGCCGAATTAGTAGATAAACATCTCCTCTGATGCCACTTCAGCAGCTACTGCCACCGAGGCCGTTTAGATAAAGAACGCAGCTTTATCCCCCTAAGCTAGTGTTTCTCAAACCTGTCCTTGAGTACCACCTACCCTGCCGGTTTTTGTTCCAACCAAGCTCTCAATGACTTAATTGAACCCTTAATTGAACAAACAATTTCCTAATTACAGCCTTTTAATTATTTTTAACAGTAGGAGTTTTAAGTTAAGTATGAAATTGTTTAAGGAAAATATTAAGGAACCAACTTTTTATCAGTTACACAATTTAAAGAGTCAAATTTAATCAAATTACTTCAATCAAGGGTTAAATTAAGTAATTGAGAGCTTGGTTGGAACAAAAACCAGCAGGGTAGGTGGTACTCCAGGACAGGTTTGAGAACCACTGCCCTAAGCTGTGGGTGTCGATGCTTGAACACAGCAAATGTATTCTCACTAACCCCGGTCCTGAACTCTTGTTGTAACCAATCAGGCCTGACTACTTTATTCTAGTTTTGCACCCAGGAAACAATACAAGTAAAACCTCTTTAAACAAGAGATTGAATGGTCCTGGAATTTATTAATTACTGAAAATGATCAGGGAGGTTTTTAGGATTAAGTTTATGTGTGTGTGTGTGTGTGTGTCTTTTTTAGCTTGAACGGCTGTATGATCTGAAATGGAGAACAGCTCTGGAGTTCTGCATGAGAGCTCTGCCCAATATATAATGGAAGTGGCTAACAAAGAGAAGGAAAAGCAAAATGGCTGCAGGTCTATGGCTTGGATGGACTTCACATTATTCCCGGGCGTTATTTATATCTGAGCATGAAGAGCACAATGTTAATGGGGGACCTGGGCAGCTGATCGCCTTCTGCACTGAATACAATGCGATTTACATATCTAGAAAGTTTCCAATACAGGAGATACAGGTACGTACCCCATTTTGTGCTGTCTGGTCTTGCCTGCTTCATTGTGACGTCTGCATACACAACTCAAAAGCTTGTGTCAGTTTTTGTGCTGAAGACCAACTGTTGTGTTCAAACCTGACCAACAGCCTCCCTTAGGAATAAAATCATAAATCGTACTACACTGCGAAATCTTCCCTGTGAACGTCATGAGAGTGAAAAGGATTTTATAGATGCATGGTTAATTACTCTGCTGCTGATAAAGATCATTATTTGTCTCCTCCACATGGCCAAGGGTGAAAGCCTTATTGAATACTACAAATAACAGATATTAAATGCAGTCTAATCATTACATCAAACACTAAGTCATAAACTATCGAGTACCACTTGAGGAAAACAAAACAGAAAGGAGAAGCCTTAAACAAAACCATCCCCTTCATAACAGTTTTCATTAAAAGCTTTTTCTTTCTTTACTTTTAAAATTACTAAAAATATAGAACCAGGAGTATGCTAAAAGTCAAATGTATATATATATATATATATATTAGTTTTTTAATTCACAACTGGCATGAAGACGGCAAGAACAGGAAGAAAGAGCTTGGGTGTTAAAACCGGCCTCATGGCACACTACGGAGGGTGGCGAAATCGTTTTCCTGATGAGGTTCACTTGCGCACATTCATAGAGCTCCATGCGAGAAAAGCCTGTTGCCAAAAACCACCTATCAATAATATTTGGATTTTTTTTTTCTTAAATATGATGTGGAATTATATTTATATATATATATGTATAGTATGTATATATTTTACATGTTTTTCTTTTAGACCCTAGCGGATTCACATGCGCAGTCTCTCTCGATATCCTCCTGGGGATGGCTTGCTGCCACTCACCATTGACATCTCAGTTAAATGATGTCAGCTCTGAGGAGGAAAACCAGAAATGTTCCCTAACAGTGGTTTCGCCCAGCTGCCATGACTCAGGCTGCCTTTGATCGTGTGGGAGCCTGACATCAGCCAGCCCTCGCCGTTACTGACTTCAGCAGACGTGGAGAACAAGATGGTGTTGGCTTCCGAAGAGGAGCAGGCCGACGACAGGTCTTCCGAGGAGAAGGTGAGGCTGCCGAGCTTGGCCAGGGAGTTGGATCTCTTCAGCTTGGAAGACACGGTCAGTCCGGCCAGACGGAGCCTGGTCTCAATCTCCTGGGCGCGCTGCTTCACCAGCCCTGGCTTCCCCCTCACACTGTGCAGACTGTCGCTGCTGGAGCTGCGCGTCAGCGTGGAGCCGTGCGGCGAGGAAGTGGGCGTCAGTCCACCCACGGTCTTCAGGAGGTCGTTGGTCAGGGGTTCGGCCACATCAAGGCGGCTACCGCACGGCGTGGAGGTCTTGAGGTATGTCTCCGTCACAGAAGTGGAGTCCACCTCCATTTCCTCCTCCAGCCCCATGCCGTCTATCTCCTCGGAGCACGTGTCCATTTGCTCTGGGAGCTGGCTGCCTGCCTTGCTGAGGTCCAGGGAAAGGCTCGACAGCTTCTCCAGCTCCTTGGTGTGCTTGCGGACCAGCCCTGCCTTCTGGAGCTGCATGATGGACTCCTGATGCTGCATCACATAACTGGGCACCATGGGCTTCTCTGCCTCCAGACTGAGCTTGAGCAGACTCAGGTCTTTGGCTGCTTTGACAGCAGCCTTCTTGTGCTCCGCCTCAGACAACTCGCTCATGGAATCAGCCTCTAAGTGTCTGTGTGGGTCTCTGGGAAGCTCATCGCAGTTCATGGGTGAAACCTGGCGATGTCGATAGGCCTCTATCAATGTTGCTGATGGCGACACACCACAGTTGGCACGGTTGCTGGGTGAGCAGTGACTACAGGAGGCCCTACGCAGCCCAGGCAAGGGCGAAACACTAGAAATGGAGGCATGATCAGCTGACACGGAGCCGGAGTTCTGTACGCAGATGTTCGGGATGCTACACATATGCAGAGGGTTAAGGCGATGGGCGCGCTCCACAACCATGGGTTCACAGCGCTGGGAAAGCATGCAGTCTGTACAGGGCTGGTATGGAGGCTTGATTTTATAGGTGTTTCTGGTGTTAGCACTGTCCTGAAATAGAATGAAGGGGAAAAGGGAGAAAGAAGAAATGTTTGGTCAATAGTTGTAGGTGAGAAAGGGGAGAGATTATTGTGTTCATCTTGCTTGAGAAGTACAAATGCAATCGTCAGAAAATGCAACACATGGCCAAAGTTTAATCCTGTAATTTCAGTACACAGGTGTAAAAGGATGGTCAGCAGACTATCAGTGCAGAATTGATGACACCTATTCAACACAACTGCTGTGTGGTGATACAGCATTACAGACCTTCAATCTTGTGCTTGGTGTTGGGCTAAATAAAGCATAAACAGCTCAATAAAATACCCTACTCACGTCAAAGCCAGGTGGACAGCTCCTTTTGCTGCTGCCGAGGCTGTTGTTGTTGTTGGCATTCTCGTTGTTGAACCTGTTCCGATTGGCCAAGGAGGCGGAGCAAGAGGCCGGCCCACTGTCTTCTTTCTCTTCTTCCAGCATGGCCTCACTCCCTCCGCCGCCGCCGCCGCCGCCGCCGTCGCCGCCGTCGCCACCCCCTCCTCCTCCTCCTCCTCCTCCTCCTCCTCCTCCTCCACCACCCCCTCCTGGTCTCGTCAACGACACCATCTCCGCTTCCTCCTGCTCCTCCTCCTCATCCTCCTCATCCTCCTCCTCCACCGTGCCGAACTCCAGCTTCATACGCATGTCCGCCTCTAGGGGGTCCAGGCGGCAGCAGGTCTGGGCAGCAGTGCCCTCCCCGGGTAAACTGAATGGGGGCAGGGGGCACTCCCTGGCCTCGAAGCCTTCATCGTCCAGCAGGGCGTCCCGCTCCACATCCTCGATCTCAATGAAGACGCGCTCCATGTCCAGCAAGGGGGGGGCCCGCACCGGGGTGCAAGGGTCGCTGTCCAGAGCCGAGTCCGACAGCCTCCGAAAGTAGTAGTTGTAATTGGGCGGGTCGGCGGGGTCCACCTCCACCCCGATGGTCCGGCAGGGCGAGGGTCGGGCCTCATCCCCGCCCCAGGCCTCGTCGGACGCAGGGATGCCGAGCTCGGGGGTGAGGTCTCCAGGCTCGTCCGCGCTGCAGCACTGGGCCGATGCCTGCTGGCCATCGGGGAGGTCGCAGTCGGAGTCGGGACGCCACAGCTTATTGTGCCGCTGTTTGCTGCAAGGGGACAGGGGTACGGTTAGCAACAGGCACACCGGGGGCTTTACATCAGATGCAGTTTGGGTAGTAAACTGATGTAACAGGCGGGATAGCATTTTTTGCTTTTTATGCACTGGCCCATCTTAAAAGTGTCTCAAAGTGAACAAAACTAATGAGAATGTATGGATTTTAGATTTCCCTGAAGAGATGAATCAATAACAAATGTGTTTAGTGTATCTGGAGGCACCTGTAGATCATGAATGGGAGCAGCAGACAAAAATAAATAATTGAAAAAATACTACTTTCATTATGAAACTTCTTAATCATATTATATCCAGAGCTATTATATTATTTCAAATTGATTCTGGATATGCTGTTCAGGTTCAGATGGAATATTATTAATTCCTTGTGATCAACAATTCCTCTGAGTTTAAAAACATTTCAAACTTAAATCAATTCAGTTCCACGCAAACAACAATATTTTGAATATCCTTTAATTAGATTATTTATAAAAGGGGCAGCAAAATTGAAAAAACAAAATGAATGTATTGGGCTAACTTATTGTATCAGCAGGGATGTGAATCGCACAAAATATATGTAAATGTTCATTTATTGTGGTTAGGCGATCCACTTAAATCCCACATAATTGGTGTGTGAAATGTGCAGAAGAGGGAAATATACAGAGCATCCGGAAAGTATTCACAGCGCTTCACTTTTTCCACATTTTGTTATGTTACAGCCTTATCCCAAAATGGATTAAATTCATTATTTTCCTCAAAATTCTACAAACAATACCCCATAATATCAACATGAAAGAAGTTTGTTTGAAATCTTTGCAAATTTATTAAAAATAAAAAAATAAAAAAGCACATGTACATAAGTATTCACAGCCTTTGCCATGACACTCAAAATTGAGCTCAGGTGCATCCTGTTTCCACTGATCATCCTTGAGATGTTTCTACAACTTGATTGGAGTCCACCTGTGGTAAATTCAGTTGATTGGACATGATTTGGAAAGGCACACACCTGTCTATATAAGGTCCCACAGTTAACAGTGCATGTCAGAGCAGAAACCAAGCCATGAAGTCCAAGGAATTGTCTGTAGACCTCCGAGACAGAATTGTATCGAGGCACAGATCTGGGGAAGGGTACAGAAATAATTCTGCAGCATTGAAGGTCCCAATGAGCACAGTGGCCTCCATCATCCGTAAATGGAAGTGTCGTTTGGAACCACCAGGACTCTTCCTAGAGCTGGCCGCCCGGCCAAACTGAGCGATCGGGGGAGAAGGGCCTTAGTCAGGGAGGTGACCAAGAACCCAACGGTCACTCTGACAGAGCTCCAGCATGTCTCTGTGGAGAGAAGAGAACCTTCCAGAAGAACAACCATCTCTGCAGCACTCCACCAATCAGGCCTGTATGGTAGAGTGGCCAGACGGAAGCCACTCATCAGTAAAAGGCACATGACAGCCCACCTGGAGTTTGCCAAAAGGCACCTGAAGGACTCTGACCATGAGAAACAAAATTCTCTGGTCTGATGAAACAAAGATTGAACTCTTTGGCCTGAATGGCAAGCGTCATGTCTGGAGGAAACCAGGCACTGCTCATCACCTGGCCAATACCATCCCTACAGTGAAGCATGGTGGTGGCAGCATCATGCTGTGTGGATGTTTTTCAGCGGCAGGAACTGGGAGACTAGTCAGGATCGAGGGAAAGATTAATGCAGCAATGTACAGAGACATCCTTGATGAAAACCTGCTCCAGAGCGCTCTGGACCTCAGACTGGGGCGAAGGTTCATCTTCCAACAGGACAACAACCCTAAGCACACAGCCAAGATAACAAAGGAGTGGCTACAGGACAACTCTGTGAATGTCCTTGAGTGGCCCAGCCAGAGCCCAGACTTGAACCCGATTGAACATCTCTGGAGAGATCTGAAAATGGCTGTGCAACGACGCTCCCCCATCCAACCTGATGGAACTTGAGAGGTCCTGCAAAGAAGAATGGGAGATACTGCCCAAAAATAGGTGTGCCAAGCTTGTAGCATCATACTCAAAAAGACTTGAGGCTGTAATTGGTGCCAAAGGTGCTTCAACAAAGTATTGAGCAAAGGCTGTGAATACTTATATACATGTGCTTTTTTTTTTTTTTTTTTTTTTTTTTAATAAATTTGCAAAGATTTCAAACAAACTTCTTTCACGTTGTCATTATGGGGTATTGTTTGTAGAATTTTGAGGAAAATAATGAAATTCATCCATTTTGGAATAAGGCTGTAACATAACAAAATGTGGAAAAAGTGAAGCGCTGTGAATACTTTCCAGATGCACTGTACATGAACTGTTCTGTACCAGTCTGCACAGCAACACGAACATGTGTAATTGAGAATAAACTGGTTTAAATTGAATGTATTCAGTGATGTATATAATTAGGCAAGAAGTTCTATACTTCAACTAGTTTCTGGATGGTGTCTGAGTCAGAAGTTTTAAGCTTTCTACAAAAATAAAAACCTGATTCCCACCTTGCGTCTAAGATCCCCTCGTACTCCGCCAGTTGCCTCATGAAGCCGGCGTTGGGGCGAGTGATGCTCCTCTTCTGTTTGACGTAGTTGTATGCTTTCTCTAGAGACCAGTCATACTCCTTCATTGCATAGGCGATGACTGTCGACGCAGACCGGCTGACACCCATCTTGCAGTGTACCAGACACTTAGAGTGGTTTTTCCTGCAAATCAAATAGGGGATCAATGATGAGCATCAATACCTTGAAACATTCTTATCGGTTTAAGGCAACTGTATCCATAAGGGGACATTTTTCATATTGGTCTTAAATGCCAGGCCAGATGTATTGTCTGGCACCTCTCAAATGTTGTACAGCAAGAAGAAATCTGTGCACGTACTTAGCTTTTACTATGAAGTTGTAGGTGTCATTCCAGTGCGCCAGTAGGTCTGTGGCTTCTTCATCATAAACCCGTATATTGTGATAGGAAAACATGCCCGGGAAAAAATTATCGATTTCCCTCGTGACGTTTAAGATGTAACCAACACTGAAACGAACCACAGAATATGTTTATAGTTAGGGCATGTAAGTCTGGAATCAGATAAAATGCATACATTACAAATGTGAATATAAACAGGTTCTTTAAGGAAAATTGACATTCTTCCAATTTTCAAAGTGATTTACATGAAAAAAAACTGTTTAAAGACATTATTATACACATAGCAAGGCATGCAGTCAAAATGGATAATCAAAACTAAATACAAACAGAACTGCTGAATCACAGCCAATCCCTTTCTTTGCAGAGAGGAGGTGTGTCAGGATGCAGAGCAGATCCACTCACCCTGAATCCTGCAGTTCTTCTAGGTTGGAGGCATTCCACTCAGAGCCCTGCGACAGAAAACAAGGAACAAAGTTAAGACCAACCTCTCCCATGCCATTGGAGTGCGGGGCAGCTGGCGCACATCCTCTCTCCAGAGCTCTCCTCTCTACCAAGCCACTCCTCTACTCAGGAGACAATAGCTCTTGTCCTCTAGCGTCTCGGCTTCCCTGCATCTGCTCTGGTGCGGAGGCCAGTTCTCATGGAAACAACAGTTTCCATGGAAACTCATCACGGATGCTACCTGCCTTGACAGACTTAGTCTTAACTGATGGTGGTGCGTCTACTAATTCACTTTTAACCATTTGTTCCTGATTCAGTTAAGGAGCACTTAAGAATTCATCTCTTCAGTTGAAAGCCTGTTCAAGAATTGTTGCAGCTCAGAATAAACAAATCTCTTTATATACCCCACTGTAACTTGCAGAAATAATCAGCAATGATGGGAACCAACCTTCCCACATTTAAACAGATTGCACTTGTCTGTTCATAATAAATGTTTTTGTAGGAAAAATAACTGACAAAGTGCAGTTCGTACCAGGTAGAGGTGGTCGAAAATGAGCGTGGCCTTGTCCATCTGTCCGAGGATGAGCAGCATCTCGTTGTCGATGAACTCCTTGTACTCCCTCAGGTTGCGGTTCATGTGCTGCTCCAGCTCGCTACGGATCTGACAGCGGCACACAAAGACACACGTCACAAAATCGCTTCAGTACCGTCAAAGTGAAAGATGCTCAGACATTAGAAGAAACATGAATGAAGATGACCAGAACAAACACGCATGTGAAATAAGCAACAGTTCGGCATTGGTGTCGTTTGTCATCCTCTACGATGCAGGTAATGTAAGGAAGAAGGTTCACTGACAATATGTTGGAAACACCTTGGAGACTCTCTCTAGTAAATACAAGACTTTTACTTTTCTATGTGCAATTACTGGAACTGGAAAGGAGTTACAATCATGCAGGTCAAATCACATAAAACAATTGTGTTTTCATAATTAAAAATACAAACAGGCAATACTGAGTCTACAAAACTTCCTTCTCCATCATTGACAGCAGGTGAAGTGGCAAGGACTGAATACCAGCTTCACCAGCTATTCCAAGATTCACACCCACCTCCTTGGAGGTCACATTCTCCAGATCTTGGAACATCATTATGCTCCTGAGTTTGGTTTTAATAAGGCACTCTGTTCGCTCCCTCTCTGTGGGCCTACGAGGAACAAAAAATAAATAAATGTATTACTAGTTAAACAAGCAGTCTCATAACTAGGGGACAGACATGACAAGCACAAAAGGCAGATGCACACTTCCTCACACTCTACGACAATTAGGAACTAGAGGACACTGCAGTCTCTGTGTCGACATCATCTCTGGGTTCTCCGTCGGAAAATGACATGACAGTCGCTACAGTCCTATCCGATTCGTATGGCACAGCTCCCGCGCGGAGGTCTATCATTAAAGACGCCGGCTGCCTACACTGAAGCGATATGTGCTTACTTATCAACAAACATGGCGGGGGAGTCCGGCCGTGTAGTCTCCAGGTCCTGCATGGCGTTCCACTCGTTGATAGAGCTCTGGTCAGATGCGATGCAGCTCTCATAGTAGCCCATCCAGGTCAGAGCCATTCCTCCTGGGAAGTAGTTGTACCTGCGGGACACCTCACAGGCCTTGTGCAGGATCTGTAGAGCCGACCTGCAAACAGCTCCGAGGGGTTACACTCGACACACTATTCACACCTGCACAATTGGGGTGGTCTTCCCCCAGTCTAGGTGGTGCAGTCCATAAAGGAGGGAGCGATTAGTGGGAGTTGTCCAGTTCAACCACAGCTGTGACACTGATTACCCTGATCACATACAAGTGCCTTCTGAATGAATACAATTATAATAATCATTATTAATAGACTTCCCAAGTGTAAGGGTGAGTGTGCAAGTTCATCATAATGGCCATTTCTTCCAAAACATCTCTTTTAAGCAATAAAAGCAATATTGTTAAATGTCAGATTGTGATTTGAGGTTAAGTTAGTCCAAGGAGCAGTTTCTCCCAGCACTCCTGCACATTGGTCCGTTCTCCACTAGATGGCACAGGGGCTCAGCAATGGTTTCATAACTGTGTGTTTGTTTATTTATTTATTTGTTTGTTTCTTACCTAAGAGCAGGCTGGGCTCACTGTGAGTGAGTGCTTTAAAATGCCCCTTGTCTGGACTAGACTTACATTACACAACCACCCTTTGCTTTTGCTTTCTAATTTCAGACCACCGCTCAGAGCCACAGTTCAGTGTGCTGGAGTAAGACACCTCTACCTACCACATGGCTTGGACAGAGACCGGCTTGAAGATACGAGTCCTTCCTGCTGTATTCACACTGAAGCCTCTGTTACAAGACAAAAACAGACAGAGCATGATTGGTATTGTAGTTTCTCAGCAGTTTTCTCCAGGTTCACCCAGTGCACCCAGGATCACTACAGCTACCACAGCTCCCATCTTCATTACAGGGCAAGTGCAGAGATGCCAGTGCCCAGTAGATGGCAGTGCAGCCCACCCTATGAGGCTCACACGTATGTTTTGCTCTGCACTGGAGAAAATCAATCCAACTTACCCATCTCCATCCAGATGAATCTTGGTATCGCTCCACAATGGCAACACCATGCCAATGGAGCAGCTTTTACTGCAAAATAATCATTAAAAAAGATTTACAAAACAAATCACTTAAACCTGATTAACCACAGCTTAGTGCTTTATTATAAGATTAAAGTTTCACAGCACTTTAATTTAAGAACATTTACCATTTTCATATCATATATAAAAAAGGACTGGATTAAAATGTTTAAATTAAAGTGTATATTATATATATTATATATATATATATATATATATACACACACACAGAGAATCATAAAACAAAAACAACGTTTTTACTCATTACACAATCATACAATATTTTGTATTTCTATTTTCATTTCTCTTGATGGAACAGCAATGCGAGAAACTCTGAGGAGCAGGTGATGCAGGTATGCTGGGGAGGGATGCGGTCTGCGGACCTGTCTTTGTTGATGAAGTCCATGCCCAGTAGGATGTTCTCTTCAGTGTCCTGACGGCCGCTGGTGTAAACCACCACCATGTACCGCACCCGGTCTGACCACACGCTTTCTAAACGCACAGCCTGTGTACAGAGAACACAGCACTGACCTCAGGCACCATGTTTAAAGAACATGCAGGGGTCTCATTTTAGGACAACATGGATCAGATTTGCTAACTTACAAAAAAATGTATCACATCAGCAAAAAAAGAAGAACAACAAAATCTCAGATAATCCTACTAAATTGAGTTGAGACTTTATATTGGCACACAAAACAAAACTCCACTCGGTTGTCAGTACACTATTTCACATTAGTAACACTCTCCTAGATTACAAAGGGTTTGAAATGATGTTCTCACCAGTTTAATTCTGTCCTCTGAACGAAGAAGGTTTATCATCACCTGAAGGTGCTGAGGTAAATCACCTGTGTAAAGAGAAATGAAAATATATGTATGACATACAAATCTCACTAAATACAAATCACAAACTGCTCTTTCTTCCCCTAGTAAGGAATCTGATCTGTCCTTTATGTTCCTGTGCATTTTCACAACAGGAACATATTACCTAGCCGTTAAATATATACAGACAATAGTTATCAGGTTTGAAACACTGGCAAAAATCTGATGAATGCTACCTGTATAGTCTAGTCTTTTGTATCCACAGAAAGAAAGAGACTTGAAGAATAAGAATTGGAAAAGGTCCCTACTAGGGGTTAATGAGAGCCTGTTAACCCACCAGCAAGAAAGTGCTGACGAATGAAGGGGGTGGGTTGGGGGGTGGTAGGCAGTCTAGGCCGACCAACAGACCGGCTTTGTGCTGCAAAGTGTTTATCAAGCAGCAGCTGGACAGTGGCACAGTGTCTCTCTCCTACTGAACAACTGCCTGTGCCCTCTGTTTCAACCAGCCCGCTCTCCCGCACACAAAAGCTTTCAAAGAAGTCCGTTTACAGCCCCGTGGGGAGGGTCGGCCAACCTCTCGCCAGACCGCTATTCACGGGGTCACTGGATCAAGTGGGAACAGAGACCCACGTCCTGCCAAAACTCATTTCCAAAAAACTGTTTGTTTCTGGGGATGTCAAAGCAAGGTCTATCTGTCACTTCACCAGTTGAATTTATGGGGATGACCATCTATCATATGTGCCTAGGATGATAAATACAGACGCAGTCTTTCTATGCTCATCTGGGGAGTAGTAAAGGTAATAAAATGGATGGAAACCACTGCTTTATTCAAAACGCTGGGATTGATACAAAAAAAAAAAAGGAAAAGCCTTTTGAAGCAACTGAGCAAGAACACAAACACTCCATACCTTTGTTCACTGTGGACTTAAGTGCAATTTTACTTCAGGGCCCTTTTAATTGTAGCTAACAGCATCAAAGCAAATTGTTATTGTACTGAGTTTGAAAGGCCTGCATATGCTACTCACTTGCCGTGCAAATTTTTAGGTGCCCAGAGCGATTTAATTTATATTTTTAGCTTCCTGTAGAATTCTGACATGTACGGATTGACAGTCAAACAGGTCCACACAAAACTGGATCACGTGACTTTAGGTATCCTCTCATTGTCGGGTGAACTCCTCTCCCCTCAGGGGCTTGGATAACTCAAGAAAGCCTTAAGAATGTGTAATGTATGTGCTAATTTAGCAAACAAGTATGTGGCAACATGTTAAGCTGGACTCAGTAAGCGTAAAAAAAAAAAAAAAACTCTCTAGCTTAGTTAACTTTGGTTGTCGAACATCAACCAAAGGCAAGTGAGCATTTGAGATCTGTCAATGAAAAAACCTACAAGATTTATCCCTGTGGTGAACAGTTACCACCTACTGCAAATGCTGAGAGAGTTGGTTGATGGCTCTCAAACTTGATATGAGAGATCTCTCCTGTGCATTTCCACAAAGAAACGTCACAGTAGAGCAGGAAGGCATCCTGGAAATGGTTCTTTGCATCTTCTATCACAGGGTCCCAGTCTGGTAAGCTCTGTAGCTCTGGACAAGTTACATTTGGGACCATGTGTAAAGCACTCTGAATGTCTAGTAGCTGCCTCAGTTCCTGCCGCAGAGATTAAATTACTGTTTGCTATCCAAGGAAGCACTGACTATCGTGGAAAAGACACGATTCAAAGGGGTGAAATACATCTTAATGTCCACCTAGTCTTTGCGCTTCTAGGTCTGCTGTAAATTAAGGCTTATATTTAACCCCACACAAATGCGGAATCATTTACAGACCTCTGAAAAGGACGGTTGGTAAATGTAACTATAACCACGTGGAGCTGAACACAGACTGGGTAGGTCTGGGCTGAACTGGGGTAAATGTCTGCTGCAGATCCCAAGACGACGTTCTATCTCTGAGGACATCGTCAACCCAAAATTGTCAACCAAATTTTGCAGGCATACCCTTCCTGGCACTGAAGCTTAGTGGTCAGCTTCTCTGTCTGCCTCTAACCAGAGAAAAAAGGAGGATTGTCTTTTGCCTATAAATCTTTGCTACTGCTGAACAACTCTGCAAGAATTTGAAATGGCTAGGGCATACGAGGTGGGCATATTACTGGTTAATTTCGAGAAGGGGCAGATAAAGTCAAACAACAATATGTGCTCTGTGTTGAAGCACAGGACGTTCCAGGAATTTATAAGATAAAAAAAAAAAAGGGCCCACTCAGTGGAATCTAAAATACTGTGCAGCCTTAACAAATCACTTAAAATCTTTCAGCTTCGTTCCACACATGATCCTCCACTCTGTCTACACCATCACCAACTGCAGTATCAGGGATGGGGTTCAGATGAGACCTTCTGATTAGCTACATATTTCACACACAAAAAAAAAAACCCTGAGCCACCAGTTGGTTGAATGAGGGCCCCTCCACAGATCGGGTCCAGATTACCCAACCACATATTGTCAGCCTGTACCTATCCCCACCTCTGAACATACTTTCACAATGCAAAACTGAAAGTAAATTGTCTCATGACATCTACTTTAAAAATCATCTTCTTAATCCCTTTTGCGTCTGGAACAACGATATCGATGTCTACCACTTACATCAGTGCTGAGCACTTAGTGTGGTTCTGTGCCTGGCATGGTGCGCTGTGAAGTGTTACAGATGAGAAAAATGCACAGTCCTCAGCGCTGACTATTCTGCAGTTGTGCTGTGATGGTGAAGTAGGCATATTGGAAGGAATCATAACGATTCTGTCACGGGCTATAGAGTCACTTCAGAGTTACCCCACACAGACATAGACAAACACACACACGTGAATGTAAGCTAAATAATTTAACAAACAAACACTATTGTATTCCATTGATTGATACCTAAAGTACTTGCATTCATAATTCACTGGGTAAACGATATAAATTCACAGGTGTGATTCTCCTCTCTCCTGCTCCACCCCCCTGGTTTAGCTGTTGTTTAATGACTACAAAACGTGATGTTAAAGCGAAAATAATGACACAAATCTGTAGCCAGAAAAGGCTAGAGGACACTTTGTCAAATGGTAAAAGCCCCAAACACAGCCACTCACCTGCATTTTTGTGATGGGGGTGCACCTTCTGACACTGTGGACTGCTTCCCTGCTGCAGAAAGAGAGCCGCTCCCTTCACCATGAAGAAGCTCTCACTCAGGCTGAAAGACAACAGAAAGGCCCAGTCACTCTCTCATAACATACTTCTGATTCAAGACACACCACAACAATGATTTATTTTTCATTTAAATTCCATCAACTTGACCAAAAAAATTAAAATAAATAACCGTTTGACCTCACAGACTGAAACGTCAATACAGGCCCCAAGTGCTGGGTTATTCCACAGTTAATTCACAGATCTTAGCGGTGGGATCTTTTAGCCAGCTAATTGAATGTAGAGACTTATCAGTAATCTCCTGTAGTCTGCTGGTAAAAACAAGGTGCCACAAGCTTAGTGGTGCTATGAATCACTCTTTGATATTCACCACAGTAACAAGCTACTGTATTGTGTTCAGCATTGGTTTTGCTTGCCCAGCAATTTCTACTTGAAACAACTTGCAACCTGCTTTTAGTAACACAGTCTATGTCCCCCCCACCACCCCATCTTAAAAAATACCAACACATAAAAAAGGGGTGTTCTAAATAATTCAGTGCTGATTTTTCAAATACAGCAGCAGCTCCTTGATTAATGCAAAATATTTGTTACAGCAGCTGCCTAATAAAAACCTGATTACACAGTTGTTCTATTCATGATCAGCCAATGAGATTATATACCAGTGATTGTGTGAAAACACAAAGTACACACATTGGTCTGGTAATTCTTAATATTGTCACCCTTTTGTTACATGTGGAAGGAGTCTGCTGGTCTCTGTTCTTCCCCCGATGGATAGTAAATCACTTTTTCAAGGCAAGGCAAGTGAAGAAAAACGGCAAGTGGGATAAATATATGAATAAAACAACATTTTGTTACACTTTGTTTAATGCTTTTCAAACAGTTTACTTGAGTCAAAGATGTCATTTAGTTTCAGGAAAACAACTTGTATTGTGTTCTCAGACAGCTCGGAAACACAACCTGCAGGGGGGATGTAATCACATCACCCCTGAGAAACCCTACACTCGGTCAGATTCATCACTCAGACCCCATTGTTCGCAGCTCTGCTGAGATCAGTGGACTTCCTTCATTCAGGACTAAAGGAGCGAAGTGCAAAACAAAATTTGAACTGAGGGGCAAAAAAAAGCCCCACTATCTGCTGTCAAACTGCCGTTAACGACCAAGGCAAAGCACAACACTGAAAGGACAGTATGTATGTTTGTATGATTTTCTTCTTCTAAACCTGAGATACATCAGGATGCAGACATTCAATACTATAATGGCTTGTTACATTTTATTATTGAAACACTCAATTTGGAATATGTAAACATGTCAAAATGACCCAATTGTTTGTTAGTTTAAATTCAAATAAAATTCACACATCATTCTCTTGCATTTAATGTAGGCCTGGACTAAATTACACAGTCCCACTGAGCACATAGACCATATCATTTTAAAAGATGAAGTATAAATTAAATGTCAATCTATAATTATAACCTGCTCTTGTGTACACACAATTACAATGCACGCTGGGTAATCTTTCTTTTAAAACAACAATGGCATACAAATATTGTACACATGCAGACAATCCATTTAACAAAGACTGTTCTTTGGGCAGCTTAACTGGCAAACTGGCTGGCAAACAAGTAACTCCATTATCTGACAGTCTCCGCAAACATACGCGTCTAAATATAGCTCTGCCGATTTAGAGTATCAAGGAAAAACAATAGAGGCTTCAAAGAAACATTCCACATCCCTTGATAATCACTATTATTAACAATTCCCCCACTACCCTAAATGGACTTTGCCACACTGTTTGAGACAAGCTGGGTAAGACTAGTTTCAATATTTACATTAATACATCACCTAGATAAAGAAAGAGTGTGTATAATTACTCGGCATTGGGCTTTTGATTAATTAAATTGATAAAAATACAAATATTTATTCCTGTTCATGGAGACTCAACATTCCTCTACTTTAAATCCTTTATACATTAATGTGGAGGTCTGCGAGACACACATCAGTTAACATATCAATTTAACCCAGTGTTTTACGGTATCCTTGATACAGAAATAGTATACAGGCTGTTGATGATTTAAATCAGTTTAAATCAGAACTACTGTAACTAATATTCCCCCATAAATGCTCTCTCCTTAAAGGTAAAAGGTATGTAACTTAACTCCAAAAGGAGGATCATCAAGTGGAAAGTTAAAATACTTTATCAGCAGCCCTGATCTTTCACATATTTGTTTTGTATAACAAGGATTTGCATTAACCAGGTTCAATTAAATTAGCTTTTTTAATTAAGAATATTGAATTCACTGACATTCAAGTTACTAGAATAAAATCCAGTTTCTGCTCTACAAAAGAACTTGATACGAATTATATGAACATGTACTGATGGTGAATATAGCCCTTTTATAGTTTAGATATACACACATGCTGCATATACTTAAGGAAAACCTAAGAGCTATACAGTAGGAAATCCTTGCTGTATGATCTGTGACTTACATTCGGCAGATCTCTTTCTGAGTCAGGACAGCATTCTCCACAAAATAGGGCAGCATCTTGAGCACGGCTTCTTGTGAGGATTCCACTACCAGATGCATCCTGTTTTTTTTCCCGGCCAATCTTTCTTTATAAACCACAGAAGAAAAGGGGTTTTCAAACCCCAGGTGTAGGGGAGCACCAGCTTGCTCTGAACAAGATGACAGTAGCTAGTCTCGGCCCATCCTTCACCCGAGACAAGTCTGTTGTGTCAAATATCCCCTTTGCAGTGAGTGCACAAGGAGCCTGCAGTGCTCACTGTGAATGGCCTAGGGGTACAACTGATCTCAGCAAGCTGATTGAAATTTAGCAATCTGCGGTGTCTCAATAAATGATGCCCTTAGCAAATTACAAATGTTCCAAAGCGCACTTCATTTGAAAAAAAGGCTAAGGCTGTTCAAAAGCAAGTAAGCTTTTAAATGAAGACATGGTTATCCCATAGTACTTAACCAAGCATCTCAACTTTTATCCCTGGAGACCTGTCTCAATAAATCCTAACCGTACAAGCTTAGAGACTTCCGACTCAGTTTCAGTTTGAAAGAAACAAAAGCACCCACTTCTCCGAAGGAAAATCTCTCACCCCTGTCAGCCTCTCTCTGAAGAAACACTTTCCAGAAGTCTAATTCCCACAGACAAAATATATTTTAGTTTGGTTTGTTTGTTCCAACCTGCAGCATCCACTCTAACGCACATAGAAGAAAAAAAAAAAAACACTTGAGGCAGAAATCCAGCCCTTCTCCGGATCCAATTCCTTTAACGCTTTAATTTTCGCAGGAGCTTTTTGACATGCATGTCACCGCATGAGTCACGGACTAAAGCAACGTTGCCAGTAATCACTCAGATGCGATGCTGGAGGCAGGGAGAGCTAACCTGCCCTCTTCAGGAGCTGGCACCACGATACTCCTGTAGCTGAAATCTTATTACCCTGTCAGCGGCTCTGTCTAGTGCTCACTAAAGGATATCACCTTATCTTTCCTTTTAAGACTCGCAACTGCTGTCCCAGAGCACGGTTAAGAATAACAAAGCTGACTAGAACCGAGACAGAAAATAAGCAAATGCAGAAGTGTACAATTTTAAAAAAGAGAGAGACGAGAAAAGAGCAAAGAAAAAAAAAAAAAGGCGGTTTCACAGAGCCCGAGAGTGGAGCTCTGAATTCCGTGCACATACACCCATCTGTCTCTCTCTCATCTCTGTGTAACCTTGCTCGGAGGCTGACCCAAGGACTAGATAGCTCCAAGGACTCGGTGTACAGTGAAGGAAATGAGATGCTGAGGAAGTGAGAGCGCTCAGCAGGCTGTGTCCAATGGGCCGACAGCTGAGAGCACATGTAGCAACACATCTCAGATTAATAGGGAGGACCGAGGGGGGCTCTCTACTACCAAATTCCAGACTCGCAAAGACAGACCAGAGAGATCTGTCGATGTGCATTCCAGCCAAAAGGGGGCCCGTACAGGGGGGGGTCCCTTACAGTGCATTCCTCGAACATCAGGGCAAATATGCAGACACACAAACACATAAATACATTATATATATATATATACACACATTGATTTCATTCTAAGCCTGCTGAATATGTAATGGTAAACTCAATTAGATGTTTCTGAAGAGCTAAAAGGAAGTCAAGGGAAGGAAAATTATTCTTCATAGTATTTATGTACATTTTTTTACTTATCTCTCTTTGTGTTGGTTTGCCCTGGGTATACTCTTGCACATTTGTTTGTGGTTTCATGATTTCCTGACTGGACTATGAATTATGTACACGTATATTCTGTATACTGCATACATACATCCTAGAATTGGCTTCAGAAGCAACTGAACCACTGTTGGGGCACATATGAACACACTTATATTGAGCCAACCTTTAAATCAGCACACACTGGGTCGTAAAGGAAACGGATCATAGGTGGATCGTAAGACTTATTATCAGCTACAGGAAGCAGAATCTTGATTTCAGATGTCTTAAATTAATATTTAAATGTATCCATAACTTCAGTGGATGCCGAAATATTGAATTTAACAACAGTGTGGGCTTAGAGCCGGAGTCCCACAGACTAGTAATTATAACCCACCATCTCAGCGAGTCTAATGCACCGAGGATTAGCAATGGCGTCTCGAGGAGGGAGGTAGGATCCAGAACACCAGGCGTTGAATGGCACCACTAATTCCATGCGAATCCCGCTCGCAAAAAGAGAAAACTGTTTGACTACAAAATGTGTTGGCTGCAGCATCTACGGGAGTCTCAAAATTAATCGCAGACGGTGGATGCAATTTGAACCGGCTTGCGTATGAAATAAAAGGGAAATACTGAAAACTTGATAGAGTTTGGTCAGTAGAAATCTATGCAAGTTTGATTTACTTAATTTATTCAATTTATATAATAGGATGTAAGTAGTGTTTCGCTGGAAAAGGTGGTAATTCTTGAGGAACTGATGCATATGCATAGAAAAAAAAAAAAAAAAATTCAGACAGTTTCATAACTGCCCCAGCGCCTGTCTCTTCTATTCCTTACACTGATGGTGGGATCAGGAATGTTCCTGAGGTTTCAGGCTGAAGGATGATTGAACTAAGGGATTGTGCTGACTGACAGGAAAATAATTACATCACCTTCATCCCACGACAGAGGTGTATGGAGCAACATAGCTCAGCTCCACTGGGACTTCACTGACCTTGCTCTGCGGTCTTACTCTGCAGTCTCCAGATCACTGCTGTATTCCACATCTAACACCCACAGCTCAGCCTGGCCCTCATTTATTACAACAGGAGAAACTAGACCCTGTAAAACAGCATCCGCACCTGCGATTTCAATCAGAACAAGTGTTTCCCTAACTGATCGGGTTCTACAAGAGCCAGTCATTTCAAAATTCCTGCATGTTTTCCGTAACAGAGGCGTGCCAGCTTCTGGCCTTGAACAAATAATTAAATCAAGGAGACGACTGCGCCAGTATGCGTTTAAAGCGGAATTAAATCACATTTAAAATAACGGCAACTGGGCTGGGTTGAGAACCGTATTAAGTGCAAAGGAACAGAAAACAAAGAACTCACAGTGATATTCTTTGTTGGCTGCTACTGAAGATTACACCACAGGCTCACTTCACATGAGGTTTGTGTAACTTCTGCACTGTTCCCCCAAAAAGAACATTTTTATTTTCCAGGTGCCAGCTTAATTTACAAACTCAGCAGTGTTTCATTAATGTGCTGTACATGAGACGTCTGTGAGTGTGGCTTAAAGGGCAAGTTCTAACAATCAAGAGACTAGTAAAGAATGTGCTGCAGATGTAATAGAAAAATTGTCATGTGTTGAAAACCCTCACACTCATTGGCCTTAGTTCTGGGAAACTAAAGGAGAAATCTTGAAAAATCGGTCGTAATGACGATAGAACCGATACATGTACGCAAGGTAAGAGTGTTCTTATTTTGTGACAAAAACTGATCAAAATAAAATAAATAAAGCTACCCTGCAGTCAGAAATGTGTGCCAATCACAGGTGAGTAGAGCGCCCCCTGACAGGTGGGGAGTTGGAGTGATTTCTCAGGCCCTGAGTGGGAAAGTTGGCGATTGCCATCAGCCCGGCCCAGTGCCCCATACATGCCTGTGATGCGAGGCCGGTAGATGCCATGCCAGAATAAACATGCCGAGCTTTCCCCTTTCGTACTGCTTCTCATCTACAGTTTTTGAAGGGCAACAGAGGGTCACTGATGACAGTGATGGATAATGCGCAGAACTTTCTATGTGGGTTAGGATATTTTGTGGGGCTGGGATGGTTAAAGACACTCCTTTCTGACAAAATCTGCAAAAAAAAATCTAATCTGCAAAAAAGAAAAGGAAAACAAAAAAGAGGTGGGGAAATTTTACAGTCTCTCATTCGCAGTACTGTGGGGCGTCTAAAGGTTATATAACCAACTGACATCATTGATTTATGATTTTTACTAAGAGCTTTTATTTTACTTTTCCAAATGACTTCAGGATCACCAGTCTAAAGCACTGGGTGAGCTAGCACTGCATTAGTGGCGGTCACAGGTGCAGAGATTTGCACCCATGATCTGAAGGTTATTGGGAGCGTCCTGCACACAGGGAGGTGGCTTTTATTAATGAAGCCCATTAAAAGCCAAAAGATAGATTTCTTTTAAAAGTTTGCTCTTGAATATTGCCCCATTCAGCAATTCCAGTCCATATAAACAGAACACCAATACATTCACTGTGATGTTGAGTTTATGTTCCCTTCCTAACTTTTCACTACATTAGTCTGAGCTCCTTCAAGAAAATAATGAGCTCCACCGGGAATGAGATTTATTGGCTTTCTTTACTTCCAGATTTACCAAATATAAAAATACAAAAAACAAAAACAAAGAGTCCCTTCAGAACGAGTATTGTTCTTAAAACAGTACATTTGAAAAAATAATGAATATTTCAGTTGGAAATGCAAATACAGTTCAGATAACTTAAAAATCTGCATTGTGGGTAATTCACATCTGATATTCTAACCTGCATTTTCAGCTCTTGGAGAACTGGGTCAAAGTTTGAACTTCTTGGAGCTTTGAAACAGATTCAGGGGAAGTTTCACCCTATGTATGCCGCAGTGCCTCTCTCTCTGTTCCTATGGGTAATAATAAATCTTGTGAGCCAGACCTCTGTAATATCCTACAACACACTCAGCTGAGGGGCAGTGAGAAGCCAGAGCTATTTATATCAGCATCTCAGGCCAACAACGTCCCTCCTCTGAGGTCAAGACTCGGCTGCGTCCCCATCTCTTTCCCATTGTGCTCAGCACGCTAAGACAGGAAACAGCTTCTCCTGCCAGGGTGTGATTCAGCATCCTGTTTTCAACAAGAACAAAAGTCAGCAACTTCTACGGGAAAAAAAAAAAAAGAGAAAAAAAAAATCTCCCCACCCCCATGTGAGTTTGATTCACAGACAATCGACAATGGAGAGGGGCTCATAAAGCCTGCCACTGGTGCGTTTGCAGTCCATTTCAACCAATCAGCGTGCTAAAGCAACCTCCACACATTCCCAGCAACTCTGTCAATATGCAAAACACAAACTCAATATCCGACTGGTGAAGTCTGCTGTGCACTGGGATCCGGTCCAGAATACAAAATCTGGACAATATGGAAAATCACACTATCGCCGTTTGATTTTCTGTCTGTATGTCTTGCATTGCAGATCCCAGGTGAGTTACAGAGGTGTGGGAGAAGGCCCTGCTTAAAGCTTCTTTGCATGCTTTGTGTCGGCTTTTCTTAAATCAGGTGAAGTGAGGGAACGTGTTCTGTTCTGAAGACTTGCAAGCCCAGCATTCCCGAAATATAACCAGCTGTGAACCCATGGAGTACTTTATCTGTCCTGACCATTCCCGCTGAACATACATCTAAATGACTGTTCTAATCTTGATAACGCATTCTGAATGGAAGGCCTCATTCAAACATTTATGGCTAAAAGTTGTTGTTTCCATCCAAAGATCCAGCTGACAAATCTCAATGCCTGTAAAATGAAAAAGGCACAGACTCTATCCTCCTTAATGCACAGCAAAACATTGGGGCTTAAAAGAAACATGACATTTAACCCTTTAAAGATCACTTTATTATTAAAAAGAGAGATCAGAAATAGGAAAACCTAGGTGTCAATTTCCCATCAAACCCTGCAATGGTCACAGTTAGATGCTAAAATCATGTCACTGAGTATTGACTCATCAAGGCTGCGTCTACACATGGTTTCACAGCAGTTCAGTGTAGTAAAGAAGGAAGTTGAAAAAGTCAAACTGGATCTTTTCAGCTTCCAAAAAGCACAACACCTCCCTTGATACAGAGCCTAGATTCCAAAGCATAACAACAGAGATCCAGGTCTCTGTAGAAGTCTCCTGGGTTTTAAGTTCTAGTTTAAGTTTCCTTTTTTCCCTTCAACAATTTGGTCTAAAAATTTAAGTAGCACACAATGTCTTCACCGAGTATTTTTTCCTCAGGGTTTAATTAGGTTAATATATTTTTCTTCTGCCCATTTTACGTCAGGTTTCAGATTCCTGTCTATTTCACAAGCAGCAACTTGACTTCATCAAACCCTCTGGTCTCCATGTTCGCAGTTGCCAAGGAAACGAAATTACCAACTAAGGCTAACTGATAGACAGAGGCCATCAACAAGACGACTACCTCTCTTACACCTACAGCATTACAGCTCATTGCACATCATTACAAGAAAAACTTATCTGGAATAAATCTGAATAGTCATCCCTTGACACTTGGAATATATAATAAATGAATGGTCCAAAAGTAGAAAAGAGCTTAACTATAGAGAACTTGCTTTTACCCCCGACCGGGGTTTGTTGACAGTAATGGAAATGACCTGTCAAAGCAAAAAGGTGGAAATTGTGTTCTATACTGGTTTCTTTATTTGAAAGTACGTGAGATGTTAAAGTCAGTATTATATATATTAAATAAATACTTTCTAAACTTACCTCTGGTTTAATCTGCGGTCATCATCACTTCCAAAATCCTGCAAAAAAAAAAAGTTTATATTTATATAGCAGCAGCATGAGAGAACAGAACTGGGCAATGCAAGCTTGTTCTAACACCAAACATTAGGTCTAATTCAGCAGGAAAACAGGCAACTGCTGCGTAATATACAGCAAACAACTCATTGTAGAATTTCAATACATGTTAATGGGATTTTAATTACCTGATCTATCCTTGTCAAAAAAAGAGGGTAAAAAAAAAGGAAAAGAGACGAAATGGCAGTGCTTTGAGCTCGCGTTTCTGCTGCTGCACGTCTCACCAATGCCTTTGAAAACGTGCAGCATTTTGTCATTGCTAAGCTTCATTACTTTAATCCATCATTGTTTAACTAATTTAATCATAAAAAATATTCCAATTAGCAACTTTAATTGGTTAAGAACCATTAGCTATCTTTAGATACTAACCCACCACATCAGTTTCACTAAAGTAACTCAAAACCTGTTATGTCCACTAATGGGATTTTAAGTGTTTTCAAAGACCACATGTATAACAAAAAAGTCAAACACGATCGAACTAGAGCAAAGACAATTGTGATTTTCTTTAGTTTCTATTGAGCTGGGATCACCATTGGCCTCTTGCAAATTCCCAGGAGATCCAGAGGAAATGTTGAGAAATGTACATTTAAGGCCTTCTTAAACTACTGATTTATAAACAGCCTTTTCACATTTTTTTTCAAAGAGGGAATTAGAAACAAACACAACACTGAATTGTCCTTTAAAAGAAGGAGAGTCACTCTTAGCTATTAAAAAGTTTTTTTTAATGTAATAGCCCAGATTATCAAGTTACCTGGAGCTTCATTACACCATGAGATAATACAGGTCATCTTCTGATATTACACCCATAGCTACAGGACAACAAAGGTGATTCACCAGGAAGTTGTAAAAGACTGCCACTGTGCAGCAATGAATGCTGGATACTGGCAGGGCCATCCCACATTCGCAGTTTAGACAAAGTGCTAACACAGTCTCCAGAAGGATGAAAACGCTGGCTACCCTGTACTGGCTTAGATCCCAGCCATGGCCATGCCCTGCCACAACCTACTCAACAGCGTTCTCTTTCACAAGCACATTCTGCACCAGGTTTTTGCTTTAACAAGCCCCCCAGTTCTGAATATTTTATGCTGTTCCGACTGATGTGATAGGAATAATAAAGACAGTATAAAATGTCACAGGCAGGGAGTGCAGCCTTGGATTTCCTGAATGGAATACAGATTACAGCGGTACAAGCAGAATCCTGGACTAGAGGAAGCAGTTTAGGGTGGTATTTATACTCTGGGTTTCTAAATAAACAAAGACCTTTAAGTGTTGCATAAAAGTCTGGGATATTCCCTGGATTCCTCTGGATTAGCCTGGAGTGTGACCTACATCACGATCAGACTGGGGTGGTGGGGGATCACATTTGCCTTGCAAATTGTGTTACTGCATGTACAGATCCTTAGATTTGTTTACTTTCGACAATAGGTAAATATGTTTAGAGAAGAAATTACAGAGTAAAACAACATTCTCTAATTTTACCATGTAAAATCTGCTTTCTCACCAAGACTTCACAGAAAATTTGCCAAAGCCTCAGCTCACATCTGATCACTTAAGCTACACTGACCAATCATTCCAAATGTTCACCCAGTTTATTTGGGATAAAACATCTGAAGGCTCAGATGTGTGTAATCCTCTCTCTCACTGTGTTTTTAGATTTGTCTTAAAATCACATCCATTAAAAACCTGGTGGAATCGGAAACTGCTCAGCCAGCTATTGTGATTATTGACAGAAACCGGTTCTCGAAGCAACAATGAACAATGTAAATGCAAGCAAAACTCACTTCTCCGAGAGGTCAGAGCTCCTGTAAGTAAGGTACAGTAGCTGTAGCTTTTGTTGCCACATGAACAAAAGACGAAGGTAACCTTATAGGACTTGACTGTTGGAGAATGTCGAGCACCCATTCAGCAGGCAAGGTCAGGGACTGCATGCCAAAGGGGAGTCATGAAATTCATACCTGCTAAGTGTCCTCTGCTGTGTTTAAGGAAAGTTTCAGTTCCGCAATAGGGAATCTAATACACATCCGCGAATCGTTGAATATATTGGATTTTAACCTCCAACAGAAGAACTGAAAAACTGGGTAAAACTTTTTGCTGCTTCAGCAACGAACCAGGTTTCTCATAAAGGAACAAATGGTATGAAAGCAGAACCAAACCTAAATCCGTATGGGGAAAAGAACAACACATTTAAATGGGTGACACTGTACTGCAAGAGTCAAATTGGCCTGCCTATGAAAGCATACAGAAGTTTGGAGTACAGGGCTGTCCAATAAAAGGGTCTCACCTCAAGAAACAAAATGTTAGGGGAAAAAAAGTGCTCTGTAATTAATAACCATAGCATTCATCTGATATTGGTGCTACAACATAATGACCATACATATAATATAAGATATGCAGTCACCCAAACACACGTAGAGAAAGCTTTGACCCTTCATCCAGTCTATGGATTACCCTGCATCTTCAGCTCATATTTAAGAACATCCCAGGACCTGTAAGAGCCCTGTATTCCTACACTGCTTTACTGTACAGCTAGACTGTATGGTCCACAGATTAGACGAAGCCAAACTAAAGGGCATGTTGTTTTCATCCCTCCTGTGCTGCTCTGAGGAAAACACAAATCAGTTCTTTTACAGACAAAACTGAAAGGATAACACACACTATGGACAACTAAAGTAACCCAGGTTACCTGGGGAACCGCAGACTCCTCTGGGAGCCACGTTTGAGCCGTCAGACACAATCTGACATAGATGTCCACCACTCGACACAATGAAGAATCTGTGCGTGGGCAATGTCCCTTTAACCCTTTGATGGTTAGTGTACCTCTAAGTGGCACTTGGAAGCCTTTTTTGTAACAGACACTTCAGAAGTCAGTCCTTCAGATGCAGTAAGCCTGTGTTTGTATGCATACACGGAAAAACTATCTTTATTTCTTGGACAAATTCAAGGATGGGAAGGGATAAACATCTTAGAGAGCTTGATAGCAGAGTGCAGGGTGTTGTTTTTTAAACCTTACCCATTGCATTAAAGATTTGTCATCATAGACATCACAGCATTGCAATTTGCACATTGATATGCCTCCCATAACTCAGAAAACCATTGTTTTTGTCACCTGAATAAACAGTCCTCTTAGGTAAAAAAATAAAACAAATGTAAATAGGTTTTGTTCTGTTCTGTCACCCACTCTGTGCAAAAGATAGTTTGCTTGTCTAGATGTATACCTGACAATGGCTTTTTTTTTTTAATAAAACGTCTCAATTTGGAGGAGAAAGGAATCATTCAACCCCTTTAACTGGTATTCTGCAGATTTACTTTGAAGAGCTACAGAGAATGCGAACAAAAACAAGTGTCTCACTGCTGAAACAAACCCAGTAATACCCAGCCCTCCTGGAGACGAGCTTATTACATCATTGCAGCAGCCGTCTCCTCCAGAGCTGCCTGCGTCTGCTCAGACAGAACTGCAGGCCCCGCTCTGAATTTTAAATTGAGTGCGAAGAGCTGTCAATACAGAAACAGCTCATCTTCTCCCAAGCCTCTTCCTGGGGCATCCTGTCTGTTCAAATTTCCCAGCTGGGGCTGCGAGCTGTACCAGTATGTCACCCAGCGCTCAGAGATGCACCGAGTTATGCCTTGCCTCTAATGGCAGAGCAAAGGCTAAATCACATCCCAATTTCTCCCACAATCCAACCAAATGAGCTCTTTCGTCAGTGGGTGACAAAGGTGAGGATCCAAATGCCTGAAATCAAGCTCCTCTGGCAGTCTTTCGGCTTGCTGCTTTCCAAGTTTGCAGGTCTCGCCTCAAGGACTTTTTCAACTTTTTATTTTTTCTCTCTCTTCCCCAAAAGGGTTATATTATATTTAGTGTTCCTATTATTAATAGATTCAGTTCTATTTTCATCCCTCTTATGACTGTGCTTCAGACTTAATTTGCAGTCCACATTTCTTCTCTTTGAAATCTCAAAGTACAGCATGATGAATTTCTTCCCACTTAATGCACACCATCAATTACTGGGATGTGTTCTATAGCGATTCTGTTGGGGTATTTAAAGACCCCTGTCATAAAGTGCTTTATTGATGATGTATAAGTACATCACCGTAGCCGGTGTCTGTACAAAAATATTATA
Organism: Amia ocellicauda; assembly: GCF_036373705.1. NCBI lineage: Eukaryota > Metazoa > Chordata > Actinopteri > Amiiformes > Amiidae > Amia > Amia ocellicauda. The sequence goes on along the minus strand of NC_089866.1, from coordinate 19,362,688 downwards.
CATCATCATGAAGGCCTCAGCAAGACACTGCCACTTGATTCAATGTGCAGGGTGTCTTTTCCAGGTCACACCAGCAATCCTTAATTCACCTTCTCTTCTTTTATGTGGTCTTCTAGTTTTCCTAGTGTGAATATTGTTCAATGCTGAATGCAGAATGCAAGACTATGTATACTTAATGTGGGTGTGTGTATAGCATATCTATCTAACTATAAAGGCTATGTAGGTAGCCTCTATGCTATACACACGTATACACACGTGTGTATGTATAGCATATAGAGGATATCTACATGGTCTTTATAGATAGAGATGGATACAGATAGATACATAATCTATTCACACACAGCCACACTAATTATGTATTGTATTTACCACACAATACAGATGTTAAAGGTACAATTTGCTTCCCATTTGCAATAATCACATAAGGAAAACATTGTTGATTCTAATGGCGACAAAACTATGCAAATTAGTTTGCAGAATCCTAGGCCTATTTCAGCAGTTCTTCATTTCTTCTAGAATGCAGAATAGGAATCCATCAGCCTCAAGGTGTAGGAGCGCCCCCTGCTGTTAAACCACAATCTTTTATAAACACATTTCAGGAGCCAGTGTTACTTATTCGATTTATCCCATGTTTCAGATAATAAAACACATCTATCCATTCCTACAATGGGTATACACTGGGATGCTCTCCTTTTTAATTTGTTTCAGTGCATGGTATGCGAATGATAGGTTATGCTGCCTTAATCACCTGAATGACATCAGATGACGCAGTTTTACTTCCTAGTTTTAAATTCCAGCTCTGTCACTGTCTGACCATGTGACACCTCTCTGGGACATATCACTTACAGCACAATTGTATGTCCACCCTTTGAACATCAAACACGGAACACACCCACACCTCTGAAAACCTTGTGAAGACTTGTGACAAGTCATGGTATACAAATTATAAAGGTACCCGAAGGTTAACACAAAGTGAAGGTTAAGCACCTAAACCCAAATGTTCAATGCATAGATATTGAAACATCTTATTGGACAAATCCAGTACTGCTACAGTGTTTTTCATTGTTTAGCTCTGATTAGTCCAGAATCTGAATTAAATTTTCTGTACAAGATATAGTAACCCTACATTATGCATTCATACTGTCCTGGTAGCAATGACTACAATAATTTCCACTGATTAAAGCGGTTGGTGCATTTGATAGACTAAAACCATATCATTGCTCCAAACAAACATTCAGGACAGCTGCTTTAACTGCATTTTTGTTTTTTTAAAGCTGAACTGCTCTCTATAGACATAAAATAATAGTTCTAATTACTGTGAAAATCAATTCCCTGAGGCTAACCATGTTCTTCATTTTTTTCTAAGAATCTGTCACCATTAAGCCCAGTGGAGCTCTCTGGTAACACTTATTTATTCACAGCAATGTTCCTTTCAATTTTAGATCCAGTAAAACACAGTCAATGAAGGTGAGAAATAAATATGGTATTTATTTATACATCAATTTATCATAAAAGGGTTTAGTTTTCAAATTGTACTCCAGCGGGGGCATTCCGATCTGAATGATACACCAGCAAAACGTACCCCCGTACTGTCCGCTCCAATCAAGGAAACACTGGCTGAATGTGAAGTCAAACAATGTACACAGCCCAAAATTAAAGATCTCGCTTTCAAAAGAAACTGTTATTCTGCGCGATCTGCAGCCCGTGTCGACTACAGAGCTGCTATAACCGACTAATCCTATAAACACAGGGCCCTAGACACAAAGTGTGTGGGCTCGGAATCTGAAGCCGTTAAATACTTTTCCAGGTACCACCTGAAATGTGTGTTAACAACCCCTATACCAGCCAATGGTTAATCCAATTTTCACAGGGGAACTTGCACTTCTCCAAAACCCTGCATTTCCCCTAAAGGAAGTTAAACACACAAGTCCACCTATAGTGATTTAACTTCTCATTTCTAGAAGTTCCCATAGACAATGACTAAGCCAGAAGACGAAATACCTGGCTAAGCATATCAAATGAAGAACACAAAACCTGTGACCAGAACGTAATTCCCATCCATATCATAAACAAAAGTGTGCAGTTCTCACTAGTAAGTGCAATTTTTGTACTTTAAAACGCTGAACTGGTGGTCAAGATGCCACAAAGGCTGTATATAAAAATGTATATATTATTTTATTCTTAACAGTGGTTTGCTAAATTATTAATGGATATTGTTATGCTCTTGGGATGTACCTATTATCCTTAAGTCAAATATTGCAGGACTCCTGATCTCAGGTATTATGAAACAAGGCTACTTTGCAAAAATCTGTGTTTTCCTACAAAGCGAGCACAATAATATAAATAATAACCATAACAAGGCCAATAATAAGCATATGACCATAGCATTATACTGCTTAATCAAAGTTTTTCCACCACTAACAGCAACTGCAAATGCATGCTTTTCCACAGTTGAATCTCTCTCCCTTTTTTGACATTACACTGAGACAGCTTGTCGTTTGCATTGCCAAAATCGAAATAAGTATTGCAATTTGCCTCAGTATGCCCTGTGTAGGGAATAAAATGCTACAAGAAGATGTGAGCAACGATTTCTATGCACTCTGCAATGCTCATGATGATGATTATGGTGATTGCTACTGCTACTACAACAACAACCGCCACCACTACTAGTCTTGCAATTTATTGTGGCTTAATACGTCCCACAGTAATTCAATTATTGCCATTATGCCATTTGCTCAGCTCAGATCCTGCTTTTTCGCTTCCACACACAGGCCAGAGTTCACAGTCAAAATAAACAGACAGAATCACACGCAGCTTCTGGTTGGCTTTCATTCTTAAACTGCCATGCACGTTGCTTTATTTGACATTATTATCATTATTTTATTCGTGTCTGCATTGTGTTTACACGGACTGACACCTCGTGTTTTGTCCTGCTTTTGTCATTTTGTTTTCATCTTCAACCCCAACCACATGCAACCCACATACGAACCGGTATTCACTGCCAAATAAATCTCAATGGTTTGTTTTCATATTGTCCAACCTCATTTCTAATGAATCCCCACACTACAAATGCACTGCTTCATTAAATAGTAACAATAACGGCACCGTCACAATAATACAATCACGGTCCCACTATCACAGTCTTCCTCCTGAACGTGGGGCCTACACGACTCCCGCACATCCTCGGTATCTCATTCCCAGCGCATCCCACACACTGCCGCCCTCCTCCCCAGTGTTGGACTCACCTCCCCCGCGTTGGTGGTGGCGGTGCTGGCCGTCGAGGCGGCGCTGGGTGTGGGGGAGCGCTGCAGGGTGACGAGAGCCATGGCTGGGCAGGACTACCGAGGGGACTCCCTGGCCGGCGAAAAGCGCTCCTTTCCCGGGCAGGAGACGGTGAGGTTGTCCCTTACTGATAACCGTAGCTGGCTGAACAAGACCGCGTTTAGTAATTCCGACTTCACCGCCCTGATTAATCCATCATCCACTTTGGGCAGCCGGTGCTCCGCAGCTCCTGTGTATCGTACGATTAATGTATGCAATGACAGCGAAGGATGCACTTTCTTCCTTCTTGTCTCAATTGACAGTTCAGTAAGGTTAACTACACACACACACACACACACAACAGGAAATAGGAGGGGCGCAGGAGAGATTGCACATATGCCTCTTCTGTACTGATGCTGGGTCTATATGGTGTGCTGTGTGTGTCTGTTTGTGTAGCCCAGGCTATTCGATATAGGGTCACTGTTCCCAATTTGCACGATTGTGACGCAGTTTCTTCCAGCCACCAGTGTGGCAGCCAGTCTCCCAGTTCACATCAGGTGCTCCGGTGTAGCATCAGGCGTGCACGACCCTCAAAATGCATCGGCTGCAAATCAATGGCTTGTCTGTGGGTTTGCAAGCAAACGCACGCTGGCCTGATGGTAATGACATGATATGACGCGAAAATACGTTAACCATAACCGAGACGATGGCTGTGGGTATTCAATCTGTGCTGCACCCACATTGTCCACGATGCACAGAGCCCATAATTGTGCATGATCAGTGCGCAGCGTTCACAGGCAGCGCTGCTGTGTTTGCGGGGAGGGTAACTGGTGTGCCCTCTGTTTAGATGTATTTATGTTTGTTTTTGCCAATGTAAACCATTGCCAATGCACTAAAACCGAAACTGGGCACCACTGCACATTTAAGCTTGAAAAGCATTGAAGGTGGTTGATAAGATGTTTTATTTTTTAATAGATTTATTGTAAGAAAATAACAGAAAGTTTCCAAAGATGAACATACTGAATAGTGTTTTTTCCTCATAAATATTCCAGTTTCCCGTTTATTGCATTCAAGCATGTTTCACCTTCAATATTTCCTTCAACGTAAATAACATCATTTGAAATGTAAGCATCAAGTGTACAGATCTGTCTATCTGTGATATTGAATTATGTATGTTTGTGTGAAATAAGATGACCACTAGAAAATCGTAGATATGTATCACTAAAGACAACACATCTTAAGTAAAAATGTATATTACAGCTGGGGAAACTGGAGAAGGCTCTTGTAGTAGTGAACAGGTAATTCTAGTAGGCTAATCTAAAATGTCCTGGTGTGTGACTTTGGCTGCAATGTACGGTATCCGGTTTAAGTCACCTTGCCTACAGTATCCTTCTACACCCTGTCGGTCTAACACAGAAGGAGGGAGAATGCAGCAGGGAACTGAGTTGCAGGGGAAGCTCGGTCACTGTGAAACACAGATGTCATGAGGCCTCCAGCCAGGTTATGACTAAGCTAATTCTGGATTTTAGTGATGGACGACTAAGATATTACTACAACCTACGATATTACTGCAACCTCAATAAAACAGCCTTAGGACTGTCTAGATTAACTGATATAGGTATACAGTTGCAGGCCATGGCACTGAACTTAATCTGAGAAAGAAATGCACAGCGATCAGACAGTGAATCGCCTTTCAGGTTGTGGTTGGACTAAATGTGAAGTGGTTTACATCTGCAGTTCAATACCTTCTGAACTTTTACTGTTAAACGTGATGTGCCTGTCTCTATATAGCATTAGTGCTTAATATTACCTTTAATACAAAGACAATGTTCTGAATCCTTTTAGAACATTGTGGTACTTGTAATTATATCACACTGCTACAACATTTTACTGTTATTAATATTGCTGATCACTCTGGAACAAAATACATATTTATAGCTTTTGAAATGTATCCTCCAAGCACATTTCTGCATTGTATACACATACAAATATATAAGCATATAAATATACTCCTAGCTTTTGATAACAAACTACTTACACACTTTGAATGGTGAGCTTTTATGCTAGTATTTCATGCAAATCTAAACATTACATTTGCAAAGTGTCTGCCATTTTAGTGAATATGAAAGCTCATAGTGCAAACCTGGAATCATTTCCATAACCAAATTCTGAAGATAAACAAGGCTTTGATGGAAACTTGAAAATATGCATTGGAATCAATAAGCTGCTAGCCACCAAACTAACATTATGGGTCAACAGATCTCCTTTCACTACACAACACCCTGTGGTTTTACATTTTTGTTTTCTATTTTATTAGATCTGTTTAAAACCTAGAAATGAAAACTATAAACTAGTATGCCTGGCAGCTGTGGTCGGTTGGTGTCCTGCAAAGTATTATTAATTATTGCAACAACAAAAAAAGATTACTTATTGTGCTTTCTGTATTATCCTTTATTGTATTCAAATGAGGCTTTAGCATAACATAACTCTGTGTTGTAATTTGATGTAGTGCTTAAAAAAAGAATGATAACATCAAAGCTAATGAAGCTGATTGATCAGAAATGAACTAACCTGGTCAGCATACATTTGTTCCAGGATTGTATGTTGTTGTTTTGTTTCATTTTCTCTATGGAGCTGTAATACAGTTCTGTAGGGAGAGGGGTCGAGATCAGAGAGAAAGCCAATTGTTTCTATGTAGCTGAAAAGATTTGAGTTCATTACAGATTTATAAGGATAAATCTCTCTCTTTCTGCTCAAGTCTCCATCAGATTAACAGCTACTGTGTTATCACATCAGTTGCATTATAAAGGAAGTGTGGTCAGAGTGAAAGTAGGGACTCAGACAGACAAAGCGATGACACTTTGAAATCACTGTGGCTTCACTGAAACAAAAAAATAAATACAAATAAAGCAAAGAAACAAAGTATAGAAAAACAATTTGTTAAAGTCTTTCTTGCCCAATTAAAAAAAAGCTTCAAATTGCTGATGGCACTTACTTTAATGGACTATGGGACTGAATAGATACACACGCCTGTGTTATTCCCACGATACAATTATACCCTGAAGGATCTGGGCTGTTAAACCTCGCTGTTTCCTTTATGATTTCATGCAGAAATGACGTGCACACATGAAATCATATACCATAAATAACTAACTTCATACCTTATTAGCAATATGTATGTTCAGTGCCATCTCATAATATTTCTCAACAGCCATGTTCTTGTATCTCCATAGAGAGTTAATAATAGTCTGCTCTGTACTTTGCACTCACTGAGACTGAGTGCAAAAGCTTTCAAAAATTGAAAACTGGCAGTGCAAGTTCAAGAGGTGGGTCCTGACTGTGCGCCAGCAGTGGCAAGAGGGGAAACTAATCCAGAGGTGGGTCTTTAATGTCTGAAGTATATTTTGTATGCGTTTGCTCATAATTCAGGGCTTTTGTGGAGTATCGCTGCCAATTGTTTGTTAAGTTTCCCTCGAGTTTCGTGCCCTTAAATGTGACTTGATATGGTGGAAGACGGGGCATTTGCTTGTGTTGTTAACGCTGTTTGAGCATTTAGCTCACAACCTGGGAAACGTAGCAGTGTCAATGTTGCACACTTGCATTAAACATGAAGTAAATGAGCAATGGCTAGCTTGCTTTGGTGTTGTTGCCAGCGTTATTTTGATGTTACTTAACACTAACAGTCTGGGCATATGCCAGTGGGCATTGCTGACGTGTACGCATGCGTCGTTTCCGTGAGTCTGCGTTGGGAAATGTTTTAATTTGACACGACAATTAAAGCAAAATGACTCTCGCTCATACTATCACTAATGCCGCCAATCTTCTATAGTAATTGAGAAATAAAAAGGTGCTCATTTAACTAAATAGGAATAAATACATAAGTAACGTCTAAACAGCACTCACAGCAATCTTTTAACAAGTCAATCATATTTTCTGTATTTCGTTGTGTTAACGCATTTAGATCAACATGAATAGCCAACACACTCTTTGGCGCTTACACGAATAGAAAACTTGATCACTATCCTCATAAAAGCCTTAAAAAGCAAAGTGCACCTGTATAAATAACTGTGGCAACCCTGCAGATTTTATTTTATCTTTATTATCAGTCTTATCTGGAGGCTGGTACATTTTACCTGGACACAACAGAATTAGTGTATTAAAGTGCAGAAGAGCAAACCAATATACAATGAAAACAAACTACATGAAATTCATATCTAAGCCACTGAAATGTGACAATAAAAAAAGGGGAAACAATGGAATGGTGATAATGACTACATTTAAATTGTATAGAGGTCAATATTTTAAGTGCATCAGCCAAATTACGCCTTTAAATTGAGTTTAAGTGTTAAAAGTAGGATTATATTTTGGTGTATGCTAGGGTTAGGGTTAGAGTCCCCAGTTAGCTTAGGCTGTTAAAGATATGGTTGTGTTTCTGCTGAAATGATGGTGTTTGCCAGTGAAGGCGTTTAGGGTGGTGCTTGGCCTTAAAATGGGTAACCTACGGATGTAATACCAATCTTATTTGGACTTTAGGATAATTCATTTTTGTCTGCTTGTGATCTGTATATTGTAATGTTTAATTTACAGGTAACCCATTGAGGTATAAAATAAGGCATACGCTCTTAACATAAAATATTGTTCGGCACACCAATAAGTTAATTCTGTCAGGAATTGTATTAATTTAAATTAAACTAGATTATTATTATTATTATTATTATTATTATTATTATTATTATTATTATTATTATTATTATTATTATTATATATTTTTTATTTTCTCATGTGTGAGGTTTCAAGAAGGTGCCACCGCTCACTGGACTGGACTGGAGTTTGATAGCAGACTCAGTGGTATAACCCAGCAAAGGCATAACTGGAGTCATTGATAAATATGCTCTTAATAAAAGATCATTTAAACCTCTGTGTTTTGCTGGACAGACTAACTTTCAAATACCAAATGGCATGTTGGTTTATGGAGTCTGCCTCCAGTTGCCCTCAGTTGAAGATAAATAGATTTAAGGCCAGACCAAATCAAAACTTTGACCCAGCTGGGGGTACAGCTTCTTAGTTTGTAATTCACATCGCCTTTTTAATTATTAACAGTATAAAGTGGCTTCTAGTGATAAATAAACCCGCAATAGGGGACAGATTCACACTTTGTGATTCGCAGGTGGGTCAATTAATCTTGGTCCTATTAATCTTTCATCCTAACCCACGCCAGTCAGCCTCTATATCCTTTATTTTGTCTGTTGGTCACAGTGCATCTCACTTTCTTTTCCTGCAGACATGCGTGTAGCAGTGATAGGAGCGGGGGTCATCGGCCTCTCCACAGCTCAGTGTATTTATGACCGCTATCACTCCACTGTCTCTCCTCTGACTATTGAGGTCTACGCCGATCGCTACACCCCTCTGACCACCAGTGATGGGGCGGCCGGCCTTTGGCAGCCCTACAACTATGATGGCAACATTCAGCACAAGTAAGCATCTTGCGTTGGTTAGACCTGCTGTGTTTCAATGGTGACATTTGTGCTTTCAGAATAGAGACAGTTTTTGATAGATATATTTTGCTGTGTTTTCTATTTAGCTTGGAGCATTGTAAGAGATATCGCAGAATAGATTTTATTAGGAATTGCTGTGTTTTTAAGTTTTAAGAGCGAAATCAGGTTTGATTAAATAGTTTTGCCATTTCTTTCTTTGTGTGTGTGTTTTTTACTTTTGTTGCAGTAAATGGAACAAGGAAACATTTGATTACATTCTAAGCTGGGTCAACAGTCCAGACTCGATCAAAATGGGAATATTCACTCAGTCTGGCTACAACCTCCTCAGTGAGCCAGCTCCTGTGAGTTTCATTGTATAATAAGCCTCCATACAGAGCTCAATCATTCAGATAATAGCCAATAAAATATACTAAGCTAATTCCAGTGCTGCTTCAATTATTTTCTTTTATTTAGTTTTGTTCAGTGTGTGGGTCATGGTTGTTTCATTGCTTCTTTCTGTTACAGACTATATTGTGTGCAAAGGGAGCAGTAAAGCAGGCGGGGAGCTTCCTTGCAGAAGACGTATTACTTATTACAACATTTGTAATTGGATTCACTGTTTTTCTGTTTATTTTTATTTGTTTGCTTTTATCCCAAATCCTGCAGGATCCCAAATGGAGAGACTATGTGTTGGATTTCAGACACATGACCCAGCGGGAGCTTCAGATGTTTCCTGGATACAGGTATCACCTCGGAATTGCACCGCAGCCGTCAGCTGTGCAGGGATGCCCAGAGACAGTGCCTAGTAACAGAAGCGCTTGGTGATGCAACATAAACGTAACATTTCAAAATGGGTGCTCTGCCTACGGATCTCAGTGTAGATGATTTCTTGCCGGTTTGAGAGACGTGTCCACCTCACTGCTCCAGTCATTCCTGTTTTCACAGAGCTTTCACCATCCTCATTAGGAGTGTCGGAGGTTAATCTTCAAACCTCTGAACATTGGAGTTGAGATTTGAGATTCTAGGCATTTTAAGAGCTGCAATAAGAAACCCAAAAACGCCTCAAAACATCTCTTAATCCAGAAAAAGACAAATTTGATTAGTTTATACTCCCTGCCTGAAGATATGTTAACACCGTTTTTATGTAATGACTTGCAGCTGCCATTAACAAGTGTCTCCCAACACCGCTGGGTGAATAAGCTATTCAGGGCAGGGTGTGATCCAAATGCCTTACACTATTGTCTTTCACCGCAGTTAGCATTACCTTGCTACTCTAAGTTCAAGATTATGGCCTTTATCATTGTTACATGTTTTCCCTCTATCTGTTCCTTGCTGCTCTATGTAAATTTCAGCTACGGATGGTTCACCACAACACTGATGATTGAAGGCCAAAGATATTTACCTTGGCTGATGGAGAGGTAAGTCATATCAAAGCTGTTTCCACATATCAGACAGTAATCAGAATTGTTTTCAGAGCGTTGCCTTTTCACACCGCTTGTCTGTTTTGCCAGGTTAAAGGAACGAGGTGTGATATTTTATCAGAAAACAATTGGATCTTTCAGAGAGGTGAGGACGTTTTGACAAAAAACAAAAGAGCGAAATATATATGTATATACACTCACCTAAAGGATTATTAGGAACACCATACTAATACTGTGTTTGACTCCCTTTCGCCTTCAGAACTGCCTTAATTCTACATGGCATTGATTCAACAAGGTGCTGAAAGCATTCTTTAGAAATGTTGGCCCATATTGATAGGATAGCATCTTGCAGTTGATGGAGATTTGTGGGATGCACATCCAGGGCACGAAGCTCCCGTTCCACCACATCCCAAAGATGCTCTATTGGGTTGAGATCTGGTGACTGTGGGGGCCAGTTTAGTACAGTGAACTCATTGTCATGTTCAAGAAACCAATTTGAAATGATTCGACCTTTGTGACATGGTGCATTATCCTGTTGGAAGTAGCCATCAGAGGATGGGTACATGGTGGTCATAAAGGGATGGACATGGTCAGAAACAATGCTCAGGTAGGCCGTGGCATTTAAACGATGCCCAATTGGCACTAAGGGGCCTAAAGTGTGCCAAGAAAACATCCCCCACACCATTACACCACCACCACCAGCCTGCACAGTGGTAACAAGGCATGATGGATCCATGTTCTCATTCTGTTTACGCCAAATTCTGACTCTACCATCTGAATGTCTCAACAGAAATCCAGACTCATCAGACCAGGCAACATTTTTCCAGTCTTCAACTGTCCAATTTTGGAGAGCTTGTGCAAATTGTAGCCTCTTTTTCCTATTTGTAGTGGAGATGAGTGGTACCCGGTGGGGTCTTCTGCTGTTGTAGCCCATCCGCCTCAAGGTTGTACGTGTTGTGGCTTCACAAATGCTTTGCTACATACCTCGGTTGTAACGAGTGGTTATTTCAGTCAAAGTTGCTCTTCTATCAGCTTGAATCAGTCGGCCAATTCTCCTCTGACCTCTAGCATCAACAAGGCATTTTCGCCCACAGGACTGCCGCATACTGGATGTATTTCCCTTTTCACACCATTCTTTGTAAACCCTAGAAATGGTTGTGCGTGAAAATCCCAGTAACTGAGCAGATTGTGAAATACTCAGACCGGCCCGTCTGGCACCAACAACCATGCCACGCTCAAAATTGCTTAAATCACCTTTCTTTCCCATTCAGACATTCAGTTTGGAGTTCAGGAGATTGTCTTGACCAGGACCACACCCCTAAATGCATTGAAGCAACTGCCATGTGATTGGTTGGTTAGATAATTGCATTAATGAGAAATTGAACAGGTGTTCCTAATAATTCTTTAGGTGAGTGTATATTTATATATGTATGAGCCCCATGTGAGTCAGGATTACAAACTGTATAACACCTTTAAAACAATTCAGGCTGATGGCATTTTTGTATTCTGTAATTCGAATGTGTCATGTAGTATATCAAAACATATTATGAATATCCAAAACTTCAAGACGAAGATGCCACTGTTTATGAATAAATTCAACAAGGTATATTGCCTAATTTCTGATATCTTGATGTCCTGGAGAATTTTAAGTAAAGCCCAACACAACAAATTGTGAGTGTAGGAGATGCTTAGATCAGTGCAGTTGATTACATTTCTCTTGAAAGGCATGTGTACTGGAGGTCTCCAATCAGTCTGTAACTGTCCCCCCATCTCTCCCCACTGCTGAGTTTATAGCTGATGAATACTGGTGTAGATGTGATTGTGAACTGCACTGGGGTGAGGTCCGGGGAGCTGCAGCCAGATCCGGACCTCAGAGCAGGCCGAGGACAGATCGTGAAGGTGAGGTTTTCCCATGAGAAGACTTTGTACCATTTTAAAATCATTTCCATACTCGGATGGCAATTCATTCACTGATAAATAATTAACAGACAGTGTGATTAATGTCTATCATAGTACCATTTTAGTTTTTAGTTGTATTGTAGCCAACCTATAGATCAGATAGCATTCATATGTAGGAATATGCATGATTACAGCAATGGAAACAGAGCTGGGCCACTACAGTGGCTCTCAAAAGTATTCTCCCCCCTTGGACTTTTCCACAGTTCATTGTGTTACAACACGAAATCAGAATGGATTTAATCAGGAGTTTTTGCCACTGATCAACACAGAAAATGTCCATAATGTCAAAGTGAAAAATATAATCTGCAAATTGTTCTAAATTAATTACAAATACAAAGCAGAAAACTATTTAATGCATAAGTAATCACCCCCTTTGCTATGACACACCTGATTGAGCTGTGGTAAAACCAGTTGTCTTTAGAAGTCATGTAATTAGTTGAATGGAGTCCGATTTCAGGTTAAATACACCTGTCTCTGGGAGGTCCCACAGTTGGTTAGTACAATTCCTAACAAAAACTACATCATGAATAAGGTTCTTCAAAAGCACCAGTCAGGGGTAGGATATATGAACATTTCCAAAGCATTGCATATCCCCCGGAGCACAGTAAAGTCCATTATTAAGAAATGGAGAGAATATGCCACAACTGTGAATCTGCCTAGACCAGGCCATCCTCAAAAACTGAGTATCTGGGCAAGAAAGGCACTAGACAGGGAGGCCACCAAGAGGCCTATGGTAACTCTAAAGGAGTTATAGTCTTCCAGGCCTGAGCTGGGAGACACTGAGCATACTGCAACAATACCCTGGGTGCTTCACAAAAGTGGACTTTATGGGAGAGAAAAAAACTCACTTCAAATCTTGAGTTTGCCAGAAGGCATGTGGGAGACTCTGAGACCAAGTGGAGGAAGCTTCTATGGTCTGATGAGACCAAAATAGAGCTTTCTGGCGCAAACCTAACACCACACATCATCCTTAGAACACCATCCCTACCCTGAAGCATGGTGGTGGCAGCATCATTCTATGGGGATGCTTCTCTGCATCAGGGCCTGGAAACCTTGTAAAGATAATAAAAGGACATAAAAACAAAAAGGTCAATGTCCTGGAGTGGCCCAATCAAAGTCTGGACCTCAATCCAATTGAGAATATGTGGAAAGAGTTGAAAATTGCTGTTCACCAAAGGTCCCAATCCAACCTGATGGAGCTTGAGCAATTGTGCAAAGAAGAGTGGGCAAAAATTGCTGTGTCCAGATTTGCAAAGCTGGTAGAGACTCATCCACACAGACTCATGGCTGTAATTGCTGCCAAAGGTGCCTCTTCCAAATATTGACTGAAGCGGTGATTACTTATGCATTCAAGTAGTTTCGGTTTTGTCCTTGTAATTAATTTAGAACAATTTGCAGATTATATTTTTCACTTTGACATTATGGACATTTTCTGTGTTGATCAGTGGCAAAAACTCCTGATTAAATTAATTCTGATTTCATGTTGAAACACAATGAACTGTTGAAAAATCCAAGGGGGGTGAATAATATTGAGAGCCACTGTATATCAAGACAACATGCAGGTGATGGTGTTCTTCAGGACTCTTTTAGTTCATAATTTCCCTATGATAAATACGTGCTTAAAAAATAGATAACCTTGTCTCCATTTCCTCGATTCAGGTGGATGCCCCGTGGATAAAGCATTTCATTCTGACTCACGACTTGGAGTCTGGAGTCTACAATTCACCGTACATTATCCCAGGGTAAGGGGGGGGTAGCACATCCCTGTTTAGCTATAGGGTGTAAAGGCCTGTTGGATGATGAGTCATGAACATAGCAAATAAGGAATATATATTTTATAGTTTTTTTGTTGTTCTTGTTTTTTTCCATAGAAGTAGTTTAGTGACTTTGGGTGGGATTTTTCAAGTGGGCAACTGGAGTGAAGAAAATAACTCGAGAGACCACCAGAATGTGTGGGAAGAAGCCTGCAAACTAGTCCCCAGTCTCAAGGTGAGTGTGGCTGGAGATACATAACCAATTGAGGACTAAATTGCTGCTGCTCATTTTGGAACATCGAGCAACCGAGAGGTATTTTAAGCAGCTGCTAGAGTAATGAGAATGGATTTGAAAAGATGAATGTGTGAGTCACAGTGCGGCAGAGCTCCCTTTGCGTTTCTTGTGCTTAGGAGATTCTCTGAAACTATTTTCTATTTCCCTATATTTATTTTTACTATTGCATTCATCTGCTATCTCCTAAACATAGCACACCTCATGAAAAAGTGATCAGCTGCACTATTTCTAATGTAAACACATCCCCTTTCATTCACTCAGAGGGAGAATGCATTGGCATCTTGCATTGTCAGTTAGTTGCACATGATCATTTACTAATTGCCATTCTGAGTTTGCCAAGAACAATTTGCTGGTGTACCTGTGGCTTAGCATTTCACTTCTTTAATTACTGTAATTGTTGGCATCTAGTCCTGCTGTACTATATAACTAAGCGCTAGAAAGCTACAGAGATCTAACAAGACTTCTGATTTCTTTTCATTCCATTGGACACTTGAGACTTGAGAAAAAAAAGGATTAGGGTTAGGAAACGATTTCAAATTGAATTACTGCTGAAGGCTTATGGAGAACAAGAGGAAATCTATAATCTGTAATTGCGGGTCAGAGCTCCAGGTTTCCTTCATAATCAACCCTGACTAAAGAGTGTTCGGTTGATGTTTTGAGCTTTTCCAAGCATGCCAAGTGTGATGAATTGTCTCAGTACTTTTGGAACTGGCATTTTGTAGTCTATCAAAACATTACCAACATTTAATTTTTCCAGTCATGTCCCCTGGAAGGACCTCAAAATAATTAAAAGCACAAACACAGAGATACATAAATTAGAAGCCAGAGGTAGAGACACAGTACTGTTGTAGCTCACCTCAGCCCTGTTCTCCAGCATGCCAGGATCATGAATGACTGGTCAGGCCTGAGACCTGTGCGCAGCAAAGTCCGCCTGGAGAGGGAGACCCTGCACAATGGAGCAGCCAAGTGTGAGGTGAGTGTCTGTGTTGACAAGGCTAGGACAGCAAGGTGTGAAACACCACCTGAATGGGGTAGCAGTCGTGCTAGGTAGTTCAAAGGCTCCTGAACACATCTACACTTCCAGTTAATCTTGACTGGACGATCTAAATGATCCTACACCCCAAACACAAAGAAAATTCACACTTTCTTTTAATCACCCACGTGTGATGGACAAGCAGCAAGATAAAGTGGATTTCTCCTTGTTCAGGTGATACACAACTATGGCCATGGAGGTTTTGGGCTGACCATCCACTGGGGCTGTGCCATGGAGGCTGCCAATCTCTTCGGAGAGATTGTGGAGCAGAAAGGCAGGAGGCCTCTGTCTCGTCTGTGATCAGTGCCTGCCTTGGCCTCCTTCACATTGGAAATTTACACTCCTAAAACAATAAGACTTTTGCCAAACACACCTGAGAAGCCTGCATGCTAGTAATACAGTTACCTGCAGGCACACATTTACTTTTGCAATTAATATTTTCCATCCAGTGTGAAGAATCTAAAAGTGTTTTGATTTTATATTAGAATGATCTTTGTCTTTTTAATGGATGCTGAATCAGTATTTTCCTTAAATGACCAAGACTGGAATGCTCAAGAAGGCCACATTTCACCTTTGTACCACAAAGAATAATATATCTGTGTAGCAGCTTTGTTCGGCTATCTGATTTGCTTCTTTCCTCCATGAATTTACCAGTATTGTAATGTTTTTTATATTTTATAATCTCGAATATCCAACAGTTTATCCACAACAAGTGAAACTGATTGATAAATAGCATTCACAATGTTGTGTCACTGATGAGTTAAAAAATATATATTTAATAATTAAACTACATTTACATCTGTATGCATTATGGCTATGTACACACTCCTAAAATCATGATGTCATTAACCCTATAATTAAAGTAAAATGACAATCTCATTAATGTACCCTGTGATTGCATTCTCCTGGAGTTTGACACTGGTTAGTGCAATAAAACCAAATGAGAGAAACCATTAAATAAACGAATAACCGCCAATTCCATGATGTGATGCTCTTTTTCTTTTTTATAACATAATTCATTGTATCATACACATTTACATACAGTGCAGTGGCAAGAATCTGTGTACAGACACTTAATGCAGCAATAAATTGCAAAGGCAGGCATGTATTAGACAGTTTTCATGACAAGAAGTGCAGGAATTTCCAGAACACCTTGTTTTGACTCATTACTTGCAAAGGGGACAAAACCCTTTTTCAAAAAACAGCATGGACAAAGAAAAAAAAAACTAAAAAACAACTCACGTTTGTCCCACAATGAAAAGTAATTATTCCCATCTACAATACAGCATGTGTGCCTTCTACCTTGAGCTTGAAATCTGTGTTCAAGAGGGCAGGACATGTAACCTTAATAGGCATGAAGAGTGCCAGTATTGACCTAAAACATCTAGAGTTCTGCGTGCTTGTTCACTGCAATAAGATTGACTAGAGACCTGTATAAATATGCCTACTTTGTTGAGATATTCTTGTAAGCATGTACAGTACATACAGTTTTCCTGTTTCAAAGCATGTTTTTTGCCCAGATACAATCAGGCATGACATTTTTGTTTAACTAGTCTAATATAGAAAATCAAATCACCTATATGGGTAACGTTTCTATTTAATCTTAATACAGCCAAGTCTTTACAATGGTATAGAGGCCATCTGTGACTATTACAGTGGTCTCATGGCCTGCTGATGAAGCCTTCTATTGTGATTAAAAGGATGGTGAGACCTCAAGGTGTCTTCAAACACTGTAATTTAATTGAGAATGAATACAGGATTTGTTCAAAAGTAAAAGTAATGCCCGCCTTCTGTTTTTGTTGTTGTTCTTTATGAATATCCAATTAGGTAACAATTTTGGCGTCTTCTTCAGGTAGAAAGTGGAATGGTATAACACCAAAAGAGTGAACACATTTATTCCCAAATTCTTTGTTTTTAGGTTGTTTAACGTTATTTAGTGAAGTACAGGATTTCCCCGAGCAACTGCCGGCTGTTTTCATAAAATATATGATTTTTCGATCTCTCCCACGTTTGATAATGAGAAGTAGATTGCAATGTTTGTTCCTAGAATCAGTTATCTGATAACACATTACCCTCTGAATGTCCCATAACAGCCTTCTTTCACAGAGGCCTCTGAATACACAGTGGCTAGAGAATAGGGAGATGTGTATGCAGTGACAAATTAGTCTTTACTACTTTACTGCCCCTCGGGTGTATACACGTAACCCTTCTCTCAACAGGGCAATTTTCCCCCTGTGGCACCGAGGCCTGGGAGGACACAGAACTCTGTTTTGCCAGTAAATGTCGCGATAGAACTCGCATCGGCAAGGTCATTACAGCAGCAGTGGTGGATGACAAATTCAAAAACCAAATACGGAAATAAACACATTGCACAGGCAGGCAGGCACGCAGACAGGCTCCCTCCCATGGTGTCAAGATACAGACCAGGTGATACTCCAGGGAGGCAGTTGCGGAGGTGGTGGCGGGGAGGTAATGCCCTCTCTGAGCCCCAGTCCTGTCCAGTGCTGTACCCCTTGTTAGTCCTGGGAGCCCGAGCTCGACTGAGGGATGCCCCCGGAGCTGGTAGAGTTCCTGCCCATCATCTCCTGGCCCCACTGGCGGTGGCTGGACTCCTGCAGGCCCCGGCCGGTGGTCTCGATGGGGAGGGCAAACGAGGCGATGGCAGCCAGGATGCAGCAGCAGCAGTATACCGACAGCGTCAGGTACACCGAGGACTCCAGCATCACCTGCATGGATGCAGCGGACCAAGTGTAAGAAACAGGGGGTGTTGGGACACAGGTTAATCTCCACAGCGTGTTTCTTTGGAGGATCTTGGGGAATTGGCTTCAATAATCAACTCAACTAGACTGTCAGCTTAAAGAACTGACTGCTATTTTCAGTCCTCCAGGCACATGAATTAAATTTCCACTTGGATGCTTTTTCCACACTGTAATTCATCCATAATTGAAACTATCCAAGTTTTTTATGAATCGCTTTGGCCATTTGTAGGCTGCACTTCAGAGCCCGATTGTGTGGTTTTCAAATGCCCGAGAAGAGTGTTAAGCCATGGAAGATCACTATTACAAACAAAGGCAGATTAACAGCTCTCTACTTCATAGACATAGGTTTTACCCTTCAGTAAAGTTGCACTGTGCTACAAATAATGAGCGCGTAACCCCTCAGTAAAAGTAGTGCAGTGTTAAGCTTCCCGTGGTGGGAGACCTGGTCTCTTGGTGTAGAGGGCTCAACACTGCACTGCGCTGGAGCCGGTGCGGTGCGGAGCTTGAAGGGGTGCCGGTGGTGTGCGGCTCGAATCAGGGCGGGGAGTTCCGACCCCAGACGGCTACAGTTGTGATTATGCTTTTAAAAGATCGTGATCAACAGTGGACCAAACCAAGTGTCAAAGCAACACAACAGTGGTACCTGCGCGATGAAGGGGGTGATAAGAGCGCCAACCCTGGCCATCCCACTGCTGGTCCCTAAACCCAGTGCCCGGGTAGCTGTGGGGTACACCTGAGGGGGTAATAGAACACAATCAGCACTGAGGGATTCAGCTTTGTAATTGGTGAGTTAATATCCTATTATGAGTCACTTTACAACTTCATTGTTATTGCAATTAGCTGACTGAATCTTGTGGGGGAGGGAGCAAGTGGATTCCAGAAATATCCTACGAAAAGGTAAACTAGTCTTTCGACAGCACAATACACTGACAGAGACATCTGATAGGCAGTTTCATTCTCACCTCAGGGGTATAAACATAAGCTGCCTGGAATCCCCCAGCGATGAAGGCCCTTGCGATGAAAATGAAGACTGTAAGGGCTGTCCTGTAGAGAGACAACATTAACATACCAGCATTAAGCCACAAAATGCCAACTATGAATCTTATAACACAATCAAAGTGATGGTCCTACTGAATTCATCAGTCAATTCACTCAGCTCTTCCAAGAGTTCAAACCTTCCATGTATTGTTTTGAAACCATGTACAGTTGATACTCCCCTGTGCTGCTAGAAGCTTGGCTAGCCAGGAGACCTATATAACAGTTAAGCACACAGAGGCCAATCACCCAGCCCTCACCTCCCGACGCAGGCGAACAATGGCAGGATGCAGAGGGAGAAGATGAGGAAGCAGAGACCCATGGTTTTCTTGCGCCCGATCCGATCGATGACCCACAGAGTCACTATCAAGCCTGCCAGGGATGAGCAAAGACAAGTCACTGAAACGGCACTCCCACGAGGGAGCAGCTGTTATTGAGATCATCCTTTCTGGAGTCTGTGCTCTATTGCAATATTACTCTATGAACCATTTATCTAAAGTTCATTGTCATTTGCTCTGCCATACATATTTCTTGATGTGTTTATTGTGTGTGCGTGCTTTTTCATTCCCTCATTTGATCCTCGTGTCCTGAATCCCCCTCCTCTGAGGCAGTTTAATCTTGTGTCACCTGGGAACTCTGATAAAGTGGTCCACAGCAGGTCCTTGTAGTCATCAGATGTCAGGTATTTACACTCCATACTACACCTGGGCTCCATCCTCTGGCCCTTGGAGACTGAGAGAAGACATAGCATTGAGACAGTCTTAGAGGCTAAAGCGTACGTAGGCTTTCACTGGCTGGTTTGAGGGTTCTGATAGCAGTTAAATGTGTCATTGAAGTCACAGATGGAAGCTCACCGAGTCTTCTAGTCCATGCTGCTATCTGAACAAAAATAGCTAGGCTGTGTCAGTGCATCCAGCACACACCTACACACTGCATTCGAGAGATTGTACAGTCACACTGACTCCAATACAGGGCCTTCAAACTGACTGCTACAGTTTTTTGGTGTTTTTTTTTTTTTTTTGGTGACATGATCTCACCAAGAAAAAACTAATTAGCACAAAGACCTGGCCGTTGATGCTTTTTCAACAATGTTGGTTAGCAGAGAACCGCAGACTCAGGCAGGATGCAAGGCTCTGACATTATACAAACACATCACTCACCCCCACACGCATCTCCAGCTTGAAATAGCTCTGTGGTCAGCAAGACCAAACCATAGTATGAGAATGCATTCGAGAACCTGAAAGAGAAAGAGAAAGGTCAGAAGAAGCTGAACCATGGCTGGGACTGGGCTAAATGGACAGTTCTGACGCAATTAGAGAAGTGAAAAGGTGTCTAGTTATTGTACAGCCATTCTAAAGTATTCTACATATACACCCTACTCTTCAACAACCTGGTATATACCCACTTAATGTTAGAAAAAGTTCAACACAGTGTAATTTTTTGTTTGAATGAACAACTCCACCCCACTCTTATCAATCATCTTGGTGTATTTTATCTCTGCATTGCTCCCTATCCATTTTCTTTCAAAGCTTTCTTTCCTGCTTTCACTGTAGTTTTTTTTTTCTATCAGTCTGCCAGGAAAAAGTACAGGCGTGTTAAAAAGAAATACAATTCCATCCTACTCATTTCCTTTCACCGTTACGTGAACGAGTCAACTAGCAATTGCAGCAACTTAGTGTACCTACACACTCTGTTTCCCTAGCAGTTAAATGTGCACACAAAAAAACATATACATCTAATAACTGCCGCAACCCTCACCAGGATAAGTGGTTTCGAAGATGGATGAATGGATGGATCTGATAACTGGTGAATGCAACTGACTCTTGTCTGTGTGAGGGCTGTTCGGTGGCCGTAGAGATCACACTCACCAGATGAACCACAGCAGCAAAGTGGTCCAGCGGAACTGCGGGGAGAAAAGATCCTGTATCTTCCCACGGTCCTCCTGCAACGAGAGACAAACACAGAGGGCTGTAGAAAGGGCAGCGCCAAGTCCCCACACTTCCCCCTTCGGATCCTCGCCTTGGAAATAGTGTATTTATAACGCAACTTTCAAAAGAGACATCATTCACTAGAAAAACCTACCCCGAGGAGGCAAGAGTTGGGGGGAGGGGATGTTGAAAAAAGTTCTGTTAAATTTTTTAAAGCGCTATTAGTCTAATTAAATATTTAAACACATTAAACCCCTGTGAGGAGCAGCAGCTGCACATTCTGGGGGGGTGTCTCTTCAGAATTAGCTCCAGACAAGGCACTGCTGGCATTCTGGGTTCAACCTTAATTAGCAGTTATCAAAGCTTCCCTCTGTAACCTGTTATAGTAAAAACCGCACTGCAGAAAAATAAGAAAAAAACAAGCAAAAAAATAAAAGTATATGCCTAATCACACATCAATGTTACACTTTCTTAACAAAAAAGTTTCTGAATAAAGGAAATCTATCAATCAAATTTCTGTAAACAATGTCCTCAATTGTACACGCTGTAATTAGTGCAGCCCCACCCCCATACACTCCCACCCAACACAGTGTCCTGCCCACGCTCCTGCACTCACCTGTCTGGCGGCAATCAGTTTGCCCAGTGGCATGGGCACCCCGTTCTCCACGGCGATGCGTTTGAGTGTGGCCAGCGCTTTGTCCTGGTTCCCCGTAAGCACGTCGTACCGTGCGCTCTCCGGCAGCCACTGCAGACGCACACACGCACACAGACACAAGTACAAACACTCATTTAGGGCCAAAAATGTATTTTATTTTCAGATGACTACACTGCATTAAAGCTAAGTATTAAACCTGCAGGACTGTGGATGTCCTAGACTCGTACTAGACTCACTCAGTTCCACAGTAACAGTATGTCTCCTGTAGATGTCATCATGCACTATACGCGAGAAATAAATCAGGCAGACAACCAGCAGAGAAAGCCATGTTGGATACAGTGTGCAGGATGTGCATTGTTGGTTATTTGATACAGTGCATCCGGAAAGTATTCAAATTTTTTCCAGTAATTGGCAACAAAGGAGGCGACTCAGAATGTGTCATCGGTGTGAGATTTCTTCCAAAATTATAAAATTGAACGCTTACTACATTTAAAATCCCAGAATTCTGGATTACAGTGATATTGGAGTGCAACTGTAGGTACAGTGCATCCGGAAAGTATTCACAGCACTTCACTTTTTCCACATTTTGTTATGTTACAGCCTTATTCCAAAATGGATTAAATTCATTATTTTCCTCAAAATTCTACAAACAATACCCCATAATGAAAACGTGAAAGAAGTTTGTTTGAAATCTTTGCAAATGTATTAAAAATTAAAAAAAAAAAAAGCACATGTACATAAGTATTCAATTGCAGTGGCAGCCAGTGGGTTTATGAACTGGTGGGGCACGGAAAGATCTATGAACACCTGTAACATAATGTATATTTGCACCCCAGTCGATACAGTTCCCGAAAAAACATAACAAATGTAAAGGGTAGTTGTCTCTGAGTGAAGATGATGTCATGGTACGCAGCACTGATATTCAGTTTTCGAGTCAATAATCGTGAGAAAGCATATAAAACAATCTAAATTTAAAATGCAAAAAGACTAAAAAAAACAATCAATTGTAAATGATGTGCAGAGGAGCCTTGTATATATATACAAGAATACATTTTGGTAGATTTAAAGTAAATTCTACTTAATAAAGCTGCAATGCTATAAACAACAATTATATCACAACCCATATAACACAAAAATACCAATACGAATATAGTGTATAATACATATAGACGTGTCAAAAACAAATATTAGTGCCATAGTGAACTGTGCATTATTATCCACTATACCTATAATAATATTTGGTTGATAAAGTTTGCAATATAAAAGGATGTTTTATTTATTTATTTATACTTTTATTTCTAAGTGGGGCCCAGACCCACTGGCCCCTAATGAGGGGCCGCCACTGATCAATTGGTATTTGCTTCATACTTTGTGAAAATCAAAGGGAAACAACTTGTCCCTGCCTTACACCTTAAAAGATCGAACAAAAACAAAGCTAACAAAGACACAGACGAGAGTTCTGGGTTCCTTTCAAACCAAGACAATCGTGAAGATAGATCTCAGACACATGGGGTACTTACAAAGCACAGCACAGCGAAAATGGCCAGGGGCACAGTGGAGAAGCCCAGCAGCCAGCGCCAGCCTAGCGTGGGCATCACCATGATAGCCAGGAGGACCTCGAACACGGTGCCCAGTGCCCAGAATATCTGCAGGGCAATGCCAGAGCGATGGGTCAGCACAATGAGAGTCAGCCTGAATAATTGCTCTTAATTAACTGGGCATGTGGAGAGTGTCCTATTGATTTCAGTGGATCTAAGAAATAAGACATTGATCTCATTGGAATAAGAACTAAATATTCTAAATTGGCCAGATGCATTCCCCTTGAACAATGAGGGAATCTGGTTTCTATTTAATCAGAACTGTCAGCTATTTAATGCATCTCACTGCTTGATTAATTGGTCAGAATTTTTAACCTATGAGCAGTTATATCATACCTGGAAAAGTATTTTCAATTTATATTTAGCCTCTATTATGTTTATTCATTTGCTAAAGGAACATTTAAGACACATTCTTTTAGACTATTTTGAGAAATATTTTACATTTAGACTATTTTGAGAAATACTTTACATTTTGATCCTTGGGATTTCAACCAAAAGTGAAGAAAAGA
The DNA here is from genome assembly GCF_036373705.1 of Amia ocellicauda. Taxonomy (NCBI): domain Eukaryota; kingdom Metazoa; phylum Chordata; class Actinopteri; order Amiiformes; family Amiidae; genus Amia; species Amia ocellicauda. Next base: position 19,339,007 of record NC_089866.1, on the reverse strand, counting down.
GTTCTTGAGAAAAATGTTACAAACATCAGGAAATAGAGAGAGTGTAGAAAAAATCAACTGACAGGTATTTCATGCAGAGTTCATTAATTAAATTTCATCTTACAGTAGCCTGTAAACTGCTATCTTTAGCATTACCGAAGGTCATAATTCAGCAAGATTCCTACATTTTTGCTCGAGTACCTTGACACGTTCTTCTAAACTGACAATCCCTCATCACTGTCAGATTATCGCAGTTTCAGTGGTGCTGATCACATCAAGGACAACTCATACTGTAAAAAATCCTTTACTCCCACCCTCTTAGCCGTCCTCTCCCCACACCTCATGCTCCATCAATCTCCTTTCAAATTGAAACAATGTGTAGGAATGGATAGATGTTAGGTTTTCTGGGGGCTTTTATAGTAACACATCTAAACACTGCTAAGTAGTATAGGGAGATATTCAACTATGAAATGAAAATCCACATAACATGTTCAACCCATTTCCCCCCAAAAAAGCACTTAAAACACTTCAGACAAAATCCCCTGTTTCAGTGCTTTCAATTTCAATTGAATATAGCAGCTACCTACAGAACAATCAGAGGGGTGCTACAACTCAGCTTTCTTACAATGTGCTCCCACTGAAATCTTAGTCTCAAGGGTGAGGAAAAAACGCTATACCTCTATCAATAAAATGCAAGTGGCTCTGGATTTCATCGGCAGGAATTCTGCGTACAGTGTCACCCTGGGGAAGACAAGAATACAGAGCATGTAAAGCAAGTACCATCAAGTGTCACCGTTATCCATCGAAAGTCTTTAACACTCCGGACCTGCTGCTTTGCACTCTATTGTGCTTTGGGATTCACTCCTTCAATTTCCATTTCGTTCAAATTTATCTCATCCTGTGGGCAAGGTGCTGTGAATCATCTGGCACTGCGCTGAATGGGCACATGACTGGGTGGGGACTGGATGTTGCAAATGACAACATTCAAGGTTTGAAACAGGTGACGTTTCAAAGCAGCTAGTGGTGGGTTAAACCAAACCCTGGGGATGTTGGTTTCCCTCAAGAAATGGAGAGAAGTAATGCTTAATTAATTGATTAAGTAATTGGCGTCTAATTTACGAGCATGTGCACTCACGATTGGGGCGCCCCTCCGATTCCGAAGCCCACCAACGCCCGGAGAAAGATGATCCAGCCATAGACAGGGGCAAACGCACTCAGAATGCCGTAGTACATCGTCCACATCACACTCATCTTCAGGCCCTGCCGATCACAGAGACATTACCATCACCATCCCCACTAGAGTTGGGGGGGGAAAGATCTTACAGGCTTGCTTTCACATGTCACATGTCAGTATCCAGACTTACTGTTTTTCTCCCGTACTTGTCAGATATGTTTCCCCAAAGAGAAGAGCTGATCATCATCCCAATAAACACCACCTGCATGAGACACAACCAGAGATATGACGACAACAATCATTATCATCATCATCATCATTAAAATCGGTCATTCCAATAAAACAATTGTCTTATATAAGTTAACAGGTCATTTGAAGGGTGTTTCTTATCGTATAAGAGATTATGCTGCGCAGTTTGGGCAACTGAGCCGCTATGCACAGTTTGCTCATCTTCGCTTCGTGGTTCTCTTGCCCAAATTGCACAGGACAATGTTAAAATACTGATAATTATTTGAAAGGGATGACTCACATGCTGAGTTCTTCTTCATAGCCTGTAGAAAGCCTGATAGATATGTGTGTTAACATGACAGCACTACACTGTGGTAACTAGTTAAAAAAAAATCCTACAAATGGACCCCCTCCTGCGCTGTGCCGTGTGCTGCAGCATGGACACAATGCGCCAATGAAAGCTGTGATGCATGAGAGACTTGTCTCAGCCGAATGGAAGAAGGGGCTGATACAGTACCGAGGTGAGAAAGGCAACCTGCCAACTGGGCAACCTCCATTCGCAGTGCAGCTGTGGGGCCAGAATACTCAGAATCATCATCTCCATAGCATCTGCCATCTGATCAAAGAGGGGACCGAGAAAAAAAATGAGAGTCTGTGCCAACAGTGGCTGCTTACACATCACAACTGAGCAAGAGTAATAAAAGTCCATCTTTCTTTTGTCGCTCAAAACATTTTAGGTGTCTGGTTTTCTTGCTCTATAATAAGAGAGGTGATTTATCCGTACATGCATTTCATTTAATATCAGGTTCTGGCAGTTAAATACCTTTATAAAATGCCTAAATGGTTCTGGAGTCCTGGCCAACACTCCCTGCCTCACGTAACTTTGTTAATATTGGACATGGACATTGTCTTCATTTCTGTGGCAAAGAAGAGTTCAAGGACTTTCAAATGTTTATCTTTTATAACATAAACCAGACCGTTTTAAAGATCTATGTGGGAAAATATATGTGCCAACTGACTTAAACTGGGACTAGATTTGTGCGTGTCTCTGGTTCACATGAAACGAAAACATAAGAAGTCATTAGAACTGAATAGACGTTATTGCCTGAGTCAGTACAGACTGTGGAAATTCAGGCACAACCGATAACCGAGGCACAATCAATACTAATTAGATGTGTCAGTAGGAGGTTTTGGCCTCGTGTCCTCCCTTTCCCTGCACCAGATGCCAGATTCAGGCGGCCGCAGCTGTAGGGCCTCACCCATGACAGTCCAGTGAGAACGGAGAGTTTCCACTGGAATTTTCCAAAGCCAATCGCTTCCACCGCATCCTCCACCATGAACGTATCTGCAATGAGAGGGAAACTGATGAGAAGTGGCTGTGCCAGTGAGAGGAAGTGAAGAACGTGTGCTCCTCCTCCTGGCACTGTGGAACTCAACTTGCGCTTGTCGTTTGTACTCTGATTGCACAGCCCAGGAATTCACACCCATTTAAATCCCTCATTTAAAATATATATGAATTATAAATTATTATACATTGAGTGTACAGAACAACTTCCTAATATTTGCCCTCAGAACTGCTTCAATTCATCGGGGCAGGGACTCTGTCATGGTGTTGAAAGCCTTCCACAGGGATGCTGGCACATGTTGACTCCAGTGCTTCCCACAGTTGTGTCAAGTTGGCTGGTGGTGGATCTCTACTACGAATAGCTCTTCCCATTCCATCCCACAGATGCTCGATTGGATTGAGATCTGTGACTGGGCGAGGCCACTGCAGTGAGCTCAATTTACTGTCATGTTTGTGGAACCATTCTTGGACAATTCTACCCTTGTGTCTTGGGGTATTATCCTGCTCAAACTTCCATTAGCAGATGGAGAGCAGAATCTGGGATTCATCAGATCAGCTCATGTTTTTCCAATCCTCAAGAGTCCAGTGTATTTGTTTCTTAGTCCACTGCGACTGCAATTTCTTGTGTTTTGTGTTCTGTTACCTGTAAGGAGCTCATGCACATGATGAGCCCTGATACACTTGTTTGCTTGCATAAACCACACCCCATAACAACTCCTGAAACTAACTCACCTCTGCTATGATAGGAAAGTGATGTCTGCCTCAGAAGATGCTGAGTCAAGCCAGTACTTTTCCAAGCTCCATCTCTGTCTCACATCAATATCATATGATTGGTTTTGATAGATTAGACACTCTCAGGTTTCACCAAGTACACTATGTGCCCTTCCAATCAATACACCCATGAAAACTACATGTATATATTTCACTGTACCTCTGACATTGATATGTGGCTCTTCCCTTGCATGCATTGATTAAAATATCTGGAGAGGATAATCAACCTGCATCCCGAATCTCTTTGAATAACAGAGAATAAACCCACAACATGGCAGGGAAAGAGAAAATTCTCCTACTGTTAAAAATCAGACATGATTAATGATGCCAGATTACTCAACTGAGCAAATGATTGGGAGGCCAGCAATTGCAAATGCGGGCTGCTTGTTGGAGAGCAATTAGCTTTGCTGATTGTAAGAGGTCAGAGGAGAGCAGCAATTAAAGGAGCCATAATGACAAACAATTAGATGACCTGCTTATTTAGGTCTTTAGATCTGTGGCTATTTCAATAATGGGTGGGGCTTGTTTACGAGTGACTTCACTACAAGTTTGAATAGATTTGATTAATTGCTGTGCTCAAATTAAATCAAGCTGGACAGGAAGGGACTGTAACGTACCTCCTGACATTGCACCATATAGGAATGTCTCAGCAGATCAGGTTTCATACCCTTGAATCAGGCCCTAATTGAACATTAAATTAATACATCAAATGAATTGGATTCTCTGCTTCAAACTGATGTAACTGCATTTTGCTTTCAAACATTTCTTTTTTTTTATACATTGCCTAGCAGAATACATTCCCATCTACAGATGGAGCTTAAACTGTTATATGTTCTATGATAAAATGCCATAAACTTGTTTCTTTCACACTGTTTTCTAATTAATCCAACCATGCTAATTGACGAGGTGTGCGATGAAAACAATGCTCCTCCTGGGTGTAGAGCTACAAACAAAAATTGGAAAAAGGAAGTTTTTATCAACAGTGTTATTTCAGATCAAACTAACTCTTGTTTTGGAAAGCCAAACTGCAATATGTGTTCCAAAATATATTAAGTGATTGCGGGAAGTAGGCCAAAATAAAATTTCCATTTAAGCACCAGAGCCTAATTTGTATTACAATGTTTTATTGGGGGATTGGAGTGTCTTCCTGAATAAACACTGCTATAAGTCTTTCATTTCCACACAGAAAATCATCCCTTTTGCTAATAGCGTTGGTTTTATTTTTTCCCAGACTAATTCAGGGCTGTTGTAACCCAAGGGTGTCAAAATTCCTGGAGGGTCTTCCTGGTTTCATGCCAACCAGATTTTTGAGTTCATTGCTCATGATGATCTGGATAAATGGAATAAGCCGTATGTTCTCCAGGCCCTGTTCCATTGAATCAAGGGGATCTTTAAAATAATTAAATCAAAGTGACTATGAAAGAACATCTTAAAGATGAAATATAGAGCAAATTATTATATGAAGTAGCTGAGCACTCATGTTGGAATGGAAACAACTCTGGACACGCAGGGTCAACTCTGGGCTACTTACCGTCGGTAGGGTTGGCGAACTCCCTGGGAACGGCCGCGCCATCGCCCAGCTCCACGGACTCTAATGCTGCCCGCACGCCCTCGATTTGAACCTCGTGCTCTCCACAGCCATCGTTATCCTCGGAGCGCGCGCTCTCGCCAGTGCGACGGAATTTCACCACACTGGGGACGACACGAGAGACACAATCAAAACACAACAGCACTGCATCTTCAGCTGAATTTTCTCTCTTCAGAGACTATTTTCCTTCTGGCACAAAGCTGAGGGAGCTGGTTTAAATTGTAACTGCTCTGGCTTTATTATATCTTCTTATTCTTCATTCCTTTGTCTAAGCCATGGTGACTCACGTTCAGAAAAAGAGCTGTCGAGCGTTCCACAGTGCCAATATTACAAACTGAAGGGTGCTTTAACAAAAATACAGAACACAATATGAGATAATTCAGTAAGTTGAAGTAAAATACAGCACATGAATGTAGCAGTTAGGCCAAGCCCTAAGATACAGATGACATGTGCACTGTAAACATTGTGTTGTTTATAAAGAAATCATCAAGCTGGCTTCCCTGACCCCAAACACGAAAAAAAGTCTAGTGAGCTTTGTATCCATGAAGTAATGATAGCAGTCTTTGATGTTTTAATCTCTATAATCAGCTGGAATCACCATGCAGCAACCCCTCAACTTCAGGGTATGTGGAAAACAGCACTCTGTATTACCTCCAAGCCTCGGGCTGACTTCCTTTGGCTCCTCACAGCAAAAATAACTCGGATACCATGATTTCTTTATTTATTTTTTATGAGCGTGATTAACATACATAAATAACCACAAAAAAGGTTACCCGAGTCAAACACTATTGTCAGTAACATAAATAACATGAATAAATAAAATTAGGCACTTAAGGATTAAATATGCAAATGTTTTTTGTCCATAAACTAGATTGCAGCTTCAAATGTGTTCAAGGGAATCTTGCCTCCTCCCTTCTGTTGATGCTATAATTTAACCCTGTACTTTTGTGCTTTTTTACTTCCTTATTTACTTCCTCCAGGCTATGACACACTGTCTCCTATTCATTAACTTGGGCAGAAAGGAAAACTTGAGAGGACAGACTGTTCTATAAAAGTACCACCATTATGCTGCATACATGTGCTGTATGCAGGTTGTTTTGTCTCTATACTTTGATCAGTTTGCACATGCCAAGATGCTATCAAGGATATTTTCAGTATCATGTTTTTGAATTGGCAGATGTACTAACAGACACATAGATAAATAGATGCAGCTGGGTAGATGAATTGCAATGATATGCCTTCCTAGACTAACTGATATTGACATTTCTTAATTTCATTAACAATACACATTACAGAATAGAGCAAGACTAGTGGAGGACAAGTACTCTTTGAACTGACATCTTGGAAAGGTGTTAAATATTTTAAATCCACGGAGCTGAGACTGTTTTTCCCCATTATTTTCATTCTAGGCTGTCAGCCAAGCCACAATATTTCATATCGCTTCAAATAGTCTTATTTAAATGATCAGATTTGCTCTTGCTTTTGCACCTCTCGAGTTTACCCATTCGTAATGTAAATATCAAAGCATTAGTATAATGACGCTTATTGAATTCAAATAATGTGCATACATAGTTATGTATTATAGCCTCGTTGTTTTTCTTATATAAGCTGAAAGCACTTATTCATATTGTTCTAGTTTCAGTACTTATAGATTTGTCTTTAAGTACTGAAGTATTGAAATTAATTAACATCGTTCAAGTTGGACACCATTTATAAAACAAAACAAAGTCTTAGCATTACATTTTGTTTCCCTACAGATATTAGGCACAATACTCGTAATAAGACAATAAACTAAACATTCATAGAGCTTTTAGAGCGTTCCCGCCTGCTTGATGTTTATCAAAGTATTATAAATACCTGATTTCTGGATTGGTCCATGCTGTGTATGGGATTTTCAACGCTCTTTTCCCAATGTTCATTTTAAAAAGACATTCGGCAAGCGTTTGACATGCTGTCTCAAATTTCAACAACTCACCCAACTGGAATCACTTGTTTGTGAAAACAGAAAAGAAAAGAAAAAGCCTGCGGGCCAAATTTGTGCAAACTAGTATTGTCGTTCGTAAGTTTCTTGTTGGAAATACTACTACTACTACTACTACTACTACTACTACTACTACTAATAATAATAATAATAATAATAATAATAATAATAATAATAATAATAATAATAATAATAATTGTGCAAACAAAATATTATATTATTATAGTAGTAGTAGTAGTAGTAGTAGTAGTAGTAGTAGTGGCAATAGTAGTATTTGTGCTTTTTTTTAAATAATATAATAACGTAATTTATAATTCAACTAAAACCTGCAACTATGGTCGTGATTGTCATCTTCTTGTGCGTCGGCATTGTCAATATAAAGGTGCAACCATGTGACATTACTAAACCATTAAAACAAATGTCTGGATAGTGTACCCCGATCCAGCCATGAGGAAGCACATGACTGTACAATAAGATACTGTAAAAGAGGTTAATGTATGCAAACTTATATTGAGGTGGTCTTTGTCCAGCTGAATGTATTTCAACAGTTCCACGTGCTTAGGTCACACAACGAGTAATGTTATGTAAGAAAAAATAGGTGAAAGTGGCCAATTAAAAAAAGGTGCGAATCTGCTTAACATGGGTATCATTTCTAGATTGTATAACGCTCCCATTTATAATGAGTGGCAATTCTAATTATATATGCACGAAAATATCTGAATACAATATATTAAGTATTTCAAAAGCTGGGTGATAAACACTTTCCTCAACAACGAAATACTCGGTATGAAGGCATTATGAACACGTACCACGTTCATGTGTAATATATAAAACGCATCACTGAAACACTTACAAAAGCCTTCTTGAGTATGGGCGTCATATATTGCACACTGAAAATAGAAAAGCCTCGTTTGTTTTTTATATTATTATGAGTCATTACGAAAAATCTATTTATCTCATAAAGTCAGGCGGACAGATCTTGAACTGTTCAGCATCTGTAACCTTGTATTCCGTCCTCGTCCATATCTGCATTGATTATAAAAGCCAGCTGTAAATAACAAGTCTGCCGCTCTTGATTTGGGGGACCTTCTGTCTGTTGAACGGGAGCGGGGCGATACGCAAAGGTACCAACACAAGCACAGCAAAGGGGTTGTTTCAGTAGGAAAGCTGGCTGTTTTGCAAAGGCCCCGATGCATTGCTGGTATAAAATCTACATTTCGCCAGCGTGTTATTGTAGCTGTTTTAGAATCGAAAGGATCACTTACGGGAGCTGTCTCAGCTGGAACAGGTCATCATCCATTGCGGTGGCGTTTTATGGAGTCCACCAGTGCTTTGTCTCATTGCCGTTACATTGTTGTCAAAACGAGCTGAGATTTCAGCACCACGGGCTGCTGGACAGCGACTTCCACTGATTATCAATGGAGATAGAGCCAAGCGAGGGGCGGCGTTAGCGCTGCCGCGTCGCAGCCACAGGCAGGACCGTGACAACGTTCATTCATAATCAATGAGGGGTTAGCATGCGAGGAAAGCCACGACTACCTAGAATCATAATGTAGTGTTAAATATATATTTTCTTCTGTTGTATGCAGCATTATTTTGTTTCGCTGTTGTTTTCTTCCTTCTGTTTGTTTGATTGCTTTGTAAGTGGGAATATGGTGCAATCCAATCAGAAGTATAGATACAATATTATCGGCGCATCATATGCACACAATGGATAGCATCATTTCCATAAATTTGTGCTATTTTACCCAATCCATATCTAAGGAGATGGGCGAGGTTATGGTCTTTGCAGGGACGCTGTTTGAAGTTATGAAGATCGTAATGAATCGTCATTAAGGACGTCACCTCCAAAATCCCCAGGAACTTTCCCGAGTGCTGTGAATGAATGTTGGAAAAGTTGTTAGCTGGTTTTTCAAATCAACAGAAGTGTAGTTTAAAAACATGCGCGGATCGCATTAACTAGGCAGTAGTGCTTAACTTTAAAGGATAAAAAGTCCAGTTGAATAAGGTCAAGGTTACGTCCCGATTGACAATGAAACAAACACAAGCTGTGGAGAGGGAGAGAGGGGCGACCTCGCAATAGGTTCGTCTGCCGCAGCCTTTTGTGATGAAGGTGACGCAATTATGTGTTAATATTCATAAACGTCATGATCATTTGTGTAGTGTTATCATTTGTTGATTAATGTTTATATTGCATATACGAATATTGCATAGTGTAATTTCATAGGGTGGAAGGAACTGAAATAGGCAAACATACAAACAAAAAACAAAGAGAGGACAATGCTATTGAAATCCCTGAGATCCAATTACTCATGTAATGTAAACAAGGTGTTATCGTTCCTAATCCTTTCTATGTGCTACTAACTTGCAAAATACATATATCCTTGCATCTACATGTAGTGCAAAACATATATCCTTTGGAATTCATTCAAGGTTTAAAAAAACAGGGAACCCCTCTCTGGCAGAGGTTAGGCTTACACACACACACACACACACACACACACACACACACACAAGATAATTGTTCAAATTCCTTAAAGCAGCTCAAGGAACTACGTTCAGTGGTAGTATGCCTATGGCCCAGTGTTCATCGGGGTGTTTTGAGATGGGTGAATATGATGATGTTGTTGTTGTAAGGGTATTGTCACAGATTACATTTTGCAAATTGGTTATTATTATTGATATTTATCCGTATTTCTGTATGCACTGTATTTCTTATTTTATGCCTTTATTTTTGGTATTTTCTTTGCTGATGTTTACTCTTGTGTGTGGTTATTTGCTTAATTGTCTAAGTCAGCATTCCCGTGTGGATGTGTTTCTACATCCGCGGCTGTATGAGCGGTTGCTTAGCAACAACATCCCCAGCCTTCTCCACAGCTGGACTCTCTGCCCAGTATCCAGGTCCAGGGCTTTAATGGCGACTGGAAAAGACAGAGTCCGTGAGCTCTGGAGCAGAGAAGAGCGTGTGCGTGACATTTAAAGAGCTTCACAAATAATGGAAAAATTAAAGATTCACAATAATATTTGGAATATGTCTGCCGGATCTTAATTATAATGGTGTACCTTAACCCTGTGAACCTTGTTTTTGAAGTGCTCTGAGGATTTAAGAAATGTATCAAAATATTAAAACCTTGCCAGTTTCATATCCTTAGAAATTATTGCAGTACAACAGTTGGATTGAAATGCATGGTGTTACAGAAAAAAAAATACTTAGCTTATTTGCCTTAGTTTTGGCTTGAGTGATGATGTTTGAGTTGGTTTGTAGAGTTATTTTTTATTTTTTAAGATAACAGATACATAAAGGGCTGTTGCTGGTATTTGAGTCACTGTATTGGTCTAGGTTAGTGTAGAATTGAGAAGGGCAGTAATGTTCAGACTGTACAATGCACTAGTTAGAGCTCATCTGGATACTGTGGACAGTTCTGGGCTCCACACTTCAAGAAAGATATCGCTGCTCTAGAGGCAGTTCAGAGGAGAGCAACCAGACTTATTCCAGGTCTGAAGGGAATGTCCTACTGAGAGACTGAGGACCTGAACCTTTTCACCCTGGAACAGAGGAGACCACGTGGGGACTTGATCCAAGTCTTCAAAATCATGAAAGGCATCGACCACATCAAACCAGAGGAGCTTTTCCAGATCAGCAGGGACACGCGCACCCGGGGACACAAATGGAAATTGGGCTTCAAGGCATTCGAGACAGAAAACAGGAGACACTTCTTCACACAGAGAGGCGTCACAATCTGAACAAACTCCCCAGCGATGTGGCTGAAGAGACAATTTAAAAATAGACTGGCTAGGATCCTTGGATCACTTAGCTATTAATGGACACCAAACGAGCAGGATGGGTCGAATGGCCTCCTCTCGACTGGAAACTTTCTTATGTTCTAGTTTAAGACTTTTGTCTAAAACTGAATTTATGACAGTGTAGGAGGCGGTAGCGTTGGGTTAAGAGACCTGCTAGGCCTAGGGTTACAGTTCATATTATATTTTACGTTTAAGTTGAAAAACTGTCTTGCTGAGGTTTGTGTTATAAATGATGCGACAATTGTTTGGCCTGGCTTTTCCCAGCTTTTCCCTTTGATTTTGTTTGTCATCCAGAAAGATGTTAATCCAAGATCGCCAATCAGATCAGATTTCCCCAATTCCCAAATACGACTCGCCCCCACCACTGTTACTGCGTGTTTTCCTAACTACATCTTTCAATCTTAGCCACACCTGAAACCCGTGTGTCCTTTCAGTTACATTAAAGAGTAATTTCTTTAGATCTCGGTTTCATGTTTCGAACCGCAGAGGGCGAGACAATTGGGCGATTCGTGTTTGTTATTCTTTCGAGCCAACATTCAAAATACAACATAATGGATTGAAATTCATCCCACCCAAACATAATCCGTGTGTTTACCGACGTGTCCTGGTAAATAACGCGCATTCCCACGAATCAATCCCGCGAAAAAGCCCATAAACGCACAAACACGCGCCGCCTACCCGTCACTTCCGGTGCGCTCGAGAAGGGCCTCCGTGCGGGAGCCGCGGCGGCGCGCGCAGGCAGCCAGTCCCGCACACGGCCGCGCGCCCGGGCCCGCCGCGGGGAGGATGCAGTGCCGAGCGGAGGCCGCAGACAGGCTCGTCCGGGACTTCCTGAGGACGGGATCGGCTGTCAGGTCAGAACCGAACCGCTGCGGAACAGGAGCATGCAGAGGAAGGGCTGCAGGACGGGCCGGGGGGCGGAGGATCCCGAGTGAGCACCGCAGACAAACCGGCGCCCGGGGGTCGTGCGGCCGCGGGTCGAGGCTGTGGACGACATGATGCAGTTAATCGGCAGCTGTCGCCTTTCACAGCGTTTCTGCTGCAAAGGACACCGACCTGGTGTATTTGAATGACCAGTGCTTACGAGAAAAGCAGGGGTTTGGCTATTGTCGCTTAGTGCGTATGTTTCTAATCGCTACTGACAGCTACTCTAGGGGAATGTGTTATTATTTAAACACATTTTAAACATGCATTATAACCCGACGTAGACAATCGATAAGCAAATGCACATGTTTCTGGAGTTGAATGTGCTTGAAACCGTGGGGTTACTGTGGGTGACATTGTGTTGACAGCAAAGTGCGTAACAACAAACTGAGACTTAAAGTGTGTTGAAGCAAGCGGCTGGTGCATGCACGTTTTCTCGTTGTCGTTGTACTGCCACATATAGGAGTTGATGTAACGCGTTATTAATATTGCAAATGCTCGCCGAGTTTTGTGGTGTTTTATGTGGTTATTTTCTACCCTTTCTCTGCACGAAACGGCAGCGTTCAGGAACATAATCAATGTGCACAGAGCTGCTCCAGGTAAAATACTTTTCCTTCATGGTTATTGGGCACAGTTGATTGATTTTGTGGAGGGTGGATGAAATGACAAGTTCAGTAAAGGCATTTGGGTCAGTACTTCACGGGTCTAAGTTTTTAATTATATATTATTAACCAGAACGAGTGGATATCTAGACTGATTAACACAACACACCTGCTAGAAACAGAGAATAGCCCCCCACCCCATTTCAAGTTTTCCATGAGTTGTTGTTTTTGTCTTGATGTTAATAGCACTATTTTCTTTGCACACAAAAAAGTTCTCGAAAATGAGTGCTGACCTGCCTTCCCTTGTGTATTAAGCCCCATCATCTTTATTTTAGTTTTACTGCACACTGCCAAGTCCTAGTTTATTGATTTATTATCCTTTACTGTTAACATTAATATCACAGGAGCGTGAAAGGTGGAGACAAAAACCCAAACGCAACACGCTTGTCTTTTTTTCAATTATTGATGTGTGGATGCATTATATTATGTGGCTGTTTCCGTCTAAAATTATTTCCGTTTCCTTACTGTTCACAGACCATGATCTGTTTTTTTCCCCTAGTCTGCCAAACGAGTACATTTCAAGATAGAGCAGTTGGATCTGTAAATAAAGTCTCGATTAAATCAGCTGTGGTTACGCTGTAGTCATGGAACTCTAAACTCTGCTAAATATTTGAGAGTTTTAAATATTGTCAAGACCCAAGGCAACTGTTTCCACTAGTGAAGGGCGTGCCGTATTAATTCAAATGCTGTCCTTCCAATTTTTAAGGAATAAGATCATGAAAAACTGGGGAGTGATTGGCGGGATTGCTGCTGCCTTGGCGGCTGGAGTTTATGTCCTTTGGGGACCCATCACTGAGAGAAAGAAACGGAAGAAAGGTATGGAAGCCCAGACAATGGTCCTTTATGAAGTCGAGGCATATCTGAGGATAGATCTCAGTACAGTACATAGAAACACACACACACACACACTAAGCTTTCTTTTTATTATTTTTCACCTCGTATTTCTGTAGGTATGGTCCCAGGCCTGCTGAATCTGGGCAACACTTGCTTTCTGAACTCTCTGCTGCAGGGCTTGGCAGCCTGCCCCTCCTTCATCAAATGGCTAGAAGAGTTTGCAGCCAGGATCATTGTGGACCAGAACCAGGAAGAACGGGAGCCCCAGCTCTCTAGAACTCTCCTGCACCTGCTCAAGGGTACGTAGACCCTGGATCCAGAGGCAGGGGCATTCTGAGCTCATATGGAGTGTGGAACCCAGCTACACGTCCGTTCAGCAGTGAAACCTAGGACTGTTTCAGACGTGCTTGTTTATGTGTTTTGTCTCCAGCTCTGTCCAGTCACGAGGCCGTAGAGGATGATGTTCTGGACGCAGGGTGTCTCATGGATGTCCTCCGGTTGTACAGATGGCAGATCAGCTCATTTGAAGAGCAGGTCAGTCCTATTAAGAGTGTGACTATGATGGCATGGCCATATGGAGACTTGTGTTAGGATAAACTTAACGATGTTAGTAAGTAAGAAAGATCTGTTCTATTCAGCACAAAATTTGCCTTATGTTGTACATGAAAATGAATCGTGCACTTCAGTATCAGTTACAATTATTTGTAATTTGTTAATGGAAGCTCTGAAACTATTAATGAAAGGTCATGGTTATTAAGTTTATAATCATATAATAAGTCCTATGAGAAACGTGCACATTTTTATGCAAAAACCTGGTTTATTTGAAAGGAAATAAGCGTGGTCAGTGTAGTCCTTACCTCCCTCTCATCTCTCCTCTCTCTCTCTCTCTCCCCCTCTCCCTCTCTCTCTCCAGGATGCCCATGAGCTCTTCCATGTCCTCACATCCTCCTTAGAGGAGGAGCGTGACCGGCAGCCGCGGGTCACCCATCTGTTTGACATTCAGTCCCTGGAGGTGAGCTCCCTCATCCTCTCGCACCAGGGCCGAGATTGGGCATTCAGCTTGAACTGAAATGAGACCGTGCATTTCTTAGGCCCATCATACTGCACATTAACTGCATTGAATTCTTCCCTTCCTCTGTCTGTCATCATGATTTGCAGAGTCCTCCAGAGCCTGCTGATAGAAACCTCAGCTGCAGGAGTCGAGGTAAAGTGAAGATGAGTGGAACCCGCACAAGCAGAGTGATTTAAAACCTCTGGTCTACGTCTCTCTATATATTGATGTATCACTATTTATCAATGAACTGTGCTTGCACTGAGGTAGTAGGAAGTGTGCGATGTGTTTTGAAGGATGAGGTAATACTATGCTAATAAATTAGGTGGTTCCAGTAAGTATACATGAAAGGACCACTTTCCTTTGGAGATCTACATTTCCTTTCAGCTCAGAATATCCACACAAGCCTAAGAGCACAGTACAATAAACAAACAGATACATTAATCTTTCAGTATTCCTAAAACACTTTTTTCAAAGAGCCCTGTCCATAGAAAGCTATTAATAACTTTCAGTTTTTCCCCTCTAGGCCCTTTACACCCTTTTCCGAGCCCTTGGAAATCCCAGCATCCGTTTCACGGACGTCTGACAAGCAACATGGTGTGCAAGCGCTGTGAACAACAGGTGATTCCATGTCTGACTGATTTTACATCCCCATTTAAAATGAAGTAAAGGTGTATTTATAAATGCAAGGGATAAATCAAATTAGAATTTTGAAATAATGAAAGGCTTTATTAACACTTGAAGCAGATGATAACGCTGGCCAGTGAGTACAATTCTGATTAAAAATGAAAGAGAGCAAAGAACCTCACTTAAAATATAGTTCTGTTTTCATTTGGTATGTTGTTTTTTTCCTAATTCTCTACAGAGTCCAGTCCGGTATGATTCATTTGACAGCCTTTCACTCTCTATCCCTACAGCATCCTGGGTAAGTAAAGCAGAATGTGTGGGACACGATGAACAATGACCATGTTACTGATGCACATTGATTGGAGGTCTCCAGTGTGTGACACTGACCTGGTCTGTCCTTCAGGGACGCCCTGTGACTCTGGACCAGTGTCTGCTACATTTCATCTCCTCGGAGGCCATCAAAGAAGTGGAGTGTGAAAACTGTACCAAGGTAGGTTTGGAGCTACAAACAAATTCCCCAGTGATGTGGTTGAAGCAACAATTTGGGAACTTTCAAAAATAGACAGGATAGGATCCTTGGATCACTCGGTTATTAATGGACACCAAACGAGCACGATGGAGCGAATGGCCTCCTCTCCTCTCATAACTTTCTTATGTTGTGTGTTGGTTTCCTCCAGATCCAGGCAGGTGGAGTGCTCAATGGGCAGGTTGTGGAGAGCCAGAGGACGACCTTTATCAAACAGCTCAAACTGGGCAAGGTTAGAATCAATATTTCTTTAAAATCTTTTCTCATTGGTATTCATTCTCGCTGACACTTCACTGCATAATTCCTGTCAGAAGGCCAGTCCTCGCATGTGTCCTGACTATTGATGTCTCTCTCCCAGCTGCCCCAGTGCCTCTGTATCCACCTCCAGAGACTCACATGGTCCAACCAGGGCACACCCATCAAACGGCAAGAGCACGTGCAGTTCTCAGAATTCCTGTCCATGGACTGCTATAAGCACCGCACCCCAGGTCAAAGGTCACTGCGGGCAAACCGGTCATTTGGGGCAGTCAGAGTGGACAGTGCCAGAGATGGTCAAGAAAGGACGTCCCCCAAGGGTTCAGGTACAGTATGGGCACATTGAAGTTGATTTCAGATATTGTTATGCATTTTAGAATTTAAAAAAACAAGAATAACTTCCTGTTCATTTACAGATCCAGAACATTATTGCAATAACAAGAAGCCGATGACGAATGGGGCGTGCTCAGCCGCCATTCTCAACTCCCCTGTGTTGAGCCCTCAGTTCTCCCTGGCCTATGATTGCAAGTGAGTGGAAATAAACGCACAAAAAAAATTGGCTGTGTAAGTTATGACCATGTAGCACTGCCTTTGATGGCCAAGAAGATTTATTAATAAAATAAAAAAATCTAACTGTGTGCTGCTGGTATACATAATGATAAAAGGAGATTGTGCACAGGGTTAAAAATAATATAATGTGAGGAGATGGAATACACACCCATGGATGTCAGCATCTGAGGAATGTAACTCATGAGCTTCTGGCTGTTCTTCATGAGCAGTATTTCCGGTTTTGAAACATTAGTAGGTTATTGATCTGTTTTAAGAAATACTGGTTCTAATGGCACTTTATGGAATAAAAGACTTTTGGTTGCACTACAAGTAGTTAAACTACTTTAATTAAATATGAAGCAGATAAATAAGGGGCCACACTGTGACCTCTAATGGTAGAAGTGTGAAATAATTCTATTACAGATCAATTTAGGAAAGTAAAGTGTGCGTGTTATAATATATATTCCCACAGCACTGCGATGTATCTGTTCCGGCTGACGGCGGTGTTGGTCCACCATGGAGACATGCACTCAGGACACTTTGTCACGTACCGGCGCTCCCCCCCCTCGTCCCGTAGCCCCTCGGCCTTCAGTAGCCAGTGGCTATGGCTGTCGGACGACACCGTGCGCAAGGCCACCTTGCAGGAGGTGCTCGCCTCCAACGCCTACATGCTCTTCTACGAGAGGGTGCGCCCCTCCAGCGCCAGGCACGAGTAGGACCTGCTTCGTCTTCCAACTGGCTCTCCAAACTGTAGACCCCGCCCTGCCTCATGTCGCGGTGTGTGCCAGACCTTTCCTCCGACTCTTCCCAGACTGTGCGATGCTCAAAGCCCCATGTGCAATTTTGAATTCCGTATTGCTATTTATTATTTTTGATGTACCACAACTTCCAAGAAAAGGGATGTCAGAAAGGTGTCTGGCAGTGGATCGGATTTTCAATTGGGGATAACTTTCCTTTCCCAAACCACTGCTGAATCCCCTGTCCTAATGGCTGGTCTTCACTGTTTAAAGGCTTGTGCAGGGAGGTGCAAACGAACTGGATGACTCAACCTCTCCACTGAACCCTCTTCCTTCTTCCTTTTGAAGAAGTACAGCTGAAGCTTCTCAGCACCTCAGGTTGTACTATGAACGTCTGGACTCGAAAGGCAAAAAAATTAGTGCTCAAGGCTGTAATGGTAAAGGAGGAGTGCGTAACTGGATCACGGGAGGGAACACGCAGCTCCTTCACTTAGTCACTGGATCTGATAGAGAAAATTGTGACACCTGCTGTAGAGGAGGAGTAATAGAGATACTTACAACATATCTGATGTTACAGCATGCCTAGACTCGTGGGATTTATCCTGAATCCAAAGGGTTGGACTGATCTATCACATGAACTATGAATATGAATAGAGCAATGTAAACTAAAGGCCAGGAGATTATCGTTATCAATCTTGACAACCTGAAGATGGAAAGGGGCAGAGGAATCTACCTGTCGTCCTCATTTGGGTTTGTCTCTGTAGGCTGTTACACTCTTCATCCCAAATTGCACTGTAGGTCATGCTAGCATCTTCTAAAGCAATCCAAAGGCTTCAAACATCAGGGAATAGAAAACTAAAATCAGAAGGCAAAATGGTTTTGAATAAAGTGCCTCCTTGTTTGTCTGAACTAGAAAAGAGTGTAGTTTCAGTTTGTATGTATTTTCCTCATGCTGGGAATGCATTGGGTTGTAATCATGATTGTTCCATCAATGCAGGGCAGTTGGTTTATTGACTGTGCTCTGTATGGTATGTATGGAAGCGGTTTGGTTCGAACCAACCTGATAGTCTCCTATATAGATTTATTGAAGGACATCACCTCTGCATGCTGCTACTGTGATGCCTCTATACATGCATTTTGATACATCTGCATCACCAAGTAAGCTGCAGTTCTCAATGGAAAGCCTCTGCCCCTATTCATAACTTCTCTGTCAACGAGGCTGTGGTTGATTTAAAATCCAACAACCATCAATAACATACCAAACCATTTCCCCAGACATTTCAAAGAACTGCCAGAGGAGGTGAGAGGAGATATATAGGATTGTCAAATGTTCTGAGTAAATGTGGCGCGTTTGCATCCAAACTACTTAATGACGGGACACTGTGTACTGATAGACACTTTGTAATGATTGCCAGCAAGGATGGAGTTACAGCCTTTGAAACCTGCTGAAATAACTTGTTACCCTAACCCTCTTGGTTACTGTTTTGGCTGTAAATAAGATTGCATATAGCTTCGAGTTAAATAGTCACCGATCCATAGCAGCAGATGCAATCTTTGTAGCTATGTTACACCTATAAATAGATAACCAAGTCCCAACGGGGTAATTCCATTAAGTTCCTACGTCCCAGTGAAAGAAAAACTGTTTGTGTCTGCGTTTGATATATGTATGTATGTTGTGTTCATTAATAATAGTATGTTCTCTATTTTTCTTTACGACTCACTATATTTTGATGATTGCCGAAGATCTAAGAATGGGCCAAACTGCTATGCCAGTGGCAGTTGGCAGATAATCTCCCTAATGGAAGCAAAATTATAGTATTTATTTATAAGAACCTGAAGATTTCAAATTTACCAAAAAAAAATAAGAGGTGGCTGAACCTGAAGAATAACATCCTAACCCTGCAATTATATCAATAATAATATTGGAATGTGTGACCAATCCTGTGGGTGATGTTTCCAAATGTGTTTTATATACAGGACACAATTACTGCCCACCACTCTAATGTAATCAGTGTTACCTTTGAAATATCCTAAATGCTCCCGAGTATAACTGTACTGCAAGACATTTGCACTGACTAATGTATGTTTTTAATATATACTTGTTGTGTGATTGTAATTATGCCAGATGTATTTTGATGATGTTTTCATAGATTTCAATATTAAAGAATGGAATTGTTAATAAAATGGATCGAATATGATACTGTTGCTTGGTTTCTTTTACTGGAGTGCGGGGGGGGGAAGGTTTTCCACATTTGCACATTTAACTTGTCTTGATTTTCAACTTCCTTTAGCTAATGCATACACACTTTTTCATACTGTACCACAATTTGCACCACTTACTATGTCATAGGTCTCTTGCAAGATACTAACACATTATAATCATTCCTGATGTGTAGTTGGTTTACTTTGTTTGAAGTAAATCTGTTAAATGAGATTATTAAGTTTTCTTACAAGTATAGTAGGAATCAAATGCCTTCCATCATGACCTTGGACAAACCCCACACTCCTTTCCAGTGCACAGCAGTGTAATAAATGTTATGCAATATCATTTTGATAACTCCCTTGTGTCAAACCAAACACAAACTGGAGTTCATGTCTTCATCGTCTCCCTTGAGGGAAAGGGTCAGCCGACACATGTCTTCACAATGCGTCGGAAGGTGAGGTTGACCCGGGGGGCGAGCACCCTCTTGCGGGTGGGCAGGCTGTGGTACCAGTAGGTGTTGGTGGGAGGGTTCATGAGCAGCAGGCTCCCATGCTGCAGCTCCAGCTTCACGGGGGGGATGCGGCGGCTCGGCCGGCTGCCCCGAGACTCCCGGTGCCGGAACACGAAGTCACGCGCCGCCCCCAGCGACACGGAGGCGATGGGGCAGGTGGGGTCCAGCTCCCGCTCATCATCCCGGTGCTCCCCGATGTGGTCCTGCCCATCTTTATACCTGCCAGGGCAAACACCACTTATGTTCAGTGAAATGTGTATATTTTTGTGACCAGGGTCATCATCAGCCAAACTAAACTGTAAAAACGTCACTCATATGTTCATGGGGTTACCTGTTCACGAGGACAAAGTTGAAGATGTGCCCGGTGGCCTTAGTAACAGCATCTCGGATCTGCTCCAATACGGCCGTCCAAGGCTTAGCTGAGAGATGGACACCAGAGAAGGAGTACAAGAGCCCAGGGTCCCCATAAGTTGCCTGCTTCCTTGGAACATTGTAGAACTTCCCAAAAACCTGCACCTTGGCTCTCTCACCTAGAACACATCAAAAGATATTGAATGTTTCACTTATGTCATAAGAGCTGGTGCATGATGGGTCAGGGAAGCATCCTCAATGAAAACCCAGTTCAACACTGCCTTTTTTTTTTTTTACTATAGAGCCAATAGGGCGTCAGTTTCTCCTTTTCCATTGGAATATACATGTATAAGTATGATACAGAGTCTGTAAATTTGAACCACAATGTCTGGCTACCTGAAAAATATTCCACTTCTTCCTCCAACTGTTTAAATAGCCTGTCTGCTTGTGTTCTGGGGAAGAGAACTGTGTAATCAAGATCCAGACCCTCAGCCTCTCTCTTCTGCCAGGGCAGAGGGTCCGAGAACTCGTCCGCACTGGGACAGCTTTCCTCCCTCTCCTCCTCCTCATCTCGGAGCACTTTACTCCTTTTCTGAAGACCCCCCTCTTCTTGATGAGCTTTTTCTCCCACATCTTTTTCTGGCCGACCTGAGGATCCCAGTGTCCGTTTCTTGGTTCTGGTCACAAACTTATCCATGTGAATTCCTGGTAAACAAGAACATCATGTGGTGTCATCAAGAAAAGGAACAATAATAATACATGGCTGCAAGGACAGTAGTACATTGGGATTTTAAAATAACCAGCATAAATAGGTGTTTTGATTTGTCTACTTCAGATTGAGCTGGGTGGGCAGAGACTGCAGTTACAATTAAATTCACTGGACTGCAAAAGAGAAACACTGATGAATTGTTTAATTCGTTTTCTTTAGGAAATAGGTGTAATTCTATCTATTTACCTTAAAACTCCACCCAAGGAAAAATGTAAATAAAACATTTACATCCCCCAGTACCTCCTCGCAGAACTCTCGCGTTATATACAACCCGGAAGCTGGCGGGAAAAGAAACATGTGACCAGGGTCAGTGCCGCTCAGAGAAGCATTGGGGGTGATGTTATTAAAGAGAAGAGCAGGAGTTTTCATCGCATAAAAAGGATACTGCAGTTAAAACGAAAATGATTGGGCAGAAAACCATTAACTCTTATTTTGGCACCGTTACCAAGAAAAGGGAATTGGAAAATGAAACGGGAGTAGAGGTGAGATTGTATTTAACACTGCAACTTGCATAGATTCGTTATTGTTTCATTTGTTTTACTATGGGCTGTATAACCGGTTAAATGTAGTGTATTGTGGGCACATTGCAACGTTGCTATTTCACACGCTTCTATAATGTAACTTACATTTTGAAATAGCATTGATTGATGTCTTGGCTGCTCTGCACTGCTCATATAGTTTTTATGCCAGTGACCTGTTTTATTTCTTTATTTTTGTACTTATTTGTTTACATATGTCTGGACCTAGAAGAAGAAAAAAAAAAGACTAACCTCGCTTCTCAATTTAGCTCGTTTGAATGAAAATGAGTTCTGTCTGGCTAGATAGTGAATTCATTTTCTTTATTATAATAACGTGAATATCTGAAAATGTATTATTCATCATCCAATGGCAGCGCGCTATGGCGGACGGGGGTTGGCGTTTAAACCTCATAGCCAATGGCTGGAAAGTTTGAGTGTCTTATTTTGCCGCGAAATGTCGGCATGGCGGGATTGACCCGGAAGTAAACAAACTTCCATAATTATGTATGTAAAGATTGTGCGGCGATAGATCCATTTTATTTTATTTTTTCTTTCCATAGAGGATTGCAATTTTTCCAATAGATGGAAACAACGTTTCTGAACTAGAAACATATGTTTTACTTATGTATTCTCTCAGAACTGTATGTCCCTGTAACCGCAGACGTAGGGTTACTTTTCAGGATTTCGCATTACTTTTTACAACTCGTTGTATAACAAAATATACCAAGGTTACCCCGGTGAAGAAGCCCAAACCGGGAGGCGATGAGGCGCCGATTTCCCCTCCGTTGAGTCCGGAGCAGCTGGACCGCATCGAGAGGAACAAGCAGGCGGCTCTGGAGAGGCTCGCCGCCCGCAACGTGCCGCCTGGATTCGGGGAGAGCTGGCGGAAGGGGCTGAGCGAAGAGTTTAGCAAGCCTTATTTTATAAAGGTACTTCAAAAACGCCATTCAGTAACCAAACCTCATCTCAGCATTTGGCACTTGAATGATCATCTCCCCACTGTATTTTTGTTAACTGTCTGACTATGCATAGACACCGCAATGTGTAATACGTGTGCATATGTTTCCCCCTCTTAACACTGGCCGATTGTACTGATGCGCTGTTTTCAATCTTCAGCTAATGTCATTTGTAGCAGAAGAAAGGAGACGCTACACTGTGTACCCACCACCTCTCCAAGTCTACACCTGGACTCAGATGTGTGACATTAAAGATGTGTGTATACTCACTTATTAGTATTGTTATTCTTCATTTCCTGGCGGATGCCCTTACCCAACTTAATTTACACGATACACATTTCAGTGAATTTCAAAGTGCTGTGATGCAATCAGTACAAAAATATAAGCACATGGTGCAGTTATAATACAGTTTAGTCCTAGGTATGTGCTAAAAGTCGTGGTAGACCTAGTGCGTGTGTGTGCACATATACACATACACACTTACCTTTACTACCTATTGATGTTGACGTTGAGTGCGTGTTCTGAATATATACTACTTTAGTCAGTTCTGATTGTGTTTTTTTTGTTGCAGTGTTTGACAGACACTTTCTGTATTTCACAGGTGAAGGTAGTTATCCTGGGCCAGGATCCATACCACGGCCCCAAACAAGCCCATGGCCTGTGCTTCAGTGTTCAGAGGCCTGTTCCACCTCCCCCCAGGTGCTGGTGTTCAGAGTACAGTAATAACATACATTGCCCATCACAGATCTGTTTTCATGGCTAAAAGAATGAACTCTGTATGTGTGGTAGATGATTAACATTTTGTACAGGTAGCTAGAAAGAGGATGCGAAAGCAATACAAGAAGTAAAAGCACAAGGTTTAAGGAAATGTCACTGTTGCTATTAATTGGAAGTGGTGCATTGTATTTGAAAAGAGCACTGGGTTTACAATAATGGGATGCTGTTTTGGATGACCTTCAGCTATCTTTTTTTATGATCATGTGAATGCTGGCTGTTGACATGGCAATTTTAAGTTTTTAGTTGTGTTGTTCTTCCAGCTTGGAGAACATGTATAAGGAGCTGACCTCGGATATAGAAGGCTTCGAGCACCCAGGACATGGGGATCTGACAGGATGGGCTAAGCAAGGTTTTAAAATGTTTTTTATTGAGTGGTTTCTTCATGCGTGGTAGCCGTCTCCCATAGTACATAGGGTTGATAAGAAGGCAGATACCCGCCTGCTGCAGTGGTCCTTGTAGCATCGGTCAGCTGGCCCGTTCGTGCTGTTCACTGTTCTTCCCATCCCTCAGGGGTTCTGCTGCTCAACTCGGTGCTGACGGTCCGAGCGCATCAGGCAAACTCCCACAAGGACCAGGGCTGGGAGCAGTTCACCGACGCCGTGGTGCAGTGGCTAAACAAGAACCTGGATGGCCTGGTCTTTATGCTGTGGGGGGCCTATGCACAGAAAAAGGGCCTTTCCATTGACAGGGTGGGTCGGCCATACTTTTTATAAATGTTGTGGTTGAGTCACGATCTCAAGAATTCTACAACCTAGTTTCCAGGGCTCTAGATTTTGAGGATAGATGTTGCTGATCAGATCCTTGTAAGAGGGAAATGGCTATTTTGCACGGTGAACATATACAGAGGTCATATGGACACCACACAGTTTTAGGAATGCTGTCTACAACTATCCTCGCATCTGCAGTTAAAAAGCTAACACGGGTTGATTCTGTTCATTCCAGAAGCGACACCACGTGCTGCAGACTGTGCACCCCTCTCCTCTGTCTGTGTATCGTGGCTTCTTTGGATGCAGACACTTCAGCAGAACCAATGAGCTGCTCAAGAAGTCCGGGAAGAAGCCAATTGACTGGAAAGCGATGTGAGTGCAAGGCTGAAAATGGTCCAGAGATTTCCAGCAACTGTCTCCTGCAACTGTCCCCGCTTCAAGTAAAAAATGGACAACTGACAATCCTTTGGCTCGCAAAACAGATCACACTAGCAAATGCTTTCCTATGTCTTTTAATGCATTTCCTTCTGTTGATAACTTCAATTTCAAATGGACCTTCGGTCAGTCATTGGAGTTCAATTGTTATTTTGTTCCCGAGTTGCAGTAGGCAATTAATATAGGACTTGAATTTTAATGCATCACTTTCAAGGGAAAAAAAGTTGCCAATAATTTTGTAAGGTGGTGGATTTCTCCAAACTAGAAAGTTTTCCATGGCAGCTATACAGTAGTAAAGTTTAAAGGCATCCATTTGTTTTGTTTTTTACATTTCACCCAAAGTTACATCTACCTCCTCCAATTACAGGGCACTAAATCAGCGATTAGTTTAAATACTGGATGAGAACTACATTGTAAA
The DNA here is from genome assembly GCF_036373705.1 of Amia ocellicauda. Classification (NCBI taxonomy): domain Eukaryota; kingdom Metazoa; phylum Chordata; class Actinopteri; order Amiiformes; family Amiidae; genus Amia; species Amia ocellicauda. The sequence goes on along the minus strand of NC_089866.1, from coordinate 19,314,327 downwards.
GAAGGGGAGTAGTTATTTTTGTTGAATAAGCTAAACTGAAGGAAGTTGCCCGGGTTTAACTTCCTTTCCCATTTTCTTCTGTATTCAAAAGTTACCTCCAATAAGACACCAACAAAAGGTAACAAATAACACTGCACTTGTAGCTATTTTTTTCTGTCCGTTGTCAAAAAACTTGGCATTGTAAATATTTGCTTTTATTTCTGTCTGTAAGAATATACATGTTTTTTTGTTATTATGAACATTTGACAAATAAAAAAATATATAATTTCAAAATTCCTTGTATTGTGTTCTTGTTTACCCCAGCAGATGGATGCAGATTGTCTTAATCTTTAACAGATCTTTAAAGTCTTGACATTTTCACAAGAAGTGCCACCCATTCATTTCCACAGCATTCATGTATGAATGAATGTTTATGTAGCAATTCAGCTCCGTGGCTTTGAAAGCAAGAGGGCTTTGTTTTGTCTAGCAATCAGTTGATGAATCTGTATAAAGATCATGTTTTTAATAATAACAAATAAAAACAACCCCACATCTATTAGATCGCATGCTTTCTTGTTTTTATCCAGCTGTGCGATTGATCATTTTACGTGTTGAATAAGGTATATGTATGTATTCAGTGAACTAACAAAGTGCTACAGTAACCGCCGTGCTTTCCTCCCGGCGACCCCGGAAATGAGGTGTCGCAGTCAAGGGTGAAGCGTCGGTCTCGTTTCTGTGGCGCAGATTTCCGCAGTTCTGCGCCGCTCCGCCAATAGCATCAGGGGATTCTGCAACTCTGCGCAGAACTGCGGAGATCTGCGCAACAAGAACACGCCCATTTTGTTTTGTCAACTCATACAAGGATGAAAAGGGGCGGGGCCTGAGAAATGCAACCTGTCAAGAAAACGGGCGAGATGCGATATGACAGCAAAGACCGTCGGCGGACGCGTCTGCTTACTCGTTAAAGCAGGAAACTCCGCAATGTGTGCCAGTCTGACCATGAGATATGAATATATTAATGAAAACATTGTGTTACGACATGGTAAGAGCTATTTTTGTTTAACGTTTTGAATTCACCTTGCTTTTCTTCGCAGCGTGCACTTTCCGAAAAGCCTGCTGTGCAATGTGCTGCTGCTGCTGCTGCTGCTTTACATCCATGAATTACGATGTAGTGCTGCAGTTGCAAGTTGTTGTTTTGTCTTAAAAACAAGTAAGTGAAGAAAAACGAGTTCACGCTTGCAGTAGCCTTCTGCCTACGCAATCCGGAAATCAACTTTTGGCCGTTCAGAGCAGTTGTGTTCATATTCTCTTGCTTATGTTTGTGAGATACAGTCTACAGTACAGTCGCCGCACCGAAAAACCAAAGAAAATGCGATTGGCAGTTATTGGCATTGCAGTGTGCTTGATGTACAGGCAACGTTTTTCTTTTTGTACCATACCTTTACTTTAATTGGTGTGTCCCGTGAGATTTATGAGGAAACGAAGCAATGTTGCTGGCGTTTCTCTTGAATGGACAGGTTCGCCCCGTCACTGACAGCTGCACACGGCGGGAGATCGGTGAGCTGCGTACGACGAGCAGCTCTGTCCTGTGCCTCTGTGCTCTCTATCTGCTCGGGAGGGTAACTGTGCCATTTCTAGGTCCGTTTATCATATGACATCTTGTATAAGCATGATTAGAATGACTGAAGGTCACATTCTGCACTTCTTACAACCAGCCCTGAGACCTAACATGACATGAATAGTCTGTATGGGAATGTAAGCAAATCTCTGCCAGCTGCACTTGTTGATCTCTCTTATTTTTTTTTTTTTTAACCTGTGTCCTTTTTGTTAAGAACATTTTCCGCAGCCCACCTGTTCTGATGTTTGTCCTCCTTGTTTTCCTCTCTTGTCCTTTCCTCTTTTGGCTCTCCTTGGCCCCTCCCTGTGTCCTCAGTGAGGGCTGACCTTTCCCCAGCATTGCTACTGGTGGTCTGACAGACAGACCAGACTGTCAGCCGCTTCACAGAAAGCGGTAATGAAATACCCTGGCACTCACTATTTCCCCCTCTTGTCTGTCCTCCTCTCCTGCTTGAAACAGCCTGCTTCAGAAAGTAACAGAGAGATTTAAAGTTATACTGTTATTAAATGTATTGATCATTTTGCAAATAGTCCTTTTGTTTAGACAGTGTGTTACTTACACTGCCTGTCGTTTCAGCTATATCCCAAACAAGTGGTTGTTTTTGTTTCCGGTGTCTTGGAGATAAATAATGTTCCCCTGCGACACAAAAGTTAGCTAACAAATTTGACTGACTTTTAAAAATTAATAAAAAAATTGATTTGGTTCTTTAATTGATTCATTTATTTAATTAAAATATGTAGCTTTAATAGCTGTGGTGTTTCTATAGTATGACTACAGGAATTCCATTTCAATTTAGAATTTGTTCAGAAAAATGAAATGATAAAGGAGATATTTTACATAGGCAGTAATGTGTTGCAGTGAAAATAGACACTTGCATACACACTGTCAGCAGCAGCCTGAACATTGAGTCATGAGCCAAGGGGGTGCAGAATATATTTAGACTACACTAAGAGTGTTTAAAAACAGTGGTATAAAATCACTCCCATTTAAGGAATCTCACATATGTGGGCAAATAGTTCAAATAAAATAACTTTTTCTTCTTTCTTTTACAGGAAAGCATGTTTTTACTCAGATTTATTTCACCCAACACAGCACATTTACACTAGTGGACATATGGTTCACATATTAGCAATGTAACTACTAAGGAAGACAAAAGTAAAGTTCTGTTCTGGTAGAAGTCACAATCATTTGAGATTATGTTTGCTTTTCTGGCATTTTAACCATTTTAGCAGAACAGTAAACATTATAAAACTTCTATTATATAGAGTATAAACTTTTTTTTCTAATTTGTTTCTAAATGTTATAGGTAAATACATTTCTGAATGATACTCCTATTTCTCTCTGGATTCTTCATACTATGCCTGTTTTGGAAGATAATTAAGGCCTGGATGAGGCCTGGGACTGGAGTGAAAACTCAGGGAGAGTCCCAAGCCTCTGAGATGGAGCACCCACCCCACGCTGAGGCTCAAAGCACTGGTCCTCCAGAACGAGAAGAAGGCCAGGCACATTGCACAGCCAGTAGCAGGCAAGCAACATCGCCACTAGCAATCACCTCATCAGAAACAGTGGAGACTGTACCTTCCAGCTCATCAGGCCCCTCCACTCAGGGACAGAAGAACCAGCCAGAGGCCTCTGAATCGTCTCAGGCCTCAGTTCTGTCAGCGTCCACCACGAATGTGTCCATAGGAAGAGTCTCCCAGCAGTGTGTGGATCCTCAGCTGGATCACGCTGCCGCCACTCTCAAGCACCGGACAGGACACAGGGAGCGCCTCAAATTCATCATCGGGTCTTCAGAGGACAACTCCTCTGATGATGAGCTGGTAATGATGGACCACAGAGATCGCCAGGCTATGGGGGGACTGGCTCCCACATCCATGAAAGAGTCCTCCCTGCCATCCAGATATCCATCACTGCCACCTGGCTCCGTGTCATCCAATATGAGGTAGGGTCCCGGAGTTGTGTAACAGACTGACTCATGCTGCTCTACAGACTTTACTGTTACAAGTATTATGGAGAAGACAAAAACCGTTTAAAGATAGAAATCTAAATCTACTGTTGTACTTTTCCTGAACCTTCAATTTTTCATTTTGTTTGAACCAGATTATTAAATTAATTACTACACTATCTTATCTTAAACCAGTGAGAAGTCAGTTTGTACAGCAAATCTTTCCAAAAAATGCCTGTATAATGATGTTATGCTGTGCCTTTATTTTTATTTTTTTTAAACGACACCATCTACAGTAGCACAACATGTACCATGCCCTGGAGACCTCTGGTGGTAGATATTCAATCAGACTTCTCACATTTAATTATTAAACCATCATGACAATTCAGATTTACGTGTGATAGTTGCATTTTCTTAGGCTTTAATCTTACTAATGGATCCCAGGCACTCATGTTTAACTGAGCTTGTGGCCTTCTGTAGGACAGTCAGTGTAAGGAAAGCTGCTATGGGGGGGACAGAAAATAGAAATTTATTTTTGTGTGAGTGATTTTCCCTTTTCTGTTTAGGAGAGCGCTGTATCTTTAAGATAACAAGGGTCTCGTTAACAAGCTCAAGGTGGGAACAGGAGGTTATATGTAGCAGTGCCTGCTGGGTGGAGGAAAGCAACTAGTTGGAGCAGGTGGAAGGTTGGGTTGAGCCCTCCATTGCCTGATTGTATGGGGTCTGTTGCTCTGTGTTTGCAGTTTGGGACTTTTGTGGTTTCTCAAGGTGGGTAGATGTAAATATATCTCCATTGTGTGCTTTAGTGGATTTTAGTTTTTCATATATCAAGGGCAATTAAAGAAAGAAAAGGCCCCAGGATCTGTTTTTTTAATAGCCCAATTGTGAAATAGAAATAAAAAACACAATAGATCAGAAGTATGTTAATATGGACAGCATTTGTAATGAATAGGCCCCTAATAGTTATGTAATATGAAAATCGGCAAATGTTTTTTTATGCTTTGTTCGGCACATTCTGAGATATTTGAGATCTGATTTAAGTCATTCAGAATAAGATTGTTCTCCCTGTGAAGTTATGACTTGTGCAATCTTGGGGAACTGTCAAGAATCCTATAGTGTGAGTTCTGTTTGTCTGTTGAATCAGTCATACTGCTATGGCCTTTGACTGTCACTAGTTTGTGCTGCTGTACCACAGATACAAACTTGACATAAGAGGGAGGGAGGCACTCTTTCAGTATCAGTGTGTGTGTGTGTGTGTGTGTGTGTGTGTGTGTGTGTGTGTGTGTGTGTGTCTGTCTGTTAGGCCTAATGTGTGTGTATATCAGAATGTCTGTGTATCTGTTAACATGTGTATTAGTTGTGTGGGTGTGTGTGTGTGTGTGTGTGTGTGTGTGTGTGTATATGTGTGTGTATATATATATATATATATATATACACACTTTTCAATGTTAATATAATTTTTTGACGTGTCGCTTTCCATATTGTTGAATATACAGCTTAACACTATCTTACACCCACGTCTTCCCGTATACCTTGGGTCGCTTTCTGGTACCACTGATTTCTGCAGTTCTGCTCAGAGTCTGAACATTTAGCCAATTAATTTGCATTATCTGTGCAGATTCTGCGCTGTATTCTAAACCACATACTACTATATTTCACATACTACATATCAACATTTCAGTAGTATGCAGGATGCATACTGGACGTAGTATATGAATTTATAGTATGGTAAAAGTACACAGATGGCTTGCTGCATTTGCCAAAATATGCAGTATACAACCAGAGCTCCGTACAAGGAATACTGCATCCCATCATGCTTCACGTGTCTGTCAAGTGAGTTCACATGACGTATAGACACAGAATCATTCATCTTCATACTGCATACTGTGCTACTTACTGGTCGGAAAATCAGAAATCAGAAAATCAGCATGCAGTATGTACTTATGCAGTATGTAATAGGGTAGTATGTGGTTTTGAATACAGCCTAAAAGCTGTATTAGCTTTATTGCGCTGCTGCTTATGACGTTATGATCATAAAACTGTGCTATAGGCTAGGAAAGTGTTTCCTTAGCAATCACTGCAGAAGCCTGTTCTGTTTATGTGACAAGATTACTTGTGTAGAGAAGGGGCTGACATGCTGTGTGCGGTTTTCATTTTATTTGATCATAAAGACATTGACTCAATGAGTCAGATGGAGACTTTTGTGCAAGACTTGAGTCGAGTCATCAAAAACCTTCATTACACCTCTGACTCATTCTTTCCAAAATTGCGTCTGCTCCTTACATATTGATGTTTTAATCAATGTTTTGGCTGAATCTCATTGAATTTTCGTAGTTTTGTTTAGCAGATCGAATATTGTATTGAACATACACTGCATGACCAAAAGTATGTGGACGCCTGCTCGTCAAATATCTAATTCCAAATTCATGGGCCACATTCAGCCACAAGAGCATTAGTGAGGTCGGGCGCTGATGTTGCGCGATCAGGCCTGGTTTACAATTGAAAAACCTTTTTAAAATTATGAAAGTTGTGTCTTGAGGGGAGATTTTAACTTTTTAACTTTTAACTTTTAACTTTTTAACAGTTCTTTAGTAGGACCTGCACTACATTATGGTGTTGCTGAGGTGCAGAGTATTGCTGTGACAGTTTTTGGGTCTTCTGTAGCAAAACACCAATCAAAGGGCTTCTGCTTGGATTTGACCCAAAAGATCTAGATCTCTTCTGTAAAAAGAATAATTTAGGGAATGTGGGAGGGTTGGAGTATAATTGTACTTTTGCACCGTATAACATAAACTCTACATTGAACTGCTGTACACCCGTCCTCTGTACTCAGACTTTCCTGACAAGTAATGGAGCGGGTGACTAATCTTTAACATAGGGGTTAATGATTGGGAAGGAAGTTGGAATGGAAGAGGGGGAGGGGAGCAAGTTTGAGAGAGAGAGAGGAAGGGAGGGAGGGACAGATGGAGGTCACAGTGTTTGGCTGAAAGCACTGTGCACACAGAGGGGCTGACGTCTGACAATGGAGGGGGACGAGAGTGAAACCCTGAGCTGGTTTGAGTGCCTCAGGAGGTTAGTGCTGAGCTGCCTGCAGAAAAGACGGAGCCTTTTTTCTCTCTTGCACAAGCGTGTGTGCAGCTGTTTGTATAGTCTCCTGAAATTGCTCTTAAACAGTGCTCTTAAATGCCAGTGCAGAGGAATGTAAGAGCAACACCACAGCAAACCCTAGTGTTTGTGTTCATTTTTTTTTTTTGTATTCCAGCTTCAAAGCATGAGGCTAGCAGAAGGTGTAGTTATTAACTTTGGAAATGTGCCGGAGACAGCAGTTCTAATTGGAGACATTGTGGTCCTGATTGCTAAGGACTTTGGAATCGTGCAAGTTTTATTCCAGGGCTATTTAAGACACGTTAGTCAGTTTTTAATATGTTTTCATTTCCGCTTACTTGTACTGAAACAGGTAGCCTATCAGACTTGGCTTTGTTAGGAGAAAACATTTGTCGTGAGAGGAGTTTACACAGCAAAGTGCTTCAAAGCCTAATAATATACGCCCTCAATGGGGGTGGGGGGGATTGCTCTTGGTATTAACCCCTTTCTTACTGTTGACAATATGTTGCTTAAAGCTGCCTGCCAGCATGCAATGTAAGTCTTGGCCACATGGAAAAGTTTAGCTGAAAACTTTGAAACCGTGGACAATGTTTTTTTGTGGAAATTATTTTTATGCAAGATGGTGAGAAAAGGAAAAGGCTTGCTTTCTAATTTACAACTGTCTTTAAGTTGCATGAAAGTCACGCTGTTGCAGAGATGAATATTATGAATATCCTTGGGGCACAACCAACAGGCAGTGAAATAGCAATGACTTCTGATCTGTTCTGTGTATCAGTGAAAGTGTTTGTGCAGTTGGTAAACATGTCAATATTTCAATTTCAGATATAATAATTTATGTGGGAAGTCTGTCTGGCTTCCAAGTCGAACAATCTTCTATTTTTGTTTTGCTAATTGTAACCTTTAGTTCCTCAAAGCATGGTCCTTCAGTGTTTATATAAATACTTAAATGTAAGTTGTGTGTATACCCTTATGAAGGCACCTCCTGTTGTAGAAACCTGGCAAAGAAACACCCTTACAAAAGCAGGTACATTTAAAACCAACTGTGTGTTGTTCCTGAAAAGGTCATGGTGGTGTTCCTATTTGGAGATTAATTGCAGGCCCTTTCTCAACTTCCTAATACCAAATTGTGCTGTTATCCTATGTTTCTCTCCCTTTGCGTGTGAAGTGAACTTAACACTTGGTCTCTAAGAAAAGAGCCTTCAGTCTCTGCAAGAGAATGCGATATAAGGTGACCAGTAAGGCTGTTGATAAGATTAGTATCTCATGGTCTGCACACATGTACAAAAACAAGTGTGCGTCACTTAACCTTGTTTATAAAGATAGGTTTCATTATGACATGTCCTCTTAAAGATGTAAGGATTTTGTTGTTTTGTCAGTTCTCAGTGGAAGAATGTGAAGTCCTTGGCTTTTTTTAATTTTACCGCTTAGCAATTGAACATGGGAAAACAGTTAGTTCCAGTACATCTCAGCCTCTCTCTTGCTTTGCAGTCAAGGCAGATTTTGCTATCAGAATTGCTGCCTTGCTTTAATTTCTTAGCTTGGAGATGTTTAATGTAGTCCATGAGCCCAGACCCAGAATTTGTCCATTCAGTACCAATCTCAGGGGGGCAAATTGACAGATTTATTGTCTTTCCTTCATAAACTATTTCGAAGAGAGCAGACCCTGTTATGTCTGCCCCTCCAAAACAAGACCAGAGAACCACCCTGCGAAGCTCAATTTCACAAATCATCAAGTAGGATTTTGCAGCTTTTAATTCAATTTGTAATGCATTTATTCCTGACAGAACCATGTAAGATTTCAGCTACCATATATAGTTGTTCCTGAAGAATTTGAAAGGCATTTTTATAGAAATGTTTTTCTCTTACAGCAGCAAATAAGTCTAATGCCGGATCAAAACTATATGTATTGCTTATGAATACATATTAATTAAAATCATTAAGTTCATTATTGTCATCTCCGTCATCATTATCCTGTTCATCATTTGGTCGGTTCTGACATTCCTTGAGATGGCACATGTCACACATTTCAAACCATTCTGGAGGATCTAGGATTTTGGCAGCTTACAGGACCGTTTGCATTTGCATGAGAGATGTTAAAGTTCTGTCTTGGGAGCGGGATCTCCTTGTCTCCTTCCGCTATCCTCGCCACTCTCAAGGCACCAACCTGAGTGGACATTGCCTCTGAATCCTTGCTTGGTTTGCACATTGGCTGTGCTTCTATAGAGAGTCGTAACATGGAGGCACCTGGTTAGAATCCATCTCGCCTTTCTTGGCACAAGAGCATGTAATGGAGTTCACATTGTCTGTACCTGGTGTTGAGCTGTTTAACTGAGGTGAACTTCTGCAGCTGCAGGATAAGGTCATGGGAAAGCCAAGTCTCTCTATCCGGCTTCACCATTTGCAAAGCACTCACTTTTCCATTTCCAGCAATTGCACTGACTGAGTCTCATCCTGTAAATGCATGCAAGCACCTTGCAGAATCACTCTGAAACAGCCTGTGCAATCTTAATGTCGACATCCTGTACGTATTGGAGTTCTGCACTTCTGATACATTGAAGGTGTGATTTTACTCTGGAAGGCGAGAAAAAAAACGGATTCATAACCATCTTTGGCAACATGGGCGGCATGAAGTAGAATAGTGTGAATCAGACCCATAAGAGGAACTAGGTCCTTGAATTGCTCTCCTCTCTTCCAGATTATCTCAACAGCTTTCACATAGGGACTTGGTAAAATACAACTAAAATGCTCATAAGCAACCGCATCTCTGATCTTCACAAACTGTATTAGCACTTCATAAACAGTGGTAGGTTAGTTGCAGGTGCATCAATTGTCGGCAGATATCCAATGTTATCCTGTGACACCGTTGCATCATCTCGACAGGAAATGTTAAAGCCAGTCCAGCTGCTGATGTTCTGACTGGTTTCAGTGTGTAAACCTTTTTAAATTCATTGCGATACTTTGAAGTAAATTATATATCAAAGAGCAAGAAAACACTGTTGCATGGGAGAAGCCTTCTTGAATATCAATGAGGTATTGCAAACAATCAATAGCCTCTTATTTTATACTTCACTTGACATGTACTTGAATTATTTTGTGATAATGTGTTATGAGGGGACTCTGTTGGCACATTGTCAAGTTATGACTTGTTTTTCTATTGCCCTCTGACAGCAGCTGTAATCTACAGTCATATATATTTGTTAACCCTTGAGGTACTTTACTCCTTAAGTTTAAATGTACATTTATTCACAGACAAGGAATTAACCTTTCACGAGGGCTGAACTAATAGTTATGTTCTTATTGTCTTGGGTTTCTTAATATTTTGATCAAAACTAAATGTTATCAACATTTCCATATAATACATACTTTGGCACTGCTTGGTTTAGGTTGTCTGTTCATGTTATTAAGGTTCAAGGTTTTATTTTAATATAAGTCTAAGGTTTTATTTCTGTATTTTATTGAAGAACCCAAACCCTAAATATGAATGAGTTGTTAAAAATATTTATTTCAATTCATGCTTGTACTTAATGCTTTGCGCTGCAGTGTATAATATACACGAGGCAGTGGCGAAAGAGTTAACGCTGTTCTTGGTTTGGTTTTGATAAGTTTATCTGTGCGGTACCGATAGATCTGGTGGACTTTTAAAAAAGCATGTTCAAACGGTGAAGTAACCAGACGGGGATCATGGCTCCAGGTAAGATAAATTGAAGTCTGAGGATCTTTTCAGATTAACCGGAGTATAGAATGTGTGTCCAACTGTAGGTAAACAGTTGGGAAAACAATTGCCTGCCTGAGTTGGTCTGTTGCAGTTGTGGCAAAGGTTCACATGGTGTTATCAATGCTAATGTGAATCTAAGGACTTGCTGACATTAAATGCAACTGTTCAATGCAAACTAAGGTCAAGACATTTTTAATATTTAGCATACCAAAGGAATGAGAAATAGCTAGATTGGTATTTTGTGCATGGTTTAGGAATTGTTGCTGTTTTAGTTTGTTTTTTCAATCTTGCTTTTTGGTAATTATTTTGTTTTCTTTTACAGTCCGCTGCACTTGGCAGCTGTGGGTATTAAAATTAACGGCTCTGCTTCCCTTGTTGATTCCCTCTTTGCTAAAATCATGTGAAATCTTACTGGTGTTTGTTAACCGTTTTCAGCTGAACAATAATTACAGGAGGAGCTTGGTGTGTCTGAGGCAAGAGCTCCGTTTCTGAGAGGCTGTTTGTGAACCTGATGCATCTGTCCCGGCTCCTAGGCCCAGTATGTCCGGCCTGCACCTGATGAAGAAGGGGAGGGAGCACAAAAAGATGGACCATCACCGGGACTTCACTGTGGCCTCCCCCGCCGAGTTTGTCACTCGTTTTGGGGGCAACCTTGTCATCGAGAAGGTAAGCCCTCCCTGTCTTTTCTGTTCTACAAGATGTAAAATGTGGATAACATCTAATTGGAAATAACAACAAAATTATATCTAATTTGATTTTATCAGCAGATCAGATTCCTGTATGTGTAACCTGTTTCTGCTGCTACTTTCAGTCTTTTCTCTTTCTTCCTTCTCTGAGATGTTTATTCTTTCCCTCCGTCTTATGTGTTCTTGTGCACTCAGCATGGGCTCAGGCTTGATGTAACATGATTCAAATTAATAAATAATAATTGACTGCATCACAATACCACTTGCATGAGTTTGTTTCCATGGGATCTTCTGCTTCCACCCTCCCATTAAGGTCCTGATCGCCAACAATGGCATCGCGGCCGTGAAGTGCATGCGCTCCATACGACGGTGGTCTTACGAGATGTTCCGCAACGAGAGGGCCGTTCGCTTCGTCGTAATGGTTACACCCGAGGACCTGAAGGCCAATGCAGGTACACCAGTATTCCCGGGAAGAGCTTCCCATTCTGCGATTCACGGGGGAAAGAACCATTATGTACAAATTGTGTGATAGAGTCCAACTCAGGGATTTGAATACATTTCTATGGAAATCTGGGATGTGATCTTTATACTCTAGATTAGTTTGTGCTTACGGTGGGTAATAAACATGAAAAATGAGTGACCCTGATCTAATTGTTGTATTAAACTTGCCTGTGGTATAATTCTAACAGATTGATTATTCGTCTTTTCCTAGAGTACATCAAAATGGCAGACCACTATGTCCCTGTGCCTGGTGGATCCAACAACAACAACTACGCAAATGTGGAGTTGATCGTTGACATCGCCAAGAGAATCCCTGTGCAGGTGTTTGATGCTACAGTGTCTTTCGCTTTGAGAATTAAAGTGACATTGGCTATCCTGTTTACGGTACAGCAAGGAGTGTGGGTGTAGTTTCTGCTGTTGTTCTCTGTAACCCCTGTGGTGGAGGATATTTGGATTCGACTTGAATATATTACTCATGGCTCTCCCTCTTTTATCTCTAGGCTGTGTGGGCTGGATGGGGTCATGCTTCTGAAAATCCCAAGCTTCCAGAACTGCTACAAAAGAATGGAATCAGTTTTTTAGGTAAAGTCAGTGAGCTAGATTTTCACAGTTATGATTCACCAGGCTAAAATATACAGACACCTTATGTTACAGATCTTTGTTTTTGTTTTAGGTCCCCCCAGCAAGGCAATGTGGGCTTTGGGAGACAAAATAGCTTCTTCCATTGTGGCTCAGAGTGCGGATATCCCCCTTCTTCCCTGGAGTGGATTAGGTAATGCACACAACACTCCTTTACCCCCTGAGGGTCTTACATTGTCCGTGGACAGAGTTAGAGGTCATAAACACTAAACAAGTGCTTTGTTCTCATTCATGCCTTCCTCCTCTGCTTCCTGCAGGTCTGAGAGTGGAGTGGGTAGAAGAAGACCAGCGACTCGGTCATGTGATCAGTGTGCCCTCCGAGCTCTATGCACAGGGCTGTGTCAGGGATGTAGATGAAGGGCTAATGGTAAGCACCACCGCTGAAGTCATGTAGAAGCTGCATGGATGTTATCCTGAAATGTGTGCTCTACTGGGACTGAGCAGTGTTGGAGGGCATCACTGGCCAAACTGGAATTCTTCAGAATGGCCACTTTCTGTTTTATGTTCCCTCAGCCTTTTAACAGAGACTTGACGGTGATCAGAGCATTCTGATAGGGTACAGTATGTTTCTAAATGTAACCTACAGTAGTCTTCGAGTGAGACTCCGTAGCAAACCACTTGACTCGATGTCATGGAAATGAAGACCATGAATTGCATAATGGAGGAAGACGTTCTTGAAAATGAGTGAGAAGTGAATCAAGCAGGTCAACTTGAGAGGAGAGGAAAAACCCAAACCTCTCGATTTTGTTCTTTTTAGAGCGCAGAGAAAATAGGCTACCCTGTGGTGATTAAAGCTTCAGAAGGCGGAGGAGGGAAGGGCATCAGGAAAGTGGACAGTGCAGATGACTTTGCCAACTTCTTCAGACAGGTGAGTGAGACCACAGCGCTGGCAGGGTTTTGCAGGTCTATCACGAATGAGATTTGGGTTTTATACTGGAATTACAGGGCATTTTTACCTTAGAAGTCTGCTACTGTTCTAGCTGTTCTACCAAGGGGTCTACAATGCCAGGTTGTCTCCAGGGTAAGCACACAAGGACTTCTTTGTCTGTCATGCAGGTGCAGGCAGAGGTGCCGGGCTCTCCCATCTTTGTGATGCAGTTGGCGGAACACGCTCGGCACCTGGAGGTTCAGATCCTGGCTGACCAGTATGGCAACGCCATCTCCCTTTTCGGCCGCGACTGCTCCATCCAGAGGAGGCATCAGAAGATCATTGAGGAGGCCCCAGCAACCATAGCAGCTCCATCAGTCTTTGAGTACATGGAAAAGGTGAGTGTATCCTGAGGAAGGGTTAGAGGTTTCATAAGCGCTATTACAGCAGGGCCCTGAAGTACCGCTTCTGGTGGGGAATGCGATGGAAGAACCTGTCGCTGGTGGGTGTGTGACGTGTCTTTATTCTCATGCCTGGCAGTGTGCTGTACGGCTGGCTAAGATGGTGGGTTATGTGAGCGCCGGCACAGTGGAGTACCTCTATTCCGAAGATGGGAGCTTCCACTTTCTGGAGCTCAACCCCCGTCTGCAGGTGGAACATCCCTGCACTGAGATGATCGCCGACGTCAACTTGCCCGCAGCTCAGCTCCAGGTGAATTCAGTTCACAGTAACACTAGGGCTCATGTTAGCCAAGAAAACATACTCTGACTTCTTGCTTCTGTAATAGTCTAACTCTGTTCCAGACTTTGATTCTTTGTATGAGCTGGGAGAAATGTGTAAGGGTTTTAGAGGTTTAAAACAGGGTGGATGATCAGTTGAATACAGTTCTTGTTTTCCCACCCACTGTAGATCGCAATGGGCATCCCCCTCCACAGGATCAAAGACATCAGAGTGCTGTATGATGAGACCCCCTGGGGAGACTCCCCCATTAATTTTGATTCCCCTTCCAGTGCCCCCAGCCCCCGGGGCCACGTCATTGCCGCCCGCATCACCAGCGAAAACCCCGATGAGGTACTGGACATGCCTGAATCAACAGAAACCCTTTTGTATTGAATATCATTGAAAAATATATATTTTTTGTACCCAAATTCATGTTTTTGTTCTTGAACTTTTTCAAGGGTTTCAAGCCCAGCTCAGGGACAGTCCAGGAGCTGAATTTCAGGAGCAATAAGAACGTCTGGGGGTATTTCAGTGTGGGCGCAGCTGGAGGCCTGCATGAGTTTGCGGATTCCCAGTTTGGCCACTGCTTCTCTTGGGGAGAAAACCGAGAGGAGGCCATTTCGTAAGTCACAGTTTGAGCTTTTAAACTTGTTATGGAAAATGCACATGCCCAAAATAAAAATAAGATTTGCACTTTGGAAAATGTAACAATTCCTACTATTGAGAGTGAAGTTTTCTAAAAGGGTTGTTATAAACAGTGTTAATTTAGTCATCAGTATTTGAATTAGGCGTATTCTTTGTCAGTTCGATTTAAAATGTCTGAGATCACATTTTAGTCATACACATTATTTTTAGTCTACAAAAAATATTTTAGTATTTAGTATATAGTAAACTAAAATGACATAAGTTTTAGTCACATTTTAGTAATTTAATTTCGTCATATTGACCTAAAACCTGCATTAATTCAGTTATGGTTACAGTTTAACTTTAGAATTAAGACCGTTCTAATTTGTTAGCATTTAAATCTGTACAATAATTGTGTGGCAACTTATTACTTACCAAATCAAAGAAAATACAAGAATCATGGAACTTTCTGAATTATTTTTACCTCCAGAGCCTTCACGTTTGTCTGAGAAATAAACACAATCTTACAAATGGAATTTGATTTCTCTTCAATCCAATTTCCAGTTATATTGTAGCCACATTTGGTTTCCTGCAGTTAATATCTTACAAGATTTTTTTTTTTTTTTTCATTGCAGTACTGAATAAATGGTTACTTGCAATTTAGGAACTAACCGCTTGAATCAATCATGCTCGGTAGCCTAGCAACTGTTGGCTGCAGCCACACCAAAAAAAAAAAAATGATAACGGTAACATTGCGTTATTGACTTTTTGCTTAAATATTTGTATTTATTTGGGAGGAAAGTATCACTCTCAAAACTCCTTAATTCTTCCTAACTTCCAGCTCCTCCTTCACCAGCCAATGTACTGTAGATCCTAGTGTTATTATTAACACTGGTTATAAAGTTTGTGAACTGTTTCAATAGCTACATGTTTTTATTGTTCTAGCAACATGGTGGTAGCAATGAAGGAACTGTCTATCCGTGGAGATTTCAGAACCACTGTGGAGTACCTGGTGAAACTCCTGGAGACAGAGAGCTTCAGAAACAATGACACCGACACTGGCTGGCTCGACCATCTCATAGCAGAGAAAGTGCAGGTGAGAGCTCTACCCACATCTGCCCTGCCTGGAAATTCAATCCTAATGAGGAGCTGGCAAATTAATCAGATCCAGTCAATTGAACTTGGAACTTCTTGACTACCCAAGTCTCTAATATCTGCCAAAGGAGATATTTTCTCATGATTACTATAATCACAGAGTTCAGTTTCACTCCAGATTACAGAAGACAAGTGGTAAAAGATAAAGCTATATTTGAATTATTTGGCTGAAAAAAAAAAGATGTATATATGTGTGAAAAGGGAGAAGACCTTGTTCATGTGTACCAAGCAATCGGATGGGTGTCTTCAATGTCACGTGCTGTGCGTTTCAGGCGGAGAGGCCGGACACGATGCTGGGGGTGGTGTGTGGATCGCTGCACGTGGCAGATGCTAGCTTCCAGAAGAGCATGTCTGAGTTCCTGCACTCACTTGAGAGGTATGTTCATCAGCTACTCCACAGTTACATCCTCCTCCTAGTCCATTGTCCACTGTGTCCCCATAATCCAGAGCTCTTGATGCACACAGTCTAAGATGCTTTAAGATTGTTTTTCAGAGGGGTTCTCCTACTTCAGATGTGCCCAGCTGGTTGTTGACAGTGCTGTTGTCCTCACAGGGGCCAGGTCTTGCCTGCAGAGAGTCTACTCAACGCATTCGATGTGGACCTAATCTATGAAGGGGTGAAGTATTGTCTGAAGGTACATTTTATTTATTTTTGAATGATTGTTTCTACATCACTTTTGAAAGACTGGCCATGAACATCCCCAGTTCCCCCATTTGCCCTCTTTATTGGCATCAGCTGTCGGCAAAGCTCATCAGAGTGGAACAATTATTAGAAAATCAATCTTATTCAATGTATCAAGCGTTTCCTGATCAGGAAACGCTTGATACATTGAATAAGATCGATTTTGTCTGTCTGTGCCCTGTGCAGGTGGCTCGCCAGTCCCCAACCACGTATGTGATCATCATGAATGGCTCCCACATTGAGATTGACATCCACAGGCTGAGCGACGGGGGTCTCCTACTCTCCTACAATGGCAGCAGCTACACAACTTACATGAAGGAGGAGATGGAGAGGCGAGTCTGACCAATGCTGAGCCAAAGGATGTCTCTTGTGTTACAGAAGACATTTATGAATATTCTGATCATGAATATAAATAAGACTTTGGGTGCCATTATGTAAATGCTGGGGAATGTTCTCATAATCCTGTTTCTCTAATAGGTACCGAATCACTATCGGCAATAAAACCTGTGTGTTTGAGAAGGAAAGGGACCCCACTGTGCTACGGTCGCCCTCTGCTGGTAAACTGCTGCAGTACATGGTCGAGGATGGAGGGCATATCCGTGCTGGGAATTGCTATGCAGAAATTGAGGTAAACATTCAAGGGTCTGTTTGATCCTACAGTGCTTGATATTACATAGAGTATACCTGCTCATATTATACAGTTGGAAATCACCACAAACTGCTAGCCTGATTTATTGTAGCTTAATCCATATTTGCCCTTGTGTTCTCTCCAGCATGTTATCTTGAGAGCACATGATTGTTATCTTTGTTCATGCTGAGAATCTGTAGCAAATTAAGTCTCTGAGGTTTTCAGGCCCAAAGCAACAATTTTGATATTAAGACATCTTTTGCTACAGCCTACAATGTACAAATCCAATACTATGTTGATCCAGGGCAGTGTTGTGTATGATGTGACCTGTGTGTGTGTACAGGTGATGAAGATGGTGATGACTCTGTTAGTGAAGGAGTCTGGCTGTGTGCGCTATGTGAAGAGACCAGGGGCGGTGCTGGAGTCGGGCTGTGTGGTGGCGCGGCTGGAGCTGGACGACCCTACCAACCTGCACCCGGTGCGTTTCCCTTTTCTTTCTTTCTAATACCTAATAATCGCAGGCACAATTCCTTTGTGCTTCTACTTGGCCCTAGTGTGTGCCATAGTTTGAACGAGCTGTCTTGCCATCCTCCAGGTCCACCTCAACACAGAGTGCCTACCAGCTCAGGAACCATTGCCCATCATTGGGGAGAAGCTCCACCAGGTCTTCCACAATGTGCTGGAGAACCTGGTCAAGGTCATGGATGGCTACTGTCTACCAGAGCCCTATTTCAGCGCCAAGGTAATGCATCCCATTCCTATCATTTCGGACATTCAGGGCGCTTGAAAAGTCTCTGATCTGGATCGTCTATTTTTATTGCGCTAACAAAAAACAAATGATCTCCCATTGTGGACGACATGAAAGGGTGAAGGGTGGAGCTCTCTGAGTGGGCTGTGGCCCCTCTCTTTCACTTGCCTCCTCAGGTGAAGGAGTGGGTTGGGAAGCTGATGAAGACCCTGCGAGACCCCTCCCTGCCCCTGCTGGAGCTGCAGGAGATCATGACCAGCGTCTCGGGCCGAATCCCTGTGTCCGTGGAGAAGGCCATCCGTAAAGTGATGGCTCAGTACGCCAGCAACATCACCTCGGTGCTCTGCCAGTTCCCCAGCCAGCAGGTGAGTCTGCAGCCGTTAATAGACTTCTGCTCTGCGTAAAATAAGTTGTACAGAGACACCAGCTGTATCCAATAAAGTGTTGGGCAATCATGGCAAGAACAAAGCTTCGGTATGCTTCTTTACATCGCTAGTAAAACCAATCTTCCATTTTAATTTTAAAATCGGAGCACTTCAGTAGGTCTCATTTTTGTTGAGCGCATTTCTATGAAGAAACGCTCCGAACCTAATTGAGTGCTGTATTTCCCTGCACTGTACAGATAGCCAATATCCTGGATAGCCATGCTGCCACGCTGCAGAGGAAGGCTGATCGAGAGGTCTTCTTCATGAACACACAGAGTATTGTGCAGCTGGTGCAGAAGTGAGCTCCACGGTTGTTTTACTACATTGCAGTACTTATTCGATTTCCTGCTGAGGATGAAAAGGAACACTTTGGCCACTGAGACTCAAGCGATTCACTGTGTTTTCTCCTAGGTACCGCAGTGGCATTCGTGGCTACATGAAGTCTGTGGTGTTGGACCTGCTGCGGAGGTATCTGCAGGTGGAAATGCAGTTTCAGCAAGGTAGGAATGATACTTAATGCACATCATACAAAATTGAATTCTTTTTATTTATAGTTTTCCCACTCAGCTTTCTAAGTAAACCATACCAACTCAATGAAAAACCTATAAGAAACACGGTTTAAAAACCATGCGTTTCCATTTTTGATTAAGTTGGATGATTCCTTCGTGTGTGCAATGCTCGCCTCTGTTCCCCCAGCTCATTATGACAAGTGTGTGATCAATCTGAGGGAGCAGTACAAGCCTGACATGACTCCCGTTCTCGAGTGCATCTTCTCCCACGCTCAGGTCGCCAAGAAGAATGTCCTCGTCACGATGCTGATTGTGAGTCCCTTGTGTGTCTCTCTTCATATCTAATGTGCTGAAGTACAAAGTAGAAATGGTGTTGGCTGGCTGCATTGTCTGAATTGCATTGAGCCCATGGAGATATTGGACTCATTGGGACAGAAAGATGTGTGAATATGGTTCTTCAGTCTGTATGAGAGAGGTGTATTTAGTTTGACAGTCTGATCGTGAGTCCCTCATCCCGTTTTATCCTCTGCAACCAAGTCTCTCCCATTTCTCTTTCCAAGGACCAGCTGTGTGGGCGGGACCCCACCCTGGCTGATGAGCTCATGGCCATCCTGAATGAGCTGACGCAGCTCAGTAAGACGGAGAACTCCAAGGTAGCCCTGCGAGCCAGACAGGTACGAGCCACGAGTCTATGCTTGCTTAATTATAGTGCTTCAGTGCAGCATCTTTTTGTTGTTCTTGTGTTTATCTAGTTAAACTAAACTATATCTGTAATCTTCAGGCTTTGATCGCGTCCCACCTGCCCTCCTATGAGCTGAGGCACAACCAAGTCGAATCCATATTCCTGTCAGCCATTGACATGTACGGACACCAGTTCTGCCCAGAAAACCTCAAGGTTGGTCAGGCTGAAAATAAAAATGCATTTAGGTCTTCCTAAAGTTGATCTTAAGAAGTTACCTCTATCGTGCAATGCCTGAAAATGTCAGGACTTGCAGAGGGATTGATTGCTGAAGGGACTGCTAATCTCATGGTCTAGTTAGGCTGCTTTCCTCTTATGAACCCCTTCATCAGATGCTGCAAATCTGCTGAGTTTTAACTTAAAAATGTGTTGTATGGTTCACCTTTTTTGCACACCTGTATGTCTTAAAGTCTTGGCCTCTTAATATTCTAATTTTGCCATCCCAACCCTCTCTTCACACAGAAACTCATCCTTTCGGAGACCTCTATTTTTGATGTCCTGCCCACTTTCTTCTACCATGTAAATCGGGTGGTGTGCATGGCAGCTCTAGAGGTAAGTGTGGTTTATGGCTGTGCGTGTCTGAAGTAGTTTTCACTTCGGTGTGGTCAGATTTGAGGAAGCAAATGTTACAAATGGCCTTTTGATTCCTAACTACTGTACATAGTCATTAATCGGCAGTTCTCTATGGTGATGTTTGTCTTGCAGGTCTATGTGCGGAGAGCGTACATTGCGTATGAGTTGAACAGTCTTCAGCATCACCAGCTGCAGGATGGCACGTGTGCTGTGGACTTCCAGTTCATGCTGCCTTCATCTCACCCTAATAGGTGATATACCATCCTAGATTCCATTGGTTTGTGATTGACACTTTCCATCCACACATTTGTAATGACACATCTATGTGGCATGATTAGAGATGCATTCAACAGGTTATAAAGCAGGGAACATTGCTTCACTTCGCATTCTGATACAAGGTTTTATTTTCCCTACACTAAAACAAACATCTTGAAGGTATCACCTCCTGATATAACAAATGAAGGGACTGGTAGCACAAATAAATGAGGAATACCATTTATGTATGGTTTTTAAGAACTAAACTTCAGTCTCTTAACCCGTTTTCCCCTCAGAAGTGTTCTTTAAAAGGTTTTCAGTTTTCTTTTCCTCCCTCTGACTGTCTCGTATGTCCATTTATTTACAAGCCTCTACTTTGCCCTTGTAAAGCTGGCAGACAAGTATACTTCCATTTTTATGCATCTTTGACAATACCTCCTGAGAGCACTTAGTCCATAACATTTCTAGGGTTTCAAGTGTGCTTCTACAGAGCCCCAAAAACATCTTAACTTCCTCACTTGTCTCTGCTCTTGGTACTGCTGTTCTTTAATGTGGTATACTGGCTCTGCACAGTTAATGCAGCATGATTGTTATTTGTACTAAGATTGCTGCTGATATCTGTAAAGGTGCAGTCGAATATATTCGACTTCAAATTGACATGCTATTACTAATACAATGTAATGCATTGGCAGTATACACAGCTCTGGAAAAATTACCACTGCCACTGCAAATGTATTAAATCAGCATTTCTACATTTATGGCAGCCATTCCATTCCATTCATATTTTTATTTGGAATTTGGGAGAAATGTTGTCAGTAGTTTATAGAATAAAACAAAAATGTTCATTTTACCCAAACATACCTATAAATAGTAAAACCAGAGAAACTGATAATTTTGCAGTGGTCTCTTAATTTTTTCCAGAGCTGTATATCTATACATCTTCTATTCCCTCGCTAATGTGCCCATGTTAATCTTATTACAGAGGAAGCAGCCCTACTCTGAACAGGTAGAGTATAGATACTTATGTCTGGTACATGCAAATCTATGTAGCTATTTGTATCCAGCATGTATGTACTCCCTGTTTCTTTTTTGTAATGGGGTTATATATGACGTCTTTTCACCTTGTTTATTAATTTTCTGCATTTTGCCACGTTCTTCTGTTTTTTTGCTCGATTTCTTGGCCTCCTTTTTGAAACCCACTCTATGAGCACAGGGGTACTGGGTAGAAACAATATTTGGGATTTCAGGTAGGTTTACCTTTGTATCATAGCTTTGTATGCAGTGGTGCTAATGGTTTCTCTGAAGGGATGGGAGGCACCTCAGTACCAAGGCCACACAGCTCCTCTAGCAATGTCAGTAGCACCCATTCTATAAGAGTGTATCCCCTCTCCTTACAGGATGTCAGTGCCCGTCTCCTCTGGACCGTTTGAAATGAGCCGGCAGGGCAGCGAGCTCTTCCTGGAGGGAGGGCTCTCTCCTCCGTGCCAAAGGATGGGGGCAATGGTGGCCTTCCAGTGCTTTGAAGACTTCAAGAAGTAAGAGAAGATCTCCCAGTATGCTCAGCTAGGTTCAGGACTGAGTGAAGGAATTGTGGGATTGGGATACCAGGAACTAAGGCTTCTGGGTCATTTATTTTCTAAAGAATGTGTAATATGACCCCCTAGTTGTTGTTAGGTCTGCATGAACACATGTCTGTATTCATGGGTGGATCTGTACCGTCTCAGGAACTTCGATGAGGTGATCTCGTGTTTCGCCGACCCTATGCTGGAGTGCCCGCTATTCACTGAGGTGTGCTCCACCCTCTACGACGAGGAGAGCTGCAAGGTAAAGGAGCTGTGGTCTTACGGTTTTGCAAGGAAGAGTGAGAGGCGAAGATTTAACGGAGTGGGTTGTTTGTCATTGTCACAGCAATCTATGAGGGAGAACCCGATCCACATCATCAACGTTTCTATTAAGTCGGCAGAAACGGAGGACGACGACACCTTAGTCACAGCCTTCAGCACTTACGCCCAGTCCAAGGTAAGACCGATCTATACCTGTCTCCTGTTACAGCAAGACATCGGGAAAAGGCATTTGAGTTATTTAAACTTTATTCTGGTTTTTCATTGTGGTAGTTGTGATCCTACTTCAACAGGATTGTCTGTTGTACCTTTGTATGCCCTGACACAGACGTTTCTTATTTCAGAAATCTATCCTCTTTGACTATGGAATAAGAAGAATCACTTTTTTAATTGCCCAAAAGGTAAATGTTAAGTAATTAGATGTTATTTTTATAGTGGTAATTGTTTCATAGTGTTTAATATACAGTGCACAATGTTTATCATTTATTCTTATTGTATTACAGAGAGAATTTCCCAAATTCTTCACCTTCAGAGCAAGAGACCAGGTAAAAATAAATGCTCACCAGGAAAACAACTTTTCTGGGATAAGCAGCAGTGTGGGAGAAGTCAGTCTATTGGCTTGTAGACCCTAAACTAGGCAATAACTGCTAGTGTACAAGTGTCGCATTGCGTGAGTAATCTCCACGCAGTCCGTTTAGAGGCAATCTATTTTCAGTTCCAGGAGGACCGTATTTATCGCAACCTGGAGCCTGCCTTGGCTTTCCAGTTGGAGCTCAACCGTATGCGCAACTTCGACCTGACTGCCGTGCCCTGCGCCAACCACAAGATGCAAATGTACCTGGGCGCCGCCCGCGTGGAGCAGGGGGCGGAGGTTACGGATTACCGCTTCTTTGTGCGGGCCATCATCCGACACTCAGACCTCATCACCAAGGTAAAACTCCCTATGGGATCCAGCTTTCAAGACTCGCTTTCTCCTTTCCCAGTGGCATGCTCCTGCTTGACTTAACAGCTCTGGAGAATGTTGGCCTGTCCAGAAGGAATATATAAAAATATGAATGTATTGAAATGGCGGTTTCTAATACTCGGACCAATGAGTTAGAGAAATAACAAGGTGATGTTGATTGTACTACCAATTACATTCTGCCCCCAAAGTGTGTAACTCTATAGAAAGCGGTTGCCACCCATGGGGAAAAGGGCTGCCTCTGTAAGCGCTGTACCCTGTCCCCCCTACCCTCTCTCAGGAGGCATCGTTCGAGTACCTGCAGAATGAGGGTGAGAGACTGCTGCTGGAAGCCATGGATGAGCTGGAGGTGGCCTTCAGCAACACCACCGTGCGCACCGACTGCAACCATATCTTCCTCAACTTCGTCCCCACAGTCATCATGGACCCCTCCAAGGTCAGGCTGCTTCCTCCCCCCCACCCCCTACCCCCCAACACACACACACACACAAACTGCTTTTGACTAATGCATTATTCAGCACATTGTACTACTGGTCAATATGTACTGGACTACTGTAAAACCATGTTCCAGTGATACGCGCTCTCTTCATCCTCTGTGTGGTTTCTTACGGTGCAGATTGAGGAGTCTGTCCGGTCCATGGTGATGCGCTACGGCAGCCGGCTGTGGAAGTTGCGGGTCCTGCAGGCTGAGCTGAAGATCAACATCCGCCTGACCCCTACGGGCAAGGCCATCCCCATCCGCCTCTTTCTCACCAATGAGTCAGGATACTACCTGGACATCAGCCTGTACAAGGAGGTCACCGACCCTCGCACTGCACAGGTACGGTACACCAGCCAGCAGACCATGGCGTCTAGCTTCCACAATCAAGATCGACACCCGTGATCTTTTTCCTGAAAGTGGTGCTCTGTAGAAATATTTTTAAGCCATGACTCTTGAAAAAGGGAATTGTGGGACTGCATGGATATTTGCAGTGTTACCCTTTGCACTTCACGTTTTACTGTATAAATCTCTAAAGTATAACCACCTTTCATTTCCCAGATTGAGGAGGACAACAATAAAGGTAGAAACGGGAGAAAGGTCCAGAAAAGATTGGATTCCAAGGTTTGGTTCTTTGAAATGTCAACAGCCTTTCAAACACTGCTCTATTGGGAGAGGTTGTGGCTGGCAACATATCTAAAGCATCGTTGCTCTGTGTTTTGGTGGCATTAGTCTCGTCTGATGGCCTTTTAAGATTGCACGGCTGTTTGGTCAATGCTACTTCACGTGGAGTCACAGAAATGCGGTTGGGGCTTCTGCTGGTGTTCTGTAGTGTGACCTGGTGAAAGGCCTACCCTCTTGTTTGTGTCTCCTGCACAGATCATGTTCCACTCCTATGGAGATAAGCAAGGCCCGCTGCACGGCATGCTCATCAACACCCCATACGTCACCAAGGATCTCCTTCAGTCCAAGAGGTTCCAAGCCCAGTCCTTGGGCACAACCTATGTGTATGACTTCCCGGAAATGTTCAGACAGGTGCTGTAATGCCTTCCTGGATTCCTACCATACCTCAGTGACCTGAAGGGTGTGCTCCAAAGGGAGAGAGTGGGTTGGGGGGGACTTTTGTGCTTTTGTAATTCTCATTTCAAGTGGAAATCTCTGGAAGATAACGATCCTTTCTCTCCTTGGTTGACCAGGCCCTGTTCAAGCTCTGGGGCTCAGGGCAAGACTCCCCAAAGGAGGTGCTGATGTGCACAGAGCTGGTATTGGACCCTCAGGGCCAGTTGGTGCAGATGAACAGGCTGCCTGGAGGCAATGAGGTGTGTGGTGTCAGTTTTCACTCTGGGGGGTCCCAGTCTGTAAAAATAAAAAAATCACTAGAGCATCTTTAATTTGGCCTCAGCACAGTTTGCCAAAGAATCGATGAATGCACAATGAAGGTGAAGGCAAAACATGCCTTCGGTGCTAACATTGCATCCCACTCTGCAGGTGGGGATGGTGGCGTTCCGCATGAAGCTGAAAACACTGGAGTATCCCGAGGGGCGCGACATCATCGTGATCTGCAATGACATCACCTACATGATCGGCTCGTTTGGGCCCCAGGAGGACCTGCTGTTCCTGCGTGCCTCCGAGCTGGCCCGGGCCGAGGGCATCCCGCGGGTCTACATCTCGGCCAACAGCGGGGCGCGCATCGGCCTGGCGGAGGAGATCAGGCACATGTTCCAGGTGGCCTGGATCGACCCCACCGACCCCTACAAGGTACTGGAAATGTAAAGATGCGCAGCACAATCTGAATCTTTCCAGTCCTCTATGAAGATGGTCATCCTGATATTTGGTTCGTGTTCTTCAGGGTTTTAAATACCTCTACCTGACTCCCCAAGACTACACCAGGATTAGCTCCTCCAACTCTGTACACTGCGAACATGTCGAGGAAGGGGGGGAATCCAGGTGTGTATAAAGTCCTGACCTTTTAATAACCTCCTGTTGACAACATGCTGGAGTGGACTGTATTGTGGTCTGTTTAGGATCACAGTGCCGTCTGCCACTTTCTACTCTCTGCCCTCAGGTACATTATCACAGACATTATCGGGAAGGAGGATGGCCTGGGAGTGGAGAACCTGCGAGGATCTGGTACCATCGCAGGGGAGTCTTCGTTAGCCTACAATGAGGTCATCACAATCAGCATGGTAAGAGCTGCTTCAGCTGCTGTCGAGTGTTGAATGAGGTGTTGAATGTATTTTACATTCCCGCCCCATGTGATAAATAGCATGTGCAGTTAATGGGGAAGACATGTACATAAAGCAGTTGTCCATTAAAGAGGTTCGATTCATTCAGGGACCATCACTCACTTGTTTACATTTCCTCGCATTGGCAAAGTGCCTGAATACAGTAGCTAATGACACTGTAGGCCGAGACAGAATTACGCCATGATTGCTTCATTCAAGAGCATCTCTAGGGGTGATTTATGCATGTGATAAATCGGATACACAGTTCGTCTGCTTCAGGACTATATGATAGTTTTTCTTGTTTAGTATCTTCTCTGACACTCGACTGCTCTGTCCCGGGTTTTGCTCTGCAGGTGACGTGCCGTGCCATTGGGATCGGGGCCTACCTGGTCAGGCTGGGCCAGCGAGTCATCCAGGTGGAAAACTCACACATCATCCTCACGGGAGCCAGTGCCCTCAACAAGGTCTGTCCAGCAGCTCTCCTGTGTAAAGTGCTTCTTGGTGCAGCCTGAAGAAGTTTCACTCAGGTCCCATTTGTCCCCAGGGTTGGGGTTTGATTTTGGTGCCAGCTGGGGCTGGAGTTCATTCCTCTCCTGACTTTGCCATGTCCGTCTCTCAGGTTCTCGGCCGTGACGTCTACACCTCAAACAACCAGCTTGGGGGGGTGCAGATCATGCACAACAATGGAGTCACACACACTACAGTCCCAGATGACTTTGAGGGTGTCTTCACCATTTTGCAGTGGCTGTCCTACATGCCAAAGGTATAGTATACCAACCAGAACATAATATTAATATTAACATGGTCGTCCTTGCGGGAACTCTTAAGTCATGTATGTCTGTTTCAGGACAAGTACAGTCCCGTGCCGGTGCTGGCACCCAAAGACCCTGTCGAGCGAGAGATTGAATTCATCCCCACAAAGGCCCCCTATGACCCTCGCTGGTTACTTGCTGGGAGACCTCATCCATGTGAGTAGAAATTATCTTTGTACTTTTCAAAACAGGGCTTTGTTTTCATTCCGTGTAGTTAAGCTTTTGAAATGCTTATAGTTTTCATTTTACAAAACTAGACGCCCATGGCATTGTGTTCCTCGACACTTTTGCTCAGTGCTTGTTGTGTTGGCAGCTGTGAAAGGTGCTTGGCAGAGTGGCTTCTTTGACCAGGGCTCCTTCATGGAAGTGATGAGCTCCTGGGCCCAGACTGTGGTGACGGGGAGAGCCAGGTATGTGTATCTTGATTTCCAGAGCTATTAAATTAATTTTTAAACCTCTCGCTCAAATAATTTGCAGCAGCAGGATACATTTTATATGAACAGTTGTACTTTATAGTATTTGAGGCAATGTGAAGGCCTATTGGTTTCCTTCTCTGAATTTTTTGCATCAAAGTTGAATTGAGAAGTAGCTGGTTTGGCAATAGCTGTAAATATATATTTCTGAGTGTCTGTGTTTTGCCCTGCAGGTTGGGAGGGATTCCTGTCGGGGTTATTGCGGTGGAGACTCGCACTGTGGAGCTCGTCATACCTGCAGACCCAGCCAACCTGGACTCTGAAGCACGAGTGAGCAGCAATTTTCTATTTAGGGTTTATTACCGTCTTAACCATCAATACTATATTCTAGTTACATGGTTTAATACAACTCCGTCTGTCTCAAGAACTCTAGTAAAGTCCACGTGCTGTTGTCTCCCCCTCAGCTGGTGCAACAGGCTGGTCAGGTTTGGTTCCCAGACTCGGCCTTTAAAACAGCCCAGGCCATCAGTGACTTCAACCGTGAGCACCTGCCTCTCATGGTCTTCGCAAACTGGAGGGGCTTCTCAGGAGGAATGAAGGGTATCTGTCCAAGACACATTTCATTAAAAAAAAATGTGTATCTATCAAAGCAAGTGGAACCATCTTGGGGAGGCCTAAATGTTTAAACGGGTGGTCAACGGGTGGCTCTTTCATGATGGCTGTGCCTGTCCCAGTAAGGTCTCGGTCTCGCTCCTCAGACATGTACGACCAGGTGCTGAAGTTCGGGGCGCACATCGTGGACAGCCTGCGGGAGTTTCGCCAGCCTGTCCTCGTCTACATCCCTCCTCATGCCGAGCTGCGGGGGGGGTCCTGGGTCGTCATCGATCCTACCATTAACCCACTGTACATGGAGCTGTATGCAGACAAGGAGAGCAGGTACTGTACTTAAGTTCAGAAGCTCTTTGTAAAATGTTCAGCTGTTTAGAGTGCCAAGTAAACGTGAAGTGTCAGTCTGTAGTTGTGCGTGGTGCTCTGATGTCCATGTAACAGCGCTGTTGTCTGACAGAGGCGGCGTGCTGGA
The DNA here is from genome assembly GCF_036373705.1 of Amia ocellicauda. Lineage (NCBI taxonomy): Eukaryota > Metazoa > Chordata > Actinopteri > Amiiformes > Amiidae > Amia > Amia ocellicauda. The sequence continues at coordinate 19,286,402 of NC_089866.1, read as the reverse complement.
GGCAGAGGGGACCGTGGAGATCAAGTTCCGCAGGAAGGATCTTTTGAAAACCATGCGCAGGATTGACCCGATATACGCTCGGCTCGCTGATCAGCTCGGTAAACCTCGCTGTACAGGAGAGAGGGAATACAGAAATATAGTTAAAGACAGTTGTGCCACCGTAGGACTGCATATGTGTCTTTTCTAACTACCTGTTGCGGAAAAAAAAATCACTTGTTTTTTCCAGCACAGTATTGTGAGCTGGACCCAAAATGTTCTCAACCGCATTCGATCACAGATATTTGAATTCCTGTTTTGTGACAATCCCTGTATCACGCAGATGCCCAACCCTGTGTTCTGACAGGCTCCCCAGAGCTGCCCGGGGCTGAACGGAAAGACCTTGAGAGCAAGTTGAAGACACGGGAGGAGTTCCTGTTGCCCATCTACCACCAGGTGGCAGTGCAGTTTGTGGACCTCCACGACACCCCGGGCAGAATGCAGGAGAAGGGTGCCATCACCGTAAGATCAGAGCTTCAGTGTCTCTAGTTTCTCAAGCCACCGAAATAGGCAGTGCCTGTGCTTGGCTGATACGAGAAATTGAATTATTTAAGGAGAGAAGGTAACTCTTGATTTGATTTGTGGAACAGATTTAAAAACTGTCTTGAAGATCCTGTTTGAATATCTATGAATCTTTATTAACTGAATAAGGATAAGCACCCCGGGACTAGGGATGCCCACCCATGTATATCCTAATGAAACGTACATCTCTCTGCATTTTTGCTTTTGTATACATCTAGTTTCTCTGCTTCCTTCCTCTGCAGGACATCCTGGAATGGAAGAGTGCACGCGTTTTCTTCTACTGGCGTCTGCGTCGCCTCCTGCTGGAGGAGGCTGCGAAGCTTGAGATCCTGCAGGCCAATAAGGAGCTGAGCAATGGCCACATCCAGTCCATGCTCCGGCGCTGGTTCGTGGAATCCGAGGGTGCTGTCAAGGTGGGTGGCAGACCAGATGGGCTGACCTACAGCTCGGCACCGTCTCTCTGGAATTCAGGCATCCCAGAGAGGATCTGAGAGATGTAGCTTTCATATCCGGGACTGAAGTAATATACGGCAAGGGTGGGCCCTGTAGCCTTGTAGCCGGAGCTGAGCCTGAACCCTGGTGTGTGTCGTCCGCAGGCCTACCTGTGGGACAACAACAAGCTGGTGGTGGAGTGGCTGGAGAAGCACCTGGCAGAGGACGATGGCGCCCACTCGCTTATCCGGGAGAACATCAAGTACCTGAAGAGGGACTACGCCCTGAAGCACATACGCAGGTCAGTCTGCAATTCCTGGAGTAAATAAGCTGCTCTGTTTTCTTGTTTTATTCTGTTGTGCATGAATGATGCAAGGTCATCTATTACCAATCCCAAGGCGTGAGGCCAGCTAGATTATGGAGAGGGGTCTCTGGGAGAATTTGATTGGACTGTTTTTCCATTTCCTATCCCCTAGTTTGGTCCAGGAAAATCCAGAGGTTGCAATGGACTGCATCATCCACATGACCCAGATCATCACTCCATCCCAGAGGGCTCATATCTCCCGCCTGCTGGCTACCATGGACAGCAGCAGCACTACCTGAGCACCTGGTGGCCCTAGAGCTACCTCAAACCCCACAGGCACCTTCCTTTGGGGGTATCAGGGATTCTTTTAACTGCCAGTCAAAGCAAAGGGGGTTGGATGCTTACTTGACCTCCAGGGCCCGGTGGCCATTTTGAATAAAGCCACTTTTAAATGTTTATTACTGTAGCCCAGATGGAAAGTTACACTGACTTCTGTACCTCCAGCAGGACTCAGGAAGCAAAAAAAAGCATCACTGATCGCAACCACTGACTAATTCAAAGCGCTGCGCACAATATGGGTGACGTTCTCTACCTTTCATGTGGCACCAAATGGGCGTAGTTCACTATCATATTCTTACGGGCCCACACGTCTCTCGAACTGCACCCTCTTTCACGAGACAGCACTGTCCTGTCCCCATTCCTGATCGTCACTTTCACAGGTATCAGGGGCCATCACTTGTTAAGTAATGGGTAATGTTAGACAACGTGTAGTTATTAAAACACACCTAGACTCGAGCGTTCTAATGTCACAGGTTTCAGTGTGCTTTATTTCTATCTGCACAATCTGAAAAGAAGAAAGCCAACCAGAAACTAAGTTTTTGTAACAGACACCAAGCTAAACGCCAAAGGATCACATGTGGAGTAACTAATAAGGTTCAAGAATATCTCTGTTCTGGTTCATATTTGCATCCGATTCTCCTGTGGAACTCTGGGTAAAGGATAAAAGAAAAAGACTGCTTCCTGAAAAGAAATTCAGACCTCATGATCTCGGTCAAGGACAGTAAAACACAATGACACTACAAGAACCAAAACCCTAAAACGGAAATGAATGTGTACGTCTTGTTTTTCTGTCGTAACAGAGTACTTCAACTGTTGCAAACTTGATGATGTCCAGGAGACCGAGAAAAAGATTGAAATACCTCATTCATTCTCAGATCAACCGTGACTCTTGAATGTTGTCCTACTTTTAGTGACAGACTTCATCGTAATAACTAGGCAGTTCATTCATGGACATGGGTGTGGGGGGGAATTCGCTATTTTAACTTGAGTGCCAATAGGCAACATGATTTTATGTGATTAGTAATTACAGTGTCCTGTATAATAATCTACAAAGTAGCAGAGCTGTTGATTAAAGTTAGAGTCCATAGCTATGGAATAAATAAATAGTACTTAAATAGCTCTACTTAAATATTTCAGCATTTGTTTTCTGCTCTACAGTAACAGGGAGTGAAGTTTTATATAGGTGTAGTTTAGTCTTTAGCCATTCTGTAAGAGTGTTAATGTTTAATTTAGTTCAAACCAGCAGTTTGTTTCGTATCACTGAACACCAGCATTTTATTTTTGTGGCCTTGGAATGCAGAACACACACGCACAAAATCTATATTTATATATGAAATGGAATGTATATTTGTAAATAAGCTATGCAGTCAACCTGCCGTATTTTGCAGACACTTGATCACAGCACAGAGATGTATTATGACAAGTGTAGCTCTGGGGACACCATGGAATCGAGTTCTAAAACCAAAGGCAATCAGAAAGCTGTCAATACTCATTTTGTGGGATAAACCAGTGTATGATGTTTAGTGCCGAGTCGTCTTCTACAGCGAATAAACACCAGTATTTTTGGAATTGTCTGTTTAACTGGGCTCCCAAGTAACTCGATGCTTGAAAGAAGTATGGTGTAAAGATATTTGCAAGTTTTAGTTACTGTATTTAATCTTGTACAATTGATGTGATTATTCGTGTCTGTGTGGAGGGTAAGATAAACAGTGCTATACAAATTTCCCCTCCTGTCATCTTTATTATTTTTTTTTTTTTGCAGTGCAATGTCCTGTCCCTATATATTTTTGCTGGAACAAACGGACCTGTCTGGCAGGAGCCTACGCAGCAGGGACTGAATCACAGACTACATTGCAATATTTAACCAGACCAGGTCATGACCGCTCTAAACTAATCATTCACAAAATGCAGTTTAACTGAAGTTTGGGAGGAGGACAACTCGGGGTCTCACGCCCGACTTCCACTGTCTAAAGAATAAGCATCCGGCAACAAACACCCTTTCCCAGAAGTCATTGCTTTGCCTTAGCCAAGCCCGTCTATGCCAAAATAAACTCTTTACCTTCTACATGTGTCTATAGGGGATGTCCAAACTCCTGAAAAGAGAAGTCATTTTTCTCATTTAAATATTTATTGCTAAAGTTTGAATGTTTTTTACATACATAATTTACAGTTATTCTTTTGAAGTTTTTAGTACCCCTAGGAATGTATAAAAATAACAAATGTAAAAAAAGAAAAGAAACAAAATATAAAAAGTCTGCAGATGTGTTCTATATGAATTTTACACTTGGGTTCAGACCAAATCAGATCTGAAGTAACCGTGAATCGCACAGGACAAATCTGTACAACTCTTTGTTAGAAGTCACTATTAATAAATCAAAACGCGATGGGGTACAACTTTGTGATTTGCAATTTGTGGGTGGGTCAAAGTTTTGATTTGATCTAGCCCTTGGTCTTGGTATAGAGTTCAGCTGCAATATCCCCAGTTTGTCTGCACACAAGCTATGGCACACACCTGAAAGTCTCAGAACGTTTTGAACTTTGCAGGGAAGGTAGGTTTCTGAAGTTAATTAAAAGCCCCTCTTCCCTCCTCACATGCAAATTCCAGTACACAGCATTGTTATATCACACATATGCAACAGGGCTGTCGGGTTCAAAAGCGGTAAATGCATATTTCCATTAAGAAAGATGTACTCGGGAGTAGAAAAATAAATAAAGCTTTAGAACTTGTTTTGAAAAATTATAATTAATACAAACAATTACAGGTTCAACAGTTTGTCCTCCCTGGATCATGTTAAGAAAACTTGGTGGGTATTTTTGATTTAATTATTGCTTTCTTTGTTATTGAACATTTTTGTTTCAAGACGCTCATTGGGTCGTATTCTCCCTTCTGATATTTAAAGGGATGATGCAGCTTGAGAAAATGTAAACAGTGCTCATTGACGCATCTCTCTCGTGTCACATCAATAAATATAAATAAACAAATATACAACACAGTAATACTGCCTAGCACAAGTACAAAAAAACAGGACACTTCACTAACAAATCTAACATTCACAACAGGAGGTAAGAAAACTCTGACGTCTCTGCGCTGGAGAAAAGCAGTCCTTTCCTCTGTGTTCTCTGACACGGACATGTTATCGGAAATCCTTGTTTTGTCCGGTATTCAGATCGACATCGTTACAGTGGCACCCGAAATGGGGCCAGTGTTTCACGAAGCTGCTATCAACGGACTTGAGAGTTGCAGCACCGCAGGTAAGCTGTCCATCCTCTCCATTAGAGTTCGTTTGGCAAAGAATAGCGTTGACTGTACTGCTCATTGACACTGGTACGGCTTCTCCGCAAGGGGAAAATAAAAGTCCTCAGCTAAATCACTTTATTAATGTTTTGTTTTGGCTTCTTTCCTTTACTGCTTTGATTGATTAATGGGGTTTGTTTATATATATATATATATATATATATATATATAAAAATCCATGTGAAAGTATTACCAATGTCCCACACAAGGACAGTTAACTTTGAAATCGGACTTCAGAGAAATGGAGTTCTGCGACCAACCAGCAGGTACAAGGGTGATCGCCAGCCACACCTTGGTGGTCTTGTGTTGGATGCCAATGGAGGAGTGCCAACAATGAGCTCAAGCAGTCACGCCAATGTGCAAAAGTGAGATCTTCTATTCTGCAGTATTATCTATTTTGTTTCTTATCCGTCAGCTCCTAAACTGTCTTTCTAACGCGTGCCTCGTGTCCCTGGCAGCATTAGAGCAGGGCGATGGGCTTGTTGCTGCCCTGCGTGCTCATGTACTGGGAGGAGACGGTGTCCAGGGTGGTGTAGGTGGTGTACAAGCCAGTGACCTGCAGGTCGGAGAAGGACAGGTCGCTGGCGCTGGACACGGGCGTCAGGCCGGGGGTCACCAACTCGCAGTCGGAGAGCCGCAGAGGGGAGTTGCTGAAGGCACCCAGTGTCTCCAGGTTGAAACTTTCGTCCTTCATCTCTTCCCACAGATTCCCTGAAAAGGACACCGGGAGAATTGGGGTTAATCCCACAGGTAATCATTTCATCATTTTTATTTGTTTTCTTCAGCTACTAAGACCAAGAAAGGCAAGCCACAAGAACAACTCAATAGAACCCCCCCAGGAAGGCAGACCCACCTTGTAGAGCGAAGTCCATGATGCTGGGGTCCAGCGAGTCCACCTCGGTGCTCATGTCGCCGTGCAGGCTGTAGAAGTCGTGCGGGGGCTTGCTGGGCTGGGGGCCGAGGGGGCTGTGGGAGAGGTCGGGCACCGTGTGGAGAGGAGGCGTCTGGGCCGGGGCAGGCGATCCGGGGGCGAGACGGGCCTGAGCCTGGATCTGGTGATGGTGCAAGGACTGCAGGGACAGCGTCATCACGGGCTGGGGCTGCAGGTGGGGGGGCAGCGTCAGGCCTCCCTGGGTGGTGGGCAGCCGGGTCACCCCCGCGTCACACGCCTTCCGTCTGCAGCTCTCCGGGCGGTCTGTGATCAGCTTGTCTAGCTCATCTGGAGGAGGGGAGGAGTTATTGACTGACTGACACTTACTGAAGCAGGGCTTTTCTGAGCTACTGGATAGTCGTGCTACAGGAGAGCTCTGTGGTCTTGCCTGGGTTGGCCATGCTGCGGCGTATGGCAGGGAGGTCCTTGCGTTTCCACTTTTGCATCTCCTCCTCCATCTTGTCAATCTTGGCGGGGTTGAGGGCCCACAGGCAGCCCTTGCGCGACGATCCGCTCATCTTGTTCTCCACCTTCTCGAAGCACTTGTTCAGGGACAGGTTGTGCCGCACCGAGTTCTTCCAGCCATCCGGGGCTGTCTGAAGAGACGACAAGATTAAAAAGGTGACGCAAACAATCACGGAGACGATGCACTTAAAGGTCCCATCTCACTCCTCTCTGCATGTGCTACCAGATACCCCAACCCCACCCCGACACCTTACCTTGAAATAGGGAAAGTGCTCCTTCATAAAACTGTAGATTTCGCTGACTGGGAGGCTGCCGGTCTTGCTGTTCTTCAGAGCCATCGCGATCAGACAGCTGCGAAGTCAGATCCGAACGTTAGAAAACCAACGGATACTTTGTGTATTGTCCAAATTGCAAACTGTGGCCCGGATCCTGTCCTGGGACAAATGAATACCGCCCTGCAGAAGACCAAACGTCTCTTTCTGGGGTGTGTTTCAGGGGAATGAGAGGATCTCAGTGTTGCTGTGAGCTCACCTGTATGAGTAGATGGGCTTGGGGTAGGATTTGGGCTGCAGGTCCTGGTTGGTGTGAGGGGCGAGGCGAGGCTGGCTGAAGGGGCTGTGGTTGTAGGATGTGTTGCTATAGAGGCCGGCAGGAGAGCACTGTGGGGAGAGTGACCAGCTGTGAGACGCTGGGGAATGGCATGTTCTTGTTCAACATCAGTGTTTCACCCCCCACTTTTTTTTTAAAGTCTAAACACCATCCACTAAGGAAGAAAGACTATAAATGAACTAGCATGATTAGGATTATGGAGATGTACTCTCTATTTCTGTTACACACAGGGGACAAAGATGCTATTTGGGTTGCAATAAGAGTCCTACCCCATGCCATGGTGGCAGTGCCCTGTCGTGAGAGGTTGGTACCTGCTGGCCAGTCTGGGCAATGGTGAAGACCTGCTGAGGTGGGGGCTGGTAGACAGATGGGGGCGACTGGAAGCCTGGAGAGGGCTGCCCACTGAGGGAGTACTGGGTCATCTGAGCAGAGAGAGGAGAGAGTTTACAGCAGGTTCCCTGGACAGATTTCACTCCCCCAATCAAAAAGCTTTTCCCTTAATCTTAGCCTTGTCTTCATCTACACTACATACTGAGCCAGTCCTTTGCAGATGCTATATAATCCAGCTTGGAGTTTAAGGTTCACACTTATGTATCATCTGTCATTGGGCGTGGAAGCAGAGATGATCAGCCATGTGTGCTGAAATAGAGCTGGGGACACTTACATTGCCACTGTGTGGTGTCATGGCGTTCATTCCCAGAATGCTGTTCTGCATGTTGCTCTGAAGGTGAATCATGGTCCCCTGTCCTCCAGTCACATTAATGTTGTTCATCTGGGCTGAAATTAAACACACAACCTTGTTATTGATGGAATCCTGAAGTTTGTCTTCATGTTTGTGCGCATGTGTTTGCATGAACACTAATGGTTAATGGATTCTATCCTCTCAATCCATTTAAGTTCAAACCTTAGTTGAAAAAATGACAAGCTGTGATCTGACTTATTCCCAGATCTAAGAGTAGTTTGTATAGTAGTGAAAGTTACCGGTCTGCTGCTCCAGCAAAGCACCCTGGGAGTTGATGTTGAAGTCAAGGCGGCCTGTGGCCATCTGCTGCAGACGGGGTACGTCCACTGAGGTCAGCCAGGACAGGGACTGCAGGTCACTGGGGAGGTCATCCTCGTTCAGCTGGGAGGGGTCTGTGGTCAGTAATCTGCAGGTAAACATGCAAGAGGCTCAAAGATCTTTCCAACAAACACCTGACAGACCATAGTCTGCACTGATTCACTCTGTTATTCAAGCTTTAGAAAAAGCTGCACAATACAAAATTATGCTGTTTATATTTAGGGATTTTATATCTAAAATAAACCGTTACACATAGCAGGATAAGTGAGTGTAATGTTCTCCTATTTATTTTTTAAGTGGAGAGCTGAAGGAGTTTCAAGTTGGTTTCATGCTGGGTGAGATCCAGGTCTTCCTCAAGCAATCAGTACATGGATTTTGGTTTCTACTGGCTTACAACATAAAAGCCAATTGTATGGCCCTCATTGTTAAAACAGAGGTTTAGTTTCTGCTTCACAGAGTTACTTGATGTTTTCTGCTTCTGCTTTGACTTTGCACAGTAGGGGTGTGAACTGGCATTTTGGTGTGCCAGTCATACCCGGCATTTTTCATTTGAATGTATTTGATCAAATTTGCCATGAAGCAAAGTTTTCAATCATGTTTGCTCCACTTTCAAAATATGTCAAAGTATTTGAGAGGGAAACGTAGATAACATGAATAGTCTGACAGAAAATAAATCGGTTTCATTCAATGATACCTTTAAAAAAGGGGGTTTAACAACAGTACTTTGCATGTGCTTAATCACTTGTGAAAGAGGAACTTAAAATACGTGCGCGGCATATATGGTAGGCTGTTTAGCGTGGACTGCTTTACCACTGGAAGAAAAACCTGAATAAATAAAACCAACAAATCACTTTTTTTCCGTGCTTAAAGGTCTAATCCTGCCACTTGAGTGCCTATAGCATAATGAGAAATCTGCGCTCCCTCTCTCTTTTTTCTCTAAAGGAAACGGAGATGGCTTCTAAAAAAGAAAGCCTGCCACTTGAATCCACTCCAATCTTCCCCACACTCCTACTGTAGAGGGAGAGTGCAATAATTAGAGTCACCATGGTAACCATCACTATTCAGTTGTTTTGTGAGACCAGGCACTGTAGGACCCACCAAAAAAAAAAATCAGGTGACCACACTCCCTCCATCGCCATTGGCTGAATCATAAGTAAACAAGGGCCTGAAATAATTTGAAATGTGGGGTAGGCCCATGTTATTTGCAACAGTTGGTCTGTCTATTGAAAGATGATAACCCATTGTATCCCAAACGACTGCGGCCCAGTGGCACGTGGCCCTATTGTTTCCCCAGACCCTTCCTTAATTGTTTTTTCAGTTTGTTTTTTTCCTCCCTTCAATTTTTTTTTTCTTAGCCCCTTTGCATTCATCTGGCGGAATGACAGTCGACACACAAGGGGACAAATAAAATGCCATCTGCTTCCCTGTCCCCTTCCAGCCCTCATACATCGCCTCGCCCCCAGCGCTGCAATAGACGGGGTCAGGGGGGCGGTGGGGGTCAAGCCACACTGCACATGCCTCCTGTCACCAAATAAATCTTAAAACATTTACCCGAACCCAGCACATGGTCATCAAACTACACGTCTGTGCTTAGTTACCCTTCTCTAGCAGGCAATGCATATAAACGTCCCCATTCAGCCAAGTGCCTACCCCGATGGAAATTTAACTCGGAAAAAACCTGATTTATAGCCTTGTGCACTTTGGAAGCTTTTTCCAGGATTCACACACTCCACTAGCTCCACTGTTCTCTTAATATTAATGCATTTATTTAGTATAATTTTCCAAATCAAGAATTGTATGTTGATTAATCTGCCAAGTAATATTTATTTATTCAAGTTGTACACACACACGCACACTGTGCATGCTGATAAACAAAAAATCCAGGTCATGTGTGTTAAAGTACAAGTATGGTATACAATGGTGAATGTTGCAACCTAACCCATCAATGAAATTGATACAGGTAATTGTTTTAATCGTGTGTATTGTATTAATGAGTCGGGGAGTTCTGAAATAATGTTAGAACTTCAGGAAACAGTTTTGTGCTCGCTAAATTTAATTAATGTTCATGTTGCCTTAGCCCACCAAATGCCTTACTATCACCTTATATTTGTATAAGTATTATTATATGTATTTTAGAGTATTGTTTATTATTTTTATTGACATTTTAGTGTATTTGTTTTTATTGGCATTTTAGATTTGTACTATTGTTATTACACAAGTTTGTGTCTTTATAATACACACAATATTGTAAACACTTTTTTATTGATATTGCATTTGCATTGTTTTCATTCTTCAAGCAAAAAAAAAGTGATCTCTTTACTGAACATGGGTGTGTAGTACACTGGAGCATAAAGGGTTAATTGAAAACCCCATTTTGGTTCATTTTTCATTCATCATATATTTACATTTTAAAGCAATTTCTGCTGTTAAAAACATTATCATTATTTTCAAAATCTGGTACCTGGGAAGGGTTTTAATTTTTTCATCTCGAGTTGAAGTGGTTAATAGTACTATAGAATACTAATATGAAATTAAAAATGTGAAAGAAAAAAAATCTCCCTGTAGGCCTACTGCAATACAATTCATTTTATACATGACCTTGTCCCATGCATTTTGCTTGCCTTTGTTTAAAATATTGATTTGTTTGTTTGTTTGTTTTAATTGGCCTTTGCCTTCTGCTTAATCATGCTGATGAGTATTCAGTTATTGTGGTCTTCTGTTTTCCTGTGTCAAGCCCTTGCAAATGAATGGATGCAATCAGTCTGCATTTTATTGCAGGGTGTGCTGCTGCATGTGTTTTGTTGCCATAGCTTAGGCCATAATAATACCAATGTACACACAATGTTGTGTACTGCACTGGAGAGGGGTGTATGAGCTCATAGAAACTGTATACATATAAGGAACACTACTAAAAACGCATCAGCTGCAAGGCTAACCTGAGCTTTCCCAAAGAATATTCTTAATTAAAAACAGGAAACCTTTGCATGTAATTGATACTGTATTAAGAAAATACAGGGGCATCATAATCTATTTTTAATGATGCTGCTGTCTGTCAAGCTGTAAGTGAGCACTGGTTAAGATTTCTACCATGTGAATACTGAATTAGGAATACAAAAATAACAGATCAACAGGTCATTTATTTCGAAACTTCTTTGTTAAAGATGCTTCAGTATCCAGTGAGTCACAATACTAGATCATTTCACCCACAACAATTAGATCCAATTAGAAGCGTTTTGAAAGATGCAATATAACTTTAGAAATAACGTATAATTACATTGGCGCAGTTTAATCGTCTCGTTTCTCGTGTTTGTCTATAAATAAGAATGAGACTCGCTTTTCTATTGTCTAGCGGTGAGAAACGTGTGTTTTTGCTCTCTCGTCTGTTTGTGTTGTGCTCCCCTGTGACTGAACCTTGAGGCCGTTCTTGCCAGGATGAATCTCCCTCGTTTATTTTTAAGGCGAATGACATCATTTGCTGGCCTTGTCCGGCACAATGGGATTTCGCTAACAGTCATTTTATAAGGTAGCTCTTCAAAAGCAACATCTTCAACAAGTGGGCCGCCCGCCTATGCGTTTTATTACCCAAAGCGCCTCCTATAGCATCTCTTCAATAATACCAGTTTTCTCTTCTTCTTCTATGTCAGCTCAATCAAAAACAGAAATTATCCGTCAGATACAATCATGGAGGCTGTATACATACTTTGTCATCAACATATTTAGTACATTAGATGAGCATTTTGAGAATCGTGTTTTTTGTCTTGAATTTGTGTTAATTGTATGTATCCATGTTCTTAAGCCTGCACTCGCAGACATCAGCCATTATTAATGTTAGTAAACAGAAATCCCCTTTGTAAGGCGCCTGTAACTCAAGCCCCCCCCTCTGTGCTGTGCTGTGGTCAAGTTACCAGCGGATTTGTTCAATATCTCACACTTGCGCCACTTTCAGATAACCTCCCTCTTGGGAGACGGCCAAGAGCTGCATATAAACAGATCAGTCCGTCCCTTAGTATTATTCCATCATATCGCATGGATACATTTTATACTGACCTGAAATGAAATGCTATCAAAGGGCAGCTGATGGCTAATCAAACATTACAGGTGTGAACACCAGTCACACTGAAGCAGATAAGTACACACATGGCATTGCTCATTTTCATTTTATACATATCCAAACAGGGCATGAAGTTATCCAAATATGTTTCCACGTTGGTTTGACCTTTTTTGCATTGCACATTAAACAGTGAAAGCGAAATGAATCACGCAGTCATACTTAACATATTTATCACGTCATAGATCTACTATAAACAAAAAACACACTGCATTGTAGTCTATTCCCAGGGCGCACGGTTACACATAACTGCACCCATTACGCACATCCAACCATAAACTGGAAAACCAGTTAGCCCCGAACTTATGATAATTAAACCGGGGTCAACAAACAGCGCTTAATTGCATATCTAAAGTGCCATTGTGTGCCTTGATGTCGCATGTATATCCTTGTCACTGGAATGCAATTACACACAGAGGAGGGCAGAGCCTGTCCGCTCCACAGCGCAAGACGTGCTCGGTGTCTCCGTCCTTCACACGGAGTAAGAAAGCAAGCAGTCGAGCAAGCTTTCCCAGAGGTTTAACCCTCCCATTGCCCCCCCCCACTCAACCCTTTGCTAATTGGAGGCCACTTCCCCCCCCCCCACCAGTGACCCTGGGAGCCCCTAGTCGCCCCTGCTCCCCCTACCCACCCGAGAGAGGGGCTCGGCCCTCCGTGTGCCGACAGCAGGAGTGTAAACAGAGCTGATGGGTTCTGACAGATCCATTGAGACTGAAAATCATTTCTTCCCACAAGGGGTTTGCATGTTTGATTCCACAACTGTCCGTTTGGATCCTATAGCTGACTGCCTTCAGAAAGAGTAGAACAACAATCGCACTCTTGCAGTTGCATCAATGCAAACACTTGATGCTCAAACTGACTGCATTGGTATATTCTAATTATACGCAATTATGACCCTCAACAGCCCGTGTATTCACGCTGACACTTCCGTACAATGCCCCAACTGAATCATGTATCATTCAACTTGACCAATGTTCACTTAAGTCCTAGATATATAATTAAGATGCATCTTCTGGTCCTGATTCAGATACACGATAATCAAAGTATTGCAACCATTATTAGTTTTCATTATAGTAGTGGTATAAAGCTTACCTATAATCCTGTGCAGAAGGGTGATGACTTTGTCCTGAATTTCCAAGAATTCCTGACATTCTGGACGTAATTCCACTTTCTATCATTTCCTACAAATGCAATCAATCAACCAGTTAGGACAGGTGTACAATATATACTTGTGCAAGATCTATAATGATAGTCACAAACTGTCCTACAGACGAATAACATCCGCGAATACCGAAAAGTTAGCGCACCTTTTATAATCATAAGCATGTGTGTTTACCCGCACTATGCACACTTTGAGCAGCGGAGTGGGTGTAACAGTCAGCCCCAGCCCGAGTGCCTGAGCTCCCGACCCAGCCTCCTATAGATCCCGGTTACCATGCATAATTCATACACACAAAACAGCCTCATGATAAACACGATTACATTTCTCCGATAGCGCCAAGTAAAATGACACTGCAGAGCATTGATCTATCCGTAGGCTTATGTGCAGATCTCTGAAAAGAAAGGTAGATGTAAGCAAACTCAATCTAATAATAAAGTGGACTATTGCTATATATAAACCCCAAGTAAAAAGATGCATTAACCCCCCACCGCTGAGGAAGAACTGTAAGTAGATAAGTAAACACGAAGGATGTGAGCCATCTTGCCACCAGCAGAAAGCTGTTAAAGTGCACCAAAACCTGTACCATCTCCCCTGCCCACTGACCTACAAGACACAAGGAGGCTAACGCACCATCTTGTCCACATCCTGATTTTCCAGCAACGCGGCAAAAAGCAGGCAGAGTCGTACCTGTGCGGGTATGCTGGAGTCCCGGTGCTCTTGCGTGTCTTTGTATTTTGACTGCACTCTGGTCCCTCCGAACCGTTTTTAAATTTCCCTCTCTGGCGCTGTCCAGCCTGGAGACATGCGCACTGCGCGCAGGGGGGGTCTCTGATGAGCTCAGCTCTGGGTGGCTGGGGGGAGGGAGGTGCGGGTGGGGGGGGGCAGGGGTCACGGCAGTTCAGCGCTCCCCCGGGGCAGACGAGCTCCGTGCCAGGGGCGTCCTACGGAAACAGCCGCCTGTAGCCGTGGCTGCCCGGTGCGCCGCCGCTGTCCGTTGCGGGACGCGCTCAGTCACGCAGGCGCCGGGGCTCGAGCGGAACGGCCGCCGCACGTGGCTGTCAGTTGAAGCGGGAGCGGGAGCAGCGCAGCAACGCGGCGTTGAACCCGAGGTACCTGGAGCTTTTACCGCCAGCCAGCGCTAATGTGGGGGAGTAAGTGCTGTATCCGCGGTGGCGCAAACGTCCCCTGGCGCTCTTGCTGTTGGGCAGCGCAGTTCGCTGCTCAAAAGCGCAACAGGTGCAGCGCAGGAATCCGGCTGAAGCCTTAGCTACCAACAAAAACAGCTCGACTTCCTTAACAGCGCTCTCGTCCAACAGTGATACCCGCACTAATGCAGATGCGACTTCTCAGAGTTTTCCAAGTTTGTCTGCATCTTGCAGAGCTGCCTCCAGCCAGCCACCCCCTCTCCTCAAGCCCGGCTCGTCCCTCCCGCTGTCGGGCTGATTCTAACCCCGCTGCGCTGTGTCCGGCTCCTCGGCGGCGCGGTCTCGCAGCGAATGAGGCCGTTGGCCGGGGCTGCCCCAGTGCACCGCGGCTGGCTGCGTCTCCCCGCCGCTCTGCCCGCGTCTCGGCCGGCGCTGCGGCGGGAAAGGCGGCCGGGGGGCGGGAGGGAGGGAGGAGGGGGAGAAGTGCTGGGAATACACGCCAGTGCGCTCGACGGGGAGGGAAGGCAAACCAACTGCACATTATAAACACTTCTGCGTGTTATTTATAGGGTCTGTGCAATATATTTGTCATGCAATAAACACATACATTAGATCCCCCCTAGTTACTGCATGCAGCGGGCAAGTCCCAGTGTGCTGCAGGATGGTGCCTGTAATGCTGCTTTAATGTGTGTGTGTGTGTGTGCATATGTGTTCAATTGAATGTTTGCAAACATTGCCATGTTACGTACACACGTGTGTTATGGGCCGATAACCTTTGCAGAGATCATAGTGTACACTTGACCTTTGGATCTCAATGGAGATATTGGAAATGGCAGAGCAGGCCCAAGATATTTGTGTTTAATTTTGTTTTAAAGTGTAGGCTTTGTGTATTTTATGTTAAAGCACTCTACAACACAAGTGCAACATTATAATAAAGTAGTTGTAATCGCCCTGGATAAATTATTCAGATTGTAAATAAAATATGAATAGCCTAATATATATATTTGTATACACCTATCGTTCCCTTGACAAAACTCATGTTTCCTAAATGCTTTGACCACAGAGTGTGCAAAAAGATAAACCATGTTGTGTAATAACAATTCTGCTTTAAATGCACCATGGCTATTATTTAATTTATAATAAACATCATATTGTGACATGAATTGCCTGATGTGAATAACGCAGAAACTGGGCCCAGTGGGGTAATGGTCTGTTAATCACTGGGAGCACAAAATAGCCCACTTTCTCCAATATACCGGTCTAATTCAATAATTTTAACACTAGAGAGGAGACCCTAATAACTTTCCACATGGAAGAGAACATTTACCATTTGGCTATAATTTAGCCAAGGTCTTTTATTTCGTATTGATTATGCTTACTTTTAAGAAATACGTATTTCTCTTCTACTTCCTGCTCCATATATCCTTTAGTCTAATCAACATTGCGACATTTCACAGCGAAATAGGCTTATATTTGCATGCAATGTCTGTTCATCCTTTTGGTCAATAGAACATTTATTAAATGTCATAAATGCGAGAATTACTTCAATATAAATTAGACAACTCTTGGATTTGGTTTGATTTTAATTAAATAATAAATAATGTAGGCTAATAAATTACATTTAATAAATTAAATACAAATAAAATAAAGCGCCCTTTAATCCTTGTCGTCTACCAGGAAAAAAAATACACTGAACACCATCTGAACTTTTGGGGTAGTGTTGCGTTAAAGGCTCCTTTATTAATACAATACAGACTGATAAACGTTGAATATATAATCCAAATAGGCCTACGTCACACAACATTTGATCATCTAAAGGACTGTTTAAAATGAATAAATGGCATATCGCAGGATATAGGAGACCCAGGCAGGTATAGTAGGCCTATTTGATACTTTCTTAATTGTATTTAAATATCCGTGGCTTTATTATTAGGCTAAAGTGAGTTTGACAATGTGAAGCCGTTCTTCAAAGGTTTTAAATACGTTAAAAGTTAAGTACATTTTTGGAAGTCTATCAGATAGTAAAGAATAGTTGGTTTGTGTTGTATTTCATTTTTTTCTTCTTCTCATATAATAATAATAATAATAATAATAATAATAATAATAATAATAATAATAATAATTTCATATGGATTACGTGAAGTGAATCACACATGTTCAAAGTTTAAGGGGGCAAATGATCCACTGACGAGCCCTATACACTCAGCCTGAGCTACAGGTTTTGAATATGCCGCTGCCACACATTTAAAGAAAACAGTTTCAAATCCTGGTGATTGGACTTTTTTTCCATGTCGATTTTTTTTTCTCATTTTCTGGGAGGAAATAACTGTATCCTTTGAATAATTTGCGCCCGGGAGTCGTTAAGTGTGAAATTGCAGATTAATCCTATAGGAGAGCGCTCTGTGTCGGCGGTCACCCCCACGGGACAGTACAGATGGTCACAATGGGCACAATCAATGATTACATGCATGGACGTAACGGACAAAAAGAGCTGCCTCTTCAATCCCAGGCCTTCACCAGGTCCTAGTGCCACATCCTTCCCTTTACAGTTGTTCTCTCTCTCTCTCTCTCTCTCTCTCTCTCTCTCTCTCTCTCTCTCTCTCTCTCTCTGCACTTGTCGCAGGGCTGCTGCAGATACCATGTTGCGCACTTTCATTGTCAGGTTAATGGACAGTAGGGGTGAGGAGTGAGAGAAGTGGTCAACATCAAAACCATTTACACACCGTTTCCATGATTTTCAAGCAACTGCTGCTCTCACCTACTTTGCTTTATTCAATAGTTGTGTCCTGTCCACCCCGCCGTCTCTCTCCTCAACTAACCTTTTTACCAGTTCATATATCTGACGTGTCAAATGTATAACACAAAGCCATCTATATAAAAGCTGAATGTATATTAGGCACTGTCTTTTCATTCTGACCTTTGGTTTTATTTAACCAGGACGTTAACATTACAGAGACTGACAAGTGCGTTTGAAGGGATTTCTGAAGTAAACAATAATATATCTGGCATATATATTTATATATTTGTTGACTATGATTGGGATGCACTTTGATTTGTATTCTCTCACATGCAGATGTTTGGCTTCCAGTCATTTAGAATCGTGTAGTTGTGTTATGGGAATTTGTAGGACTGCAGAGGAATTCAATAAATTAGACAATTTATTAAATATATTTGTCTGTAGGACACAAGTAGTCTTCATGTGCAACATTTACCTTTTACCCTTTGTTACACCCAACGTTAATCAAACATGCACTCAGAGTAGTACAATTTAGTTTCTTCCAAATGTACATAGAGTAAATGCCATAACCAGGAAATTGTAATTGTTTTGTATCAGGTATAAAAATGAACATTTTGACCACATCACCTACTTCACCAATTAATTAAACAAGCAGCAAATTGTCTCACAACATCGTCCTCTCTCCTTTATTTTCTCCTTGCTGTAAATACGATTTTTGAAGACGTGTAGGGCCGTGGGCTGCCGGGTCAGTATTGAGACGGATAGGCTGTCCTCTGGCCTGCCCGAGGAGACATTGTCGTCTCTACTCTGAGAGCACCAGACCTGAACGGATGCTCCCCAGTAAGTGCTCCAGCCACCTTTTGTTATTTTAAGAGCAACACAAATGCCTTAATAACTGGCTCCCTGTTGCTCGGACCTCCAAGAATGGACAGAAAAGACAGTGGTTCGCATACTTAACCAGGGATAAAGGGAATCAATAGGATTCCCACTCCAAGAGTCAGTCGGCATTTGTTTTCCCTGTTTTGTTTCTGATCAGTGTTTACCAAAACATGCTGTCAAATAGAAGCATGGTCAATTAATCCTTTGTTCAACTTTTTCAACAGACTTGCAGAGAGGGTCAGTTTGTTCGTGTCTGAGGTGTGGCCTCTCCTGACCTCTGAGTTTGGGCCGTCTCTTGCTGCCTATGGCAAAGAAAGACGATACTGTCATTGCATTGTCTGCATATCGTAGGTTAACTGTCCCTCTGTAGTGCTGGAAGTCTGTGTGTTGTATAGGATGTTACTCATTGGAACTAAGAACCTAGACAGTCTGAGCATGATGGGCAGACACACAGACAGACAGAAAGTCACTTACTTTGTCTGCACAGGTCAGCAGCCAACTCCAGCGCTCACAGGGCTGAGAGTGAACTGCTCCAGACTACCACAGCCACAACAATGCTCTTTTCATTCCATACATTTCTAAAGAACATTGTTTATTAGTTACATTTCAATAGTTAAACATGTTTTATTTAAACATTGTTATTACACTGTACATTTATATAGGCATGGTGAAAGAAAGGGGAGTGGGAAGAGTGTTTGTCAGTAGAAAAGTCACTTTCAAAAGTATTTGGATATCCACAGGTCCTGTAGTCTGTACAAGGCAAGTGTTTCTTTATAGAAAGTGTTTGGGATTGGGTTAGGATTGCATTTAGGCAGAGATTTGGGTAGGTAAAGATGCTTGGAATGGGGCCCATTAGGCATGAATTGTGATGGATTTGCTGGTGTTTTTAAACCACGTTTTAACAACTATGTTATTAGGAGTTTATATTTCTATAGCATTAATAATACATCTAGGAATCTTGCATTTGCGAAATGTTTTAATGTCTCTAATTCAAGCATTTTAACCAAAATCACTTTGAAGACTCTGTCTCCATGTTTTCCAGTTGACAGAGAGGCACCAATTGATGGCCAGTACGTGGCTCAGAAGTAGAGGAGGTTTTTTCCTTCTCTGACAATGTCTTGAATGGTCGCTCTCCCAACCCCTCTGACCCTGGGCAGCAGAATTAGGTCAGTAGCTCGCCTGCTTAGGGTAGTGTGCACATTCATCTGTGGCTAATTGCTGGTTGTTGTTCACCAGTGATCAGAGCCAGTAGTCGGAGACAACATGGGCAAAGGGAGGAGACATAGGGCTCGGCCTGTTACCCCCAATTAAGGGATTAGGGAACAATAGTGGGTCTCGAGGACTGAAGGAGCAGGGTTGGGAGGGGTGGGGTGGGGGGTGGCTGTATGGGATAAAGAATCCCTGGCTCCATGCCTGCTTCTCCTGGTCTTCTAGTGCCCTTATGAAATGGAAGGAGCCAGTAAGAACTGCTGCTGAAGTCTCAAAGGGATGGAAAGATCCCAAAGTGACTTGGCAATTTAGTTGAATTATACTGTTCATACCACATAAAGATAAAATTACAGTCTTATTCTTCAAAATGGCCATTACATTCATATATTCATATTGGATTCTACTTTGTTTCAGTTTTCATGTTTTATTTTTCATTGCATCGCTCCAAACTTCTTTAATTTTCCCTCCCAGAAACATTCTCTGCTAGTAATGACTTTTAAGAGATGCTTATATATATATATATATATATATATGCTCAAGAAATCCCACCTTGAATCCCATTTGAAGTATGCCATGTGGCAAAAGGTTTTGTGGTCTGACGAAACTAAAATTGAACTTTTTAGCCTAAATGCAAAATGTTATATTTGGTGCAAACCCAACACAGTGCCTCACCCAAAGAGCACCATCCCTGCTTTGAAGCATGGTGGTGCAGCATCATGTTATGTTGATGTTTCTCATCAGCGGGGACTGGAGCACTTGTCAGGAGAGAACAGAAAATGAATGGAGCGAAGTACAGAAAAGTCTTGAGGGAAACCTGCTTTCAGCCAATGACCTGAAGCACACAGCCAAAGCTAGACCGGAGTGTCTAAGGAACAAAAATGTAAATGTATTTGCGAGCCCTGACCTAAATCCAACTGAAAATGTGTAGCATGACTTATAGATTGCTGTCCATCAATGCAAAAAAATTCAAGTATTGCCAAGTCTAGGTGTGCAGAGCTGTTTAGAGATCTATCCCAGCTTTACTTTCTGCCACAGGTGCTTACACCAAGTATTAACTCAGGTGGAGACTAATCCTGTGATGATATTTCAGTGTTTTTTTTTATATATATATATTTTATTACAATAAAAAACCTTTTAACAATGTGGAGTATGGTGTAGCTAAGTGGGGAAAATCCTGATTTAAATGCATGAAACTGAGGCACTTACACCACAAAATGAAATCAAAAGTTCAAGGGGGTGTAGACTTTCTGTAGGCACTGTATCTGTGTATATATGAATGTGTATGTGTGTGTGTACACTTTTGTTTACTACTGTGACCTCCTTTGCAGATTCACAATTCTTTCACTGGCTGCTGACAGACTCAAGGTAACCAATTTTTGTTGACATGATATGTAATGTTTTTCCTTTCTGCTGTGTCAGTCTTTCTGGGCAATCAATAAGCCCTTATTGGAAACAAAATGCCAGCCCCCATAATATCACTTTAAAGTGGTTAAATTACCTTTTTAAAAACGATGGTGTATTTATTTATTTATTTTTCTTTTGCTTAATGTATTAATTCATTGAAATGTTGTAGATGTGCACTACCGCGAAGCACAGCCTGGCAGTGTCGCATGCTCTCTCTAAGCCCGGCAGAACGAGGCAGATAAACCTAAATAGGACACCTTGCAGTTCTCTTCAGCAACAAAGTGCACAGTTTACCGAGGTAGCTGCATTGTGGGATAGCTATAAATCCAGAATGTAGGTGAGGCGCTGTGCCCTGATTCAGCGTTCCCCCCAGCCTCTCTTCTCCAGCACGGACTATTTATTAGACGACCAGACGACCAATACAACTGCTGCACTGTCAAGCAAAAGGAACATGGACTCCCTGGTAAGTTTCTATTGATACTTTCTATTGATGTGGCTTTTGTGGTAATGTTCACACTCAAGAGAAGTACTTCCTCTCTCTCTCTCTCAGGCTGATAGAAATAGGGCCTTGAGGTAATTATAGATATGATAAAAATCCATCGAGAGGTTGTTTGACTCTACAGGATCTAGTGCTGCTTTTGTAAGAGATTCTCATCTATGTGGTTTAGATTTTAGATGTTGAGTGGTCATTCTGGGTGGCCATACATTTAATTGAAGCCATTATGTACATTGCATTTTTGTGGCACGTTCAAAATATACCTTATTTGTCACTGGTATTCACTGCTATATAGAATAAATAGTTGTGCTTAAAAAAAATAAGTTCTTTCAATTCAAATTGTATTCCTCTTATTCCTAAATGTTCAATATGGCTTATCTTTCTCGTGATTTGTTTTTTAAACTTTTTAGCAGGAGTCAAGCCCTGTGTTTTGTGCGATCTGTCCATTTTATTGCCATGACAAATCGTGCAAAACACAGGGTTCTACTTACGTTTTCATAGGCCTGAAATGTGAAGTAAGTGAACCACAGCCTACCACTACGTAACGTGCTTGAACTTAGTCTGCGATTTGATGTCTTCAGTCTTTCTACCTCCTCCCAATTTAAGCTGATACGAGTTGACATGTTCTTGGCAGTCCTGTCTAGATGAAGCACATTGAGCCTCCAGTAATGAAGCGGTGTGTCCAATTGTTCAGGGGAGGCTGTTAATTGAATCCAAATAAATATCCATATGGTGTGAGCTGTGACGGAAAACACTATCCCCGCAGCCAAGGCATTAATTGGTCTGATTGCCACCCAGGATGTTCAGTGAGGTTGAGGAGTAACTTTCTCACCTTTTGCATCACCCAACACTTTGCGACTCTTATTTAGGTCAGGTCTGGTTTACTTAAAGAGATACACACTCACGTGGGTCAACAGGAGTGACCTCCCCTCTGACCTCGGTCATGACCTTGGACTGTGTTGGTCAGAGGATACAGGCTGTCACCGATTGAATGAAGATAGATCAAGACGTGTCTCCCCTCCCCCGATTCACAGGTCAAACAATGGTAGGAATACTTGGGAACCCATTGGAAAGTTGTCTCGGGTTTATCCCCTGTTCGACCTGCTTTGAAGGGGCTGTGAGAGAGTGCGATGTGACAGCTATGAGAAAGTGCCCATTGTGACCAATTCCAAAAGTCCACAGTGCCCCAAAAGGGTTATCACGGTGGATTCATCTCTGGGTTCGAGGTGTTTGAAGGGACATAAAATAATTGAAGTGCGGATTCAGAAAAATAATACTCTTATCGCCCGATGAATGGAATATGATTGTTGAGAAGCCCTGCCTTTGGGCAAACTATAGGAACAGGTGTGTAGCTAAGGTCATCAAACAAACATATAGTGTTGACTAAAAAAAGATTAAAGACAGATTGATAAGGCAGTAGTCAATCCATTTGATAGTTGTCCAAAATGGAATAATAAAAGGGAGCTGGACATGGGCTTTTCTTCAGCCCTACAGCATTTCTGTACCTGTGCCTTCCTCTGACTCTAAAGGAGCTCACCATCCAATGAAGCACTGCAATTCAGGAGAAAGTGAGGCGTATTTGGGCTGCCACAGAGTGGAATTGTTATTCAGTATTTCCATTTATGATGTCCATGACATAGAATTACCCGTGCACTAGCGGTTGGCAGAGGTTAGGGGAGATCGACTGGGACACAACCTTACCTGTCAGGGCCTGGTCTAAGTTATTGGGTGTGCGCACTGAAAAGAGGTGCTCGTCGGGAGAAACAAGTATCAGGCCAAGGGATGGCTGGCAAAGTCTATTGGAAGTAATGCCGTTGACCTTGCCGTTTGGCCGGATACGGAATTGATGACTAAGCAATTGGGGCTCTTGTCCAGCAGCCTCCCTCCATTAAAATGATAGATAAAGAGACCTGATGGGAACTGCCCCGATGTGGGGTTATCATCAGCGCTATGCTCAGCGTGAAATCTTTTAATAGGAAAATCAACCCTCTGACTTCTGTGTAATTGGATTTGCTGGGACTCGTGCTAAATCAAGGCCCAGTGGGTAGCATAAAGCTTGTTAAGGCTGGACAGGCATCACAGAGCAAAGGTACTCCGGACAGCTGTGGGGAGCAACACCAGCTGGAGCAGCACCGACTGGAGACATACCTCCCTGCTTCCCTTTACTACTGCAGGTAACCCCCTCACTAGGCCCAGGTACAAATATCTCTATTATTCTCAGCCTTTTCTTAAAGTCTGTTCTCATTAGGATAGCACCAGCATATGAATAAACTGGAGAGCAAGTGCAGACTAGAGGAGTACCATTTGTGAGGAGAAAGGATTGTCTTTGTATTATTTTATCCCAAATAAAGTCTGCATATATAATTTCAGAAAGGGATTGCTGGGTGTTTTCCTGGTAGTCCTCTGTTGGAAATGATTGTTACCTTTTTGTGGGGAGGTCTGGCTCAGGAAGCTGGTTAACTGAAACCCTTCTGTTAGTATTTACAACATGCTCGTCTTTAAATTTTAACGAGACTGAATTAGATAAATAATTACGTCACTGTCTGTTCTTGAATAACAACAGTGCATAAAAGGGGGACCCTGAAATGCTTACAGATATTATTTTGTTTTGTTTTAAATGTCTTCATGTAATGACCATGTTCACACACCCCTCAGATGCAGTTGGTAACTTTTACCATAGGTTTATGTGTAAACTTCTCATAAATGGCTTACCCAGGCCAGCACTCATCGTAACTTGCAGAATTAACCAGTTATTTAACAGTGCACTATATGCAGCAAGTAGACCAATATCTATAAAGAATTCACATGACTGGCACAAAACTGCGATTAATAGGAAAGGGCCTATCTACAATGTAGCTCAATATCTCATCCATCTTCGTTCATGTTGTTTATGCCAAGTTACTTGTTTGGAGTCCTGCACCCTCTGTAAATGGCATAAGCACCAGTGCGGAAAAGGATGCGAGCGATCAGAGAGCCTTGAACAAAATAATATCAAAACTACACCGGATTGCCGAGTGGTTTGTAATTAGCTGGTAATGTATCCGTCTAATCAAAGATCAGTAATATAATGCGGATGAGGGGGGATAGTGTTTCCAGTGCCTTGTGTTACACAGAGTAGCTGTGGACACACAGGTAAGCACTGAACAAGATCCCCCCCTGACGCCCTGGCATTAATCATTCACAATCCCCCATACAGCCCTAGGAGTCGGGCCGAGGGAGGACACTGCACAGCAAGCAGGAGGCTATCTATAAAATTATAGACTAATTCCCTAAAGTGGGCTGTGACAGAGGAGCCCGGTCGCCAGTTTCCCTTCAGCGTGGGCAGGATGTGAAGTAGCGGGGCCTGAGTGGGAGCTGCCAACTGTAAAGTTGCTGCAGAGCTGAACCTGGGACTATTGAGAATTCAGCGGCCGACGGGAAGAGACTCCACAGAATGGGACAGCACCGGCGATACTGAAACTCCCACTGCTCCCTGCACCTGCACTCCTTTTAAGGTGCATTGAATTTAAAAAAGAAAAAACAAATCTGGATATCATCAGATTCTAAGAACAGAAATTCTGACTTCCAAAACCATGGAGACACAGGTATTTCATTGTTTTTTTTCTGGAATTGTAATGCACTGGAATTTTAATGAGAAGGGCATGCATTTGTATCATTGTTAGCTGACACTTGCTTTCACACTGTACTGAACACTTGATACACACTGTATCCACACAGACTAGACGTGGTTAAATGGACATCCAAGTTTATGTACACCTGTTATTATAATATGGAGCAGTGTCAAAATGCCTACTTAAGAAAATAAGTCTTCTAGGCAGCAACATGCTCTAAATGAAACCAGTCATGAGTAAGACTTGTATCAAAGACATTCTTCTGTGGGCTCCTCTGAAATCCCTTTTCATCTGCGATCGTAAAGCAATATTGCATTGCATGGAGACCTTCAGCACAAGAGGAGTCCTATCTCTTACAGTTGCAGTTGGCCACTTTGTGTGTCAGTAACAATATCCCATTAAGCGGTGAAGAGATTGCTGCAGTACAGCACAATAAGCGGGTTTCTCAGATGATGGGCAGGGAGGCAGATAGGCTTTCCTTTTTCTAGGAACCGGTCTGAGCCTGTCGTTGCACGGAGTAAAGTGCGCTCTGGTCACAACAGCCCTCTCTCGGCGGGGTCACACACTCTGCCTTTCAATGTGCTGAAAGGTAACCCGAAAAAGAAGATGAAGGCGGAAGATCAGTTTTTGTAATTAACTAAGAGATGGCTAGACAAACATTGAGACGGGGCGGTGTTGGGCTACATTTTCAAATGGCGGTGGGACTGATAGGACTTTTTTAAATGGCTAAAGTATTAAGATGACAGATTTTATACACTCGTATGTGTTAATGTAATGACTTACCTTTAGTAGCCTTTTCTCAGTGTAACTATACTCAAGAGCAGATCCCTTGTCATCTTTTGAATGTTCTGAAGTGGAATTTTGTACTTATTTAACCCCAAAATGTCCAGCCAAATTATTCTAAAATGGAACATATAAAATGCTTGACTGGAATTGGAGGAATCTCAATGATTCTTATCAATGTATTTATGTGTATTTCAATCTTTTGTATTGTTTTTATGGTACTGGTACAGTCACCCAACCCTTCCAAGATCAGTGTAACCAAAACTAGTGGCGGCCCCTGATATAAACCAGTCACCTTCTATGTGCTGTGTATTCTCAGTGCAGCGTGCCCTCCAGCGCTGCCCCTGTTCGGGATTTTTTGGCATCTTCAGTTGGGTGCTTTGCCAATTGTGAAGTGTCATTTTCCTTTTCTGCTACTCGCACTCCGAGTCCAGCATCCTTCAGACACTCTCGGCTTCCCTTGCTCACTGCAGGCCTCGGTCTGCTGCCTGAGATCTGTCACAGATTCCACCTCATTTGCTGATCCTAATCTCCACGCCAGGACCCCGAGAAGTGTCGCCTTCCTTCGAGGCACTTGCAGTT
Organism: Amia ocellicauda; assembly: GCF_036373705.1. Taxonomy (NCBI): domain Eukaryota; kingdom Metazoa; phylum Chordata; class Actinopteri; order Amiiformes; family Amiidae; genus Amia; species Amia ocellicauda. Next base: position 19,260,293 of record NC_089866.1, on the reverse strand, counting down.
TTGTGCTTACGAAGCCCGTTTATTATGTGCTAACCGAAAGAGAGCAGAATGCTGGAGTGAAACTTAGAATCAACTTTTTTTAAACTTTCATTAGGTGATTAATGTTAAAAGAAAACATCTATACTTAGAAATGTAAATTAGGGGGGGAGCTACCTGGGCCAGATCTCAGAAGTGAATGTAATCTGCAATACCTGGGCTTGATATAATGCCAAGTGCTTGGGTCTTTGATAATGAAATACTCCTCAATGGTTTAAATGTAAGCTCCTGTATCTTTTAATTAAATACGTCAAAAACATGAATAGATTACTCCAGTCTGTGCAAAACAATCTTTGAAACTGTGGTGTGAGGCTATTGATGTCGGGAACCGAGACAATATGCTGTAAATCCACACTAGTGCGGTCGAACTGTGCGCGTCTGTGAAACCACACCAGAGCTGCCCAGGGCCGCTCTCCTGTCTTTAACTATCGGAATGTGCCGTGCAGTAAACAGAAGGTTTCAAAGGAGTTTCTCCTTGCCCCCACTCTTGTAAAAAAAGAAAGAAAGAAAGAAAGAAAGAAAGAAAGAAAGAAAGAAAGAAAAGGGAAAAAAGGAGCTGGTTCCCATGTGGGAATGAAGGGGGGAAGGGGGTGCAACAGTTGTGAACCCCGACAGTCCATTGTGAGATCGGTTCTGACGTCTCGAATGGTGTTTCTTTAATGATATTGTTCACCTGTCTCGTTGGCTTAAAGTGGGGACAGAATGAGGAGAGGTGGCCAGAGGAGGCAGGGGGGAAGGGGGTGGTGGTGGTAGTGGCAGGGGCCCATTTTTCGGAGGAGCTGACAGGTGGAAGAAAACCCCTTCGCGATGAGCCCCCTGCCTTTTTATTTTTTTATGAGGCCCGCATTCGGAGTAATGAAGTCCAAATTACAACACAGGGTTGCTAAGAACAAGTCTCTATTGTTCTCCCTCCTCTCTCCAAATGAGTGTCACAGTAAGCAGCGGGGCAGTGACCGTTACTGCACAATTTAGTCTGCTCGTTGTCTCAAGAAGGCCTCATCTTAGAGTTTCTCAGATTAGACAAATACACCCCCCCCCTCCGCTCCCACCCCCTGTCGCCCCCTCCCTTCCTCACCCCCCCCACCTCCCTCACTAAATAGGCCAAATCTCCTCTATTGTGTGCGGACTGCACAGTGTGAAATCCACAGTGACGTTAAATGTTTTCTAATGAATAATTAGTGAAAGGATATGCGGGGGAATATGTGTAATGGATTGTAGCCCGCGTTTAAACCTTTTTATAATTTTTTCGCTCTCTCTCTCCCTCCCTCCTCATTTTGTGGGACAAAAAAAAAGTTGCCTTTCACACAAGTAACTGCAATTGTTACTAGAAAAAGGAGGGGGGGGGAGCTTTGTGTCAATTTGATCCAATGGATTATCTTTTTAAGTGTTTTTTTTTTTCTTTTTTTTTTGCATAGAAAATTGGAAATCAAAGGATGCCTGCCCTGCCATTTATATATATATATATATATATATATATAAAAAAAGGCTTTCTCACTTAGCAATCTGGCAGCCATGAAGTGTATGGCAGAGCTCTGGGTGGAGGGGGCTAGGGGTGGGAGTGGGATTTTTCTCACCGTTGCGACGGCTTTTGATTTCAGCCGTCTCAAAGGTGTGACTGTTCGCTCGCTGTGCCCCCTCTAATCTGCAGAGCTGCTCTCCCACAGGGCTGCACTCCCTCTGGGTGCCAGTCTGCCTGCACTGGCCAGTGTGGGCAAACAGTCCTTCTCTCCCTCCTCCTTTGGTATAACTTTGTTTACAGTCGTGAATCTCTCTCTCTCTCTCCCCCCCCATCTCTGTCTCATTCTTTCTCTCTCTCTTGCTTTTTCTCATTCTATCTCTCTCTCTCGTACACACACACTTCAACCTTACGACCTTCTGTGTTCTGTATTTTTGGAATAAGTGTGTTTTACAGTTGCCAAATATGCATAAAAGTCAAATTACAACAAAGCAAAGATCACAGCCCTGTAAAAACACCTCAGTCACAAAGGACATGGGAATTTTGTCAAAAGAAGATTTAACATTTTGACATGCCAACAGTTGGAAGTCTTGTCTGTTTGTGTGAGTGTCTTTTGGGTTGGGGAATTCCTTCCTCATCTCATAAATATGTTGCACTCCTCTTCCACTTCTGACGAAACACAACACTGGAATTTACACCATTGTATTTTGACTCAGTATTTTTGATATAAACAACAATTTTGATGACATGGCCATGACAGAGGCCTCTAGCTCCCTCTGCAGGACACAAAGGACAGTGCTCCGCAAAGTGAGACATTTACACTTTTGGTTCTGTGTGTCCTGTGTGTAACCACAAACTCTCGACTTTTATTGTGTGTGCCCTACTGCCCCCTTCCTGTCATGGATTTTAACTGAAGCGAGGCGGCCTCTTATGAATGGGACACTTGTCTCAATGCGGTACAAAAACAAACAAACAGCGTAGTATTGTAAACACATTTTCAGTTCCACAGAGGCATTAATTTGGTAATTTAGAAGGCCCCGTTTGTCAGAATGGGCTTCCTGTTTCAGCATCTCAGTGTTTGTTTTGGCTCCGGTCAAGCGCAGTGGGAAGTGTCCAGCAGGAAGTCTTTGTTAAGGCTGCAGGCGGGCGGCCATTGTTGGATGTTGCGGAGTGGCGGTGGGGTTCACGTGTGAGGCCGAGCGGGGCAGCGAGCGACGGCACAGCAAAGACAGTGCGCGGCCTTCACTCCTCTCCCCCGGGAAGAGCGCCAGGAAAGGCTGAGGAAAAATAACCAGAGAGGGATGAATCAGCCCCTGTCTTGTGCCCTTGGACCATCTTCCACTTCATGATAGGAACTGGTTGGCTTGTGTTTCCTGTGACTCTGGGATGAAAATAATCTTGTTTTCCTAAAATAGGAGTCGGATACGGTGCTGTTCGGACTTGATGGCCTCTCGGAGGGATTCTGAGGGGTCTGAGCTAAGCAGCTGTGTGATGCCTTTGCAGTGTCTTAGTAAAAGTGACATGCTTTCATATAGATTCAACATTTCCACCTCTTTGTCCAGAACCTGCTGTTTTAGCTTAGACTTCCAAAAATGAGCACTGCCATCTTTAACAATCCTCATTCATGTCTCTGTGTTATATCCAAAATTAGTAAGATCCATCATAAAATAGGGATTCTTGTAATTTACACTTCCCTGCGTATGAAAGGCAGAAGCATGGATCGGTCAAACACATTCAAGGCACAATGGAATAGATTTGTGGAGGAATTCCTGTCCTAAAATCATACCAGGAAGACTGTGCGTTTAAAGATTGTCAGGGTCTGATTGCTATTCTTAATCTAAAAATACAATTGTACCATAATGCATAAATATTAAAATCTCTCTTTCTCCTCCCCCCTCTCTCTGTTTGCATAATATTGATGGCTTCCTATTGGTGGGAAGTGGATGTTTTTTTTTTATATATATATATGTCAATGTTTCCTGTCAAAGATAGGACTTTTTTTTTCACTGAGTGCTATTCTAAATGTATCAGTCCTGACTGAGGCCAGCAGAAGAGCACTTGCATCCAAGGTAGGCTAATCCATTTTCATTTCAACAATTGGCAAAGGAGGAGGAAATAATATCTAGAAAAATGCCTTTAATATAAAATTTTGAATGAAGAAAATCAGATATTGAGTTAATAATTATTGAGTTAAAAATAATTAAAGAAACAATATATTTGGTAGTAGTCATAGGTAAAAGTAAATAAATGAGTTGTAGAGGAAACGGACCTAGAAAAGAAAACTTCTCATTTACTATAGATGAAATATGGCACTTTGTGAGTATTTGGGGGTAGATCTGAGAAGTGGGCTTCACACTTGTCACACCCAAATTTACTGATGCACACCGGCTGCTAAAAATATGCCTCTTGTGCAATGAAAAGAGACATTATGTAACAAGATAGGGGTGTGTAACGGGTGTCAGAGCTGCTGACAGCTATTTTTAACAGCTATCACAGTGTTGCAGATGTCACTTTTTGTAAACCTACTGATGCAGAACTAGACACTCATAAAGTGGGACCATAATGGGAACAATGTAGCATTTGTTAACGGCATTAGTCATGAACAATCAGTTGGGGTCATTTAGTACCTGGTTAGTAACGCTCTGATAATACTTTATTAACATGTTCCAACTTTTAAAGCATTTATATAAGGAGTCACAAATTTAAAAAGTATTCACTCAGAGACCCCTCTGTTTCAGGGGTTCAAAAAAGATGGTTCAGAGCCACAAATGCTATCTGCTGTGGCTCTGGTTTAAATGGTTTCAATATTCTAGAATGCTGAACTCCAGAGCCCTGCCATATTGAAATGAGCAGCCCGGACACACAGCTTTGACGCACACATTCCAAACTCTGTACTCGATGGCGGCGAACGACAACCTGGGCCTGGCAGTTGTGCGGTGCAGATTGATTTAATCTGGCCCTGTGTCTCGCGGATTTGTTCAGGGCTCTGTAGGGCGATGCCAGTCGCGCTCTCATTCACTTCATGAATTGTTTTGCAGCTTGGCTCCCTCTCTGTGCTGCTGCAGCTGTGCATGGCAGAGGATGCGAGAGCTGAGGTTTATCTGAGGGAGAGGGCCGGAGAATGGCTGGCAGGATCATGCTGTTGTGCTGCTGTTTTGGCCCCAGAAGCATTTGTGAAAGGGAAGGGGTGTACATCCTCTCTCCCAGCAACAAGTGATGAATTGTCCCTATGCTGGGAAGCAAGGAAGGAGATTAGATAGGGAATCCCGAATCCAAATCATTCGTACTCCACAGAGTCTGGTCAAGGTCTCTGTCAGTTCTTACTTGATTTGTTTTTGTGTTTATTTCTGCCAGCTGTGAAAGATATTTATAGAGAGAATAGTTGTATTTACTAGAACCCCAACCAAAGTATTTTGTTTTCAGTAGAGGTTATCTATTATTATTATTATTATTATGTATATTTAAAAGAGGAACTCACTAATGGGAATTAAGTGTAGGTATTACAGGAAAGCTCAAGTACTTATTTCCTCACTTCAAATTGATTTCCACTGAATTAACAGGCAGTTATACATGCAGATTCACTCTGTTTCAGAATGAAGTGTGTGCAGCAGCCACTAATCTGAGAGTTGTTTTCCCCATTGTGTTTTCCTGACGAGACAGAGGTAATTCTTTAACATGAGTGGCGACAGCTCTGACATCTGCAGATAATCGTGAAGGAAACAGGACACTGGGGACTGGGTTGGTTCTCAGAGCTCCCAGTCTCCTTAAGGCCAGCCGTCACGGGACCAGATAATCCCTCAAGTCTGGCCCTCTGGCACAAACCATGGCTACAGCCCTATAGGTACCACTCTACTACAGAGGGGACAACATAAAACAACCTGAAGATAATAGGGAAGTCGTTTGTTAATAAATTATTGCAGTTTTCCTTTGGAGATCTGTATATGAGTTCTGTCTCAGAAATGTGCATTGGTTTGAAATAAAATGTTTTAGAGAACTGGGAACTGAATCTGAAGATTGTGGTGCCATTGGGTGTGACCAGCTAGCAAGTTATTTTCAGTGACTGCATGAACTAAACAACACAAATACACATTTCCATACCCATACCTGTGTATATACTCAGTAATACTGAGACGCCTGACCCATAGGGCACAGGGGGCGGGGGCTTTCGAGTGACGCTCTCCTCCCACCTTGAATTTATCTGGGGGCAAACTATATATTCCCCCCCACACACACTTTTGTCACTCACCATTATGCATAAAACATTTTGAAATGTAAATATGCGAAATGTAGTCAGGTCAGGTGCAGACTCGCATTTCACAATAATCACGTTACCCCCCCACCTCCCCCTTAGTATTGGTTTGACCCAGGCAACACGACGGCGTCAGCGTCCAACACCCAAATAATACGAACAATCGGCAAGATGGTCGCCGAGGTACTTTATGAATTAAAATACATATTTCTAATTTCTCTACTCATTTATACTGGACATTTTATCCAGGTTCTCGTGTAGGGAAATGTTGGTATCTTCTGTCCTTGTGGTGAGAAAGTGTGTTCAGTACCGATCCAGTTCTGGAAATTACCACAGTGACGAGGCAGCGATCACTGAGTGCGCTAAACTACTCAAAACACATTTGCGCTCCTCTGTGAAGGGTAGCGCACCGGTACATAATTAAGGACCTTTTTAATTGATGGAGGTGTTATTGATGAATTCGGGCGTCACAACAGGAGACTTGCATTCACCTAGAAACTCCTACATCGGCAGAAACCGCTGATTCCCAGTGAAGACGCGTATTTCTAGCAGCGACACATCGACAGCTGTGCTCCTCACCCGTTTCAATTACAGACCCACCGAAACACATTTCTGTGATCGACCAACTCCGGAAAGCCTGTAAAGTTTGCTGCATAATGTCGGTTGATGTGAGATTTTTTGCGACGTGTCCCATAGTGATATGTGGTTGGGAAGCAAAGACGTAACGAACTGGCAATAGAGACTGTCCGAGTTGAGCCCTAGACTAATAGAGACTAAGTTTATTTGTATACATACTTCTATTATGAATGCCATGTGTGTAAAAAGCTAATCGTCTTCTATTACAGCATTTTGAATTCCTGTAAAATGTCCCTGGATGTTAAAATATTACTTAGGCATGCACATTTAACAAGTATTAGTTTTTAACTTAAACTAAATTGATAATGTAGACTGTATGATTAAATAATATTTGATATTTAGCACAAAAATATTTCTACTGTTGCAGGTTTTAAAAGATTTTAACCAACAGGTGAACAACTCCAACTCCCTCTGGTTGTACTGTTTTTGTTTAAAGTTTCATTTACAAAAGTTACTTTAGCCAGGATTTAGGTTTTATTGTGTTATTTTTTCAGAAAAGCATAGTGGACCCAGTGCAGGGAGAAGAGCTGCAGGTAGAAACAGTGAAGGGATTTTATTTGAATCTAGTACAGGACAGGATTTTGCTGACATTGGTCTTTATTTTTATTTTTTTAATTGAATCGTGGTTCTTTGTTTAAATAAATACATTAAAAGGTACATCAGTTATCAATCTACTTGTTCTATTGTCTAGCAAATGTCAAAGTTTTATAAAAAGAAACGCCGAGTGACGCTGTCCTGTGATTGGCCGCAGAGCGAGGAGGTGGGCGGAGGCGGTATCCGGCTGAACATGGAGGGCGCCCTGACGGCCCGAGACCGTGTGGGCATCCAGGACTTCGTGCTGCTCGACTCCTACACAAGTGAGGTTGCCGTGCTCGACAACCTGCGCAAACGCTTTCGAGAGAACCTCATCTACGTAAGCATCCCCCTTTTCACCTGCCTTTCATGTACACCATCAGAGTCCCGCAACGCACCTGGGTCTCCGAGTAACCGAGCTCTGCCTCACTGCTCGAGCCCTTCAAATTGTGACTATGAACCATTCATGACACTGTGTGGCCTGGACTCACCCTTCCTTTTAAGAAAGAAAATAAAAAAAGATTGATATGCATAGACGCATTCTGCTTCTAAACAAAGATGAACCAACTAATCTGTATGGGACGAAGCCAATGACATCTTAAAGGGAGCTTGATTATTGACTGTGCAGTGTGCCGCAATATTTCATCCTTTAAGTGCAAGTCTTTCTTTTTCATCCTCTTCTCTCTTTCTCTTTCTCACGCATGTTCTGTCAAGTATGGAGTGATGTGGGTAGAAGTTTGGAGAACCGAAGATGCAGTAACAGTATTATCTCTCTCTCTCAGACGTACATTGGTACGATGCTGGTCTCAGTCAACCCCTATAAGGAACTGGAGATCTACACCCCAAAACAGATGGATCTCTACATGGGAGTCAATTTCTTTGAGCTGCCACCCCACCTGTGAGTAACAAACTGTAGACCCATGGGTGATCAGCACATTGATATAGGGGCCAGGATAATGCAGGCTTCATAGATTTCATTAACTAATTAGACTAGGGGACCACATTAATGTGCAAGTGAAATTCCATAAGTAAATTATTACCTGCTTTAGACTGTCACAGAGCTAAGGAACGCTGGTCTAGAGATTGCTGTGGCCACTTTCACCCCTTTCCAAAAATGTGTGACTGCTTTGTTAGCTACGCCCTTGCAGACAACGCCTACCGCACCATGCTGACGGAGTACAACAACCACTTCATCCTGATCTCCGGGGAGAGCGGGGCGGGGAAGACCGAGGCCTCCAAGAAGATCCTGCAGTTCTACGCCGTGTGCTGCCCCAGCACTGAGCAACTGCACAGCGTCCGGGACCGCCTGCTGCTCTCCAACCCGGTGCTGGAGGTCAGGCCCGTCTCACTGCCAGCACTAACGCAGAGTTCAGTCACATTGTGGTTGAATGTCCCATTACTGACATCTATCACTTTTCTGACAGGCTTTTGGTAACGCCAAAACACTTCGGAACGACAACTCCAGTCGCTTTGGGAAATACATGGACATCCAGTTTGATTTCAAGGTACCGGAAGTCTATGCTAAGTTTCTAGGTCTCCTGTAAATCTGCTGAAGGGTCTTTGATGTTGTGGTAGAGCGTGAGATGTCTTTCACATCCCAGGTGTCTTGCTCTAGGGGGAGGCTGTGGGGGGCCACATACTCAGCTATCTGCTGGAGAAGTCTCGGGTGGTGCACCAGAACCATGGAGAGAGGAACTTCCACATTTTTTACCAGCTGCTGGAGGGGGGTGAGGAAGAGCTCCTACGATGGCTGGGACTGGAGAGAAACCCACAGCACTACAGCTACCTGGTACAAGTGAGTCTGTTCAGAGATGCTGCTACTACCCAGGAGTACAAATGTTGAGCTGGAAGGTCATAATTAATCTCCTGTGTAACTCTGCCAGGGGGAATGTGCCAAAGTGAGCTCCATCAACGACAAGAGCGACTGGCGGACCGTGCGCAAGGCCCTCTCCATCGTTGACTTCAGCGAGAACGACATTGAGGTGGGGCTTGTTGAGGAAAACCCAGATTCAACCCGTGTCAGTTTGCGGAGAGAATTTGGTCTAACGCTTTGTCGTCTGTGATTGTAATATAGCACCTGTTTGGCATCATCGCCAGCGTCCTGCACCTGGGAAACCTCCACTTCGACGCAGATGGCAAGGGGTATGCCACCATCGGCAGCAACGCAGGGGTGCGTTGGATTTCCAAAGTAAGCTGCCATGCTGTGTCGGATGTCCTCGACAATGTGTTGGATGAGGAGAGAGTGGAGAGTCTAACTGCCTGCTCTGTGTGTTGTCCAGTTGCTGGGGGTTCCAGTTCTGCTGCTACAAGAGGGCTTGACTCACAGGAAGATTGAGGCCAAAGCTGAGGAGGTAATGTAGTGGGAAATAAAACAATCTGGTTAGACTCTTTCCTTCTTTTGCATCTCTGTGTGTGATCCTCTGCCCATCTGTCTGGCAACCCGTTGTCAGTGGGGGAGAGATCTGTCATGTTCTTTCTGTCGGTTGTCTTGTGCTTTCCAGGTTCTGAGCCCCTTGACTGTAGAGCACGCTTACTATGCCAGAGATGCCTTGGCCAAGGCGATTTACGGACGCACGTTCACATGGCTGGTCAACAAGATCAATGAGTCTTTGGCAAACCAGGTGAGGGCAGTGTGCACTAGTATTCAGAGCATGGTATCCTCCCTCTCTGTGCTTGACCCTGGCTTTCTCTACTTCCATAAACTTGTCTTTTGAGGCACAGGTTACATTTATGGTTTAAGGTAGATGTGTAGCCATCTATTTTATTATTTATTATGTTTTTGTTGTCAGATGAAGTGCCATCGGACCTTGAGTAAAGGGTGTGCACAGTTTGGAGTTTAGAACAATTAAAATAAGTATGTTATCCACTGTAAGTAAAATCCTCTTAGTTTGTGTTTTGGCGAGGGGTAATTCTCAGCTTTAATAAACCTTTCCCTTTCTCTTTAGGACCCCAGGAGGAAGACAGTGATTGGGCTGCTGGACATCTATGGCTTTGAAGTCTTTTATATAAACAGGTTAGAGGCTTTTCACCCGCACGCAACATACCACTGTGCAGATGCACATCCCTCACCTGTGGGGCGGCGCTGTCCGCAATATAAAACCTGTTGAAACAAGTACTGTGAACTCTGTGTGACTGCCGGGGAGGTCCGAGGCACGCCCCACTGATGGTGTCTCTCTGGCTTTCAGTTTCGAGCAGTTCTGTATCAATTACTGCAACGAGAAGCTGCAGCAACTCTTCATCCAGCTGACCCTGAAGTCAGAGCAGGACGAGTACGAGATGGAGGGCATCGAGGTGACCTCTTCATGCCACTCCGCCATAACTACTATAACTACTACTAGTAGTCTTCAGCCACTGTAAACTCTAGTCCCTGTTTCTTTTCCAGTGGGAGCCGGTGCAGTTCTTTAACAACAAGATCATCTGTGACCTAGTGGAGGAGAAACATAGGGGCATCATCGCTGTGCTGGTGAGCAAACGCTGCATTTGACAGACAAGAACCACTGTTTCCGTGATTTGAGCAGTGTGTGTTTATATTATTATTAATAGCTCTAGTGGTAGTTTTGCATGGGTCAGTAAGAGATGCCTGTTTTTCTCTCTCTCCCTGCTCTCCTGCTGTAGGATGAGGAGTGTGTGAGGCCAGGGGGGGCCACTGACCTCATCTTTCTGGAGAAGCTGGAGGAGAAGATGGGCAGTCACCCCCACTTTGTGACGTGAGTGCCTCTCTCCAGCAGCTCTGTTTATTGAACACACACTCACACACACACAGGTTACCCTTTTCTTACCGACAAGCTGCAGCGTTGGGTCAATGTGACCTGAAGAGGAAATAAATGGGCCCTTAGATGGCACCTTTGTCCTCTCTGACCTCTAACCTGTGACCCCTGCCCTCTCTCTGTCCCCTTGCCCCACAGACACAAGCTGGCGGATCAGAAGACGCGCAAGACACTGGAGCGGGGAGACTTCCGTCTGCTGCACTACGCCGGCGAGGTCACCTACTGTGTCATCGGTGAGAAGAAACATGTAATAAGCACGACTCATAGGTCCAAACATAAGATCTGTAATCATTCTCACCCCTACATGATTTTCTCCTTATAGGATTCCTTGACAAAAACAATGACCTTTTGTATCGCAATATCAAAGAAGTAAGTAAATGTATCTGTTTACTAAGTATTTACTAAGACCCAATCCATTTCTTAATTAAGATGAAATGAGTGACTAGTGGCTGGGACTATGTCAGATTGTGTATATATTCTGCTACCTCCCCCACAGGTGATGTGCCAGTCTAAGAATGTCATTGTGAAGCAGTGTTTCTCCCCGTCAGAGCTGGATAACAGGAAAAGACCCGAGACGGTAAAGTACAAGTGAAAGACGAGAGAGAAATGAATTCGTGATTGGTTCTAAAAGCCCCCCAAAATATTTTCTCCACCTTTGTCCAGAACTACAATATTAGAAAATGTCTACCTTACATGAGAGACCTCTTCGGACTGTTGTGCACCCCCATCTCCTCACCATTATCAGTACCATTACGCTGCTCCTAATGCTTAGTATTTTCGATGCCTCTGATTTCTTGGATAAAGTATATTCTTGTCATGACAGCCGGACTTATTTGACTTTCACTGAACTTGAGACAGCGAGAGAATGATAAAAGAGGAAGGAAGAGTGCAAAACACAAAACAACAAAAAAACAGGGACAGACTGTGCTGTAGAAAGACTTTGCATGACTTTGAAAGAGAGAGATACAGATATGAGCATCAGATCCTGACACATCACTCCTCTCCTGCTTCCCTGACCGGATATTGCTCACACTGTTACCACACAGACGCACTGCGACCGGCTTGTGTTTGCATCTGTAGGTAGCCACCCAGTTCAAGAACAGTCTTGCAGGCCTGGCAGACATCCTAATGTCCAAGGAGCCCTGGTACGTGCGTTGCCTGAAACCCAACGATGCCAAGCAGCCAGGTGAGCACCCCACTGCCCATGGGCTTGTTAGAGATGGGTTTTGTCAGTGAGCGAGTTATGGATGGTGGTGGTGATCTGTCTGCCCTCCTCCCTGCAGGGCGTTTCGATGACGTGTTGGTGCGACACCAGGTGAAGTACCTGGGCCTGATGGAGCACCTGAGGGTCCGGAGGGCAGGGTTTGCATACCGGCGGAGATACGAGATCTTCCTGCAGAGGTGAGCGCGGGGCTCTGGTTGCTCAGTGGTTTAATGCATTGTCAGAAGGCATTTTCTACAACTTCACTGGATCACGATAGGGTATGGCTTTGGGATCCGCGACTCACAGTTGCTCAGGCTTCTGATATAGCTTACGATTTTCTGTATTTGACACTCATGACCAGGTTTGCTCTCCGATCTTCCTCCCTTTCTTGAATGACTTCCTCCTCAGGTACAAGCCTCTGTGCCCGGACACTTGGCCCCACTGGAGGGGGGTGCCGGCAGAGGGGGTGGAGCGGCTGGTTAAATATATCGGCTACAAGCCCGACGAGTACAAGCTGGGCAGGTGAGAGCACCGCCTGGAGAACTGCCGATCTGTGTTTCTATAATAAAGATAGATCAAAATGTGCCCTTTTCTGATCCTGTCAGTCTTCACGACTTCTCCCCCATTCAATTTCATATGTCAAGTGGGCAATAAACACTCCACGTTATCAAGACGGGTCCAGCTGCTCAGAGGACACTTGAATCAGGTCGTTCTGGTTGTGCGAGTCTGATCTCCAGATGGTCTTCTGTCTCTCCTAGAACAAAGATATTCATCCGCCATCCCAGAACGCTCTTTGCCACCGAGGATGCCTTTCAGATCTGCAAGAACAATCTCGGTGTGTATCACCCGCACGTATTCTGGTCTGTAGTTCAGCTTGTATGAGTTGGAAATATGTTTCTAAGCCAATTATTTTGCTCTGTCTCATCCTATTCCTTTCTTAATGTTATAGCAACAAAGATACAAGCCAGGTATAAAGGTTACCGGGTGAAAGGGGAGTATCAGAAAAAGAAAGAGGCTGGTGAGTAAGAAATGCATTTATGATCACTTATGTTTGGTCTCTCTTTCTACAGAGAAGTGTGTGCATGAAACAGCACATCTTTCTGCTGATTAAAACAAAAGCTGCCTATGACAGCAGCCACAGCTACGTTAAGTTGAACTAGGTCCCCACACCTTCTTGGCAGAGATTTATCTAGGGAATGGAAAGCTGCCTTAACTGAGTATTGGGTTTGTAACTGGCTGGATGGGTCGAGGTTCAGATTGAATCGGAGCCCAAGCTCGATGTGTGAGACCTGGATGTTGAGCACGAGGTATGCTGTCTGCTGTGTCCTCAGCCACGAAGATCGAGAACTGCTGGAGAGGCGTGCAGGCCAGGAAGGAGCGCGAGAGGAGAGCGTGGGCTGTCAAGGTCATAAAGAAGTAAGGAGACGGGTTTCTGGTCGTGTTCCTCTGTAACTATATCCCAACAACTACAATGAGAATAATTACAGTGTAGTTTTGGATATATGTAGGCTACATTTTGCACTAGAGTTTAATTGTAATGTTCAGATTGGAGTTGGGCTAAGCTGAGGGTTAGATACTATCGCATGCTGTGCTGCCCATTTGAAAAGCATTGGATCAGATTAGAATTGTGCTCTCCGGCAGGTTTATAAAGGGCTTCATAAACAGGAACAAGCCCCTTTGTGACGACAACGCGGACTACGTGACGTTTGTTAGATACAACTATCTCAACAAGCTCAGAAACCACCTCCCCAAAGGCCTCCTGGACAAAACCACCTGGCTCAATCCCCCCCTCATGCTGGAAACGGTAGGGACCCTTAATCGCTTCTTCACCATGGCCGAGAGTTCTGCCACGCAATGACATACAGTGCATTATCTATGGGGCTATTTTCTTTCAGGTACGCAATGGTTGAGTGTGTGTGAAAGTCTCATTGAACTGAAAATCTATATTGGGGTAGTGTTTTCTCGTTGTGTTACCTACTGTGTGCTGTCAGGGATGTGTTGAACACCTTGGAAGGTTGACCTGTTTTTACTGTGATCGGTAAACGGTGAGTCTGTAGGACGTGGGTGTGTGTGTGTCTCCTGATGTCCGTCTCTACACAGACCTCACAGATCCTGAGGAGGCTCTGCATGCGCACCATGGTCAGGAAGTACGTCAAGGGGCTCACACCCCAGCGCAAAGCCCAGGTACACCACAATCAGCTCTGCCTTACACCACTGTTTCGCAGTGATTTCCATTTGTTTTTGTGCCATTTGCAGACTAGTGCCAATCAAATAGTTTCCTGATCTAGTGCTGATGACTGTTGAAGTGTATTTATAAGCAGTGTGTACCTTTCCCTGTCCACAGCTGCAGCTGAAAGTGGTGACCAGTGCCTTGTTCAAAGGAAAGAAGGACGGTTACACGCAGAGTGTGGCCAAGCCCTTTGTGGACACCAGACTCGGTAGGGAGAGAGTCTTCTGAACCAAAGACACTTGCAATTATTTTTCCCCTGCTGTTTTGTCATATAACTGTAATATGTTAGTGTTATTGTAAATCTATTTCCTTTATTGTGCTGCACAAACTGAATACACAATTTGGGATATAAGGCTCTCGTATTTTTCTCTACTTTGGGACTCTGACTCACAGATTCAAATCTTTTCTTTCTCCTTGTGCCTTCAGGAGAGCAGGAAATCAACATGAAGGTCCTGCAGATTGTTCGCAGTGAACGGATCAAGGTAAGAATCATAGCTGTGTGCTTGTAATCCTGCATGCTGCGGTTAAAAACAAAGGCATGGTTTGTGCTTTAATGAGTCGCTCATCGTACCTGCTGTCACATACCCAGGCAGTGAGGGGGGCAGGTGTGCTGAGCAGCCTGGACGCTCATGGTCTCTGTGGGTATCATGCCTGTCCACCCCGTGCCATAACCTTGGAATCCTTGACACCAATGGTGAATAACCTGTAGATCATCTCTCAGCCCCGTCTATCCCTCTCTCCGCAGTACGGCACTCCTGTGGTGAAGTATGACAGGAATGGGTTTAAGCCGCGGCAGCGCCAGCTCATACTGACCCAAGTCGCGGCTTACGTGGTGGAGGACGCTAAGGTCAAACAGAGAGTCGAGTACTCTGCCCTCAAAGGTAACCTCGCCATCACCGACTGTGCTGTGATAATTCTGGGCATCAGGGAATTTTTTTAATTATTATTCCCCACCATAAATGTGGAGTGTGGGATCTGGACTTCAGGATTTAGTTGCTACCAGTTGCTACATGTGAGGCTATTTCTGCATGACACACTTCATTAAACAAGGTGCCCAACGTTGGGGCTGAGTGATATTCTCAGGGGGGGTGGGACTCTTGGCTGAGTGTTTGAGGACAGGTGTGGCCCCCAGTGTGAATCAGGCTCTGTGTTTGCAGGCGTGTCAGTGAGCAGCCTGAGTGACGGCTTCCTCATCCTGCACGTGCCCTGCGAGGACAACAAACAGAAGGTACTCGCCGCGCCCGGGGGCTACGTCTTACCACACATCGGCCATTCATCGATTCAGTTATTTTGATCTACATAATCACGAGTTCCCATTGCGCTGTGTGTGTATTCATTTGTAAAGTTAAAGCAACCATTCAATACAGATTCATCTTTAAGGCTGGACTGCTCTCTCGACTCTCACACTGTCGTCAGCAGCGCTAAACTTCTTCATTTTGGAAATCGAGATGGGCTTCTGCAATTAAACGATTTCTAGTAAAAGCAAAGTGTGCCAGTTTCACCTGCTGTTTACAGAGTCCCTCCCTCCCTGTACTAAAGTGCTGAATTGCCCTCCTTTTGTTCCCAGGGAGACCTGATTTTACAGTGTGACCACCTGTTCGAGGCTGTGACGAAGCTCTGTGTGTTAGCCAACAAGCACAGCTCCGTCAAGGTTGTTCAGGGCAGGTGAGCCTTGAAAGTGCAGCTTGACTGTTTTGGGAATTTGTGTGTGTGTCAATTCTTCCAGTCTTCATTAGAACAATCAATAGAATGATTGGTTTGATTTTAAGGAAAGTTCTTTATCCCTTTTAATCTGTGCATCCTTTATGGTCATTTTCCAGTATCCGTTTTGCTATCCAGCCTGGGAAAGAAGGAATCATAGACTTCAGCACCGGACAGGAGGCCATGGTGTACCGAGCCAAGAATGGACACTTAGTGGTGGTGAGCAACATAATAATAAATCCGTTGGCCACATAATTGCTTTCATTTGCTCCATGGATACTGTACTCTGTGTCCTGCATTAAAGTCTCTCTCTTGCCCCCAGGTTTCTCTTAGACCGAAGGCACGATGATTTGTAAGGAGTCGGGATGCATTTTGGAGCCCACAGACCAGACTGTAGCGACACTCTGTGCCCTTTGCATATTGACCATAGGGTCAGGAAACTGGCGACGGTAATTAGGACACTGTAGCAAGTGAACCATATAAAATATATTAATTTCACTTCGATATACACTGGATAATGGTCACCCTATTATAATGAATGTATTGTCCATTGCAGAACCCACTGTTAAAGAAATCTGGTTGCCCAAGTTATTAATGCGGCCCAGCGTGTTGGTGCTGATCAGCTGAACCGTGGTAGAACAACCTGTTTCCTCATGGTGTTTTTTTTATATTTCAATATAGAGACACAGCCATGGCCACCTGACAGATGTCATGTAGACTGATTTTCACATAAATCTAACCACCTCAACACACAGCAAAAGGTTTTGAAAATAGTTGGATAGTACATTTTTGATAAGATTTCACTGCTTTCCATGTGTATTTTATGATATTAAAGCCATATGTATCATAGCAGTTTTTTTTATACATGCAAACAAAGAGATTAAATAAAAACATTCAATCCCAAAATACTCTTTTAGTTTTTATTATTTTGATCTGCATCTATAAATATAGTTGAAGCCTTTCTCTGTGTATAGCCACACAAAAAGAAATTTGTATGTATAATGATTGTAAAAAATGCATCTCTTTCTCTAGCAAAGTACAAACATACATTCCCGTGTATGAGCTGGAATGAAGAACAGTTTAATTCCGACACCGTTAAAGCTCCCTTGACGGACCAAAATGATATCGGTTCTACCGGAGCTTTTTTTTTGTAGCTCACACTGCCCTCTGGAGGCAAACAGCATCAAAACACTCTGCAAGATCGTTCATAACCCATCTTCATGAACCTCTGGATAAGACCACACACAAGAGAAATGTTCAAATTCTCTCTCTCTCTCTCTCTCAAGAAACACTTTGCATTCTATTCCATAATGAACATCAAGGCTTTAACAAGATGCAACCAAACCCCTACCGTCCCTCTGGGCTCTTCAGACGTTAATCCCACCCATCTGAACGTTTGATTTAACCGCACAGAAAAAGTAAACTAGGCTTTTGAACCGTTTGCTGCACTCTTTGGAAGGTGAGCAGAATCGGTGTATAAACACTGCACACAGTATGGAGTGGAGATTGTAGTCGATTAAAACAATCCATAGCTCATTATTTACAACTACCCGATGCACACACACATAAAAAAAACCTATCCTTCACACGCATACAAGTTAAAGAGCAGACGTCTTAATATACTGAAGGAAAATGTGCATTTGCTATATTTTTAAAACGTTATTTCTTGGCCTGTTTCTTGAATTGGTTTTGGAATGAAGTCTATATGCCGATGCCCAAAATACAAAAAACGGTCTTGGTTGCCTTTTTATTTATTTATTTTCTTCTTCCTTCACCTAATGCTGCTCTTTTATTTTACCACGGAAGCTGGAATTGAGATCTTAGCAGGCGAACAGCTTTTCTTTCCACAAGTAGAGATAAGCGGACATCTACGAGATACTGCAGGACGAACTCGTTACACTGAAGGCCAAGTGCCCTGTTGGCTTAATTAATACAGGACCTATCATTTAAGTACTGATGCATCATAAATGGAGTGATAGATACAGGAATGCTTCAGTCTTGGACCACATTATGCTGTTACACAGTAATTTGTATAACCCGCCTTCCTGGATTTTGAATATATGTTTTTGTTTGTTTAACTAAAAGCGCTTAAAAAATAATCTATAACCTCTGTACAGCATGCATAGCAGTGCACCCTCCTGCTGGAGCCCCACAGCACTCTTCATCTCCTGTAGCTCGTGCCTTCACAACTTACTGATCTAAAGAAGCATGTCAGCGCTCGGGCCGACTGTTCCTCCTCAGTCCATGCAAGTGAAATGGCGACATCCGCCTGTATAGCACGTCAGATACCTGTCACCCAAGACCAATTGAAGCCGGAAGCATTTTAGACATTTTTAGGGGGGAATATGGACAACTGGATTTGTGTTGTGTTAAGACTGGTCATTGCTTCAGTACAGGTCAAAGAACTTCTACATACAATTTTTAAAAAGTCACTGAAGATGAAGGGAACTAACTTCTCCTCACCAGCTGCAGCCTGTGGTCTCTATAGGGGGCGGCCTCAGTGACACAGGCTTCGAGAGGGCAGCGACCGGAGGAGCGGCTGTGGTTTAAGGTGAACTGCACCGGAAGTTTGTAAGGCAGGCCAGGGGGTGGCCCGGTCATTGGTGGTGGTGTGTGCGGTCGTCTGGCCTCTTGACGTGGATCCTCCGGACGCGCTCGATGCGATCCCTCTCCTCGTCCTCGTCCAGGTGATGAGAGCGCCCCGCCGCGCCCCCCGTGGCCTCCAGCAGGGCGTTGTCCGGCCCGCGCCCGTCCTGGGACTCGTACAGCAGGATGTTCAGGGTCTCCTCGTAGATGCGGGCTTCGGGGAACTCCACCTACAGGGGGGCAGAGACTCTCAATTCCCACCGCTTTCGTTTCCTGGGATTAGTGAACATCTCGCACTTTTTATTGATCCTGAAATTCTGCATGGCCAGCAAAGTTATGTTGAACCATTCAAACACCAAGCCAAGCACACACATCATGCCAATGCAACCGTTGCCTAATGTCGGTCTCAGAGACGCTGACATCATTATCCAGCACTAATGGAACTGCAATGCTTTGCATTTCTTTGCCTACTGTGCTCTCTCAAACGTCTGGCAAAGCGATTTTTATAATGTATTGTTTTTGGGAGTATAAATCATCCGGCCATCACAAAACAAAGTGCCAGTGCAACAAGTCCACCATCTTCCCCACGCCCCTCGGCCCTTACCTTGGTCTGCTTCTTCTCGGTGGCGTAGACTATGGACGTGCAGCACACCTCGGCGATCTTGCGGCCCTGCCCGTAGAAGGACCAGCAGCAGATCTCGTCCCCGATCACGTCCTTGATGAACAGGACCCTCCCGTTGAACCTCAGAGACAGCTTGTCGAACAGCTCGATGTTCTTCAGCATGTTGTCGTCCGAGTTACTGGGAAGCGGCAGAGGCACACATGAACAGAGCGTAGACGGGGATGACGGGGAAGTAGTAAAACACTGCCAAAAGTAAGCTGTGGGACTGTCACAATGTACAAACGGACTCTTCTTACCTGGTATAGGAATATTTGTTGTTGCTTCTGTTGTATAAAAGCTTTACAGTCGGCTGTGGAAAGAAGAGAACATTAGACAACAGACAATACAAAAGGTCAGAAATAAGTAAGCATGTACATTTCCCTCTGGCCTTCTACCCTTATCAGGAAAGTCCTATCACTGCATAAACCACACAGTAGGCACACTGGTCACTTACTCACAACAATGATACTCTTTTTACCGTATTTAAGTTGTTTTTACCTTATTAGAGGTGGCGATGAGTCTCTGTTCCTCCTTGGGCGATGTGACAAGAGGTACCTTACAGAACGGCTCGTACATATCTTTGTTCTGAAAAAACAACAAAAGGCATCAGTTGAAAACGAATGAAACAAGGTGATCAGCCATTAGCGAGGACGGAAAATATATATATATTTTTTTTAGATGGATAAACACTTACACTGTCCTCTCACAGACTTCAAAATCTGGTCGGCACCCTGGCCTGGCAGAGCCGAGGGCCGGGGGACAGAGCGAGGGTGAGATCGGGTTGGGTGTTTACCTGAAGCGCTGCATGGCACTCATCTGCCAGCCCCTGTACCAGGTAGTACTTGGCTTCTGCCAGCAGCTCTTCGATCTCCCTGCGGCTCTCGGGCAGAGGTACGGCGCCGTCCCGCAGGTAGTTGAGAATCGTCCCAAAATGCTTCCCGCAGCGATCGATCAGGATCCAGCCTGCGAGAGGACAGCAGCACAGATCACGGTCTCGGGTCAGACCCAAAGCAACGCTCTTCCAAGAATGTTCGAAAAGAGCTCAACTTTTTAATTGCTCTTGTTCTCAGATAATCCTCCCTGCCACCCAATGAAGGAGAATACGCCAGATATGGGCTTCATCCAAATCCTTCATTCCCACTAGCAGCGATGACAACTTTCCATTATGCAGATGCAAGCAGAAAGCCACCATTAAGCACTAGATCTGGCATGCCGGATAGGCAGTTGCATTCAATCCGAGCTGTACTAACAGAAGTGCTTTTTAAATGTGCTTTCAATCTAACATCCCCCCACCAATTGTTGCAATGTGTCCTCCATTCCTTATAAGTTCAAGAAACACATTTCCTTAAAGCCTTAGATATTTCCTTCACAGCACATTCCTGAACAGCAGCCCAGCCCACCGGGGAGAGAGGCAGAGGAAAAGCATCAAAGGATGACAAATACATGAAACACGACAGGAAGGACAGACCCAGCATTAAATAGGGGTGGCAACAGGAGTGTGGTTTAGTGGTTATGGCATGGGAAATAAGCTCCAGCTTTATTTCTTGTTTTATCAATATGGACTGCTGCACTTTAACAGAAACGCCATTTCAGAAAAGCCCTGCATTCCTTCAGACAATGCATGGGTTTGTTAGCACTTACTGAGTCGGAGGATTGGAGATTTAAGAGCATTGGCTTCAACACCAAAGCATAGTCATGCGCTCTATTGATGCCCAAACACACACTGGAGACAGAATTGTGTTATGTATGTAGGCTATCCGCACTCACAAAGAAGCCTTAAAGGTCATCAGATACCAAGGGAAACACTTTTTCGTGAACCATCAGCACAATTAGGAATAGCTGGCTCTCAATCAAAGTGACAAGTCAATTGATTTAATTTTAAGCAGTTCACAGAGGGGGTGGTACCTTCACTGTCCGTCAGCACCTCCATCCTGCCGCTGAACATGGCCTTGAGCATGGTGTCCTGCTTTGTGAGGGTCTGCATGGTGGTGTAGTACAGCGCTCCCCCCACGTTCAGCTTCACATACTTGGAGCTCGGACTGGAGCCCTTGAAGGAGGTGGTCCGAGTTGTAGCCGCCGGCACTGCCGAGCTCACCACGCTTTCTCCCGACATCTCTTCCTGAGCACACACAAACACACAGACATCAGTTCAGAGCACTAAATTAAACCAGTTTAGTATTAATACACACACACCTTCCTCATAGACATGTTACTGTCCAATTCAGCTCTGTACAAGACAAAAGTGGATTAATGCATTATAATTTACACCCCCCCCACTACACACACACAATTTGGTTTTGGCTCATTAACAAAAAATAAAAACTGTTTTCCAGATGTTTGCCAGTTTCAGTATTTCTAAGATTAAAGGAATGTAAAAGGCAGTCTATACACATATCTTTTGGACCAAGACCACATCTCAGTTTCACAATACAGGTGAAAACCACTGAAAGCAATACATGATGAGGGTGATCGACTCATAAGCCTTGAACTGGGGAACCCAATTAGAGTTTCCAGTTTCAATCATAAACAATGCCTTAATTAATCGATTTATTAACTGAATTTGTTGGTTGAATATATATATATCAAGTCAAGTTATACAATTGTAAAGACACCTGCAATTTTGAAATAGAAGTACTAGCTCACTTAGGTTAGGGTATGTGTTGGACGGAGCAACACAATTCAGCAGACAAGAGAAAAACAGCAAAACCCCAACACTACCAGGTGCTGCTCTGATCCCTGCTGAGCCATATGATCTGACTTGAAGGATACCGAGGACACCAGCATTAGTAATTACAGTGGCTCAGTCTGAAAGTGTCTTTGTACTTATCACGCCCAGTCCCAATTGCCACCCGATTCAATACACACCGCGTATAAATGGCACGGAAAAACTGTGACATGGACACTTTTATTCATGCATGCATCGTTAAATGTCTAGATTCTGTTTTGTTGTTTATTGTGCTGGTAACGATGAACACCGATCTGTTTTCATAACTGTATAATCAGCTATCACTGCAAAGAATGATCAAAGTCGCATTATACAGCTAATGAATGTTTAAACAGAAAATATAATATATGTATAATCCCGATTTAAAACGATTCGGCAATCTGACATCGACGGCTTCGGTACGCAGCTAAAATGGAGATCCACGAAAAGCTACGAAGTTTAAATCTCCCTTTTTTTTGTGGATCGTCACTTGGAAAACAAGCCTAGTACAACAATGCATCGTAACGCGTCGCCATCAGGAAATGTTCAGAAAATGAATACCATGAGATCCTGTTGAAATTTGTGTCACATCACAAGATAACTGGAAGTTTAGTAGTTTAAAGTTCTTTGTTTCTTACCATAGAACCCAGAAACACTCCCGCACTCGCCAGTCAAGAAGCAATCTCCCACTTCCGGCCCAGTGAGCGGCGCGACGAGCGATTTCCGGTCTTACCTTCCTCAGCGGAAACGTGACGTCAGTACTAGCGCAGTGCGATCGTGTGGTGCAGATGTCCGCAGTTCTGCGCGGCTCCACCAATGGGATCGGCGGGATTTAGCAGATCTGCGCCGAACTGCGGACATCTGCGCTACAAGAAAGAGACCAGTGTTCTGACGCGCAGTAGCGTAAACAGTTTTCCCATATTCATTTGTATGTATAAAATAGCTTTCCTTTCCCCCCCAATGTAATCCTTTAATGACATTTACATTCCTTTAAATAATAGCGTTTATTTTAAGCTGACTTCAGTTTGATTTATTTACGTGAAATGTATTTTTGTAAATGTACTTGTTTTTCTTTCAAATATTTAATTATATTAAAATTATATATAGGCCTATATAGGAGAAAGAGAGAGAGAACCTTTGTATTGTCATTTTATTCGCCCGTTTAAACATGATTAAGTTACAGATTCGATGTTAGATGTTATTCTTAGAGCATTGAGACGTATTTATGTATTTATTTTATTAAGTTGAATCGTTCTTCTGACTAATTTAGTTTAGCTGAACCTATCTGGACAACGAAGTAACAACACTGTGAATTGACAGACTTCCTTTTTGATCCTGAATGGGAATGACACATTTTGCCCCTCAATTACTTCATACAAAAATACCTCCGCCCCGCATGGAGTAACTGCTAATTAGATCCCTTTCACACGAGACTAAACCATTCGTTCCTAAAATATAATTTAACCTTTTATTTCGTTTATTACTTATATGATACGAATCGATTAAATATTAAATTACACGTGTGTTGGATGAATGCATTTAGTCTAAAACGGTAGTAATATCACGTTATGTTCAAAGTGTGTGATGTAAACAATAACAAGACTTGTTGCCTCCCCGGAACCTGTTTGACGTGACACCGAGAGGATTAATGGCTGCACTCAGTGTATGGGTTTTGTTTTTGTTATTTATATTTGGTTTAGATTAATTGGTCTTACGCTTTTATTTGCCATTGACAGCGCCCTGCCAAGCATCGTTTCTATAATGCACGCTTACCTCTGTCGTAGTTGGTTGAGAAAATTGTAATTTTGTAACATATTAGCAAATAAAAGTATTTCGACATACAGCTAGCTACGGATGTAGTAACCATTTTTAATGTCTGTTGTTTGCTTATGTATAGGCTATGCATGGCGGTTTTTTATACCCCTAAAGAAAGAAGAAACCGTCGATTTCTGATGATAACATGACGGTAACGAGCCAGTCTTAGTTGTTGTCAACAGGCAACTTTGCAGTAATTGTACATTATTTTTAGTCCCAGTACAGTCCTTGATAGTTATATACAAATATTGCAGCTCATGCTGACTGACAGCGTTTGATTGCGTGTATTGTGTATAGTTTCAGTTTAGCCCTCTCGCTGGACTAAACAACGTTTCATACAGTAGGTGATGGTGGATTGAAAATGTGTTTGATTAGCAATAGTATTTTCAATATCGATTCAAATTTGAAGCCGACCTGAATAGAAGTGTGTCAGTATTGAAACAGTTACATTCACAGCGGAAACCGTAAGTACTGAGGTGTACACTTGCTATGCAGGGTTCAGTTGCTCCCAGATAGGTTCAAAACGATCAAGCAAGCATTAAATACTGTTAGGAAAATATTATCAGTGGATTGTAGGTTTGGCACATTCATTTTATCTGACTAAGGCCAGCCTGCATGTTTGTTTACTTCAGCCTGTTTTAGTTCAAATATGAACAGTGATGGATTAATATGCAATGTTCTGTTGGTATAAAAAAGGAGGAAAAAGAGTTGGTATGTATTTAAATTGCCAGCTGTGATGTAGCACAGCATCAGCCTGCAGCTCCCCCAAGGCCTGTGAATCATTCATAGAGGGACCACAATTACTTTATATTTCCAGTTGACTATACTTTTGAAGAAAACTGGCAGTAAGTTCCCCTGTGTGATATAGTAGAGTACAGGCTATCTATGAATAATATAGAAGGGAAACGCCAAGATGTTGTTCAGTACAATAGCTGTTTTAAGAGCTACAGTAAATCTGTCTTAGTTATTCCTTCGCTGGCTCTTTATTTTCTAGAGATGACACCCTGAGCAGCGTTGACCGGGTTATTCTGGGAGCTGCGGCGCTTTCCGGAAGCATTCCTGCCATTCTGGGCCTTGGAGGGAAAGACGGGACATGCAGCGGGGTCTGTAATGAGCCAGAGGTCTGCAGTCAAGAGCAAAAGCCTTAGGTGGGTCGGTGCCTTCATTATTTCAGGTTGTCTGGGCTGAGCACTGACTCTCAGGTCTCAGGTGGTGATTCACTGCGTCATCTGTGTCACCACAATTACAAAATATGAATTGTGTAAACCCCTTTAACTTACAAATGTTCCATTTTTGTGATGGAGTAGAGCACTTTTAATTTATGGTGGTATACCTTGCAGTTAATCTATTTAAGAGAAATAGTATTCAGCTCCCAGTGTAAACTTTGTTTTAGGTCAGTGATTCTCAATCCTGATCCTGCAGGACCCCCTACCCTGCTGGTTTTTGTTCCAACCAAGCTCTCAATTACTTAATTGAACCCTTAATTGAACTAATAATTTGCTTGCATTTGACTTTTTCAATTTTGTAACTGATAAAATGTAAATTCCTTTAACAGATCTATAAAATGTTATGCTTAACGTAAAACCCTACTTTTTAAAATAATGAGAAAGCTATGATGTAGTCAATTATTAGTTCAATCAAGGGTTCAATTAAGTAATTGAGAGCTCAGTTAACTTTCGGTTCAATTGGCAATTAGATGACAGCCAGCTACAGGATATGAAAGAGCTATGTTTATTTGTCAGATCATAAAGTTAAAAGCTGTGTTAAGAAAGTTTTAGATCTGAAGCAACAAATGAAGGAGGAGAATTTCATTAGGACATCATCAAGAAAATACAAATCTAAATGATTAAAAATAAATTAGTATTTTATCAACACCATTATCAGTAAGGAATTAGCCAACGTAAAGTGTTGTGTTTGTCTCACTTTTAAACATTTTTCTCCATTGTATGCATATATATTTGATAAAGTCTTGCACATAAATATATCTAGGCTGTTTCATTGTTGCTGATTTCACCTTAGGAGTGAAAGATGTTCAGCGCGACTCAGACATCCAAGTTCCAGTTCCTGGACAAGGCGCGGCAGGCCCGCGAGGAGAGGAAGGGCCACAAGGAGCGGGAGAGGGCTGCCACACAGATCCAGGCCCTCATCCGGAGGTTCCTCTGCCGCTGCAAACTGCAGAGGCAAATAAGGTCAGGCAGAGGTGCTTCTGTAAATTGTCCACGGGTTCAGGGGAATTGTGGGAAATTCATTTGGACATTCCATTGCTACTTTGAGTGTTCTTTTTTAATAGTGTTTAGATTTTATTTTTCAGATAATAGACCTAATGAAGATCTAAAATATTGTGTTAAATACACTCAGAATGTACACATAGTATATATTTGTTCTTCATCAGCTTCCCTTTATTTATTTGACATGCAAAAGGAAACAACAATCACGTCTTAAAAGATCATTGAGAAGTTTGTGTTGACAAATTCCTTCATTTTGCAGGAAAGAGGTGGATGAGTTCTTTGAAACCCATGATTCAGGATCCTCCAAACGAACTGCACTTTCAATTTTTAAAATCGCAAGGAAGCTGTTATTTGTATTCATCGTGAAAGAAGATAAGCTGGTGAGTTTTTCTCTGTTTTCTGGTTATGTGGAGTGCAGGGCAGAGAAATCGCAATGTGGTTGTGGCAGCTTCAGTGTTTTACAGTGTTGTTCTTAGTTTATTATCATCTCTTTGCTGCACTCTAATGTCAGTTAATTTGGTCTTATGTTTCTGCTATATTTTCTTGGAAATAGTAAGTTAGAGATTATTCAGTCACCAATAATTTATGACATTTTTTTAATTTGGCTTGATTTTTCAGAGGTTTGAGAAATTATGTCGCTGCATCCTTGCCAGTATGGAAGTGGAAAATGAACCCAAGGTAATATTTTGTTTTATCTCCTTTCACCTCCTAATGTGAAATGTTAAAGCATCAACATATGATTTCTTTGTTGTTGCTTTTTTAAATAAATTCTGCCTTAATGTCCACATTTTCCTTATTTTAATCAGTGTAACATTCAGTCTTAACTGGTACAGCCCCTTAAATAATCTATTCTCTTGCAGGTGTGGTATGTGTCCTTAGCTCTTTCGAAAGACCTCACCATCCTATGGATCAAACAGGTTAAAGACATCTTGTGGGTGTCCTGTGAGTTCCTGAAAAAGCTCAAGGTAAGATGACTTTCCTAAAATAAAATCCAGGGCCATTTCTAACATGTAGATTGTAGATGTGAGAATATTGCTAGTGTTGACAAATGCACACTTACCTGCTGCTTAAGACAACCTTACACAAATTAAATTGCCCAATTCGTTATTAGTTAACCTGCTTCTATGTGCACAAAGGATTAAACAAAATAACTTTCCCTGCAAGAGTTTAGTGTATTGTGTTTTCTGGTCATGCAGCCCATATCTGATGTCTTTGTTTCCATGATGTATAAATTCAAAGTTGTACTCGGCGGTTTTATACAGGTGTTTATTGTTGTCCTTCTAGCCTGATATTCTGCAGGACAATAAAATGGTGACTCTCTACCTCACCATGCTGATCACCTTTACAGACGTCTCAACCTGGAAAATTGTTAGAGGAAAGGGTGAGTGTTAGGCAGTTAAAGATGCAGAAGTATTTCAATTACATGTACAGTGAGGGAAAAAAGTATTTGATCCCCTGCCGATTTTGTACGTTTGCCCACTGACAAAGAAATGATCAGTCTATAATTTTAATGGTAGGTGTATTTTAACAGTGAGAGACAGAATAACAACAAAAAAATCCAGAAAAACACATTTCAAAAAAGTTATAAATTGATTTGCATGTTAATGAGTGAAATAAGTATTTGACCCCTTCGACTTAGTACTTGGTGGCAAAACCCTTGTTGGCAATCACAGAGGTCAGACGTTTCTTGTAGTTGGCCACCAGGTTTGCACACATCTCAGGAGGGATTTTGTCCCACTCCTCTTTGCAGATCCTCTCCAAGTCATTAAGGTTTCAAGGCTGACGTTTGGAAACTCGAACCTTCAGCTCCCTCCACAGATTTTCTATGGGATTAAGGTCTGGAGACTGGCTAGGCCACTCCAGGACCTTAATGTGCTTCTTCTTGAGCCACTCCTTTGTTGCCTTGGCTGTGTGTTTTGGGTCATTGTCATGCTGGAATACCCATCCACGACCCATTTTCAATGCCCTGGCTGAGGGAAGGAGGTTCTCACCCAAGATTTGACGGTACATGGCCCCGTCCATCGTCCCTTTGATGCGGTGCAGTTGTCCTGTCCCCTTAGCAGAAAAACACCCCCAAAGCATAATGTTTCCACCTCCATGTTTGACGGTGGGGATGGTGTTCTTGGGGTCATTCCTCCTCCTACAAACACGGTGTGTTGAGTTGATGCCAAAGAGCTCGATTTTGGTCTCATCTGACCACAACACTTTCACCCAGTTCTCCTCTGAATCATTCAGATGTTCATTGGCAAACTTCAGACGGGCCTGTACATGTGCTTTCTTGAGCAGGGGGACCTTGCGGGCGCTGCAGGTTTTCAGTCCTTCACGGCATATTGTGTTACCAATTGTTTTCTTGGTGACTATGGTCCCAGCTGCCTTGAGATCATTAACAAGATCCTCCCGTGTAGTTCTGGGCGGATTCCTCACCGTTCTCATGATCATTGAAGCTCCACGAGGTGAGATCTTGCATGGAGCCCCAGACTGAGGGAGACTGACACTTATTTTGTGTTTCTTCCATTTGCCAATAATCACACCAACTGTTGTCACCTTCTCACCAAGCTGCTTGGCGATGGTCTTGTAGCCCATTCCAGCCTTGTGTAGGTCTACAATCATGTCCCTGACATCCTTGGACAGCTCTTTGGTCTTGGCCATGGTGGAGAGTTTGGAATCTGATTGATTGATTGCTTCTGTGGACAGGTGTCTTTTATACAGGTAACGAGCTGAGATTAGGAGCACCTAATCCTAATAGGCTCCTAATCTCAGCTCGTTACCTGTATAAAAGACACCTGGGAGCCAGAAATCTTGCTGATTGATAGGGGATCAAATACTTATTTCCCTCATTAACATGCAAATCAATTTATAACTTTTTTGAAATGCGTTTTTCTGGATGTTGTTGTTGTTGTTATTCTGTCTCTCACTGTTAAAATACACCTCCCATTAAAATTATAGACTGATCATTTCTTTGTCAGTGGGCAAATGTACAAAATCAGCAGGGGATCAAATACTTTTTCCCCCCACTGTACATTAGCTGGGCTTTCAGCACAGATCAGATCACGAATTCTTCGCTCTCTTAGCGTGGTTGTGTCCGTGGTCCTCAAGCTTTTCAAGTGTAAGTTACACCTACTGAACATAAAATTGTGGCACAGCAACTGCTTCTGTCCACCCCCCTTAAGATTAATCTCTCCTTTCTGCATTACAGACCAGTATCACAGTTAATTTAACAGCACGTTAATCTCCACACAGGGGAGGCTCTCCGTCCAGCTTTGATCCGCATTTGTGAGAACATCATGGGTCACCTCAATCAAAAGGGATTTTATACCATCCTGCAGGTAGATCATACTCTACATCTTGACACATGTGGATGCTTTGTAGTGTTTTTTGTTGTTTGTTCGATGCAGGGCAATCGGTAAAGCCTTTTACTTATTCTCGTTTTGTTTTTTAAAACATACAGATTTTACTAACAAACGGGTTGGCGAGATCCAGACCCTCTCTTTCGAAAGGCACCCTAACTGCTGTATTTACACTGGCATTAAGGTGAGTCATGTTTTTATCATTCACTGCTCACAGTGTTGTGCTTGGTTTCCACTAAACATTGTTATAATATGGTTAATATGATCAGCTCACCTGTTCAGCTTTGTTTGCTAGCTTTCTAGCATACCTTAACTGAAAATATCTTAGGTGAACTATCACTGCTTACATATTTAAAATGGATTTGCGAAATGTGAATAAATTAGCTGCTTTTCAGTAAAGGTGTTGAATGATCAGGCCCTGTTGTGTATTGTTAATCAGGGTGAACAAAGAAACAGTTGTGAAAGTTGCTGACTGGAAGGTGGACTGGCACGTTCACCCATCCTTGTGCTTTCAATACAGCGCCTGTGTCCTTTTTTCAGGCCTGTAGTTGCTGCTCATTTCTCTGATAACCTCCTGAGGTCCTTCCTGATTCACATCATGTCTGTCCCGGCTGTCATCTCCCACCTGAACACCCTGACGCCAGAGGTAAATGATTAAAAGACGCAAATGGACTGAGAAAAGGAAAAACACCTCTTCAGTTCCACATTTAACTTCAGATTAAATCAGCTGTTAGGACAGTTGTAACCTCTCAGTCTAAAACAAACAAACAGTTGTTGTCTGCCATTCCTCAGTCTTCTGTTATCACTCATTCGTGCGTCTCTGCAGTGCATGGTGACGATCCAAACCCACGAACTCCTGCGGAAGTTCATCCTGTTTCTGAGCCGAGAGGAGCAGTGTGGGGATATCTGTGTGTGCCTGGAGGGGAGCCACACGCTGTGCTTGCTGGGTACGTCACGTTGCCAGCTGTGCAGCCTGTCATCCTGTGGCAGGAAAGATCCTTTCAATGCTTTCAAAAACATGCTGTATCTTTATTGTGGCTTGAACCCATTCATTTAAAATGCATACAGCACTGAAGAGACTGTTATGATAACATGTAGAAATGTGCAAGTCGCTGTCCTGTGGTGGTGATGGTTTCTCATGGTCTGTCTTCATGGCAGGGAATCTGATCCACCTGGCCTACCTGACTGAGAAGGTGCTGGAGGAGGAGGCCAATCACTTTGTGAAGGACCTGACTGACATGCTGTCCTACTGCCAGAGATATGTGTCTCAGAAGAAGTCCAACCTCACTCACTGGCACCCTGTCCTGGGCTGGTTCTCTCAGACCGTTGACTATGGGTGAGAGGAACATTCCTGCAATTTCAGTGTGAGTCACGACTACTTTAAACAAAAGATATTAAAGGCCTTTCTCTCTCTCTCTCTCTCTCTCTCTGTCTCGCACCATCACTCCAGATTGAACGAGTCGATGCCATTGGTCACTAAGCAGCTTCAGTACCTGTGGGGGGTTTCTGTGATCCGGACCCTATTCAGTGATGTTCTGAGTAAAAAGCTGGAGAGCCAGGAGCCCACGCCACCCCCTTCCCAGCCTACAGGATCACAGAACAACTTGCCAGTCAAGAGTGAGTTGGATTGAGCTTGCACCCCCTACTGTGCCCATCCCAGCCTGCACAGCCCTTAGCCTTAGCCTTGCCTCTGCGTTACCTATCACTGCACATTATTTCACGGTACACGCACCTCTGCCCTCTTTGTTACAGTGCTTCAGCCTGGCGTTTATCTTTAGAGATGTGTTCATGAAAATTAATGCAGCTCAGAGGGAACACAAACGAGAAGTTTAGCCGCGCGCTCAGGTGGGGCGGTTACAGTCAAGGCTCTGGTCGCTTCTCTCCTCAGATCTTTTTAAGCGGGCGTTCCAGAAGTCGGCATCGGTGCGGAACATCCTGAAGCCGGTGGGGGGCAAACGCGTGGACTCGGCCGAGGTGCAGAAAGTGTGCAGCATCTGTGTGTTGTACCAGACCGCCCTCACCACGCTCACTCAGATCAGACTGCAGATTCTCACAGGTCGGCACACCCTGATAACGTGACTCCACCTAGGCTTGATAAGTATAAGTAACAACTGTTGTTTTCTGATGGGCCGGACAATACATTTTCCCTCTTCCTCTTCCTCTTCCTCTCTCTCAACAGGTCTAACTTATCTGGATGATCTGCTGCCCAAACTGTGGGCCTTTATCTGCGAGTTAGGACCCCAGGGCGGGCTGAAGCTGTTCTTGGAGTGCCTGAATAACGACACAGAAGAGTCCAAGCAGCTCCTCGCCATGCTCATGCTGTTCTGTGACTGCTCCCGCCACTTGATCACGTGAGTCCACAGAAATGCATGAGCTGCACTTGCTCACAGGGTGTCAATGCACCTCAGCTGGAGAGTGTGCAGCAGGGAGGGATTTAAGTGGGTTTTGGGGTGTTTTGCGATTTCCTGATTGAGACACGCTCACACAGCAATGGCGATTGTGTTCTTACAGGATCCTGGATGACATTGAAGTCTACGAGGAGCAGATTTCCTTTAAAACAGAAGAGCTGGTCACCATCTCATTCTTCCTGAACACTTTTGTGTATAAAATGATTTGGGACGGGATCCTTGGTGAGTACAGCACTGAGCCAGGTGCCCAGGTGATCTGTAAAGTTCCTGTGATGAACTGCCTACATTCTCACAAGCTCTGTTTGTGGTTGTAGAGATTGCGAAGGGAGAGAAGCTGGACCTGTTCCACTCGGTCCACGGCTGGCTCATGGTGCTGTATGAGCGTGACTGCCGCCGGAGGTTTGCCCCTGATGACCACTGGCTGCGCAAGTGAGTGTGGCCACTAGGGGGCACAACTTCAGAGGGGGCAACAAAACACTGAGACTGTGTTTGTTGGGGTGCAGCACTTTCAGGACTACACTTGACTACACTTGAATAAAAAACACAACAAAACATCAAAGATTATGATTTTCTTTTGGTATTTTTACCCACATCTACTTATTTTTCTCCCATTACTCAGAGACCTCAAACCCAGCCTTTTGTTCCAGGAGTTAGATAAAGGAAAGAAGAGAGCCCAGCTCATACTGCAGTACATCCCCCACGTCATTCCTCATAAAAATGTGAGTACAGGCTCCTGGCCTTTGAGGGGAGAGAGAGAGGAGCTTGTAGTCAAAGCTTGATTAATTCCAGTGGGAGTTCAAGTTATCATAGTGGCTTATTCAGGGCTTGACGGAGCCTAACCCCTGTTCACTTCTTCCCCTCTTTGTTCCAGAGAGTCTTACTGTTCCGCAACATCGTGACGAAGGAGAAGGAGACTCTGGGATTGGTGGAGACGAGCTCCGCCTCCCCTCATGTCACTCACATTACTATTCGTCGTTCCAGAATGCTGGAGGTATGTTCTGGAATGCAGTTGTTCAGGCTTCATTGTTAGGGTGGCAAGGTTTATAGTTTATAGTACTGATCAGAATCGGCAACCTCTCCTTTGACTAACCTCGGCATAGCTGGCACCGTGGTCTTGTTGTGGTCTGACACCCAGCTCCCTCATTCTCTCTCCTGCAGGATGGCTATGACCAGCTACGTCGTCTACCTGTTAACTCCATCAAGGGGGTGATCCGGGTGAAATTTGTCAATGACCTCGGGGTGGATGAGGCCGGCATAGACCAGGACGGGGTCTTCAAAGAGTTCCTGGAAGAGATCATTAAGAAGGTCTTCAACCCAGCTCTCAATCTCTTCAAGGTAGAGTGCATTCCCAGCGACACCTGGTGTTGTCTCTGAGGCCCAGATGATACAGTTACCGCTTTTTAAATGTTACTAAATCATTTAAAAAGCTTTTTGAATCCTCTGTAACTATTTTTTTTTATCTGTTATTTTCTTCTCGCAGACCACCAGTGGGAATGAGAGACTGTACCCTTCTCCCACATCCTACATCCACGAAAACCATCTGCAGCTCTTTGAGTTCGTAGGCAAGATGTTGGGCAAGGCTGTGTATGAGGCGAGTCCCTCAAGTCCACAGAATACACATTTAGTTTTCAGGTTAATGGAGAGTGGTTTAACTCCCTGTTTCCCATGTTCTTCAGGGGATTGTTGTGGACGTGCCCTTCGCTTCCTTCTTCCTGAGTCAAGTCCTGGGACACCATCACAGCACCTTCTACAGCTCCATCGACGAGCTGCCCTCCCTGGACTCGGAGTTCTACAAAAACCTCACCTCTATCAAGGTCACAAATCCAAAATAATTATGGTTTTGCTTATCTTCTGCTCCCTAAAGCTGGATAACCCTGTGGACCCTGAACTGTCTAAAATACTCTGTAAACCTCCTATAGCAGTCTTAATGATGTTTTTCTTCTTTCCATTCCCAGCGTTATGACGGAGATGTTAGTGACCTTGGTCTGACCCTGTCATATGATGAGGACGTCATGGGACAGGTAATGTCAATGAATGTCGGCACCTGGAAGACACTTTTGATTGAATCCTTGCTGTGATTTCCGTGACTGGTGTCTAAGGCACATTTCTCTGCTAGTGAAAGCTCTTATTTCTATTCTCTTCAGCTGGTGTGCCATGAACTGATTCCAGGGGGAAAGACAATGCCTGTCACTAACGAAAACAAGTGAGTTAGCAAAATGAATTGCACGTCTTTACGAGAGCCGTTTTCAAAGATGTAATGGCTTTGCAACTAAATGCTGCTCTCTGTAATTAATCCTGAATGCTTTATGCATCTGTAGTGGCCTTCTCCTGCCTTTGTGTAGCGAACCATTAAGAAGGGTTGATTTGCAATTCGGAGACAATTAGCCCAGTTTATTCTGCAGACCTTCCCACATTCGTTCTCTGAAATGAGGCAGGAAAGTCAACCGTCAGCCTATTAGTATTAATGCTGTTACCATGGCAAAGAAAGCAAGAGAGAGAAGTGAATTAGCAGGAGCCCATGAATTCAGGAATCTGCCGCAAACACTGCCCATGGCTTCACAAAAACACGATTTCCCTACGTCGGGGCTTCTAACACCGCTTCTCTCCGGCGCTTTCCGCAGGATCAGCTACATCCACCTGATGGCTCACTTCCGAATGCACACGCAGATCAAAGACCAGACCACGGCGTTCATCCGCGGCTTCCGTAGCATCATCAACCCCGAGTGGCTGCACATGTTCTCCACCCCTGAGGTGCAGCGCCTGGTCTCCGGGGACAATGCCGAGATCGACCTGGAAGACCTCAAGTGAGTGTCGGACAGGAGGGTAGGGTCGCAGGGTTGCGCTGTCAGATGGTGTGGGTGGGTCTCAGTGGCTGCCTTTGCACCGGGTCCCGGGGTTTGGATTCTGGGTGTTGGTTGAGAAGAGGAACCCTGTCAGAAGCTCTTTAATTTTAGTGGCCCATGTCCTCTAGAGCCTAAACTGAGGACTCCATGAAGCGAACAAAGTGCCCAACTGGTTAAGAGATGTTGAAATGCGCACAGGATTTGATGGTTAAATCGCCCTTGCTTATGGATAATCAACACAAGTGAGCTGAAATTGGGCTGGAGAATTGGGCCAGATAGGGGAACACTGAATGACAAAGCATTTTTATTTTGCTTTTTTTGTGACAGAAAGCATACGGTCTATTATGGTGGCTTCCACAGCAGTCATCGAGTGATAATCTGGCTGTGGGACATCTTAGCCAGTGACTTCACAGCCGAGGAGAGAGCCATGTTTCTTAAGGTAAATCTGTGTGACTACTGTGCGTCTCCTCAAGTGTCTTTACTTAAAAGTATCGTTACTAAAGGTATGACAAATTACTAACATATTGGAAGTATATTTATGTATTCATTGTATTTGGCATCCATGGCAGTAAGTGTCTTAACTGCAAATAACACTGCAGTTGCTTTACCAGTTATACTCACCTGTTATTCTCCAATTGCAGTTTGTCACCAGCTGTTCCCGACCTCCCCTCCTGGGTTTCGCCTACCTCAAGCCCCCATTCTCCATCCGCTGTGTGGAGGTGTCTGACGATCAGGTGAGCGTGTGGGCAGTAGGAGGGAATCACTGTAATTAACCTGCTTTCCTGCTACTTAAAGGAAAGAAGCATCTGTCTCTGCATCTCTCCCTCTCCCTCTCTCTCTCTCATACCAATCCTTGCTCAAAATACATAGAAAAATAAAGAAGGACAACGACTGACATCTCATTCATTCCTGCAGGACACAGGAGACACCCTGGGCAGTGTCCTGAGGGGCTTCTTCACCATCCGCAAGAAGGAGCCTGGTGGCCGGCTTCCCACCTCTTCCACCTGCTTCAACCTCCTCAAGCTCCCCAACTACAGCAAGAAGAGCATTTTGCGTGACAAGCTGCGCTACGCCATCAGTATGAACACCGGCTTCGAGCTGTCCTAGCACGGCACGGCAACGCCCAACTCGCCCTGGAGATCCTGGCTGGCACGAAGTCTTTGCACTCCAGCCCCAAGATTCCCCAGTCTTGCCTTTGAAAGCCTATACAGTTCTTTCTTAAGGATGAGCAAGAGATAATTGTCAGTGATGCTTTGGCTGCGCAGTTAGAATCGCTTCAGAGCAAAAGTCACTGAAAAGACGTGTGACCCAGTGTTTTTGTTTTGGGTTTTTTGCCCCCTTTCCCTGCCCCTGGAAAAATCATAGGATAATTTATTTTGTAACTAAATTAAATGCCTCTGGCTTCATCTCTCACATTTCTAGTACTGTATCTCAGGCTCAGTAATCACTCTTTGTTTTTTCAAACCAGAATAGTGTGCATTGTCTCAGAGAGATTTTATTAGTTTTTTGTATATGAAATGAACTAGAAAGCAATACAGATGTAAGCCATGAATTTATGATTATTTTTAGTTTTTGATAGTTGTCACAGAAACTTCTCTTCAGCACGCAGCGTCATGCGTTTTTTCACTCCACGAGGAAACCTGCGTGGGAGAGAGAACAGCGGTTTCACAAACGGTCTTGGAACAGGATCCTGGCAACGTGTTGCTTTCGGAGGAAGTACGGTCTCTGAGATTCCTCAGACAAAAGCGACATGAATGATTTGGGTTTTCAGATGGTCTTGTTCATCGGCTTCAAATGCTTCAGCTTCAGATGATGACAGGAACTTGGCCTGTGTTTTGATACGGGGGAATCCGTTTTCTTAAGTTTTTATGGAATTCTGGAAAGACTAACTTATGTGTAGGGAATTGTGGGAAGGTTTGAGTTTGTTTCAATAACATGGTACCCCTGTACCACTTTACCCCCTGTTGAACAAGGTATTAAAACAAGTTACCTCAGTCACACTATCCCTACTGCTATTACACTAATGTATACTTTATATAGAAACATACCTCAGTCTACTCTCTTCTGATGGTAGGCAGAAAACTGCTTTATTTAATCTTCATTAATACTCTCTATGAGGCAGAAGTACAGGGTGTGTGCGAGTCCAATGTTAGAAGAACAAAACAGCTGTGGGTTCAAAACAAGCAACTCCCTCCACAGATGTATTATCATTATCTTTCTTAGCAGACACCCTTATCCAGGGCAACTTACAGTTATTCAGTATATCACAATATTGTTACGTACAATTACCGATTTATACAGCTGGGTTTTAACTGGAGCAATCTAAAAAAGGTGCCCCATAAAAGTGAGAGAGAAACTGAGACTGCATGACAGAAATTAGATGT
Source organism: Amia ocellicauda (assembly GCF_036373705.1). Taxonomy (NCBI): domain Eukaryota; kingdom Metazoa; phylum Chordata; class Actinopteri; order Amiiformes; family Amiidae; genus Amia; species Amia ocellicauda. Next base: position 19,223,465 of record NC_089866.1, on the reverse strand, counting down.
TTTGTTTCTCTGTATTCTTATGAAGTATTTGACTTTTCCCCCGCAATTTCTTTGTTTCAAGTATTTAAAATTTTATTGTTTAATATTGTTTATTTTTTACCGTTTTCCTTTGTAACTAAATTAAAGCTATGGACAGTTTGCATCCTTTTTGTTTGACTGATTAACATACTTTGGATGAAAACTTTAGGTTTTCTGCTTATTATTGTTACTGTTATTAATTTAGAACAATAATAATTAAAAAAAAAAATAATAGTGCTAAACCTTCTAAAAACACTGCATGTTGAAAAGACAAGGCAGAACTAAACATACCTAGTTTCCGAATATCCTGTTTACTGCTGAACTGGCAGAAAATTATAATCCTTGTGTGTTACAGCTCTGCCTTTCCACAGAAAAGTGTATAACGAACCAAAATCAGAAGTATATTTCTTATTAAATAATATGGGATGCATCAAAAGGATAGTATTTCTGACAGTCCCAGTTGTTCCAGCTTTACCCAGACATCTTTGCGCTCTCTGTCAATGCTATGTCTTGGAAACCAACATACTCTTATGATTTGTTGGAACATGTTGAACACCTGCAGGAGGCTGCTTTAGTCCCTGTTCGTTTTCCTTTCAGGAGAGTGTGGGATCTCGCCATCACCTCTTAAATCAACAGCAGATAAACAAAAACGTCTCTCTCTTTCTAGTGGATTTTAAAGCTCTTTGTGTTCTGTGTGTTGTGATGGAGGCACTGACTCATCCAGGTTTTCTTGCATCTTTCTTTCGCCTTTGGTTCCAACATGAGAATTGATTTTTTTAATTGAACTGTGACCGTGTCTTTTTGGAACCAAGCCATACGCTGGGAAAGTTGGATTCCAGCAAAGACTTCACCCCTGACCTGGAGCCAAACCATCAAAGCATTTCAGTCTGTGGACAAGACTACACTGGGTTTCTGATCCAGGAAATGGTTTAATATTGTTTGTTGACACACGTGTACGCAGTTTAATAAAGATGCACTCCCTTGGAAACAAGTTCAAAAAGTTGAGAGGCTTGAATGGATCTGGAGTTGCCCTTTTCCCACCCAGTTTTCAAATAAAGCGATCAATCTCCATCGGCTGGCCTTCAAAATCAAAATTGATCTCGTGTGTAATTAACGGACTAACTGAAAGCAAAACGGTTTTGGTTTTATACTTTTAAAAGGGTCTTTGGATTGGTAAAGGTGCAGTTATTTAATGAATCACTAAATGGAACCCCTTAAGTTCTCATGAAGAATGGGACTTGAAATAAAAGATGGAGGAACATAATGTAAGCAATAGTCAATCAAATTTAGACTTTTGTAATATGCAAACTGTATTTCCATAGTATCATGCTGTGTGTGTGTCTCTACACGTGGAAGGATACATCAGGGCTCTTTGGTGGTCCCACTATTTACAGAACCCCTTACGAGGGTGGGTTTTGCTTTCTCAACGAGTCCTTGATATTAATCTGTACATAACGCATTGTGAATGCTGTAGATGGACCCGGGTTATACAGAGCTTCCTGAGAGACAATCATATCAGCCTCTACGTTCTCAAGGTATTGCTTGCCCAGGGTAATGCTTACTAATGGCTTGGAAGTTTTTTGTGGCAGTTTAATTGGGGCATCCTCACCAAGAAGGCCGGTGATTATATGTCAATTAAGATAAATAATCACATTTTATTTCTGAATGTTGTGTGTATGTGTATTGGGGGGGTATAATATATTTTCTAATTTCTCCGAAGGAAGGGCTGTATTTGTTTCATGTGAGTTATAAGGAATCACAATGTCTTGTCATGATGTGACTGTCGTTGATCAGAGAGCTGTTGCCAGTTGCCATAGTCGGGTGTAAATGACAGAAGGACTGAACTGACCACCATCGCAGTGTTTGAGGTGTACTGGACCGAAGCTTCCCATGGGCTGCCTGGCATGCTCACCCTAGCAAGGGCGTTGTCATTATTGGGTGTGTTTTATGTCATAAAGTCTAACTTTCTCCTCCATTATGTACTCCCTTATTTCTAAGAATCCAGTGTATGTGTGGAAACAAGGACAGACTTTAACACAGTGCCCTCTCCAAATGATTAGTTTTTTTTGTTTTTTGTTTTTTGTTAAAGTGTCTTGGAAAATAAGGAACTTGTTGCACTATGTAAAATGCTAGCTGTTTAAATGCATACAGTTTTAATGTAAAGAATATGTGATTTATGTGTATAACCTTACTAAAACAATGTAATATATGTAGTCGTATGTAATCCTTTTGATTTTTTTTTTCTTAAATCCATTCTTTACAATGAACGGTGTGCTTCCTTTTCTTTATTGGTTTACTTACACAAACCGAGGGTTAATTCAGCCATAAAAGTGCGTAATCCACATTATATATACAAATATATAAATAAAAAAGCTAAATTACCTCAGTAGATTCATATTACGCATTCACAACTTTTAAATGGTCTTTTAAATTCAGGAATGATTAAGAAGGCACCTGGGCCGGGGTGTTTGACCGGCCCACCTGGCGGGGTTATGGTCACTGACGGTAGTGCGCATGCTCTTGGGTATCCCCAAATCCTAATATACTCCGGAGCGCTCGGGACGCGCAGTTCATTCCGGCTCTGCTGATCAGTGAAGCACATACGTGTAGTCATTGTTGAAGCATGTTGAATTCACCGCCTAGTCCTTCTCCGTCGCGATGGTTCAAGTCATTAAGGAGGTATGTGTGCTTATCTCAATTAATGAATTAATTACTTGCATGTATATACTGACGCAGTCGCAGGTTACTAGTTTGCGTGGGTAGCGCTTTCCAGTGCGAGTGAATGCGAGGTAGCAAACCGATGAGTGCAATGAAGAGGGTGGTTGTTATGTGGCTTTCATTGTTCCTTGCGTGTAATCAATATGGTGACTATCCACCTACCCGTCTAACACGTTTGGTTTTGCATCTGTGAAATATCGTATTGATCTTCACACATTTTAAATGCACACGCTCTTCACCTTGCCATTTGAGCGCCGTGTCCTACTGCCGTTATTTGAATCCAATGCATGCAGACGTTAGATCAAGTTCGCATCCCACAAGAAAGTGCAGTAACACGGCGAGGGAAATCCTTTCAAGGTATCGAGCCTTAAGCAGCAATGAATTCCACCGGATTTTAATGAAAGAAAGCTGTTCCTCTATCAATAATGCTCTCTTTTAATAACTGAGAGAGAAATAAAACTAGCAAAGAGAAATGCAGTGGATGCAATTATAGAGCTACAGAATATTTTAAATAAAGACTTTGCAGAACATAATCAGTATTCTTGCTTCTTAGTATCCAGCACACTCCCTAAAGTGTGGGAAAGAAGCTTAATTTCTTGGCTGGTGTTTTCACATTTTCCAATCCACCCAAGTGGTTATATTCAACTCCTACAAGTAGTGGATTATATTTTTTTTAATAACAAACCTAAGGTGAAGATTGATTGTTTGTGAAGCTGGTCTTTTTCCATATTGAACTTTTTCCCAGAACCAAATCCAGCGATGTGAAGTCATGCCCGGCCCTGTGCTCAGAGCTCCTGAAGAGAGCCAGGGCAGCGTTCCTGGCAAAGAGGCCCAGCCAGGAGACTTTCCGCCTCAGCCAGCTGGAGGGCCTGATGCACATGCTGGAGGATCACGAGGGCGAGTTTGTGGACGCTTTGTCTAGAGACCTGCAGAAGGTGTGTGTGGCCTACACAAGTCCGTGATTGGAAAGGCATAAAGAGGCATTGTTTCCCTCCCTTTCACTGGAGGAAAAGATACCTGCAAGGGGCTTTCCAGTCATTGGTATTTGAAACATCTGCATTTCTGTATCGATCCTCCATCTTCGTTAATGATACACATGTTTACGTGCCTCTCTCCACTCCTGTGTGCCGCATGATGTCGCCAGCCCCGGTTTGAGACCGTGTACTCCGAGCTGATGCCGGTGAAGAACGAGGCCATTTACGCCATCAACAACCTGAAGAAGTGGATGGAGCCCGAACCTGTGGAACGAAACCTGGTAAAGCAGTTGTCGAGGGCAGAGTTGCAGAAGTCCTTCATGCAATATAAATGTTTCTGAAGCAAGTATTGAGATTGAGTATTGTAAGCAGGTTTTCTAGTGATTTTATATAATTAAGTCAGGTTTGTGTTGCCGAAATGGATTTATGTGGAAAACACTTGGTTTCTTGATGTTGGCCGGTTAAAAAAATGTCTCCAGCTCTTGTGTAACGGTCTCGGCTATAAAGCAGTACATTGTCCAGTGTAGACATGGGAGGATTATTGAGGCTTTTGGGTGTTCTGTGTTGTGAGCCTAACTGACCTCATTCTGTAGGGTTTAATGACTACAGAATTGCACTGTGGGTGAAGGGGATAAACTGCTTTCGCAACTGCTCCTTCCACTGGAAAACAAGGAAAAAACAAACTATAAAGCTATGTTGTCTGCTGAAAGAGCAGAGCTCCAGTGTGTGGATTGTGACACCGGCCTGTGTTGTCTCTTAGACCACCTCTCTGGATGACTGCTTCGTGGTGAGGGAGCCCCTGGGGGTGGTGCTCATTGTGGGGGCCTGGAACAGCCCGGTCCAGCTCTGCCTTGTCCCTCTAATTGGTGCCATCGCTGCAGGTATACTTTATATCTCCAGCGCTGGCCTGGGTGTGACAGTGTGTTCTACATTTTACTTTCACTCGGAGCATTTGATATTCGAGGAAAGCCAACAAAACTAACAAAAAGAAAGGTACAGCTTTGATTTGATGGAGCAGAAGTTGAAAATCACTCCCGTTAGTCCTGCATTAAAGGAAGCATGTCTCCTTTACTTAGGCTAGCAGGCAGATAGGAGATGAGACTGAGTTGAAAGGTCTTTGATCGTGGATAGTCCTGTGAGATGTATATATAATTTTCTTTTTCTTCTCTCCCCCTTAGGCAACTGTGTGATCACCAATCCCTCCGAGATCTGCTCTCACACTGCCGAGCTTCTGCACAGACTCCTCCCATCCTACCTGGACAATGTGAGGCCCTGAGTCTTCAGCTGAGAGTCCATCACCTATTACAAGGGCTGAGGGCTGTCCGAATAATGAGTTTAAATAAGAGCTAAAATGGAGTTGCATTGACTTTACGTTTATAGTCAACTGCTTTCTCTTCCACTGCTTCCTGTGGTTCAGTGGATGCTGTACAGAGGACCTGAGCAGGGGTTTGCAGACTTCAAATATGTGTGCTTTTGTAAGTTGTATTTGGAAAGCAGGGGAAGGGTTTCTGTATTTGGAATATCTCTAATACTATGGTGTGTTTTGTACAGTAGGGCATGATTGCTTGAACATGCAGAGAATCAGAAGAGGAGGTTTCTCTTCAACCCCCCCCCCCCCCCCCCCCCCATCTCCTCCCATCCTTATGTTGCTGCTCTCTCTCAGGAATGCTACCATGTGATCCATGGAGGGCCTGGTGACCTCACTGAGATTGTGGACCTCGAATTTGATCACATCTTCTTTACAGGTTTATTTTCCTGTCATTATAATACGCATTTGATTTATTCCTATCCAAATATTGATTCTCTGGGCAATATATACAGCTCTGGGGGAAAAAAAATTAAGAGACCACTCCAAATTCAGAAATCAATGTTAAGTGGTCTCTTTTTTTTCAGAGCTATATATATTACTGTGTGAAAAATCATGATTATAAAAAGCATTTACATTGATGTACTGGAGGGAAAATGCAGATGTACGTGCATCTCCTGAACTTTAGCTCCAGTCTCGTGAGGCCCTCCTGTCTGTCCTTGTATTCCCAGGAAGCAGTGCGGACGGCAGGAAGGTGATGCAGGCAGCGGCTCGCACCCTAACGCCGGTCACTCTAGTCCTGGGAGGGAAGAACCCGTGCTACGTGGACCGGGACTGCGACATGGGCATCGCAGCTCGCCGCATCGCCTGGGCGCGCTTCCTGAACTCGGGGCAGAGCATGGCGGCCCCGGACTATGTGCTGTGCCACACGGAGGTGAGGGAGCGACTGGTCCAGGCCCTGAGCTCCTGCCTGCTGCAGTTCTACGGCCCGGAGCCCCGCCAGTCCAGCAGCTACGGACGCCTGGTCAACGCGGAGCATTTTGCCCTCGTCCGAGACCTCCTGCAGAGCTCCGGGAAGGTGGCCGTGGGGGGCCAGGTCAACGAGGCCGAGAGATACATTGGTAAGTGAGTTGTGGGTTAAACCTGATGGGGTGGATTTACATATGCAGAATAAGGGTGGTTAGGGACCTAGTTGGAAAAAGACGGTTATGTGGGTTGCAGTTAGAGGCCCGTTGCCTAGTACCGTGTGTTGTTGTGAAGCCCCCACAGTGCTGATCGACGTGCTGGAGACGGACCCCGCCATGCAGCAGGAGATCCTTGGCCCCATTCTGCCCGTGATGACGGTGGACAGCGCAGATGAGGCCCTTGCCTTCATTAACCAGAAACCGAAGCCTCTGTGTCTGTATGTCTATTCCAGCAACAGCAAGGTACAGAACCAGCAATGGTACAGTGCTTGAAGCAGCTATCGGGTCATCCTGCCGAGTTAGGAATGTAACCATACACATCCTTCCTGGGTCATTATAGGTAATTTCCCAGATGATGACCTGCACCTCCAGTGGCAGCTTCTGCTCCAATGATAGCACGCTGCAAAGCATGATGGTCACGCTGCCTTTCGGAGGAGTAGGTAAGAAATGGAGGCAAATGCCGAAACTCGTAGGAGTTAAAACGGGCTGCCTCCTGCCCCATTATCGCCGAGTCGCTCTAACCAGTCTCTGCTGGCTTGACAGGCTCCAGTGGGATGGGCTCCTACCACGGGCGCTACAGCTTCGAAACGTTCTCTAACAAGAAGTCGTGCGTCCTGCGCAGCACACGGATCGAGTGCATCACCTACCTGCGCTACCCCCCCTATGAGGACCGCAGCCTCTCCCTCATGACGTGGGCCAGCTCGATGTCCCGGAAGGGGCAGGGCTGGTGCCAGATCCTGTGAGGGTCCAAGCCTGCCCTTCCAGATGGACTTTTAACGCGACGTGGTCTTATTGGTGAAGTACCACATGTAGGAATATTAGACCAAGCACTTAGACATGCACATGCCAGGATTGAACTACAGGCTGAGGGTGTACTTGTGACACCCTAGAAATCTTTCTGTTGAACAGGGCTTAATATCCACCTCTTGTATGCATGATAACCTGGGATCACATGTTTCATCACCTTTGCCAGACAGCTGGCGTTGATTTTTTTTGTTTTTTGTTTTGTATGCATGTAACTTTCTTGGGTATGAAACTGTGTCCCATGTTTTCTGAACTGGAATTTCATAGTTTTAAAAGTAACCATAACCTGTTATAATATCTTTTATATAGAAGAAGTGAAAGTTCTGTATAAAGTCTGTGGGAGTTGTTTGAATGTTTTAACCTAGGCATACTACAAAGAAGAATAGTTTACCTATGTAAACTTGTAAATGATCAGAGCCCTGCTTTGTGAAAGCGGCAGAGCTCTGGAGCTAGTCGGTCAGTTGGAGTTGAAGTCTGAGGCCAGCCGGTTGGGATTAACGGGCTATTTCTTGTGAAAGACGTCTTTGGGTTGAAACAGTTTGGAGGGAATAATGCAGTATAGATCTTTCATTAAATGCTGTCGCCAGCTCTCTGGGGGTTCTAATGGGATTGTTGCAATAAGGCATCCAGTAATAATCTTAAGGTGTGATTTTATTTATTTTTAATGGTTTGATTGCTCTGGTTACTAATTAAGGCTGCTGAAAAGCATGATGAAAAATGATCTGCAACTCTCTCTGTAACGCATACCCAATAGATCTCCAAACTATAGCTGCAGTTTTTCTAACCCGTTGAGAAGCTCATTCTGTAACTAACTGAATCTTAATGCATACCTCATGTATAAGAGTGGCACCATATAAAGTAGCACAAATGTTGCAGGAATGTATTCACAGTTTAAAGTGTGTGAGATTGAGGTTAAGCCTATATAGTTTATTTGCAACGTGAAATGTATAACACCAGCACCTAGGGATAATCAAGCATGTGTGCAACAGTTAAAATAAGGGGGAAAAGATTTGCACAGAAACGGAGCTACATGAATGTGATGGATGAAAGTGAATGCCTCCATGTACAACTGACTAAAATCCTATATACTTTGGTGACAACCCTTCCTAAAACATATGCAGATGAAAGCCCTGGAAATAACTCTCCCACTGCAATTAAATCATTGGATGTAAGTCATTACTAAATTATACCCAAAATACCCCAGTTGTCAATGATTTGACTAATAAATCACCAATAGCCTGAGGTCTAAAATGTTTAATTTCTGTCCGTTTTACCTGGCTGTGGCCTGTGGTGGTTGTTCGCTGTGCTTTGTCAAGTGTTCAGTCTTGCGATAGTCAATGTATTTATTAGTCTGTTTATGTGTTTTGTATAGATTTGTATTTTGACTTTTTGTTAATCTTTATAATGAACTTTTGAAAAATGTATAAAATAATACACCAATAAAATAATGCAGATACTTTAACGGAGTTTGGTTTGCTTTCAGTAGCATTGCATGGGGTTTACAGAAGTAATCTACATCTACAGTTCAGATGCAATGTCAGCAAATACAATCACATGATTTTTTTTTTTTAACATCTTGTATAAGTAATGTCATTCCTGCCATTCTCTTCTCAGCAGCAGGGGCTCCTATCACATCCTGCTATACTGCAGGTTCAAGAACAAAAGCAACCTGATGAAAAATGAAAAACCAGCACTGGTTTCTTTTTCTTCGGGGGGTGCTCCTCTCACTTCTCTGTCGGTCTCCTGTAAATCCTCTCCTGGTTCCCCTCCTTCATGGCAACATACCTGGCCAAGGTGAACAGGTAGTCACTGAGCCTGTGTGGAAATTCAAAAGCAGTGATGTCAGCAAAGAAATGTCTGTAAAAAAAGACATCTGAATGACGGTTGCTCAAATTACCACTCAAAAGAATAGTTAGACAACTGTGGAACAAAGAATCTTGCTGTGGTGAGAGATGTACCTGTTCAGGTATTTTGCCACGTTGGCATCTGCTTCACCTGCTCTTACAATACTGGCCACACTAGGAGAGGGGAAAATAACAATGAAAACAAACTCTGACTTAAGTTCATCCTCTGAAATGTTAAAAAGATTTAACTTCCCTGTATATACAATATCTAAAGGTATGGTGCAGTGAGTGAAATTACAGCAGGGACATGGGTTGGAGTGGGATAGTTTTCTGGGCTGTGCAGACTGACCTGCGCTCTGCTCTGCGACACACCGCTCTCGCCAGGTGGAGGGTAGCACTGCTCTTCCCACCCGACTGCAGGGCAAACAGACACGGCCACTGGTCAGCTATGCACTGAGTACATAGCCAAGCCTCACAAACTGTTCCACATCAACATTATTATCGTGCTGATCACATGTCCTTAGTGAAAAACATTTTTAATAATCCAGCACCAAAGAGATGTAGTAAAAGATTACGAACAGGCAGGATGAAACTGGTCAGGGCTGGCAGTTCCTCTGTGTACGCATCAATCCAGCGCTCCAGCTCAGAGACTGGCTCGGCACCAAAGCTCGTCCTTTCTGGGGAAAAGCGCACAATTAAGGGGCCATTCTCCAAGGATCCTGTAACTGACACCCCAAACGCAAAGCCATGGGAAACGCGTTTAACTGGGTCTGTTCCAGTCAAATCTCACTTTCTTTTTCAGCAGGGATTCATGGTCCATTACATTTTTGTCTTATCCATATGAGGATAATCATCTGGGTTTATTTCTCCTACCCTGCCAGTGTTTTTCAGGTATTTGAAACACAAACGACAGATACCAGCTCTCTTTGTAAGATTTTAAACCATTGTTTTAGTAGATGACTTAAAAGTGCTAGAGCATACTTATGTGGCTGTCTCTGGCTGATGACAAGGGGGTGGCGATGTTTGACCCCACATCTTGCAACACACACTGGATCTGTGGATAAGATAATGATCAGTATTACAACCTTGTGGAGGATGTTTTGCAATTTCACCTTAATGTCTGTGACGCTCATTTTATTCTTCAATATTACATGAGGGGTTAAACGGTAGTAATTTAACGGAACTTGCTTAAAATTGTTTTATTAATGTAGGAAGACTGGGGCATTTATAAGGAGACCTGAAGGAGACTGCATTTGTTGCATGGTCACATGAAAACTTATTTCAACTATAGCAAGGCCTGCTGTGATGATGCATATACCAGTCATTAATGCCAGTCTAGCATTTGGACTGTTCTGCCTCCCTTAAGTAGTCTGGATAGGGTTCAGCAGTCCAAATCTGAATAATAGCCTCACATTAAAACCTTAGGATCTAAATCCAGACCGTGTCAAGCTCCTCGATGAAAGAATGGCCCTGATCCAAGCAGAACTCCCGGGCCAAACTGCAAAAAGGGAAAAGACAGGATCAGATCTGGCTAGGATTTGATTGTTTCGGTTCGCTTAACAGCAAGAACATGGGTTCAGCGCTGGAAATGTCAGCTTTTTCACTGATTAGGATCACCACTCCGAGTACTAATGCTCTTGGTGACATGGCCCTGTTGTTGGACAGTGCTCAGATGATGTAGGTAGTCATCTGAGCACTTCAAACTGGACCTAAACGGTACTTTCTGTGATGTGGGAATTACCCAATGGCTGAAGACAGCTCGTCTGTTGTTCCCAGAGCATCAAACACCTGGTCCTCCTTCGGTCTCCTCTCCCCCGTGAAAGTACTGGAAAACCCTGTATGGAGCAGATAAATACAGAGCAGTTAATTAGTTACAGTTGCAATGCCCAAAGGTGCAGCATCAATATACCAATAACTAACCTTTATCGCCCGTTTTCGTGTAAATCTTAGGAACATGGTCGACTCGTCCACATTTGCCAGATGGTCTAGAACTGCAACACAGAGGAAACAGTTAAGGATGTGATCGGTAATAATGTATCAATCAGCCACTTTGTCGTGTTACACTAAACGCATCTCACCCTCCCTCCTTCACACTCTCACACAATGCCCGTGTCCACGATATGCCGAAATACTTCCCCGATGTGCTGAGAACACGACCGAGAGGGAGCTTGTTTACAATGAATGACGACATTTTGTTAAATAAGAAAACACACTACACTGTTTTAAAGAAGCATTTTGACCTTCCGCCTCATCCGTATTCAGAGAAGGCGTTTCCGTGGTGTCATCACACGGCCAATGGCACCAGCATGAGCTCTGGATGCTGATTGGACAGAGTCGGGTCTGTACATCCCACCTCGGCACATGATTGGACACAATCGGTTCTGTACATCCCACCTCGGCACATGATTGGACACAATCGGTTCTGTACATCCCACCTCGGCACATGATTGGCTGCTCCAAGGCCATGCTCACGTTCGATGTGTTTGACGCTTTACCCTGATGTCAATACTTTAGGTCCCGGTTTGAAGTGATATCTACGGCCAAAACAAACTCCCAAAAAACAACATTAACAGATTTGACAAATGTTTAAGACTGGAGGACGTCCTAACATTTCAATTGGATAACCCTATCTATGCCCTGTCCCACATTGCAATTGCAGGGTGTGCAAATTAGAGGGGCATCTTTTCTGTGCAGCCGGAGTACCGACGAAGTCAGGGGTTTGTTTGGATCCGGTAGGTTTGCTGAATTCATGATTTATATGATGACGTTTATGTGACTTATGAAAAGTGCGATGTTAGCTATTAAATTAAGGTGCTATTATTTGTTTCTTAATCGTGGACCAGACAGTGGCAGTGTAAGCTCAGTAGATCAGGTGCGTTACGCGTGTAATAGGGGAAGAGGTGCATTAATACCCGCTTCAGTGTCTGTGAATAGACTGTCTGTATAGAAATGCTTCCTGTTCCCTTTTTCATGGCGATTTTTCCCACAGATCATCTGCAATGCTTCAGGAAGAGTACATAGTGTCGGCCCCTGGGAAAGCTATTCTCCACGGAGAGCATGCTGTGGTGCACGGAAAAGTAAGTCTGATTTGACTTCAGTCTGGAGGAGAAGTGGACTATTTATAGATATATTTATATTATATTTATTAAGATTGATTTCTAAAGGATAACTTGCATGTAAGTGGAAATCCGAGTCCAAGATGGAAATCTGTTTGGCACAGTAAACAGTGCCATTCATGTTTATAATCACCATTTTATTCACATTCTTGTTTTAGTATGCACTCTAGTGTTTGACAGAGTTAGGCATTATTGAATGAGTTGCTAAAACCAAAGCTGGCGGATTCTGATGTCTTGCCATTCCTGCTTGAAATATTGAACATCATCCCAATTAGCCAGTGACTTATTTTCAGGTGGCACTGGCTGTCAGTTTGAACCTGCGGACGTACCTGCACCTCCAGCCCAACTCTGCTGGGAAAGTAACTATCAACCTCCCCAACATCTACACCTTCCTCAGCTGGGACGTCTCCTCTCTGCAGGCCCTGATCCCTGATGGCACAGGTGGGCAACCTGTCAGCGTACTATTTTCCTTTCCTATAGGCTATTTGCATGCACAAATTCTTACAGCTAGCTGCTCTAAAACTATATGGAATATACACATGAATCAACATATACACATTTATGTGGAAGAAGTTGGCATATTGCATGTGTGACTTGTAATGCAGGCTGTGAATATACATGGAGAAGGAGAGGTAGGGTGTCGGCCGTCTCAGTGGAGTGGGGACTCATTCAGCGCCTCTTTAATCCTGTTTTTTGTGATATTGAATACCACGTCGCACAAAGGAAACACAAGAGCAGTCAGAATGTGAGAGAAAACAATGAAAGCGTTGATCTACCCACAGAAAAGCAGTGGATTCCCGGTAGCAGTTGTAGTAACACACTGGTGAAACCTTGTTCAGCTCAAGAGCAATGACTTCTAACTGTGACTTTTGACTCTCATCACTGCAAGTGAAAGTAACAGTATACATACAGTTGATTAGTTTGACTGTGACTGATAAAATTTGAGATTACTGTACATACATAACTGCTGATTATCGTAAACTGGGTTGTGTGTTATTTACCAAGTCACAGTAAAGTTAATATGAGCTAATACTTTTGTTTTCAAAGAGAATAATATTCATTAGTTATGTATGTGCGCATTTGCCTCTCCGTCCATCTATGTTTCTTATTTCCTCCTGTCCCTAAGGTGATCTGAAGAGCACCAGTGAGCCAGACCCTGAGTTTATCCAGAAGTTGCGAGACTTTGCTGGTCTGGCAGACCAGTCCACCGACACTCGCAACCTGGCTGTCCTCGCCTTCCTCTACGTCTACCTGTCTGTGTTCTCTAGTTCCAGGTACTGAATTCATCAAAGATTCCTAAAAGACCTTTGGAAAAGCGAGAGACCGTCAATATTAGTGAATTGGGAGCCAGTTCTGTTTAGACTTTTGTTACATCGGCTGAAAATCTGAGCCAAGCAGGAGAAAAACAATGAGTTTAATGTAGGTCATGTAAACACGTTTGCACGTGTGTTTGTTCCTGAATTGTGTGAGATGAGTTTAATCGGGTTAGAGTCTGGCAGACACTCGCATGTGTTTAAGTCAGAGAGTCGGTGGGAGCCTAATGGAGGTTGACAGAGGGACTGCTCGCTTAAGTGAAAGATCCACATTGACAGGTAGGCGTAATGAGACCCTCCCGCCGAGCCACACTGGCAGATAACAAGCGCAGGTATTCTTCTCCAGGGAACAGATGTGTACAAAATTGTCTGTTTAAAGAAAATAAAAAATAAAAATAGATTGCTGTTGACATGGCAGGATAGTCTTTTGATTTATTCCACTCCCAACTTTCTGCAAGATGGGATAATCCAGTCCCGCTAAGCCCGCCTGCCTCCAACAATTCTTTGGCGCTGTCCACTGCAATCACACAACAGGCATGAAGAGGTTATACATGCGTGTTCTGGCTCTCCTGGGTTGTGAACTGTGTTGTCTTGTGTTTTGTTGCAGGGCCCTTCCCAGTGTGACCATGTCCGTGTGGTCAGAGCTGCCCACCGGTGCTGGCCTGGGCTCTAGTGCTGCCTACTCTGTCTGCCTCTCTGCGGCCTTGCTCTCTGCCCGGGGAGCTGTGACCTGCCCCTCGTTTGGCACGGGGCACACAGCCAGGTAATCTCAGTCTCTACCTGCACCGCCCCTGCCATCGTGACCTGCAATATGTTGTGGAGAGTCTGCTGAACTGTTTAAAATCACAATGAAATTTCCATAAAGCCAAGCACCACAGCTGTCAGCTCGCATTTTGACATGCCTGAAACTTTAAAGCGTTACCAGAACAGAAGTTTAAATGAATACCGTGCCCCCACAAAGAATATTGCATTCCAGCGTGGCGGGATCTTATTTCATTTATTTTTTGGCGGATGTTATTAAATTAGATTGAAATAAGCCTGAATTGATGACACTTACGTGCAGTGATGGATGCAGTGCATCATTGTGTAATTCAAGCATCTGCCTGCTACACCTTTTGGAAATCGATCATTTTATGATACCCGTAAACCATAACAACTGATATTTTAAGATTTTTACATTTATTTGTGTTTTCCTAGTTCTTAATTTATGTAAAGCACTGGTCTAGAATAGTGGCCCCAATATAGTTAGTTCTTCCTAATTGACTGGGAACAGGTTAATAATCAATTAAATAAAATCACTCATTTAATTAATTGAACCCTTCATTCCAAATTATCTCTCAATTGTGCCAGAATGGATGCTGAACCAATCAGACTCGAAGGTAAGTAGTTGATTGATGATGTCAGCATGACCTAACAATTCTCCTGGAGTGGGGCTCTCAAGGACTAGGTTTGGAAACCCCTGATGAATTCATACTTGTGTGTTAATATAGGTGGGAAGAAGAGGAACTGGAGCTGATTAATAAATGGGCGTTTCAGGGAGAGAAGATAATTCATGGGAATCCATCCGGAGTAGACAATGCGGTGGGAACTTGGGGTAAGACCTCCCAGATACTCCCAGCACATGACAGATATTGGGCAATATAACAGTCATATCTCTGGGGTCTTGGGGTGGGGGGTCCTTTCATGGGAGTGTCCTGCTAGGAAACAAATGTATGTAAAGATTATGTTTTTGCTTCTGGAATTTTCTTTTGTCTCGATGGAAATTTAAATAATTTACGTGTGGTATCTTTGCAAATTCCCTGTACATTCCCTCATTGTTGTAGGTGGCGTATTGCGATACCATGCAGGGAAGATCAAGCCATTGAGAAGGTAATAATCCAATATATCTAATTGATTATATAGTTGTGTACTTTGTGTGGCTTGAGGTACACTCAAATGGAGTTCCAGTTTCTGCAAAGCTAGAAGGGCTGATCATGCAAAATGTGTTCACTGTAGTCTATGTCTGTGTAAATGTATGGTATGTCCGAAATGGAAGCGGTGGATTTTCTGAATAATCACAAGCTATTAAAAATGTCCTTATAATATGCCCCCAGTTACTTAAAAGGTTAAAAGCAATGTCGGCCAATTCTCTGAAATCTAGTCTTATCTTGTAAATATAAAACTCTTTCATGCGTCTCTAATAAATATTTGATTTCTGAAGGAGGAAAACGCACGGGTGAGAATTTATGCGCAGTTCGTCCGAACCAATTCAAGTGACAAATTCTTCTTGGTGTTCGTAACAGCGTTTCTCGCACTGTTTGGATAGAAGCACACAGAAGCCCTGCAGCTGTGCAATAAATCCCCATAACGCTTGCATGGAAAGCAATATCATGTTTATTATTATTATTATT
This sequence comes from Amia ocellicauda, assembly GCF_036373705.1. NCBI lineage: Eukaryota > Metazoa > Chordata > Actinopteri > Amiiformes > Amiidae > Amia > Amia ocellicauda. The sequence goes on along the minus strand of NC_089866.1, from coordinate 19,207,798 downwards.
ATTTATTTACACATGCTTTGAGTTTACTTGATTCGATTTTGCAGTGTTCCAGTGTTGCGAATTCTGCTGACGAACACCAAAATTCCCCGCAGTACAAAGGTGCTGGTTGCTGGAGTGAGGGACAAAATTGACAAGGTATATATCCTGTTTCTGCCATGTTATTATCCAGCCTGTAATTATGGTAATAGCTGCTGCTTTGAGTTTAAGAGATATCCTGGGGGCCTAATGTCGACTAGCTTCATAAAACATGAACATTTTGAGTGCCTGCATCTCGCAAGCGCCCTTATCTGCCGTTGCCTTGACAACTTTAGCAGGTGTCTGTGTCGCTCAAAGAGCCAGCACAGGAGGCTGCAGTCAAATACTACTGCAGGTTAACAGAGCAGGGGACTTAAAGTGGGGGTGAGGGGATTTCAAAGCCTTTTTCTTTTCTTTTCTTTTTTCTTTTGCTGGTGGTCACCCATTTGTGCTTGACAATGGCAGCCTTTGATTCGTGTGCGTTAGTTGTGGTGTCTGCTGTGGGTTCTTGTCCAATTTGAGTAGTTTTCCGCCACACGGGACATTAAATGTTGCTTTGACTTTTTCTTTCTTCCGTTTCCTTTGAACTCCTCATTTTTCTTGGGCTTTTTGGATTCCAGAGTTTCAGTCTATACTGTATCATTGTAAATCACATGCCACTCTGTGAAAGCTGAGATACATCTTTTTGCCTTTAATATTGATATTATAAAACAGTCTTCAGCAGATCCCCTTTACCTACAGAATAACAAATAACTTATGTATCTAGTTATTTCTTAATATTTAAATGCAACTCATGGAAAGCCCAAAGACAGGTTAGACAAGCTTGCTTTAGTGTTGTTATACTGGCAATAACATACCTTTTCAGGCTAATGCTTTATTCTTTTTGCCTTTTCCTTCCTCAGTTTCCTGCCATAATGAAGCCAGTGCTGGAATCAATAGATGCCATTTCCTGTACCTGTGAGCGAAATCTAATTAAAATGGCCAGTGAAGCCACGCCTGAGCACTACACTGTGTTAGAAGTAAGATTCAAAGTCTCAGAATTCATTTTTGCTTGACCCCTTATGATTGCATGGGGTTTTAGCAGTGTTCACTTGGTGTTAATCCTACTGTGAATGTTTCAGTGCCATGAATATATATTTGTTTAATCTCCCACCAGTTCCTGCTCCACTGTTCTAACAGCATGCATTTCATTGTCCTGTCCTAGGAGCTGATTGACATTAACCAGCACCATCTGAACGTGATCGGTGTAGGGCATCCCTCCCTGGACGCGCTGTGCCAGGCCACCCTGGCACACGGCCTCCACAGCAAGCTGACCGGGGCTGGGGGAGGAGGCTGTGCCATCACTCTCCTCCGACCAGGTAATGCTGAATCATTAGCCTTCATGAGCAGATAGGTCATTGATTGTGTCCTCAAAGCATAATGCAGCGCTATCACAATGGTTTACTCTCTATTGGAAAGAAAGGGAACGAAAAGGCAGAAAAATAAAAGCTGAAGCCGTACTAATAGAGAGAGAAATGTAAGCGTGGGCTTCAAAGTGGTTTTCTCATATTCATTCTCTTTACGATTTGAAGACGCCGCCGAGTTCCATTAAACTTTTCGGCGTTCATGTTTGATTCAACGTGTTTTAACATCTTGCAGATAATGAAGTCTGGGAATTGGTCTTCATGGACTTAAAAACTGTTAAGATGAAGGACATCCCTTTTGCGCCTCTTCATCTGAATGATTTAAGTAGTTCCCTCCACTCAGACAGTAAACTATTCCAGACCCCGCCGCATTAAGCGCTCCTGCTGTGCATTCCCATAACCCGCTGAGCGTTGGATACATTTCACCTGAAACCCACTGCATTCTTCGCTGTCGACTCGATGCATACCTGCGTACATGCTTGTCCAATGATTTTGTTTTCCGCTGCTTGCTTTAAAAGCAGAATGCCTGTAGTCAGCCTAAAAGGATTTGCTCTTTTAATAAGGTGAACGCTTCTCAAAAACAGATTGCCTGAGAGCATAATTCTCTGACCTTCCACATGAGTGAGAGGTCATTGAATATTACTTCTAACATCGGGCAGGACATGTCCAATGAATGATCGCCTTTTTACATTTAGCTGCTCGCGATCCAGCCATAAGGTTATTTGGAGAAGTGCATATGGGCTTTAGTAATAAAAATAATAAAAAAACGACTTGCGCATCAGAAAACGGATAGGCGAGCATCTGGCACAGACAGTAGGGCGGCATTATTGTGGATGAATTACGTCTTCGAGTGTTCGCTTTTGGGCATTAGTGATGAGCCATTGAAACTGGTTAGGCTGGGTTTGGAAAGGCAGTGCCAATTCCCTGACATCGATGAACACGGGGGGTTTTCTGTCATGGCGTGGCAGAACACGGGCACGCTTTCCTTCACTTTGAAAACCAGCGTCGTGGCAGCAATCCTGTCACCTCCGCCGCCCATTCAGGACTGGCACCTCGGCTTTTTGTGCAGCTCCTCAGTCCCCTTTTCCCTCATTAGACTGACACAGCAGGGTTATTTTTCCACAGTTATTACGGAAAATTGCTCTGCTGATTAAGGCAGTCATTTCCAAAGTGTTTGGGGCTTTTATTCACAGACTAATGTGAGATTCTTTACCAACCACTTACTCTGCGCCCATTACTGTACACCCCGCTGCGTGCCCTCTGTAGCCTATTAGAGTGATTTACTCCCTCCCAGCCCCCTTGTTTCACATTATATTGTTCTTACCCAGGTTCCCTTGTGCTCCACCACGAGTTTGCCAATGTAATGTCTGGGTAATGGGGACTAATGCTTCTCAAGTACCAGGCCTTGTGCCGCTTTCACTGTCCCCACGGAGCGGGATGTGCTCTTAAAAATTATTGTGAAGAGAGAGTGCGATTTTGTGTGTTGTGTAACGTAATGTCTAAGGTAAACATTTCCACAAATGCTGGGAGCTATTTGAACCCATTCAAAACCAAGCTTTCACAAGTTGTTTTTTGAAATTGTATTATTTTAAGGCTATTTGCAGTGGCCATTTCTTTGGTTGATTTCTCACATCAAGGCATTTTATTGTCTGATTCTTTGGAGTGGTGGAAAACAGTATAAAACAAGGCTGTTAGACGTTAATGCTGCTGTCTTTGGTATGCTAACGAGGAATTCATAGAGGTTTTGCCCAAAGAGCTTTCTTCAGGACTAAATACCTCTCAAACTGTGGGCCAGGGTCTTCCAGGGTATTAGACATGTTTCTGATGTCCTCTTCAGTTATTTACATATGAAGGGGAATCCCCTACAGAGAAACCCATCTGCCATCAGCACTATCTCATTTCCTACAGACTTGGGTAATTGTGGGGGAGGTGGCGGGGTGTGTAGGTCTAATGAAAAGGTCAAGTGTCCAGAGTCTTCACCCTGTTGACCTTGGCACCCTGATCATAATTCTTTTTTTATTTATTTTTTCTTTTTCTTTCTCCCCTCCCCATCCCCTCCTTTATTTTCCAGACACTGACTGCTCAGTAGTACAGAAATCAGTAGAGGAACTGCAGGACTGTGGCTATGACTGTTGGGAAACCAGCATTGGAGCTCCAGGTGTGCTCCTGCATTCGCCCTCCTCCCTGAAGGATGGAGTCTTACAGATCTTAAACAGTTACTGAAGAGACTGTCCATACAACGGCTTTTGTTGGATTTGACCATTGACAGGCTTTGTTTTTGCTCCCTGCTGCCAGTACCCTTCATTTTGACATGTGCCCCAGTCCCGAGTGCGGTTAATCTACTGTCAAGTGGATATGACTGAGAACTCCACTGGTTTGTGATTGGGAATTGGATGACAGAGGCTTTCGCGTGAACTGTCCTTATTCTGCACCGCTTCTCTTGGTTTGCCAAAGAGTGCTTAAGTCACAGGCCGACCACACAACAGGGGAAAGAACAATATCTTTTGTTGGCAGGCCAAGTGAATGCCTTGTATTTATCTAAATCAGAACTGCAGAGACTTAAAAAGATAGAGGTATGCAAAGGAAAGGAAACTATGAGAGAGGCACGCAACTTATCTCATGCTCTTAGATCAGCAAACTGAAAATCAGTACGTGTCATTCGCTCAAGTCGATGTCGTAAATGTTTAATTTCCACCTTTTTTGAAAGTCTGCTCGCCGGTGTGTCTTCTCCTGTTGACTGAACTGGGACAGACAGACTGTAATTTCCTGTGGGATTCTGGGAGATTAGCAGTCAGCTGTGACACAGCAATAAATAACAAGAGAAATTCAAACAAATGAAGAATTAATGCTGATATTTATTTTCCATTTCAGATGTTTATGTGTAAGCATCTTGATAACCATTAGATCCGAAAAGAAATGGCACAGTGACAGATGATGCTAAATCCCGTTGTCCTCGTGCGTTGGAAGTTCACTGTAAGGACAAAAGTGGTTGACATCGTCTTTCAAATTACATGCAACTGACTTTACTCTCCAGTAGGCGGCAGTGATACCTCTCTCAACTTCACACCAGTCTGGATATCATTGAGATAACAGAAATCTACCTGCTGCCATATATTCATTTCTTTATCATTCCGTAATTGGGTATTTATTTATTTATTTATTACAATGCATTTTAACCTGTTCAACTGAGTGTAATCCTTGATGTGTTGGGCTTGTGTGCTGTAATTATAATTACTGCACAATCAACATTCTAACTCGCATTAAATTACCATTATATTTACTTTAAATTATGTCTACCATGCCTGTCTTCTCATCATTATGTCTACTTATACATTTTTTATTTATTTATTTATTTATTAATTGTTGTTTTTAGGAAATTATTAATTCTGAACATCCTTAAATCCTACACTGGTAAACAAAGGGTAAAAAGTTCCAGACACTGAAGTCAGTGTTTGCTTTCTGTAAGAGACTAACCTAGAGCAAAACAAAGACAGAATTAAACATGAAGGGAAAAAAAAAAACAAGGAGGGATAAGATTTATTTATTTTCTAAAGGACTTTTGTCACAGGCTGCTGAAATGATTAAACGCTGAAAATGATTCTTAATCCGTGGAACGGGAGCGGAGATGGGCTGGCCCCCTTCCAGAGGTAGTTTCAGTTCATTACAAACGCGATTTAGAAATAAACTACTTTGTTAGACAGATAGTGGGACAAATCTGCCCAGCCTTGAGCTGCGGTGAATTTTTTTCTTTTCTTTTTTTTTTTATTCTGGTGAAAAGATAAAAGGCCATCTTTTGAAGTGCTGCCCTCCAGCTATCAAAATGAACCGCGAAACACGGAGACTGTTCCTCTGAACGCTGCACAGCCAAACTTTATCAACACCCCCACCCCTGAACTGATAAGTCTTTGAATTTAAATCAGTTTAACATGTTCAAGATGCCACTGGCACTCACTCTATTGACTATTTTCTTTCCTTGTTTTTTTTCTTTGTTTTGTTTTCCTCCTTTTATTTTCTTGCAGTATTTTTTCCCCTTCTTCTACTTAAAGCAGTAAATGTCTCTTTACCAGATACGAGCAAATCTGGCCTATGCCCTTCTTTTTAAACTAAAATTTCAGAGATATTCATTCATGTCAGAGCCCAATTTATCTCACTTAAGGGCATCGAGAGAACAATATTGAGCTTTATGCTTTGCAGAGTGAACATGGGAAAACTGGAGATCTCGTTTAAAACATGTGCATTAACACTTATTTACTGCATTTCATAGCTTCATATCTTAAGCACACTAGTATTATTTTATGAGGGTCCTTTGGATGCTAATGACATTTCAAATTGATAAGTGGTGCATTTTGTTCCAATAAAGGGTCTGGGTTGAACTTTTCCTCTCTCGCCACTTTCCTTTGTTGAATATTCTTCTCAATTCTAAAGACTAAGTGCATCACTGATCTAACATTTAAAAAAGATACTCCATTGACCTGGTCAGGCACAAGTTACAATTCCAGTAAATAATTCCAACATTGGTTAGGACGCAGTTTGTAAATTCAGTGTCACTAAATAAAGTGGGAAATCTTTAATAGTAGAGAAAATGAAATGGTGTAGGTGGTTGGATGGCTATAGTAAAGAAAAAGAAAGATGATCATTGAATTACAGACTCCAGATGTAGAAAGAACAACAGACTGTGTCTTTAAATCTAGTAGATTTTAATGTGGGAAAGTGCTGTCTTAAAACTGCCATCTCCCTCGTATAGATCTGCCCTCTGCCTCTTCAGAAAAGGTTAGTTTTTGAAATATTTATTTATATATATATATATATATATCTTTGGAAGATACGGCGAGCTATTGCCTGTGGCGGTTTATCCTGTTTGTCCTACAGTCGTCCGAATTAATCCCTATCTGTCTGATTGTCAATTTTACATTTGCCGCTTGAGAAAAAAAAAGTACAGGACGTACCGATAGTAATCAGTTGATGAGTTTTTTTGAGCATGTCAATTTGTGGAGATCTCTCGTACAGAAACCCTGTTGTGTCTTGGTTATCAGCCTGTGCACATCTACTTAAAAGGTCAGGGTCTCCGAGGTGTGTGTGTGTGTGTGTGTGTGTGTGTGTGTGCGCACACCCGTGCATACATATTTATTGATTTGTTTATTTATGTATGTATTTTAAAGTTGTCAAGAAGATTGAGTGGTGTGGCCGGCAGTCTTTCTGAATTAATAATAGGAGTCGTATGAGTGTATCTTCCTTCCCTGCACCCCCTCCCTTTTCTTTTTTTTTTCTTGAATTGTGTCTTCTTTATGTCAGGGCAGCCCCTGTTGAAACTCTGCTTCATTGCTCCTAACCCCTGCTGGAATTTAATTACCACTGCGCTTTTCTATTTAAATGGCAGACGCGAGGGGGACATGAAGGAGACAGCAGCGTGAGGTTCATTTGAAGCTTTCTTTCCCCTGCCAGGCACAGATGGTATTTTTTATCAATGTCAGCGCTTGCTTCTTTCTGCTCTGATGAATAGATTCTAAAGAGGCCCTGACATTATTTGAGATAACAGAGGGAGCAAGAAAAAGGGGTCAAGGATGGAGAGGAAATGTCAGCAGTGTGGAGATAGAATACATTCTTAGGGAGAATAACGAAAGAAAGGAAAAGAAAGAAAGGTCTCGACAGAAAAGATAAATAAATAATGAAAAGAAACAAGTAAAAATATACATACGTGTATATGTAAGACATACGCTAGTGGACTACTAAAGACGATTACTATTTAATTAGTCTTTGCTTATGAAGAACAACGTACTGGACAATATTAGAAGACCTGAGTCTACTCAATACCTTAAGATGAGTGAAATTGTCTTGGTTGATAGTTTTGCATTTTGTCGTCTTTAATCCACACCCTTGGCATTCCTGTAGACATAGAGACCCGGTGCCATGTCATCTCCCTCGCAGATCTGTGTTGGCAAGACCTATTGAGAGCACTGTGATGTTCTGCTGGACTTTCTTACACTGCCTGTAGCAAAATCACTTGGGGTGGTGGACTGGATCTGTTTTTTTTTACTCAACGCTAAGGGTTTTGTACAGGTGCAGCTAGAAGCATGTCTGTCTCCCCAGAAGTGCAGCTCTGGGGCAACAGCAGTAAGAGTTTCTTAGTATCTGGGAAGCAAAGTGTATCTCTGGAGGCTTCCATCTCCTCCCTCCAGCTGAAGAGCTTCAGGGATGTAGCAGGCCAGGTTTACATGAGATGTGCACAGCGCTAAGCGGGCCCATCGCATCTAGGAGCTCTACTATGAGCCTCCAGATGAAAACAGGAGAACAGCATTTGCATATTGATGTCCTAAGGCCTAATCTTGCTCCTGGCACCAGTGTTTGTTCCAGGGTGGCTTCCTCTCTCGTTCTTCATTACTCTCGCAAGTTTTTAGTTTTTTTTCCCCTCATCGTAGTTAAGCCTGTCTTCAGTTGAGTTCTTCTGGGTGAGCGCGAGAACTGCACAACGCAGCTGTCACCCCCAGTCAAAAGAGCGCAGACGAGTATCGCGGACGACAGGGTCGGATGAGCATATTAACTTATTAAATCATCTTTAATCTCATGCAAAACCGGGAGTCCTGACTCGCATCGGGGCTGCAACTTTGAAGCTGTGCTCATCTCCTCGTGTGCTCGCCTCACCGCCCCGCTCCTGGTGGGGTGCTGGTGGGTGGGGGGTTGGGGAGGGCGTCCCGTGTCCCTGAACCCGGAAGCCGCGGCTCTGCTTTGCTTGGATGAGGGCCAGTTCCCGGTGAGCTCCCGGCGTCTCGTGCCTTTGTGCATGCAGGCAGGTGGATGTGTTCCAGTGTCTCGCAGGATGGGAAGCTAAGCATGCCCAGGGAGCACTGGGGCAGTCAGTGTGCCTCTCAGCCATAAGCTTCATCTGTTAAAATATAAAGTCACTGAAGGAAATAGCAGCTTCTGTCTCTGACAGCTGGTTTGCTCTATTTATTTCCTTTTTTTTTTTCTTAAAAAAAAAAAAATTGATTCAATTAAATCTCTCGGGTTCTTAGCGAGCTGTCTGATACTCACTGTAAGTGACAGAGGATTAGTGTGCTTTATATTAAACATGCTTTTCTCCAATCTACAATGCACTGGGGAAGAAACAGGAGATTAACCTAGTTCATAATGTGTGTGTGTGTGTGTGTGTACACATATGTATGCATGTAGATCAATAAATTAAGTTAAATATATATTACACTAGAAGGCAAAATGTATGAGACTTCCTGGAAATGTGTCCATTTGAAAAGATATTTTCACAGTGGATATGTTTTATTGTCATTTTACCTCACTCCTTACCAGGCACAATTTTAATAAATGTTGACAGTACCCTCAGGGAGGAAACTGCGGGGTGAAAGGTGTGTATTTCAATATGATAATGACCCTCAACACACAGCCGGACTAAATCAAAATTAGGAGGAGGAAAGAAATAAGGCAAGAACAGCAGGTGTTGAAATTGATGTGTTGCTCTCCCCAGTTGCCCGACCTTTTCACTGAAATGTTATGGTTTGATATTTTGGAGGAGCAACGTTTGCAGTCAAATGCCAGCAAAAGATGACCTCTGTTGCATTTTTCTTTTGAGAAAGTTAATAAGTTTTTTTAATATACGTGTTCTTCCTTTGTGAGCTCAGTCAGATTGCCAGATGATGCCATAATTCTGAACTCTAGTGTGTGTGTGTTATTTATACAGCTTTTTTGTTCCAGTCTGGTATGAGAAAACAGCCTGTGGATATTTGTGTGCCGTATCCCGTTTGTAATAATAATAGAGAGTGGCCAATCTCCAGCCAGCACTTTGAACGTGTAGAGCAGTGCCCCACTTTGTTTATCTGCTATCCTCCCACTTATTCCAGATCAGATCACCTTCCCAGAAGGGTTCAGTGTGGTAATCAACATGTCAAGAGCTCTGCATCTAACAGCTGTCAGTTATGGGGAGTTGCTGTCAAACTGTAGTTTTATAAAGTCTCCAATGCAACGCTCACAGGCTGCTTTCGCCTTCATCATTGCTCGCATGGCTGAACAGAAGAGGTGCATTATGGGATTGTATTGATAATGTATTGTAAGAGCCACCTGTGTCACCTGTAACTACTGAGTCCTGTGAACTTTATCATTGCCCTGCCTGGTCTGTTCTGTCCTGTTTTCTTTTTTCTTTCCCAGCTCTGCCTGTTTTTAAAATTCCATGTGGTGAAGTCACTCATAATGTAGTGCATGAAATCTGTCAGACAGAGACAAAAGCTTTCAAGACTCAAACTGCATGACATTGATGCTTTCCTTACAGCCAGCCATCCCATTCTCCCCTTGCTTTAAAAAAACAAAAACGTTTTTTTTTTTTTGCCCCTTTCTTTTTCTTTTTTCTTTTTCGCTTCCCTTTGTCTGTTTCTGAGGCTGAGATTGTTGCGAGTTTTCAAGGTCAGTTTCTAAAAGTGAAGACTGGGAAAAGAAAGGGTAGACCGACAAATGCCAGGATGTTTTAAGGAAGAAGTGGGGAGGAGTGACGCTGTACAATGATCACGTGACTGTGGGGAAATATTTGAGACGCACCTCAGAAAATACAGGCAAAGGTCACACATAGTTGTCACTTGATCTTTGCGATCTTAATAAATGACGGCTTACAAGAAAGGCGCGCGCCATTTTTCAATTTGTGAAGGGAATAATTAAGGTTGACCCCCTGAGGTTATTGGAAGCTAAGTCTGGGCAAGACTAAGCCAAGATGGAGAATGGGAAGATGTGTTGAAATTAATCCTCTAGTGATTCTCACCAACACTTTTTTTAATGTGAGAATTATTCATGCAGGGAATGAATCAACACGCCTCATTGTGGAGAAATATGCTGGAAGCTTTCAAAATTAACACCTTGTGTACATGACAACCCTGATGGGCTGATGGCCTTTTCTCATCCTGAATGCTTCTTAATTATCTTGGTCAAGTAAACCTCCTTTGAAGCTGTAAGGTGATCACATTTCCATTGTTCTGTCCTCTAGGGGAGGGTCCATTTATGAATCCTGATTTTAGCTGCTCTAATCAAATGCTTATTGAAAATTAAACCTTGATTGGCTGTTCATTTTGGCCTTAATGCAACCTTTCTCTTCTGTAGTGGGGATGGTGACAGCCACAATCTTCAATAGGACTTCCATGCAACCAATGCCAATTAAATGAACTCTCTTCTAATTACTCCATCACAGGTAGAAGTCCTAATATTTCATCTTGTGTATTCGAGAGAACATCTAATAATCCAGAAGCATTTGAAAATGGTATCTTTGCTCATGAATTATGAATGAGTTGCTGATTGCTTTTGCATAGATTAGCAATCATTTCTGGAGTACAGTTCATATAAAATGCACCGACAGGGGTTTTTCTGGAGACTCGGTTGACATTATCTCCCTTTCTAAAGATGTATATGATAGATCAGGTGCTTTTTCTGATGGTGTTTTTTTGGGGGGTGTGTAACGCTCAAAGGGATAATTTATACAAATTGCATTTTCCTCTTTATTCAATTTCGTACTTGTTGCGTGTCTTATTATGTACACTCTGTGATTTTATGTTATTGATTCTGCTTTGCTTGGGGAAAAACTAGCTGCTGCGAATGCTTTGTTTCGTGACAGGAATCCCAATCAGGGGTGCCCAGTGCTCTGAGGCCTATAGTTCATTGACGCTTTGTGGTGAAGTTGGATTCGTCCCCTTCTCACTGTCTCATATTCAGCCGTTTTATTTTTAGTGTAATTGTTAATTAGGACGCCAGATGTAATCCAGCCTGGACTGAGAGATGCTCAGTGCCTTGGTTTCAGTCCAGATGAGTTGTTCAAAGGCGCTATATGGGAAAGCACTCCTTTGCTGCTGGCACTTGGCCCCTCGGTCCCTGCCTACCAGGCGGCCCCGCAGTGTGTCCCTGTGAGACTGTGTCTGATTGGAGCGATGTGTGAATAGCCCTGTCACACTCAATAAGCCAGCGCAACGACCTGCACTGGGACATATGGCATGTTTGACAAGGAGAGAGTGTGCGAATGGCACTGAATGATAAAATGGTGTTTTCCCCCTACGGCAATGTCATGCTTTCAGCAAACGTGTGGGCTGTCGCTCAGCCGAGCCCTGAATCCCAACAGCTTGGGCACCTTCTTGGAGGAGCTGACCTTCATTGCAGCTTCATTTACTGAGACGACTCGACGGCACCTGAAAATAATTCGGATATTTATTCATTTGTTGATGTATGTATTTATTTATTGAACATTGAGAGTTTTACAGAATTTCTGTTGTGTTTCTTTGTGTGTGTGTGTGTGTGTGTGTGTGTGTGTGTGGAGGGTAACTGTAGAGTCCTTTACCTCTATCTCCGTGTAAAATGAAGTGCAGTGTTGTGTTAACCTTGATTACTGGGAACGGAACACAAAACCCCCCAAATAAAGAAAATAAAAGAATAGCAAAGTCTAGGACAGTGAAATACTGCAGCACGATTTGTGCCTTTAAGCCTTTAAACAGCCCTACTGTCATTATGATTCCTAATCGGTGCAATACTGAAGAGGCATCCGCTTTTTAAACCTGCTAGATCTGTGAAAGGGTGGAGCAGTGCTAAGGAATCGGACTGTTTATTCGGTTAAATGGCACATTTCAACCTGCTGTCAGCCCCAGCTCCTTCTGTTTAAGAGCGCAAGCCCAACGCTTCCTGTCAGATTTCACAGAGAGTGTTTATTTATGTATGACGCGGCTGTGGGATCCGCCACGCTGGCTTCACAGTTTAGACAGGCCTTTCCTGTCTCCGGGGGCTGGGTTCAGAGTGCCAGGGCCTCCCCGGGGAGAGTGGCTCGGACCCTGGGGTTCATGCGGCTGTTATTCTGTGACAAGCACTTTGGGATCTCCCATCAGCATGGCCGACAACAGCAGCTGGATGGTGGATGGTGTCACAGTCCCTGCCGCCACTCATTCTGCGAGTTTACTAGATTATTATTAGTCTTGTGGTTATTATTTTTGATATTCACTTTAATATCTTATTCATCATGTTCCTGAGAAGAAACACAATTAATCTTTTTTTTTTTTTAATGATAGACCAAGATAAACCACAATTTTAAACTATTTTCTCCAGTGGACAGAATCGGTTTGTTTCACAGGAAATAGTTGCAATAGAATATACTAGTAGTAATATATGATTTCATTTATTCTGCTTTTAAAAGCTGTGGGTTGTTTCATGTACAATAGCTCTTACAATATGTTTTTTGCACTTATTTTTAATCATGCCATCTGCTTTAGATGGTTCCTGCTAATTACAAGTGTTACGAACCAAAAGGCAAATCTATCGACGGCATTCTCTGATGATCTGTCTAAATCTCCCTCTCTCTGCTGATCGTGGTCCAGTTTCCATCCCAGAACCAAGCCCGTGTTTGCGTTCCAGGGCTCCCTCAGAACCAGAAGAGACGGAGGAGGATATGGGCTCCCCTGCGCAGCGCTTGCTTATGAATCATTTTCGTGTGTCTGCGTCGATGAGGCTGTGACTGACAGGCATCTTCTTGTGCAAGTTAGTTAATGAATCCCAGGACTGCGTATCGGCTATGTAGCTAATAATGAGCTTATTGACGAGTCGCATCCCACTGCACTGGAGTTTAATGAAACTGAGGGCTGTAACTGAGACTGCAAATAAAATGTAAAAGAAAATATCAGGGAAAAAAGGATATAATGTTTGTTTCCTATCCTGACTTCTAACCTTCTAAGGTAGTTTGTTGTTCTGCAGGGAGCTTAGGTAGGGCAGAACTTGGGGAAGCTTAGTCTTCAATCCCGTGTCTTCAATTAGTCTCTTCCGTGCTCTATCGCTCCCTGGGTGATCGCTGCCGATAAGGGGACCGGCTGGATCCGAGTCTTCTCCCCAAAGCCCCTGCCTCACTATAAATAGCTGATATTGGCAAAACATTTAATGAGCTATTGATGTATTTTGGAAGCAGGCACTGGAAGCTTTCCCTTTTTCTCTTGCCTGGCTAGCAAATGAAGCACGGTGATTACAAAGCATCAGAAGAATAAATGAGAGCCTGATGATGCTTAAATACATACCCCGATAGAGGCACCTGACTCTTCTATATGATTTAACCATGTATTAACTTCTGTATTCAGCAGGGGTTATTCCATTCACATGTAATGGTATGGACTTCCTTGTGACCTTTCTTTGACCATAATCTGCTTTCTCTAGCAAGAGGAGTTAGTTGAAAATCATGTATTAAAGTCACGCGACTGAAGTTTGTTCTGTTCTTAATGCAGCTCTTATATCTTTTTTCTTTCATTATTGATTATGCCTCTAAGAAATTACAGCAAGTCTGCAAAGGACAAATGTGCCTTCAAACTTCTGGGCAACTTCCTTTTGTTGAAGGCTTTTGTCGTGTGTTCTGTGGATCGCCTGGTTGAGGGCTTCATCAGGGCCATTGCTAGTCCCCACCACATTGAGAGGGAATGAAACGAGAAGAATCTATGGATTTTGAAACCAAGACCAAAGGTCTCCCCTGCAAAAAGTCTGATCCTCTTCTGGATGGAAGAACATAGAAACAAACAAAGGAGGAGGGGAGGAACAAAAACTGGACTCGAAACAAAACGATGTACAAACCAGCCAAAACAAATAGGAATTGGAAACATTGAGTGTGCAAATCTTTACTAGCTTTAGATCCATAGGGCGTTGCATCCACAAATAAATGATCTGATAGGGAAGCGGTGAAATGGCTTGAAGACGTTGTAAATTCAGTGGCCCCTGTGACCTGTTTCTTTCCTTCCCCATGATAAGACAGAAAAACAGAGAGATTGTGAGCACTGTGTGTGTGTCTCTGGTTGGGGCGTGGGGGTGGTATATTGTGTTTGGGGTAAGGAATGGAGTGGTGTTGGGGGGGGGGGTGCATCAGCATTCTGCTCCAGCCCTCCCCTGCCGTTTGCCCTATAATTAAGAAAAACATCTTTTCTGTGAGATTACAGGGAGACCCGACGTGCCATTGTGTTGGTCTGTTTGATTAATAAAGGCAGCTAATTTCAGACTTGGAAGCAAAAGCTCCAAAATGGCTTCTAATTACACATTAGGCTCTGAAAGGCCCCTGCTGTTCCCCTCCTGCTAAGGGACACAGGCTGGCATCCCCACCAAGGCATTAATTGCACTTGGAGCAGTGGCTAATTTCAGTCAGCCCGGAACGCAATCAGCAGCAGATGTCTGGAATCGAATATTATGAATTATGAATATCCTGGAGATGCAGATTCCTGCACGGGGAAAGATTTGTTTTACCAGACAAACAAACAAATAAATACATAATCAGAAATATCGTACAAGCGGCAAAAGCCCCTCACTGATTTAGTTTTTTGAGGTTTTACAGTGTGGTGGGTCATTCAAACGTGAAGAAGAACCACAACAGTAGCAGCAAAAAAGAAAGGAAAAAATCCATTGAGATGTCACCTTCCAATGAAGGCTGGCACAAACTGTCACCATTATACCTCCCTGCTTAATTCTAATGAATCTCATTGTATCTAAGGATCCCTCCCTGGGTAGCAGGCATGGGGGCGAAGTGGGTAACTCGTCTCCAGCAGCTGCAGAAGACGTGCTGGGGACGGGAATATGAACCTCTCTCTGCAACTGCATTTACATTGTTATTTGATTACAGTTGAACAGACAGAAGACAGAAAATAAATATAGCAACAGCTGTGTAAAGGACTGGCAATTAAAAAGAGACGAATCTAGTTTGTCTTTGAGTTACAGACTGCTCTGAGTTCACACGCCACTGGGTGGCAATGTGCTCCATGTAGCAAACAGTGTGTGGTAGCAGTATATCAACTATGCATGCATCTTGACTTAAATCCCTGCTAGTGTAACACCTGAGTACTGCTTAGGAAATGACACAAAAATTGAAACAGATTTGTGATTTTTTTCTACCATGTTCTTCTGTCTTTATCAGGTCAGATGCAGTGCCATCTAGTGTGTACCAGGTGCACCTACAGCCCTGTACAACACATGGGGCTGTTTAAACAGAAATGACATCAGAAAATACAATTTTATGCACTTAATTGGTTTTATATTTGTATGACTGTAGTCTCTGTAATTTATTCTTGTTGCTTTTATGTATTCTGAAACATTATGTATTTATCTGGCTTACGCCTTTATCCAAGACAACTTCCATTCCCAAATACAATAGTGTCATAAACTTGCAAATGAGCTGAAGGATAACAAGACAATGGGCTCGAGGAACAAGCATGAAGTGGTGGAACTGGGAATTGAATCAAATGTGCTCTGGTCCAACGAGAAGTTTTAATCCTCATACAGAGAATATGAAAAAAGACGCTGAAGGGTCTAGCAGGAAACTGTCTTTCTTTTTAGCATGAGAGACTATATTTGCCTGCTGAATATAGAGAATCCCTTTGTTTAAATCCCAAATTTAAAAATAATAAACACCCGGAGAGAAGCTACTCTGTGACCTTTTTTTCTTTTCTTTCCTTTTTTCTTTCTCCTAGCCGTATCAGTTTTCTTTTTCAGAGGGGAAAAACACAAAAAAAAAAAAACGTCAGGCGTATTAGTGGGTTAAACACCATCCCTCGCTATCCATCCTATCAGAGGCGATGATTGAATTAGACGTTGTCAAAACGGGTGTCTGCTGCACAGTGCATTTAAGCACACATGGTGCTCAGTGGTATGTGCTGCAGGTGTCAGCTTGTGGAATCACTTCTCCGGCTCTCCTGAAGGTGACGGGGGGGGGGGGGGGGGATTGTTCCACGTCTGGGCTCTCTTCTCCCCGCCGCCATGCTCCCGAGTTGGGCTTAATGTGGCTGCCTCCTCATCTTCCTCCCATTCATCAAGGGCATGACAGCTAAAATTCATTTGAAGAAGAAGAAAGTGCCGGCTAATCCTTTCTGTGAGACATTGATAGACTGGGCGTTCGGGAAGACTTGCACAGCAGTAATGAAATTAGGTTAAAACTGCAGGGGGATTGCAGATAATTGCCCTTGTCTATCACTGGGAATAACATCTCTCCAATCCCACAATAACAATTGTTAAAGTTGCCCTGCCTTATTCTGTAACTTTCTGCTTTCTTTCTTCCTCCCTCTTTTCCCCCTCTCTCTCGGGCTCCATGCCAGTTTGAATGTGTAGGTTATTCTGCCTGACTTCATACAAGTCCAAGGGGGTAACTGGAATTAGAGTCGGCAGACAGGGCTTTATCGGATCCTTACATCTACATTTTTTTAATTTTTTTTTTATAACTGTTTTAGTAGCAAAATCGAAAATATATATTGTAACTTTCATTCTCTGTCTGCATGCTTTGAATCTGACACCATTACCTCATACAATCCCTGTCATCAGCGTTTAAAAGGCCCCACACAGCAACTTGGCAATGTGGATGGATTTGATTAGTCAACTAATTCTATTAAACAGGGGTAACAACCCTCACCTGAGGTATCAATTTAGGCCAAGTCACCGCGACGGAGCGCCAAGCATCTGCTCGAACGAGGTATTGGCTTTTCCATTTATAATTTTTCTAGGCCCTCGTTAATTCAGCTAGGCCCGTGTTTGTGCATGGTAAAAGCTGTTTTATTATCAGGGAGCTTCTTATAAATGCCTCTGCTGGTTGAATGACCCATTGTTTCACATTCTGGCTGTCTTTTGGTAGTCTGTAAACAAAAACATAAACAAACATGGCACTTTATGGTGCTTTATATCAATGGCACTATGTATTTGTCAGCTTTTTGCTCCCTTTATGCATTTCTGTGGGCTTAGACTACTGTGAAGAACAGGCAGTGATGCTTGCGTTTAATAAAAGTGCGATTCTCACATACTAAACATGAACCTGAATTTGTTATGGCACTGGCTATTTGTGTCTCACGAAATGAGAAGACCTGGTGCTCTCGGGCGGAAAGTACCAGAGCAACAACGGCTTTTACTTCGTATTAAAATAAACATAAGTGTTCGGGCAGATGATTGTATTAGGAAGAGACACTGCAGATGAGCAATAAAGCACAAAACCAAGAGGTAGATGTGGGCTCCCCGACTCATTTTTCTTTATTTCCGAGGTTCCCATTTGTGCCGCCAACAGCTGATTTCCCCCCGGTCAGACGAGCACGGTGCCAGCTGGTGTGGTTGGTGACCGGTGCCGATTTATTCCTGCCGCCGGTGATTTATGGCAGCGGAGAGTGGAGGGGAGCCGGCGTGCTGGCTGAGTGAGTGCACTGTCCAGCCAGCGCAATGCTTTACGCACCGGGGCTAGAGCGGGTAATTTACTGTGGCAGACAGTCACATATTTCACCTCCCGTCTGGCCGATGAAGATTAGTGGTGTTTGAAAGTGCCTGTGTATACAGTCAATTTTACTTAAGTGTTCCTCTGCAGTTAGCCAGGGCTGGGACGGAGTAAATACCTCGTTGGAAGACATTTACATTTCTCTCTTTGTGGATTTTAATGGCAGGGAATCATTGGCGAGGGGTGGGTGCATCTTAGAAATACCTTTTCTGTCCTGGGACCATGTCTCTGTGCTGAGGAGCAGTTGACGGTAGTTACAGCGCCTCTTCGACCTCCCAGCATGCACCCCTGCTCAGAGGAGGGCGTCATGCAGTCGAGAGCCGCAGTCGGTTTTATTTTTCGGTGTGTTTTTTAAAAAGTGACAGATCTCCATATTTGCCGGGGCCCCTCCCAGAGAGGAGAGCTAAGCTGCCGCAGTTCGGTTTCAGCACATATCTCTAAATTGCATCCTCTCGAATATGGGAAGGATTACCCCTGTCTAATCCTAACAAACGCCGCAGTCCAGACACGGCCCTGACAACAAAGAAACGCAGCGAACCAACAGCTCGGCTCTGCTGACCTCTTGTGACAGCAGGGCTGACCCCCAGCAATAAATCTTCTGTAATTTTTCCGCTCTTTGCTTTTTTTACGAGTCATGAGTGAATTATAATTTGTCTAACACATTTGAATCACAGGCTCCCTGCTACAGGATCTGTTTGCCAACTTCCCTCTGAGTTGCTTTGTAAAAGAATGTCGTTCCCGAGTGAACACTAACACAGGCGTACAAACAGAGAACCAGCCAAATGATCTAAAACACAATCTAAACGGAGAATGAATACTTTGTGATGAACCCTGCAGTCAAAATATAAAACCACAGAATTGTGAGTGATTTAAATATGAATTTCGATACTGTTGAGTGCTCGGCGAGGTACATTTGAACTTGGAATGCAGGCGGTTGGAGAAATTACTTTGTAACTCCTAATCCTGATTTGCGTTTTATAGTTTCCGTGGCTCAAAACCGAGCTAAAGAACCCTCAGAGGAGCTTGGCCAGTCAAAAACATCGAAATGTATATCTTCTTACATTGAAGCTGAGGCGTGTCAGAGCTTTTGCTCCCAGTATTGTGCTGATTTCATGTAGGAGCTCACCACAGTCTGCCTTGTACACCCTACTGCTGTCACCTCATTCTGTCCATCACTAATCTCAAAAAGCTATTTGCTGCTTTAATATAGATCCTAAATCCTGTTTCGTTCATTTTTCTTTTGTGTGTGTGTGTGTGTGTGTGTGTGTGTTTTCTTGGAATGTGGTATTTAATACACAGGACAAGTGCTACTTTACATTCTTTTGTGCATTCCTGTGGTTTTATTTGTGTTTTTGCTAAGCTGATGCACAGGATTAAAAATAATCTTTCTTGGTTGTTGTTGTCGTTTGTGTGTGTGTGTATATAGGTTTGTTTTGTTTTCACCATTGCAACCAATCTCTAGGTTTTCTGTCATCTTTCATAGATTAAATTAAAACTGAAGTAGGAGGGGGTCCTCTTTTCCAATCGAGTTGGCTGGGATAGCATTAAAGGAAACCTGAAGGCATGGTCCCAGTCATTGTTCATCTCTTGTCATCCTTTTGTTTTTGAACTGTTCTCTGGACGTTCCTTTTTTTCCTTTTCTTCTTCTGGGGGGCAATGTTCTTGTACTTTCGGTTCTAATAGCATTTTGCCTGCCTGTGGTCAAATCATGGAAGACTTTTGATATTAATGAGTTCATTTATTCAGTCAGAAAATCAATAGCCACTTGAGAATGTTGAGCCACATCTGAGTGGGCTCCAGGAGTGACCCAATTCTGCCACTTTCTCTGAAGAAGGGGCACGCCGAAATCCCATCCATGTGTCTGTGCCGTGTTCGGCCATTTACAGTATTGAAAAGCACAGCTGGAAAAAATCGAACACATTTGTTTGGTACAGGATAGTTTACAGGCAAACACACCTAAAAAATTTATATATTCTGACTATTAAAATCATCTGTCTAAACTCTTAAACGAAAGTGATTAAAACATGTGATGAACTCCCACCTCCTCTGCCCCTAAAAATAAATCTCTCCAGCATATAAATGACCACAGAAAATGGGTCATAGGGTGGGAAAGGTTAACGCAGGGGTGATATTAAACGCTGCAGGCCTTTGTGAGAGCACTTTTCCTCTTGAAAGCCACGGCGACAGCCATCGTGTATGGCTTTGCACAGTGTAATCGACCTCAAATGCCATGGAGCACTCCATTATACCCTGAAAGGAGTGTGGGAGGCAGAGAGATCCATAATGCGATGAGGCACAATTCCCCACAGAGAGCGAGCGAGAGAACAGACTTGCACTCTTTATTGGGGCCGGCACACGGTGTTTAAAATCCGCACTTTGGTAACGGTGTGTGTAGGAAAGTGCAGGGTGGACCGGGCAAGTAAATGAGCTGCACTGAAAGCCTGACCTAAATGAATTGGATGCTTTTAAAATGTGTGAATTCAGATCAACATTGATGTATTTGGTTTAGTTATCGCGTTCAGTAGTTTTCTCTCTTTTTTTTCCCCCCTCAGTTGTCGTTATATGTTCTGTTATGCAGCTAAACCGATCACAGTGCCGGTGCGCTGATCAGGAGTGTCCGCTGTGTTCTGCCTACGTGCGGTGGAAGCATTTTCACAGCCTTGAATGCTATCCCAACACTTGCAGTAACAATGGGCACTGGTCCAAGGCATATTTAGTGGAGGGCAACTCAACAGACATTACATTAAAACCTGGTGCTTTCTGCCTCAATCGTTGATGCACATGGGACTGACACTGATTTGACAATTTCGCCCTTTCCAAAGATCACACAGACATTGTTGCTTAAAATGCTGAAAGGGAAATTGCAGCAGCAGAGATCGGTATAGCGGTCTTGTAAATGCATCTTAGTTTTTTTATCCTCATGATGTCATTAACCTTTTGCTTTCTGTTTAAATAAATGCTGGTTGTAATTGCTTTTTAGAATGATTGGAATCAGGATTAAAAATAAAGTATCCCTGCATAGACTTTTTAAAAGGCTCACTACACTGCTATACATATTTATTGTACTTTGTCCCAAAGACGGGTTGTGTTGCCGAAGTGCCCCATATTTGGCAGTCCTGTAATGTCATTAGTATCCTGCAGATTGAACTCTGATGTAAACGCATTGAGTTTTTGTTTTGTTTTTTTTGGTATCGATCTGGAGTGACATCGAGTGACATCAATAGAATACAGTTGAATTGGTGGTCCTCTGTTTGTAAGATCCAATTAGTTCTGTAGCTTCATATTGCCACACTTTTTGTGAGTGTGTGTGTATGTGTGCGTACTTGGAAATGCTAATGAGGGGGCAATGAACACCCCACAGAGAAGAAAAACAAGAAAGATTAATATGCGATTCGTGGGTGGAGTGTCCTTAGTTCCGCCACAGTTTGGAAAATAATTAAACAGACCCCATTGTGTTGTAAATGTAATCAAGTGTAGATGACTGATTACTGGGGAGAAAGCTGCGGCTCTCTACTTCAAACCTCCAGAGCTGTCCTGTGTGGGCCGAGGTTGTTTTTTTTCATTTATTTGTATGTAGGGATTCATCTGCTTTCGGTTCCTTTTGTCTTTCAATCAGTTTTGATGGTAAAGACGAATGAAAAGGAACGAGCAAAGGTTACACTCACCGTTTCAGCTCATTCATAAGCCAAGCTCTGTTCCCCGCCGGAGAAAGATGATCTTGCTGTTGTTTTTTTCTTCTTTCACCAACTAATAGTCCCAGCCCATAGTGAAGCTTGTCTTTTGCACAGACTATGAAAAACCTAGGATTAGTGAAACCAAATCGGCAGTAAGTCTCATCTTTCAGGGATACCGGATTGGGATTGTTTGCATATGATGATGGGTAGGATTGTGCATCAGTATCCAAATGTTTTTAGTGGGTT
The DNA here is from genome assembly GCF_036373705.1 of Amia ocellicauda. Lineage (NCBI taxonomy): Eukaryota > Metazoa > Chordata > Actinopteri > Amiiformes > Amiidae > Amia > Amia ocellicauda. Next base: position 19,186,244 of record NC_089866.1, on the reverse strand, counting down.
GCAAAACCTCAAAGGCCCTTTTGTAAAGCGCACATTTAAGTGCCCGAACAACGATTGAAACATTAAGGGAGGTGAACGCTCTCCTGTGAGGGATTTGAGTGAGTGTGTAATGTGTGAAGAGACTGGTAGATTCACTGATTCACCCCAACTGCAGCGGTAAGTCAAGAGTCAGGACAGTCACCAAAGTTTTTAATATTTGATCGTTTTTTTTTTCTCTCCCCCTTTTAGGGTCCTTCTTATTCATTGTTGTTTGCAGTTGTACATTTGTTTTGGTTAAACTGCCCAAGCATTCCCGGGTCAATCATTAATTTCGCTTTACATCGTTAGCATTCAGCTGCGAGGCTGCTGGAATCCGGGGAGTTGAACGGGGGGCGTATTTTATTTTTGGGGGGCCTTCTCTTTCATCGCACAGCCCGCCTCCCTCCTGTCCCAACCTCCTGAACTCCTGTGAATGGGAGCCCCGCGCGACCAGGTTGGGCCGATCTACATTAGAGTGACGGTATGAAGTTTGTGCAGTCAGCTCTGAATCGGGGTCTTTCTCCCCACCGCGAGAAGGCCCACTGTCCCCCTATTGAACTCAACGCACCAGCTGTGTGTGGGACAATGGCTCTGGGGCCTCCCCTGACAGAGGGTCCCCCTGCCTTCCTTGGAGAGTGGGTCTGTATTTTTTTACGCAAAGGAATGAACTCCGTCTCCGTCAGCGCTGGTGTAAAATGCGGCCGGGTGAAAGAGATAGGGGAGGGGGGTGTTTCTCAATAGAGGCATATTCACAAGCGCACAATGGCTAGGTTCTGTCCCCATCATCATCGCTGGTATCCCATCTAACACCCCTCCACAGTTCTTATCCCGCCCCACCTGCGCTATCATAGTGTGCGATTCAGTGCCAGCTGAATAAAGATCACTGTTACGATTACCAAGCAGGGAACGTCAGCAGAAAGCGAAATACTAATTAGTGAGCAACAAGTGTATCGATTTCTGTCCTCCCCTCAGTGTTATATAATTTTTTTTGGTTATTGTATCTGATGTTTTTCTTCGACTGAGAGTGTTGAAAGTACCTGGGCTGTGAAAACCAGTAGGGTACCATATGTATTCCTGTTAAGTTTTACTCTAGGCTGTAGATGTTGTTCAATGCTTTGCCTTTGGTGGGGGGGGTGGGGGGGAGTCAACTAGAGGTTTGCATCATTTCTATTTTTATCGGGATTCACAGTTACAGTTTCAGTTCCTTTGAACTGTACTTGGACCCGGTTGAACAAAATGAAGATAAAAAACAGCTGTGACACCATTCCTGATGTTCAGGCGCTTGTGGATAATTGATCATTTCAATTCCAACTTGATTTGTTTGGTGGGGGGGGGGAGAAAATGTTACATGAAGTGTGCCGAGAATGCCTAATGAGTTATTAAAGCATGAAAGTGGTGGATAAAAAAATGTCAGGCTCTGATTTTGTATTCGGTTGAGCATCATGCTTGGGGGATTATTGGGTTCGCAAGCATGGTGGGTCTACACACAAGACCAAGTCACCCTGTAGTAGCACTTCTGTCATCCTACCTTCACTTGTGCTTAATCCCAGGTACGCTCTGAAGCTCCCAGGGATGTCTGTTTGATTTTATCCAGCATTTAGGTCAAACTTTACTTCAGGTTCCCAACCATCTGCTCCTGGGATCATAGCCAAGGCTGGGGGTGGGGGGGGGGATGCAGTCTGGCCTTCCGAAGCCTGACAGGATCATCAATAGGAAAGGAGAGAGGCGCAGCCACTGTGGGAGGTGTCATGTGTCTCAGCATGGGCCTTTTGGGTAGGGATTTTCACCTTCTGATTGCATTTACCAGTTTGTTTTCCCGGTGTCAGTTTTATCAGCATCACTCCGAGGCCTGAAATGGATGACACAGTTAGGGCAGGCAACTCGGGGGGGGGGTGGAGAATGGATACTGTTTAAACACAGATCCAGTTCTTTTGACTCAGAAGAACCCCCAACGATGCCGTTCTTGTGCTTATATTTGCTATCAGGTAATTAGACCCAAGCTTAAGAAGACTACTGTAGATAGCTATTCCAGCAGAGTGGGAAGTGGTGTTTGGTGGACACAGAATTGGCTATTCCTTTTTCACCTGTGCTAAACTATGTGTACTCCAGTACTGCTTTGATACCGTTAAGTTGCCAGATCCGACAGCTTGTCACGTCTCAGCCTGGGGTTAGCTAGTCTGCGTGCGCTCGTAGATTTGAAATAGTTAAATCCAAAATGACTGATTTGTATTCCACAAGGCCCTCAGTTACAGTAGCGCCAAGTGTCTAGAGGACTGCACAAGGTTTCATCGGCAGTGAAGAGAAAGAGGGGGGATTCCCAGGCTGAGCTCCTAGACTGTCCGAGGCACAGTGCCCCTTGGGACGAGCTCTCGCTAATGAGTGTTGATGTGCCAGTCTGTTCTGTTTATCTTTACTGAGTACCAGTCAATACGGGGGCTCTGTCTCTGTCTGCCGGGAGCCGGAGGCGGGCTGGGCATTGACTTGGTAGCACGGCGATGTAGAATCTGTTTAGCCTGGAATAACCTACGGCTTCCGATGTGTTCAAAAGCAAAAGGGCACAATCCAAAAAGGTGACTCTCTTGAAGGGACGAATGGCTTTAGCCATTGAGGAAAGGGACATATTGCTGTTGGGGAGTCATTTTTCTTAAAGGAAAATAAGGATGAAAGTAAACCAGGCTGAGATTAGGCCTGAATGTGTTTAAACGGACTGGGCGCTCCTGTCTTTGGGCAGGCTTTGATCAGTGTTTCAGTACGGGAATGAGGCTGTTTTCCTTTCCACTCGGAGTGACCCAATCAAACTCCATCTTCAGGTCGTTTGTGGGAATGTTTACTCCCCTTTGAAGCTGAAATATGTCTGATGTTGTCTGAAGGTGTTTAGTTTCCTATTTTTTATGGAGGTCACATTAACCCTTTAATGGCCGCTAAAACGTAAGATGCTAAAACAACAAAGCAGCTTCTAAGGCTAGAGAAGACAAAATATGAGAGGTGGGGGAAGTTTATTTCCATTGTGTTTGAACTGAGAAAAGGAAAAATGTGTATTTTATTTGAATTAGAATAGAATAGAAAAGAATTAGAAGAAATATGCTTCTCTGGGTAAAAGATTTTCTGTAGTAAAAGATATTTGATCTTATGTGCACTGAAACTATCGGTTTCATTTAATTTTGGCCATGGAATAAATGCTATTTTACATGAGAAATAGTATGTGCTTTGCCAGTAAATTTTTTGTACTGTATTTTCATTTGGGTTTTTTGATTGTGAAAAAAAAAATCACCTTCATTTTTCAAAGGGTTTAAATTTATTATTTGTTTAGGTTTGGTCTATCTAGAACCAATCTAATTTAAAAGAGGATGCAGTTCATATCTACTTTAATCTCTCTACCTGCCTTTTTTGTGGTCGTACAGGAAGCAGAGTTCTTGCGTAACTGGACAGTGATTTAATCCTTTAGGTGTTCTGGTCATATTTGTCTTTGTGCTAATGGGTTTAGGATTAAAATGTGTGTCTGCGTGGGGGCGTGCTTGCATGTGTGCGTGTGCGTGTGTGTGTGTGAATGCATATGGGCAGTTGTGTGAAAATCTCTCTGAATTGCTGTCACTCCCTTCTGTTCCGTAAGGTGGTTTTACTAGGATTTAGGTTTAGAGATTAAGAACTTTTTTAAACTTAATTCAATTACATCAAGCTTTTCCTTGGCATTTCGGGGAATTTCAAGATACCAAACTTAATGCTATTAGGGTTTTGATTCTTTAAAGATAGAGAAAACAAACTCTCTCCCTCACACACACACTCTCACACACAAAGAAAACCTCCAGAACCTCTTTTATTTTTAAAAGATTCCAGTGTTTTGTTTAATCTTGCTTAATTTATAGGCAAACACAGGATTATTCTTTTTTTTAATATTCCTGCCTTCTTTCAACAGGAATTATTAGCTTCCTGAAGCTGGAGTTTAGTTCTTTCTATGTGGGACAAAATAAATTTTATATGTGTCCTATTTCAGAGCAAGTAACATTTGTTTGTTTTGTTTTGTTTTTGTGTTGTAATGGATACACACAAAAGCTCATTTGAATTATTGAGTAAAAAAAACTCATTAAAAATAAAGAAACATAAAACAGCTATGCTAATGACATGGACATGTAATCCTACACAAAACATATGCAGATTTCTGTCTCAGATCGCAAGTTTCAAGGTGAGTTTTTTTGTTTTTTAAGAATCTCTCTAGTGGGTTGTATGCAGATTAGCTGGGTCATTATACACAGTATCAAAGGTAATGCTCTGAAGCATTATTGTTGAATGAAAGGTCTGATAAAAAACAAAAATAAAATAAAAACAAACATTGTTTGAGCCTCAATTGAAATGAATAAATGTGCACGTTTTTAAAATGCATTTTACGAGTTGCCTCCCATCAAAGAGTCTCTGCTACCTAATTAGACCCAGTTAACCTATGCAAATTATTCTATAATGCATTTACGTTAAAGTGTAAATTGGGCTTTGAATAATTTTACATGACATTTGGGTTAGGCTGATGAGCACCAATATCTTCTCCCCCAGATTTCCCTCTCATTATCTCCATTCTCTCTGCACACACACGGACTGGACCTCTGTCCTTTATCCATCTGGAAGCAGCCTCCATGATATCTATTAAACATGATCTCTTTCATAATTAATATATATGGGACGACTTTCAAAGTTTTTTGTTTGACTTTTTCTGACTCCAAACTAAAAAAGTAAAGTAAACTTCCCCAAAACTTCCAAAAACCACATCAAAATAAAAAGACAACAAACTCGTCTCTCTTTCCACAAGTCAGCCAGGCAATAGCTTGTGACGGCACAGCGGGAGCGTAATTTTTTCTGTAAGCACAGTTTAGTAAAATAAAGCTGCGGCTCTGACTGACATGGTGACAGATGTCCAGGTGCAAGGCCTTTCCACTGATACAGAGCTGTTGAATGAGAGCTGCTGGCCTAAAACTTTGGCTGTGTTTTCAACGAAGGGGGGACGGAATCTCCAGACGCACATGTAATGTTTGTACAGTCCAGCATTTACTTTAGGGCTGCAGCGCATTCCTTGATCCCTGAATCCTATGGCTTTTGACAGTAACAAGTGCAGACAAATGAGCTGGTGTACAGCTTGGCCGACCCATGAAAAATGGCCAAAGTGATGCAACACTTTCCTGTGTTTATGCTGTATCCATAAATAACATTATTTACATATTTGCCTGACTTGTTCAAATGCTCAATTGTTTGTAAATCTACAAATGTTACAAAGTGCAGACATGTGCGATACATATTCTGCAGCACAACAATGCAATAAGGTTAAACAAAATGTGGTACAGGATGTAACAAAATGAGGTGCAGTGTTATGATATACTTGACCATTAAGGATGTCAAACTTGTTAATAAACTTCCTGCTGCTAATTTAACACACTTATTTATAGAACAATAGAGCCTTTGAAATAGTATTGAAAATGTGGCTTTACGGCGTCAACAATTCCTGGAGTCTGTTCTTCCCTGTCGTTGCCTTTTCTGTGTCATTCCCTCACTTTGATCTTAGTTGAGACAGCACCAAAGCTTGTATCTCTACAATCACTGTGTATAGATGTGTGTGTGTGTGTGTGATGGTGGTTAGAGGCTGGGTTCACAGATCCATCCCTCCAGGCTCTCCCATGAAAAACGATGACCACAGATAAAGCCAGGAGATGCGGTTTTGATCAACAATGTAAATAGTCCTCCAATCCCGGGGGGTCAAGAGACTCCATGTGCAAATGATTTAAGCAATGCTTCCTCAAATCTGGTGAGGGCATTCAAATTATAAACCTCCACAGGCATGGCACTCCAGGATGTAGGACCTCAGTAAGCAAATTCCAGTTTTACGCTTTCAGTGCCCTGGTCTGTGTGCGTCCTGCTTTGCAATAGTTGCCCTCTTTGATAACGTTAAGTCTTCCGTGGAGAAGGGTACTACAGTGTAGTAAAACTGCTGCCTGAGGTGAATTTTTATGCAGAGGTTTAGGCTTTCCGTGCTGGGGAGGAGAAGAGCAGGACATCGTGTCCTTTTATCCACTAGATGAATACGTCCCCTTGTAAAATGTCCTCTCCTGCGACGAGGAATATTGATCAGTCCTGCTAATCTGGGGTGAATGTGGTCTCACTGTCTCCACTGCCAGCGGCGATCAATGGGAGTGAAAGGTCTCTTAAAAAGACGAGGGGCTGCAGAGTAATTGAATATGGCCAACCCAGCTTGACAGGGCGCTCCCTGTGTGAATATTTAAAAGCAGGTAGAAAGGGTAGGGAGACGCAGTCTACAAAGCAGATTGATGCCTCTTTCTTATTCCTCAGCTCGGGAGAATGGTTTGAGTGAGATTACAGCTCTTTCAGTTATCGATGTTTGATTCTCGCACCACAAAGGGCTTTTGAGAGGGTGTGCGTGCGACCCTGGCTTGCGTTTACTTGAGCCGGCGCATTAGCATGTTCCTCTGTCACAACCGAGAGCATGCTAAGAGCCTCGTTAAATGTGTCTTGCAGCCAGGGAGAGGGACAGCAAGCAGCTACCCCCTGGATGAGGCCATTAATCTCAGTGACAAGTTCTATTCAGGGGTGCAGGGAGTATGACAACAGAGACTATTCATCTGAGTGTCACTGGCAGCTTAGCTCTCCATACGAGAGAGGACAGCAGCAGGCAGAAGGTGAATGGGCCGGGGGAGGCCGCCAGAGCGAGGGGATAGGGATCTCAGTGGAGAGCCCCTTTGAGATGCCAGGACACATTTCTAATGGCAACCTGCTGCTGGGTAAGGGGGTAAGGGAGCAACAGCACGGAGGTCATGTGATTAAAATAAAAGACTGTCGCTCCACATCTCTTTGCACGCTACCCTCCCACCCCCACCAGTGGAAGTTGAGCGAGGATTGGGTGCCACTGTCCATCAAACACAAGTAACACGACATACACACACACACACACACATACACCAAAAGTGTTCTGCATCATTAAGCTGCAGGTACAAGTGCGCTCACCCATGCCTCTCTAGTACACCTGTATAAATTGCTTCTGGAAATTTCCGGGAATCGGAGCTCAAACTGCAGAGACTCCAGGATTCCGGCTGTCATAGGAAAAACAGAGGGAATACGAGAATAACACACTTCCAAAGCCCAGCAGCCTCTGTTTACACAATGCCTTTAACACAATCATACCTTCTTTTCTAAGCAGCTTTGATGTTTAAAGCTCTAATTTAATTTGCAATCGCCAGTCAGCGCACGGTGCTCTAGACAAGTATTGCTTTTAGCCTCCTTTGCTGGATGACTTAAAAGACTAAAAAAAAAATCCAATCTATGGAGATCTATAGAATTACTATAGGAATTTTGCTGCTTTTAAAGAAATCGGTTGTCCATTAAACCAATCTATAGAGACGTATTGATTCTGTAACCTATTTTTCTGATGGCTGAAAGCCAATGATTAACTTGGGCTCGCTCGTCCCCCGGGACCCTCAGAGATATGAAATAGCTGGGTCTCTGCAGTGAGAGAAGGATTTCTTTAAAGCAATAACTATAGATTCATAGGAATGTGCCGACTCGGTAGGAATTAAAAAGAGGGTAATTGTGATGGCAGAAAAAAGCACAAATAAATAATTACTCAATCAGAGAGGAAGTCGTTTGGAGCCAGGGGGCAGATTTGCATTTCTCGATGGGCCAGCCAGGCATTCGGAGTGGCTTCACCTTGATGTTTGCAGCTGGATTTCAGCCATGGCCAATAAGCACTGAAAGATTTATTGATCTGATGGAAACTGTTGATAGAGACTGGTCGGCTATTGTGTAGGTTTGCCATGGAGAACTCTTTAGCATCACCTCCTAATTCTATCTGAGTTTTAGTGCTTAACAAGTTATTTTCACTCACTGCTGTATCTATATGCCTGTGCAGACTCTAAAAGGCACCTTCGTCGAACAATTCCCGAATTCCAAGGTCTTTTTCATTGTGCTGTTGTGTATTTAGAAGCTTATTAGTTTTGTTGTCCTGTTTTAACACTGCACCGCACTCTTGGGTGCATCTGTCACTATATTGAGTACTATAGAAATCGCGCTCTGTAGTATTGTTGTATGATGGATAGATAGAAAGCAGATGCACGTGATTGGCTTGGGATGGCTTCTACACAATCTTGTTTCCTCTTGAAGGTTTTTAGAACACAGTTGTGATTCTGTAACAGGTCCCCGTCAGATCTCTTTCCCCATTGCACGTCTTTTAGTGGCATGTTTACTGGCATGACACAGCACATACAGTGGTTGAAAAGCCACTCTGTTACTGTTTCCATAAGACAGCACTATTCTTCCCCCAACAGGGAGAAACGGGATGTACTAATACAGCAAAATGGCTAATTGAAAGAGATTAGTTTCAGCCGCTGCGGTGTGTCACATCCATTTAGTCATTCAGTGATAAGAGGTAGACACCATTAGCTTCTACTGTGTCCTCCAGGCACATAATAAAATTGTAAACCGCTGAGCAAAATGTATTTGAAAAATATCCTTTTATTCCTAGCATTGTCAATAAACGATCTCTTTTTGTGCTTTTTGGCACAGGGTCCTGAAAGTGTAAATTCAAAAAGCGGTTCTTCTCAAAACCGTGTAATATTCACGCTGTCAGGCTTGACTGGGTTGCCATCGTCCTCAGCGGCCTCCTGTGTCCCTCGATCCTCGTATCCAGCACTGCTAGGCACCTGTGTGAAATTTGTTGACACCAACCTTAACTTTACTGGATATTGGCTCTCCCTTAGAAACTAAATGAATGCAAAACACTTTTTCTAATTGCTCCCTGTCAGCACAAACCGTCTTGTAAAACGTCCCTTTGGTCTTAATGAAATTCTCTCGGAGTCAAAGTTTATAATCTTTTTAATGCGCTTCGGCAGTAAATCTGAGTCAGGAGGCTTTTTTCTGCCACGCCGAGTGAAAAGCTGTCTGCAGCCTTGCACTGCGGGAGCGCCGGTGGGGGGCCTGCGCCTGCCCTTCTCTCTCCGCGTGGAAAAGAGCAGCGGATCGCGGTGGCGGCCTTCAGTCAGCTGCTCTCTAATGAAACCGAGTAGCGGGGTCAGGAGGGGTCACACCCCGGATTGGAGACCACCTCCGCGCCGGCCCCGCTGAGTTACAGGAAGTGGTTTTGAGGTCACAGCTGGGGGCGCTCTCTCCTCCGTCCTCCTGCGGGAGAGGGCCAATCGAAGAGCAGCTTCTTGCGGAAAAAGTGCGGCTCTATGGGCAGCAGCCAGCAGGTAAATTGAGCCACAGCTGGACTCCCACTGTGTTGTTATTGGCCCTCATAACAGGTTACTGTGGTGCTTACTGCACCATGATAAAGCTTTGTGAAGGCAGGGGTAAAGCACAATGAAGTGTCATAAAACACGGAGAATGCAACCAAGGCAGAAGAATGTAAAACCACAACATTACCATGGGGACTTTTTCGGAAAGACGTCTTAGTGCCCTGTAGAGAGACCCCTTCTGTTGTTTCACTTTAGGAGAGGAATATCTTGTCAGTACGCTTCATCTGAAAACTAGTCATTTACCAAATAAAATAGGTTCTGCTTCTTTTATTAAATCCCATGTAATATCAGTATCAATATTGTTCATATGGTCTCTCTGCTTCAATTCCTCAACATCTCTCTCTCTCTCCCTCCCATCTGTATCACATCCCTCTTTCTATTGACAAGGTCACCCCTAGAAACCATATCTTAAATCTCAGCAGGCTTACTTTGTGTTAAATAAATCATTAAACAAAGGTATCTTTCTTGAGCTATATCTGGAGACAGATGGATGGATGGATATGTTTAAAACACAGGCATTTATTTTCTATTTTTAGCGTCTACGGCCATCACTACACATGCTACACACCAACAAGGAAAGATAGAGGTGAATGAGCTATAAACAGTTCTCACTTCAAAATAAAAAAATAATCAAACCGTAATGGGCGGGGAGACCGAGAGAAGCACGAACACAGATATTTTTCTCTTTCCTTTCTTTGTATTGGGGGTAATTTGCATTTTTGATGTTATCGGCATAAAACAAAACTAGCTCTTACATGTCTGGCTCCTAAAGAGCAAAGCAATAATCGAAAACAATTGCGGCGAACGCATCAAAAATAGCTTTTAAGTTGTAACTTGTAATTGCTGAATACACAAGAGAGTGTGAGTGTTACTTTCATCCAGCGACTACTTTTTCTGTTTGGGATGTTTGTGCGTTTCGTTTCTGTCACTCTTCGAGGTGTGAGCGGATCTATTGCTTTAAAATGGTATCTATCAGCACCTTTTCATCGGATACTTTTCAGTTCTGTTCACTAGAATAGAACCAGAATACATCTTTATATATAGTCACTGCCTCTAATTTTATCTTGGGTATCAATACGTTAAGTATCTTTTGAGAAGCTTCGACTAACACTTGCCAAGGTCACAAAAAAACATTGAAGAAAAGGAGGAAGGAATTTCTTATGATGTGAAAGACCAAACAAGGGGGTCAGAGATAGACAATCTGGTCTCTACTTCTTTAGCATTCTTCCCTTGTTCCAGACAGAGCCAGGAGGGTGATTGTGAACATGCTATTCAATACATATCCCCCCTCACCACCACCCCCAGCACACAGACACAGTTTTTTCTCTCTTTACTGCTCGTTGAACATTAAAATTAAAGTTCTGCATTGATGAGTCAGGGAGTCAGGGGGAGGGGAGTTGAGCTCTGGGCCTGAGGGGGATTTGCCCCTTTCATGCATTCAGTTTGTGGAAAGAAGAATTATTTCTGTCACATTTTGGAAATGGTGTTAAGGTGCTTTTTTTCTCTCCTCTGTGCTAAACCTCCTCAGGCTTTAATGATGGATCTGAAGATCTGTGTTGGTGTAGGATTTCCATTTGCACCTCTCTCTTAGGAGACAGGTCCTCTGCCCTGGAAAACCGACAAACAAACAAAACAATTCCACCTGCCAACCTTGTATGTGTGTAGAGGAGCTTTATTTGGTTACCAGAAAGCATTGGCACATCAAGGAAATGAGGCTCCTGGAACTGTTTTGCATATACAAAAAAAAAAAAAAGCCATGCAATTGTTACTTTTTCTTCTTAGCAACTCTTTCTCAGTTCAAAGGCATGCTATCGATGAGACGCCTTTCTTCTCTGAGGCTTTGTGGAGCGTTTGAATCGACTGTAAATACTGTAATGTCATCAGAGCACAAACAAAAGGGATTATGGATTGATATCTCCCTGTGATCTCTGAAGGGTTGACCTTTCTCTGTATCATAGCACACACAGTTTGACTGGTCACCTCCGCCCTGTACAGCCAGCACAGGAGCTCGAAATGAAACATAAATGCTGTGCTCCACCACTTGCTTTTATCTTCTCTGTTTACAATCCCCATACATCACCGACGACAAGCACTCAGTCATGACATCTGAAGAAAACAAATGGCTTTAAAAGAAAAAAAGAAAGGCAGGAAAAAAAGCTGTTTAAACATCCATTGTCTTCAATAATAGAAAAATGACACAGTGCATTATGCAAATTGGAAAACACCATTGTCCTGTTCTTGTCTCCCCCCCCCCCAACCTTTAAAGAATAATATTTAATCAAATTAATTTCTTTTACCCGTATTCCAGCTGCTCATTGTTCCTAAACACACTAAAAAAAACAAAACACAAAAAAAACACCCCCAGCCCCATTGGCAGAGTGAAAACAAAGGAGATTTCTATTCTGTTCCATGTAAAGTGCCAATCCAAATGCATCCAAATTACACATGACCATTTAATATGGTGGCACGCCATCATCAAGTGGAAATGGGTGGCAACTGTCTGTCAGCTGTCAATTGCCGGACTCTTTTCACATCACAGAGAGAACCCCCCCACCCCCTTAAAACTCTCTCTCTCACACACACACACACGCACGCACAATATCTGTTTAGTGGAGAAGCAAGTATGAGAAAGCAGAATGGGGAAAAAAAAAACCCACTCTGGTTCGAGTTCTCTTGTCTGCAGTAAATAAGCAATGCTCAGACAAGGATTTAATAACAATAATCACTGAGCAAGTGTGAAAAGTACAAACAAAGGCCATGACAGGAAGAAAAACTTATGCTGACTGCAGATAGACGAATGTTTGTGTTTTTTTCCCCCCCCCTAAACAAATTTTACCCAAAGACTTTCCAGCGGATGGGTAATTATCGTGTCAGTTAACGCAACAATGTGCCTTTCTTGGGATCCGTCGTCGAGTCTCTGAGCGGGAGCCGGGGAATGTATTGGAAGTGACATGTGTGAGTGTGGTGCAACATTATCCTCAGGGAAGCTATTGGCGTTTGGGCCCGGTGGGAGCAGGACCGAAGCAGCCGCCTGGTGTCTCGTTCCGTCCTCCCCTGGGTTGGGACATCAGGGTCTGAGGAGACAGCCGGGAGAACGTGCTGATGGACTGAAGGGCCTGGCCGCCAGTCACTGGGAATTTAATTAGGATGGATGATTCCTGATTGGCGTCGGTTCCCACATTCACAGGGAGAATGCTAATTTGTCTCTGAATGGGGGGATGAACCCATTGTTGTTGGAGCACAGCTTCGAGGAAGTTCTCTGGTCAAGGAATTTGGAAGACGTCAGGACAACGACGGTGTCCAGTTGTCTTCCAAATTCATTGACCAGAGCTGGCCTGTATTTCTAGCGACAGTCCCACAGGAATCAACGGAATACAAAAAGCTGTGCATACAAGGTTTTCAATTCAACAAACGACAACCATTGTTGTTGTTATTGGATATGTTATTGCGTTTTGTGTAGGGTAATCTGTGGTATCACACACTAGACTTAAAAACAAGATCACATTTCAGGCTGTAGTCAGTAGAAATTTCCAAACAGGCCCTTAAAATCACTTGGGAGCCGGATGTTCTTCTCATTTGTTTAAGTCATTTAAGCGTTTTGACTGAACTTTGTCTAAAGCAGTCTGTTTGCTCACCTGCCACTGCTCTCCTTGTGTGAGAGAGAGTGTGTGAGTGTTTGAGACCATGTGTGTGTGGCGGTTTTTTGAGAGCGAGTGCGTGAATGTGTGTGACGGAGAGTTTGCACGGCTGCTCTTTGAAGGGGCTCTCTTCAGATGTGGAGCGGCGCATGAGGGGGCCCTGGCCGTGGCAGGCAGTCTGAGTCCTGACAGTGAGGGGGCACCTGCAGGAGACAGCCAGCCCCCCACCCTGGTGCTCTCCACAGGCTCACGGCCTCTTCATTAACACTGCCAGGTCAGCTCCACATGCTGCTGAAGAAGTCCATGCATTGACTCCGTTGACAAACAGGTGCTTTGTTTTGTCTCCTCTCTCTCTCTCTAGCTCTCTCTCTGTCGTGAACTGATACACTCACCTAGTTAGCACTCCCCTGAACGTGGCGTCTACTCCGTGGGCAAGAGGACCTGTCTGTAATGCCTCACTCTTCCAGAAGGCTCTCCTCACGTTCTGGTCTCCCTCATCTGACACATCAAACGCTCTCATTAGCTGCTGTCGCGTCACGGCAGGGCTGCAACTCGGCTTTCTAGTTTAAATAGCAATATATTGCATTTGTAATAGGCAATGTCATGCAACACGCATTCGGCAGACTGTCTAGGAAAGCTCCTGGCTGCAAAGCACGATACCCTTGTGTAGTCACTTTTGTAAAACTATTTATTTGCTTTGTTAACAGTCTGAACTCTGAGCCTCATGTTCTTTGATATGTGCGCACAGGGATGCTGGTATAAGTTGCATCTTAAAAGGCGTAATTAAAGATGTGGAGATGAAAAGGAAAGGAAAGTGGTCTGGGGGAAAATTTTGCTTGTGCTTGTTCTACGGGGATGACTAGAACTTGACAGCACTTTCTCATCCTTAATGGGGGCTGAGGGGCACCCACGACTTGGCAGACCCACTAGAAGAAATCCGTAATGGAAGGCCAAAGAGACGTCCACAGTTTAACCAGACACAGCCAAGCGGTAATTAAATTGAGTGGGTTTCAGTCACCCGGCCTCCCGCCTCACTAATTTACTTAATTTATTTACTTTACAAAGCACAACCTGCATCCACTTCCGGACAGCCCTGGCCACGGTGCCAGAACCACTAAATTAAAGTCTGGGGCCTCCAAGCGCACAGTAAATAATCTGAATCACGGAGTCCATAAAGGGAGTGAAAGAAGAGGATATTAAACTTACATCTAATATCACAGCTTCTCCATTGATGGGACCATTTTGACCCTAAAGGGAAAAGGAATAACCCGAAATGCCCGTTTGAGCAGGCATTTCGGGTCATTCCTTTTTACCACAGCCCGCTATATGAAGACCAAAGAGGCGTTTGTGTATACTTTGTATATTTTGCTTTTTAACAGTAATAATTTGTCCATATAAAGATTAGATAAGGGGCGATACTGCAACCATGTGACTTCCAGTCATAGAAATAAAGCCCCAGACCCCCTTGACGTCACTGCTGGGTAGCTGTTTGGCTTCAGATGACAAAGATTTAATATGCGGTGGAAAGTTAATCTGGGTACATCTGGGTTTGACAGTAGCTCTGCGGTGTGCTCTGTAGCTCTGCCCCCACCTCCTCTCTCATATGTCTACGGGCAATTGAAGTCACTGCACAGTCTCTGCTCATTTGATAAAGATGTCAAAAGAGATCACCTCTTCAGTCAAACCCTGATGACATCTTTACCTTCCTGTTGTTGTTTCACAAACATCTCAAGCTAAGTCACTTTTCACAAACCTTTCACAAAGAAGTAAATGTTCCTTGCTATTGCTTTTCAAACGATTTCTGAAAGCTAAAGTTTCTGAGTTGGGTTAAAAAAAAACTGCTGCAGAGTTCCTCATTTATAAGTTAAAGTGTATATCCTATATCTTCTACTGTAGTCTCTCTACTATGCCACCATTCTCCTTTCTGGACCCACTGTCTGTTTATGGAGGTCTTTCAATTCAAAATCGGATTATAATATTAGGAAAACATTGTAGGAAACCAATCATGAAAAACTATCTTTACGTTCAGTGGGAGGAATGTGACTACACGTATGCTTGTATGTGGAATTTTGCATGTGTTTGAGTTTTTAACCGTGTATTTGTTTGTTGAATTTGATGTGCGAATGTCGGGCCCTGTGTATGTTTTGCATGTTTTTGTCTAGCTAGCTTGACCGTGCCGTCAATGACTTCAGTTCCAGCCGATCAGAACTGTGAGGGTTGAGTCTCATAACATGTGATTTGAAATTTCCTATCTTAGCCTGCTTAGGAGATAGCTTTCCTCATTGAATTTTTAATTAAAACTACTACAATCCTGAAAAACAGGACAATTAAAAAATAAAAATAAATCCAAAACAGGGGGAAACAGTGCTCTGACACAGGGGTTATTTGATAAACTAAAAAAGACAGGAATTAACTGAGCAGGCTGCAGTCTTTGGGCTAGTTCTACTGTCAAGTATTTATCAGTATAAATTCAGCCCTGATACTAAAATGAGTTGCATGTTTTCTTATCTCCTAAGACTTTATATATATATATATATATATATATATATATATATATATATATATATATATATATATATATATATTAAGAAGCTTGTGGATAAGCCTATTTGTGGCTCCTTTACTTCCATTTGACCTTATCATACTTGGCGAGGCCCGTGTGATAAACAACAACTGCTCCAATCGAAGGGCAGGAAATGGTTGCCAATTAAAGCAGCATGCAGTTCAATCTCAGAAGGTCAAAGTTGCAGCTTGACTGATCCAGCATGGGAAAAGTCATGTGTAGAGTATATGTACACGATATTCACGATTCATTGGGAGCTAAAGTGATACCACATCCGCTAAGATTCCCTGGAAGCTAAATGTGACATTTATATGACATGAGAACGAAACAATTTAAGCTAAATTCTGTGTATTTTAGAGCGAAATAATTCTTAATACATAATATGTTAACCCTTCCTCAGCTGGACTTTCCTCTTACTTTCTTTTGTTCACGTTCTTCAAAACATTTGGATATGGCATTGTGGAGTTAGATAGGGTTGTGTATGAATAAGTACTGTAATTCAACTTTGCTTCAGAGTAGGGGAAAAACAGTGAAAACAAAAAGCATCGCTTGGGTGAACGTGTCAAGGTTCTCTGAAAGACAGGGCTGACTTTAAGGGTTAAAGCTACAGGAGATGTGTTGGCATTAATGTCATCGTGAATTGAGGAAATGGGTTGTGATGGAGAATGTGATATAGATTTTGTGGTGGTACGTTTCCTTCGGGGAATATTGCTTTCCCCCTTTCTCCGTCCTCCTTGAGGGGAAAATACAACAAAATGCCCCGAGCTCATTTAGTGTCTCTTCAAGAGGGATATAGACAATGAGCATCATTACAGTAATTAAGGGGCGGTATCCTGTAGAAACCTGAAATGGGTTCAGAAGGAACCTGGAAGCATTGCTATTTATGTCGCTCCTAGGAAACCACAATGAAAGCATACAGATCCTCACAGTAAAGGTCTGTGTGGCAAACATGGCATGAGGCAGTTAAGCAGGTTAATAATTGTGCCATGAGATCTCCAAGCCCGTTGTAGAAGGGTGGGTAAAGTTCAGGTTGCTTAGTAGACCACTGTTGCTGGTCCTCACGCACTAAACAGCTGCTTGTCATATCGCACCATTAGGGGCTAATCATCCACGAACAACTAGCCCTAACAAACAGCAATCAATTGTTACTATGGTGATGGGGGTTTAAAAGAAAACAGCAATGGCTGTACACGCAGAGCGGTAATGAAATTATAATACTTCACAGATGGGAAGGTTGTCAAGGAGTCACTGTCTTTGATTCCTTATTTTTCCTCTGTCATCTCAGAAATTGGATTGGGTAATGAGGACAGTAGGGGAAAGTAGAGAGCAGATAGAAAGCACCAAGTTAAGTCAGGGGAGAAGGTTCGGGAGAACGATGGGAAAAAAAAAAGGTTTCTGGATTGTGCAACTTTTAGGGTGAAATTGCAGAAACTCTTTCTGTTTCTTTAAAAGTCCATATTTGAGAGACAGGAATCCTTCTTTAAAAGTGAAGGTGTGCCCGAACAAGGACCAGAAACACACATTACATAACTTTACATATACTTTTTCTTCTACCTCGTAACACTACGTCAAAACAATGGGACCCACACCTCTGGGTGGGTGGTGAAATTCTCAGGAAGGCTTGAAATAAACTGAGAAGATACAGCACATCTCTTTGCCTTTACTGCCCTAAGCGTCTCGGTCAGAAGTATATACCTGCTTTTTACTGCCCCAGTTTTCACAATACTCCCAGGCACCAAGCAGCTAATGTGTGCAGGATCAAAGAGTGTGTGAAAACGTTGCTCTTTGCTGTCAGCCCAGGTAGAAACTTGCATTTGCCACATGAAAATCTTAAGAAGGTCCCTGTACGATATTTAGTTTACAGTACTCTTGTCTAACAAGGGGAGGGGGTTGGGGGGGGTGTCTCTGGAGATCTTCACATTGGAAACGAATTAATGAGCTACCAATGCAGACGGAGAGATATGATACTTTACATATTCTCCAGGTGACACATTTTCCTTCACCTCAACGCATGTACCTTTGAGACTTTACTGTGGTGGCCCAGTGATAATTTGAAATTTGGTCCCTCTCAGAGGAAATGTACATTTATATACTGATGTGTAATTGTGCAGTGCAGGTGTTTATTACAACTAAATGCAAAACTGAGCAATTAAAATGTTCCTTAACCAGGGTAATGCATTTCACATTTCACATGGCATTTTTCTTTATATTGAAATCATTATCTGAATGTTCATGCACTGCATTTTATACATGCATTTTTAAGCCTTTTTAGATACAGTTTCAGACAGATACTGGATTATGTGCCTATGCATGTCAGAAACATGCTATGAATTTATTTGGATCTGCATTTCCTGTAATACTTTCTCAAAGCTGCCGAAGGAGACTGGGTTGGGTTTTGCACGCTAAGCTCTGAGACAAGTTGCCATGTGGCGGGATCAGGAAATAGCGATCGCAAAGGACATCACAAAGGAAATGAGGTGAAAGGGCAAGGAGGACAAACATGCCTGGGACTGTGCAAGAGCTGGAATAAAATTACTTTTCAAGATTGGAAAAATAAAAATAAAATGACTATGAAGGTGATTTAAGTCTGGATATAAACACTGGGGGGAAAAAGACCCCCCTCTTACCCCCATGGGTCTGGCAGCCCAATTCTAGCTATTGATTTCCTGTCCTCTCCTTCAATATCTCTAATGCCTGCCCTCCAATAGATTATGACAAACATGCCTGCTAGAGATGGGAGATCTCTTAATTGAACTTGATAGAGTACAGCTGAAGATCACAGACTCAGGAAATTCTATGACATAGCAGGTTTTTGTAAAGCGCGTCCAAGGTCTTTGACAGCTGAGGTCTGGGGGAGCACGCCATCGCTCTCCTCGGTGACTCAGAGAAGAGACTTTTCCTTGGCTGTGCGGCACACAATGGACTCAGTACCTCACAGTAACAGCATCCTGCCAAAAGCACAAAAAGAAGAATAAAAGCTCAGTACTCTATTTTGATGTAAGTAACAAGCACAGCTTGTTGTAAATAGGCTTTTTGAGGCCTTAGGCAGGTTCTCTCCCCGGGGGACGGCTTTACATTTCTCTAAGGGTTGTTCTAGTTGAAGGTTTTAACTGCAAAAGCACAAACAACTACTAGATTCAGCTGTTTAGACAAGATGAAAAAATATATTTTTGAAGGGATGGCAGTGCAGAGATGTATTATTCAATTAAAGGCTGATCTAATAAGGAGAGGAAGGTTCGCTATGGATACACACTGAATTCATTAGAAAGAGTGTAGATGCCTTTCGAGATATATTATAAAAATCTAAATAAAAGTAATTTGTTCCAGACTAAATGTAGGGCTAATGCGAGCATTTAGCAGGTTGTTTGTGATTTGAAAATGGAATGAGTGCTTTAACTGTATGCTTGGCTACCTAATTGGAGAT
The DNA here is from genome assembly GCF_036373705.1 of Amia ocellicauda. Lineage (NCBI taxonomy): Eukaryota > Metazoa > Chordata > Actinopteri > Amiiformes > Amiidae > Amia > Amia ocellicauda. Next base: position 19,167,320 of record NC_089866.1, on the reverse strand, counting down.
AACCTCTGCATGGACATATGCAAGTAAGTCCAGCCTAGGGCTTTTGGTTCTATTTTGTTTTTTGCAAATCAGGCAGAAGTATATATGCATATTTATGCAAATCAGGAACAGTCATTTTAGTTGAATAGAGGTGTAAGTGTAGACAGCTTAGATATAAAATTTCAAATAGAAATGTGCAAAAATGGAAAAGCACAATTTGAATACTGTGAATGCAAGTATGGCCATTCAAAAGTGATTTGGTTATTCATTGTCTGTGAAGATGCTATTGCAGGATTAAACTGAAGCTCAAATATGTAATCACTGGGCGTACTGTGTATTACCCTGATTAATAATAGAATCATAATTCCATGGCCTCTCCAATGCAGAAATATCGCAGCCGGTATTTATACTTCAGAACAGGGTATGCGATTTCCTAACTGATTTTTACAGTGTTGGTCATCGAAATGTTATCTTTTAATTTGTGCTTAGTCTCTTGACTTAATCCAAAAAATCCAGAAAGAGTCCAATCTTAGTTGGAATGACAACCATAAGTCTTACAAGGCATCCAGTATCAAGATGGAAGTTGACTACCCTGCTCCTTGTACGTTTGTAGGATTTATTCACCTGTTTCTCTGCTTATATATGGTAGTATGGGATACCACCGATTTATAGAGCAGAATTTGTACTTTTCTATTAACCTTCCACACTGAGTGGCTTAAGCCCTGCTGGTTTGTGTTCTTTCAATAATAATAGCATCACCAGTCCTTCTCAAATGGGCGCCATGCATACCTAATCCCCCTTAATTACCCCACCATCCTGGACGGGGACGGCCTCCTCCGGCAGTGCCCCTCAGCAAGCATCTCCTGTTTGCACAGCCCGTCACCTCATAAATTATGGATCTCTCGATTAAATGTGAAGATGATAATTCCCCGGTTCTTTATCAGTCGACCGGAGAACCGGATCTTCGGTAAGTGGGCACGTAGGTATCGGCTGTGTGCGGTATTTAAAGGGCTTGACTCTCAGGGTCTGCGGTTGACAGCTGGGAACCGAGAGCAATCAGATGTGTATCCGGCACTCAGCTTGTTAAAATTCAGATTCATGTAGGCTGCTGTTATTCTTCTTAAATGTGTGTACCTGCATGAGAAATCCATTAAACCTAAGTACTGGCAGAGTGGAGTGGATTGGTAAAAATGCATTTAAGGTACTCAATGTGTTTTTTTAAAACCTTTTTTTGGGTGCACGGGGGGAGAGAAAGTATTGATATTTAAAAGCATGCAAATGACAAGTATCTGTCTGCACCTGTTTTGTGGCTGATTATGTAATTGTAAATGGAGATGAATCACAAATCTAAAATCAGTACACTAAGCTGTAGACTGGGAGTCACAACAGCCATTAAGCTTGTCAAAAGCAACTTTTGCTTTATTTTTTTATTTTTTCTGATGACAAAAGCTTGTTTGCGTTGCTGCACACAAACCCAGCTGGTCTGCAGCTCAGAAGGGAGGAACTGTACACATTGCAAATACTGCATCTTTACAAATGCAGTATGTAAGTATAGTATAGAATAAAATATAATACATTTATATAAATAGATTAAATGACTTCCATCCATATATATATTGGACATATTAATTTGATCTTTGAGGCATAAAGTGATGCTTATAAAAATGAAAGCTGTACACAAATACACATGCAATCAAAGAGCAGAACAAATTGTGCGCTTGGAAGGGAGACTTTGTGTTGAAGCACTCACTCACTGTCTGGGATGCAGGTCTGAACTTTCCTAGTCCAGCTGACACTCTCTGTCAGAGCACCGTGCATGTTCACTGAGCCCGCTTCAGACGAGGCCTGTCTCACTGCCCTCAGCCAAAGTGATCTCATCTTCATCTCTCAAGATTTCATCCTAATCTGTTTTTCCCCCCGCGCTCCTTCTTATAAATCTTGGCAAGCTGTCATAAATCATCTCTTGCCTCCTCCAGCTACATTTGCACATAAGGTTTCATAAAAAATAGTGTAAGACAAGTGGAAAAAAAAAACAGAAGCATGAAATTTCCCAACAGGAGACCCAGCAGATGAGAAGGAAATGTTCAGTAGTTCCCTGGGACTGCCCTCCATTCCTGCTGCCGAAACACACTCAATCGGGTCCCGCTTTCAATTAATTTCTCCACAAGAATGCCCGATAATCCCTTGCAGTCCCGCCTCTAAAACATGAAGAGTAACACTGGAAAACCTTGCCAAGAAACTACACTTAAAGAGAACACTGGTTTATGTAGGGATTAGAAACCCTAATTCCAGAACCTGTTGAACAAGTCTTCCAGCCATAAAATCTTATAGAATTTTTGTTCAGAATTTGTGTCATCTCTTGTTTCATCACCCCCCACTGAAGTTTGGAACAGGGGATTATTGTCCTGCCCAGATTCATAGTTGCAACCATCCCACAACCAGATGCGAAAAATGACACATACTTGTCACTTTGCTACATGTGCATTACCGTGCCACCTTATTCCCTTGGATCAGAAGAGGAAGTTAGGCTCAGCTCTCAGTAGTAATATGAAGTCCAGCAGGCATTTTGCCAGGTCGTCCATAGCAACATGAGAATATGTTGAGAATATGCCCTCCCAACTGCATACCACCCGATCCCCAGCTTATGAGGCACCAGGCCCTGGAAGCATCCTGCCATGCTGACTGGCAGCCTTCAGACTGTAGTCTAAAACTGGAATTAAAATTGTGAAAAAGAGTATTCCTTGGTGTTTCTTGTACATTTCACTCATGCTTTCTCGAACACAAAGGCCCCGAGTCCACTGAAACGGTGTTCACGAAGTTGTCTCTCTTTGAGTTCACTAAGTGTTCTGACAAAAAGTAACCTACAAAGAACTGCAAGGACTGTGTTCCTAACCCACCTGCAAAACCTACCGTGCAACCACACACTCCCTTTCTGAAATGCTGACCATTTGTCACAATATATAAAGCCCGTCAAAGCTGCCTGCTATGGAGTCGTGCATGTTCTTCGGCAGCAATCAACATTACACAGGTTATTTCCATGATTTGTTTATTTATTTACCTAATTGAATTAAAGGAAAAACTGCTTGGCGTCCACACGGCATCTAGAGGATGTTTGCGACGGGGAAGAAAAAAATGGTATTTGTCATCACACAAGTAATGAAATGGATCTGAAACCAATTATCCATTTCCCTCGATGCTGCAGTCAAAATAATATTTTGTACCCACACTGGTTCCCTTACCCTTCTCTTTAACAACTGTCATCTAAAACACTGTCGTTATGGCAACTAGTGCAGGTGAGACTCATTACAGTTAATCCACTAATTACTAACTACCTCCACAATTGGTTATAATTACTTCAGGGACACAGTTAACCTCTCATTTTGTATGCAGAGCCATTTTTCCAGGGTGAACAAATGGTGACAAGCCCAGCAATTTACCACACTGCACTTAAACACACTACTTTTTTTTCCCTTCTCTCTCTTAGGGTCTAGGACACATCCCCATTTCTCTGCCATTATTAACCAAGGGACGGTTGCCATGACAATTAATCATCCAATTCTTTGTCAGCAATTTTTGCCAAATGTCGCCTGGTTCTTTTGTCAGAAAGAAGAGGCACATCATATGAAGCATTTCAGTGGCTGCACCATCTCGGGTTACTGTTACTGTCTTCATCCTTGTTTTCTAAGGTGTTTTTTTGTATTTCTTCAGCAGGAACATTTGCATTTCAATGTAGAGCAAAATAGGCATATTGATGGAGGGAAAGGTACAGGTGGAAAGACTTTGGTTGGTTGCTTTACCTGCATCAATGCTTTCTCCTACTTATTTCATTTGATGGAAAAAAAAATCCACCACAACATTTCGTCCCTTTCATTCCCGTTGTCCTTATGTCACTCTGCCAGTGCTGGCATTTAATGACCACCAGTTGCTCTGAATGAGGTTGTTCCCATGAAAAAAGTTTCAAATGAGAGTCTACCATTTGGCCAATCTTCCTCCATTGGTTGGTTCATTTTGGAGATGGGTTTTGAAGTATCCCCACCAACTCAGCTTCTCTACTCTGTAAGGTGGGAAGGTGCTGGTGAGGTGATCATTCCCAAGGTCTCCTCTTTTCTTTCTTATCTATATTGGCATTGGTTTATTTATGGAGCCTGTTGTTGGGGGCATTGTTGGTTTGTGGTAATTAATCTCTCAAACTGTTCAGTTTAAGGTGCAATGCTCTTCCAGCCCTAGCTGAGTACACAAGATAAAAAGCTTGGCTACGTTTGCTAAGGCCTGTGTGCACCATCCCAAATCATGATGTAGATGTAGACATAGACCTCCTTTGAGACCCATGGAGGCCAGAATTGTCCTTGCAAGGTGCCTGGCGCCAGACCTCACTGCAGTCAGAGCCATTGTCCTTCACCTTTCATGTATGCCCTGATCAATCGGAAAAAAAAAGTGTCTTCCTTGTCTGAATCCCTTTTCTCCCCCCTGTGTTATTCTTTTTCATTTTCACAGAGGCATGCAAAAAGCGATTCAGGACCGAGACACGGCGGCAGGGGAGATGAATCGCAGTGGCTCGGATTCACTCTCGGCTTTTGCTCTCCTTTAAGTCCGGCGCTTTTGTTGTGCCGTTGTGATATCCTGCTGGAGACAGAAACCGCTTGGCCGGTCTCAGAGCCACTCTGAACACCCCCTCTCTTTGTGTGGTGAGTGCATCCTGAGTGCGATTCAAACAGGAACTCAGGCGGTGGGTGCCAGGTCTGGGGAATAGGGGCGGTGAGGGAGCTCATCAAAGCCCTTTTGAAGAACATCAAGCTCAAAGTCCAGCAGGCAATCTGAGGACTTCAGAGGCACTGGAGAGATTGCCTTGAACTTGAAAGTGCATGAAAGCAATTTCTGTCCCATCTGCTCTGCTTCCTTGTATCAGTTAGACCATTTCCAACACACCTTGGAATGTCTGTAATATATATATTCCTAAACGAATTGATTTAAAGCTATGATACATATAGCCAGTTTTGCTGCAGTATTCGTCTTGCTGTTAATGAAATGTAACCAAAGTCCACTGCCCTGCCAGCTTTCTGATTTTCTTTAGAACTGTCTCCCCCATTAAATATTTATGGGGGTGATTTTCAAAGCTTTTTTGCGCCAGAGCAGAATTTGGTCCCAGTCCTGTTCAAGAAAACAGTGCACTTTAAAAGCTGCTATTCTAGCTGGAGATATTGTAGGTATGGAAATATATTTGTATCTTAGTTTTGACAAATTAGATGGAGTGTATTAATAATTACAGATATCTATTATTATTATTATTATTATTATTATTATTATTAATAGTAATAATAATAATAATAATAATATTAAGCTCAGCACTAAAACTAAAGATTTGAGATGTTAGTAAATAATTAAATAACTCCGAAAAGCATTGCTACAGAAATCTATTTTGTGAGCATATAGAAAAAGAAAAAAAAAAAGTGAATATGCATCAAAAGGAAATGATACAGATCAGCTATAATGGGATACTAACGAGGCATTAAATTAATAATGAGAACAATTATTTGCTGTAATTTATTTTTTTGGAGGAGGTGGGGGGTGGGGCTCTGCGTGTGTGCACAGAAAAACAATTTGGTAAGATATTGAAAGATTTTTTCACCCCCTTAATATCAGCATAAAAGTTTCCCTGCTCTAGCCTTTATAGATTTTCTTATTTCTTATCTGGTACAACCATAATACCAGCTCTCACTCTCAAAGTCCTCCGTCCAAAATTGTGGATAAGATCTCTATAACCTGATCTGGAAATCACCCCAAAGAAAAAAAAACTCATCCTTCCTCATTTCCTTCCTCCTCCTTCTCCTCCTCTGTCTCTTTCCCGTGGAAGTCAACCATGGCCAGCAAAGACTACATGGCTGGGGTTCAGGGAGACTAGGTTATCTTGCTGCAGTGGTAGCCCAGCGGGTAGCAGGTTAAGATCTCTTGTTTCTGATTACCGCCGGCATTCACTTATTCCCCGAATCCCATCTTTTCACACGGCTGTGCAAAGTGCCTCGATTAGTTTCTAAACTTTTCGCTTTTCTTCCAATGGATTAGCATGACAGAAGCCAGGAGGTAAGTACGTTGCCACAGCAACGGATTGCAGCCATTTGCAGTTGGTGCAGAGGTGTTAATAGCAGAGTTGAGGCCTTTGGCACTGGGATAGACAGACCCAAAAGGCCTCCATTTGTCAGCTCTCTGAGACAGGATCAGTGCAATTGCAAAGACAGCTGGTTTTGTGTTCGGAAGAAAGAAGGAAATCAGAATTGGAAAATCACCTGGGACTGGAAGTGTTATATTACTGTTAATAGTCCACACTTTAGAGCCATTTCAATAGTTCTGGGTTTTATGCATTGTGCCCATGTGCTCTTAAACAAGAAGTCTGTGTCCAATGGCAAAGCAGATGCTCTTGTTTTTTAACCAGCAAAACCAATTAGTTAAAAGCTGGGCACACTACAAGGGCTTAAACTCACTACAAACCCCTCTCTCATCTTCTCTGAGCAGTGGTTGATTTATATTTTCAATGTCTTTAGATTTAATCAGACGGGGGTTTTTTTAAGTGAGAAGTTTTAAAACTATCTCACGGAACATCTGTAAAATGCTCGCACTGTTTTCATAATATATATTACACAATATACTGTTGTATACGGCACAACAGGAAAATAGAGTGGTTTAGCAGTTCCTGTTTACAGCACTTTTTCATATGCCTTGGAAAGTCAATATGCAACACTATCTCATGGTTGGACTTCATGTTGACCCAAATATGCTTTTACTGTTATATCTTTACCATAAGATGACTATAATTTACATTTGTTTCTACAGGTTTATAGTTTATAATCCTTTCACTATAGCCTCCTTCAATCAGAACTAATTCCAGTGGAAAAGTCCTTTGAAAAACACATTATAAAATCCACTGTTATTTTAATGGAAAAAAAAAATGATTCCATTATGGACACAAAAGAAACTCAGAGAGATGAAAGATGACACAGATTACATGTGTACCTGTTACTTATAATAACTTTTCTTTAGACTGTAGTTTAGCCGATTGAGGGAAGTGATTTAAAATTTAATGAGTGTGGAAGGAGGTTTCCCATTATCATACATGAAGCCTGGTCCCTGAGTTATTAATTAACCGGCACAACAGACAAATATCTCATTCATTTTCATTGGGCCCCTTAGGCGTCCTGCCTTTGGCATAAAATATTCAAATGCATTTGTCAAGCAAAATGACTGGAGTGCACAAGAATATGCACACACCCACACAGACTTAGTCGAACCATAAGATCTTAACAGAACGGATACAAGCAGGAATTAAAACACCTGTGTGGATCATCAAATAACTTTTATACATCTCTCCAGCGGCTTTCCTTGTGCTTACACGCTTATTGGGTTCAAACCCCATCTATGGAAAAGATGTGAGTCCATTTGAACAGGCCAGGCAGTGTCTGTTGGTGCCCTCAGTGTTGCATGCTGGTCCAAACAAGCTGTTTCGCTAATTTACCTGTAATTTTTATTTCTCACATCCTGACAATGTTTTCAACCTGTGCGTTACAACAGACCCACTCCTGTTCAAGATGTCAGTTTGCATTCAGTTCAGGGATGTGCCCCCGTGGAAGCAGTCTGTTTGAAGCTGCTGGAGAAATTCCAACTACAGGTTCCTCCATCACATACAGGTCAAGAGGAGGGCGATTCTCCGATGGCGCCAAGCGATGCCAGACAACAGCAGCAGACACACCCGCACATCCTGAACGTGAGGGCAGAGGACATCGACGGATACGGTAAAAAAAAAAATGGTCAGGATGTGAGGAATGGAGAGGAAAAGGACAGACCTGTCACTAAAACACTTATAGCAGTAGGTCTCCATGTCTTTCAGGACCCTTTTCGCTCTTTAAATCAGCAGTAGGAAGCACTCTCTCCCACATTACAGGATGTGATTGGCCTGCTAAAGCTTGGGATTAAATAAGCGAGGGGGCAGCAGATCTTTGGATCCGTGGTGCTGAGAGCATTAGAGAATAATAATAGCAGCTTTCAGGAAGCGCTTGTCTTGACAAATTGATTTCCAGGTGTGAAGCAGAGCAACCCCTCGGCTGTAACACCTAAATCCCTCTTCACACACAACCTGCTAATTCAAAAGCAAAGGAAATTAACACAAGATGGAAATGGGACTGCACTGCACAGGAAAATATAGAGCAACGGGGGGGTCTGGGGAACAAGGGTAATGATCAGCTACAGCAGCTACAAGACAGAAAATGTAGCGCCACCGAATTTCCCTAACCAGCTGCAAATCGAAAGGAGTTCACATGGGATAATACAGGCAGGGGTAAAAAGGAGGATTTGTGCACAAAGACTGACTGACAGATGGATAGTGAGAGAAGCAGCCAAGCTTTAAGGACGCAGAAAGCGGATAGTTAGGGAGATAGTTAGGTTAACAGATAGGCTGGCGGCTACAGTTGGTGGGTAATCCAATACAAAGGACATGCAGGATTTTGGGGGCTTGCAGGTAAACAAAAAGTAAAAATCGACAATGGTAATGAATACATAAACAGACGGCACGGAACGAAGAGAGATGGACTGACAGCGTGCAGTTCAATGAAGAGCAGACACATTTTCCGTAAGCAGCCAAGCAAATGGAGAAACAGGATGACGTCGGGAGCAGACATGGAAATGAACACCTGGCTCGTACTTATCTAAAAGCTTCTAGTGGATTTCAGTTTTTAGCAAGCATAAACTGAATAGGAAAAAAAAATCTCTTCAAGAGTCAATTATATCCTGCAAATAGGAAATTGACTATTTAATTGCAGACTGCTCCATCACATAACCTTGTTAATTGCACACTGCATATTTCCGCTGGATTCCCTCGCCTGCTGATTGCACGTTTCTTTTTTATTTCTGCCCTTTGCCTCTCCTGTCAAATCACTGATTTTATCCCCTCATCTGCCCCCGTGCCACTGGTTCTGAATGTAGTATTCAGGGTGTATTTACAGTTCCAATAGCAGGAGGATGAGGATCTGGAGGTCTTCAGCAGGGACTTTCCAAGACTTTGTATTTGGTTAGTGTGCCAATGAACGTACAAAAGCCTGTGTCCTTCCAGAAACTATTTCAACAGTGATTTTGAGGTTTTGTATTATGATGGTTTCAAAATGTGTGCTCCAGAGCAAAACGTGTTTCTTGTTTACTAAAGTAAGATCATTTTGCCCAGACGAAGACTACAAATAACACAAAGAAGTGAATAAGAAGAAGAGGCACACAGACAGAAAAGCAAATAAATGGATCAAACAAACAAAACTATGTGACATCACTGAAAGTGTAGAAATTGTAAAATGGTAATGGGCCGGACACATTGCAAGGAGAACAGACCAAAGATGGTCAGAAGAAGCAATCGAATGGATCCCAAGAGATTAAACAATACCTAGAAGACGACCGTATAGAAGATGGGAAGATTAAATAAGAAGCTTTGCTGATGTGACCTGAGAAAGAGACACACTCCTTTTTGAAACAAGTGGAAACATGTTGGGTAGGCCTTCATCCAGCAGGCTTGATAAAGGCCGCTGTTGATTAGGATGATATATAATAAAATACAAAATCTAAAATACTAACTTTTTCTACTTTTAAAAGGTTATTTACACAAACCAATCTGCTGTAAAAGTGGTGCAATAGTCTAATTTCCCCCTCTAAAATCAGCCACTAAACAAACCTTAAAATGCCTGTCAGAGTAGATTGCCAGAAAGCTTTAGAAATAAAACAGCTTGAAGAAGTAATAGAAATAGATAAAATGTCCTTTTGAAGAGCGCTATTTTCCTCATCCCCTACGATTAAGAAAAATAAATTCAAAGCCTGGTTACTTTTTTCCCTTCGGTGACATATTGCTCCCTCTTTCTCAGTAATACAGACCTGTCATTGCTTATGTCTATAGTCATTCAGATAGTTACATATTGCTGCTTATCACTCAAGAGGTGCTGAAACCTTACCGTCTTGGTCTTATTTGTGTAACTCAAGCAGGCATGTTTCTTCATTTGAGAAAACCAAATAAAATTACATGGAAACAGGATCCATTGTTATCCGTAACTTTGCACTGTCATCTTCTGCTTCCATTACAGACCTTCTGTTTTTAACGGCAGGCCGTAATGGACCATTACTGTAAAAGGAGAAGCGATTTCATATCAGTGCAACAACTGCATTTCCTTTTTGTGGAGACCTGTGGCAAAACACACAGTAGCCTATTGGAGATTGGAAGTGGGGATTGGAAGATAATGACGCAGAACCAGACACGCAAGAGAGGGCAATTATTAAATGGATTAGTGACGTTATTTGCCAAGGCGTTTGTCTTACTGCTTTTTGTAATATCCGTCAAGATTCTTGCATGGGCTGGCGTGGACGAGCATAATTATAAAGTCCTCACGGTAAAAACTGTGTTTTCCATACTGCGTCACTGTCATCTCAGCGAGGCATCGAAGACTAGGGAGACGAACAGCGTGATAGCGAGTGCCAGACACACTTGCATGGTCAAACTCCAGAATTAGACTAGCCGGATGTACTCGCCATACCATGCCGTGTCACACGAAGATAGGACTAATATTAATCATTTTGAAACTGATGAATGCCCCCAAGGAGAAGTGGTGACAGCAAGTGGGGTGTTGGATGCAAAACCTTATATACCAAAAGAAAGAAACCGTACTGGTGACATAAAGGAAATCATTAGCTGTTTTTGTGCAACAGAATATTAACTATATTTAGTATTTGATGTCTCCTTTTCAACACCACTCCATTTTGACACTCTGTGAAATATTGTGATTGGGAAAAACACATTAACCAGAATATTTTTAGTGCAAGTGATTGTTTTTTTTGTAATAATAATTAAAAAACATGTATCCGTAAGCATTACTGGTTAATGACAGTAATGTAAGACTTCAGTCTCACTGCATAGTTTGTTGAACATTCATATCTTTCCCTCACCAAGGGCTCTTTTGTCTAATTTCATAGACTTTCTCATAAGAACATATGAAAGTTTACAATCAAGAGGAGGCCATTTGCCCCATCGTTTGGTGTCCATTAAGAACGAGTGATCAAGGATCCTATCCAGTCTATTTTTAAATGTTCTGATTGCTTTTTTTAACCTTCTCTTTCTTAAATTGTTTTTCTTTTTATGTTGTTAGAGAGAGAGAGAGAGAGAGAGAGAGAGAGAGAGCAGAGAAATCCCAGTGGCTCTGTGGAGCTGTCAGAGCGGGTAGCGCTCTATCACTCGTGAATGGAAGTGCAAAATTGGGCAAAACCAAGCGTTTCGAGCAGCGGCTGGGAGGACCTGCCTGCAGATCAGGGCTGACTGGGCAGGAGAACTAGATCCATCCTGACTGAGCCGCTGCCTGATACCCACATGGCTGTCAGCACAGCCATCTCCTCCAGTAGACTATCTCTGCCTGGACAGACAGACGGGATGAACTGGATTAGACTGTACAATGCATTATTCACAACTGACAACTGACATCCTGTTATATATATACTCTGACACTGGACATTCAACTTCAGCTAATTACTCATTATTGATTTGTCTTTGTCTAGGCTTTGTACAGACTGCATTTGCTTCATGCTGTTTTGCTCCCCGTCCCATTCACTGTCATTCCTTGTGTATTTGTAATCTGAACAACATGTGATGTCCAAATACTTCCAATAATATGATCCCCACAGTTACCTACAAGATTAGTTAGTATCGTTCGTTTTTTCCCACATTCTTGATGTAGGCTAATGCATTGAAGGCGAACTTCCTTAAGATGCACTAGATTTCCTGACAAGCCTTTTTTTTTTTTGCAAGACCAACCCGCTGTTTGCATCCTGACGTTTGGCTATTGACTTGTCAGAGGCACGGAGCTCCGTGTTGAGCACCGGTTTGGCCCGGCGGGGAGCGCCTCAGTCCCGGGAGGATGTCACTGGCAGGTGAGACGGGTCTCCACTGAGAAGTTAATGGGGTTGTTGTGTCATACACACAAGCACTTTTAGAGGAACCTCAGCCTACAGGTTTGCAAAGCATTGATGAAAGTCTAAACTGTTATTGCTGTTTAATGTACTAATTTGTTGTCATTTATTTTCATTTATTAACAGTATCTCTGCATTCAAGTAAGCTTGATGTGCATTATTTTAATTGTTATAATAATTACATTGTGTATATGGTCATGTATATTATTATTATTAGGCCTATCAATGCATGTATTTTATTTTACACATTTACATAAGTATACATATATTCTTTAACTAGCTGCTTTTCTACATCCCACCAAAAAATGACTATAATGGAAATTCGCTGTTCTTAGTTTTGCACTGAATGCAATGAATTTGACTTTTGAATATGGCCCTTCTTAACTATTTAATGTATATTTGGTACATTCCATGCAACCTGTGAATTGTTTCAAACTCCTTTCCACAGGTAGCGCCTCAGTTAGGCGAGGACCTTGATGACAGCAGTCTGTGTGTATGCCCACCCTCAGTGCCAGGGATGGAGAGAGAGTCACCCTCACTCACAGCCCTGTCCAGAAGTGTGGGTGCCCTCTCTGATTCATGCTGTCTGTGCAGGCAAGGGCCAGAGCACTGTAATTTCAGACAAGTTTCATTTTTCACACCTCAGGAAAACTTTCCCCTCCACTGAGCTCCCTGCTGGCTGCAGAGGCTTTTAGATGGTGCTCTAAGGTTCCACGGTCTCCGCTTGGGTGGGGGGAGGGTGAACAATAATAAATAAAAATCAGTATCTTGTATTCACCAGCTCTTTCTCATGTTGCCAGCTGGGTTCCCTTTGCACTAAAGTTGCTTTGTCTCGCGCTCTTGTGATGTGATGATCTACAGCATATTTCTTAACCCATTCAGTCCCTGTTTTGTGGGTAGCATATAAACTAGAATGGACAACTGGGCCAAGATTAAGTGAAAACAAATCGAGCCACCTCCTAATCTGTAAAGCTATATTTTTATATGTATTTTTTTAGTTGCAGAAAAACAGTATTTGACTGTCTGTCTGTGTTTTTGTGGCATGGGGTAAATTTTGACTACAGAAGATTTGGTACAGTTATGAGGAGAAAGAAAAGTTGTATATATTTTTTCTTTTTAAATATTAATTTGTACTCTTAAAAGTTTTGAATAAGTTGTACATCAAAATCGGTCATTTTTGCGATTTATTGTTAAAAACTGGAACCAAAGAAAAAAAGATATAACACCTTTTGACAACACCTTTTGTGATATTCTAAAAGAAGAGGATACAGACGGTGTTTTAGCAACAATAATGTTAAATGACTCTGAGATGTCTTACACTTTGCTATCTCAGGTCTCCTTACACTCCGTGACATTCAGACACCACTTCTCTCCTTTTCAGCTTCCTGAAGTGTAAGATTTCAGTCCTGTGCTGTTCACACCCCAGAGGAGAAGAGAGGATGCAATCCGCCATAAACTGTACGACAACCTCAAAAGCTTCCCAGGTGAGAAAATGTAAATCAGATTGAAAGGAAATATAGGAAGAAGAGCATATGTTCAAATAAAAAACGAAGGCTCAGCAAACGGGATGTATATTATCTTACATATCTGTGTTTATCTTATTAAAATAATTCCAGCTCTAGTACAGCAGGTGCTTGTATCACATGGATCTGTAATCGTGCCTGGGAATCTGCTCTGATTCTATAATGCATGTGCTCTTCAAGGTACAATACATCAAAGCTGTGTCTGTCGTACATGTTTCCAGTTGATGTTTGTGTAGGAATTGGTCATTGTGCAGACAATCTAGGGATCTGGTGCATTCAGGGGACACCGCTGGCCTACTTTTTAACAAGCAATGTTATCCCCAATGGTAACGTGACTTAACCCGAGACATATTACTTTCAGTGTTTAAGTGGTAAAAAGCGTCTGACTTTCTTTGGACCAAGGTACGGACATCTTTCCATCTCCGGTCAGTTCATTAATCATTTAACATCCCAAGCAATAAGGAGATACACTTAGGTCAGCTAGGAAGCGTTTTAACTGCGCTGATGGTATTTTCAAAACGTAAGTATTTACTGGCATGTGTGGCCTACTCTTACTTCTTTAGGGAGCAGGCCTCAAAAAGAGAAACAATGTAAGTCTCTGAGCTTTATTTTTGGGGACGTGCTGTCAATGATACATCTGTTTTCGAGGGTCATTAAAAACGTAAGTAATGCGAATGTGGCACAATCTCTTGCTCCCAGTATTTTCACTAGATGGTGCCATTCCTACCAGGAACTGTTTGTTTTTAATGGTTGTGTACCCACCTTCGTCATCACCTCTCTCCATCTTTCTCACTGCCCCCCACTCGCCTCCTCTTCCCTCCTGTGTCCTCTAACCGCCTGTCACCTCTTCACATTTGCTCCCATCAGCTGGCAGTCTGTGTGAATTTTACCCAGGGCACAATGCAGTGATCCCACATATCGATGGCAGATAAATCAATGCTATCTCTTTTTTCCATGCCTCTGCTGCTATTGATTTTTCGTTACCTTCCTGTTTGTGTAGCGCCTGAACTTTGCACAACCGAACCGTTTCGCTTACAGGGGAACAGATTGAAACAGGGGCCTGGGATGCTGCTGGAGAAAGCACCAAAGAGAGAAAAAAAAACACTTAAAACAATAAGGCTGTGACAGATAACACTGTTTACGAGGCGCTCCGTGAAAAATTGCTGAAACTGGGGTTTAATTCCAGTACAACTGCAGTTTAGTTGAACTTGAAAGGATTATTGGGATATAGAATGTGTTTACAATGTCAGTTTGACTCCCAGCACAGTGTCGTAATAGTCTTTAGCAACAAGTGATTGCGTGGAAGGGGGTGAAAGGACACTTGCTCTATGGTAAGACTGCAGCATTACAACATGACTGGACCGAGGCACAACAGAGACTTCAGTGGGCTTTCTTTCCATGGAGGAAAATTCATTTGAGATATCTGTAAGGTTGAGGAAAAAGTCCGACTAGACCTGTGTTCTTTGTTCATCTAAAAAGATCTGCTGAGCTACTAAGCTAAAACGTTAAGCCATTGCATGTGCTTCCAATAGTTTGTTTTTTGTCAACCACCTAACCAAATGTTTCTGCCTAACTCCTTTGAATATGCTTGTATATGCTGACCTTTTTTATATTGTTTTTTCTTCATGAACATTTCAGTGTGATTGGATTTGGCAGATACCGATTCTCTCACTCTTTGGTATACAATACAGACTAGTGGGGAAAAAACACGTCAGTTTTACACCTGGGCCTTTCATAATTATGGATTCCTGAGGATCTGCAATGCTATACTCATTCCTCCCGCTGTATTTTAGGTGGGTTAAAGCAGTGCCTTAGCTCTTCAAGTGCTGCAGCACTGATAAAAGCCTCCAAATATTGCAAAGATTGAGCAGGTGATGCCGACTCTCTGAAATCCATCTTAAGCCAGGTCATCAATTTCATCTCTATCTGATGGCTGGCAGAAGCTTGGATCTGCTGCGGCTCCATTAAAGCCCAGTCCTGCACATTGAGTTGTATTGCCGGCAAAGGCAGGATAAGCCGAGACTTTCTTTGTGCCTTTGAAATCCAGACAGGAGGTAAAAGGGAAAGGCATTAAGGAGATGGACTTTGATGGAGTTTACATATAGTTACCGTAATTTACTCTTCAGTATGATACAATTTCCATTTCTATTGCGACTTTCATCAAAAGAGTCCGAAGGTGAGACACCCACGCACGAGAAAGAAAATGTGAAATCTTCATTTCAAACTTTAATGAGACTAATAGAAGGTAGTTCAATACAGAAATACAGAAAGGCAGGATTCTGATGGATGAGATAAATAGGTTTTTAATCTGCCTTCGAAAACAGTTGATCTTAACAGAAGAAGACACAGATCACAAGCTGGAGGCAAAAGCAGTCCGATGTTATTTTACCTTGAATGAAATTATGTATATATGTAATTTAACTTGAAATAAAACCAACAAATTGGTCTGCTTGAATTAATGTTGTATGTGTCAATCATCATCGACCTGGACCTGTTTCCATGTAACCAAGGGAAAGAGAAAGAGAATTGTAGTAAAAAAAAAATAAAAAAAAAATAAAAATAAAATATATATATATATATATATATATAATATATTATTTCGCTTCTACATATATATATATATATATATATATATATATATATATATATATATATATATATAAAACGATAAAATAGTACAAATCCACTCCCCAAAATAGTTGATGTAATTTAGATATCTTAATGTATTATTATTATTTATATTAATCATACTAATATGAAAGCTGTCAATTACATATTTTTATTAAAAACTGCAAACCATTTTTACACATAAAAATACATTACTTACACATGTTTTTATTTGTTTATATATTTATTTTAACCAATGATGAGGATAATTGAATCATGTTTAATGCTGCTTTTCTATAGTAATAATTCATTTTCCAAGTATTTTGTATCAGTATCCTGACAAAACAGTAGAAGAACATGATAATTGATGCAGTAGCATTTAAGCTTTTAAATATTTATTCCTGCTGTTGCAAAAACACTTCCACCTCTCCCCCATTCTCCTGCTCCGACTGCTTACCTTTCGTTTAACATTAAATTGTATTTGCTAGGTATGAGGCAGGTAGGCAAATGTAATCAAATAAGATTGCCTGCTTTCACACTAATTTATCTTTTTAAAAGAACACAGTCAAATAAGTACATGTAAATCTTCAAGAGCCTCAAGTTCTATTCGGTTCATCCAGCTGGATATCAGGAAGATACTGAAACATATTAATAATAGCTGTCTGTATATATATATATATATATATATATATATATATATATATATATATAAAAAAAAAACCATCTGCAATATGAACAGTACAGTTGAACTCACATATGAAACACACAATGTTTGCATACATTTTGAGGAACCTTAACAAAGTGGTATTATGCACAGATAGGCCACACCTGCGATTTAGATGGAAATTCACTTGTAATGTAAAGTGTGGCGGTTCAGTTGAAAGTGGTGCAATTTTAATAAGTCACTTAGGGAAAGACGTCAGAGTTCCCTTTAAAAAAACATTAAAAAAAAAACCATTGCAACAAGTTTTTTGAGTGCTTCCTTTGATGACTGAGGAAATAGGTTACCTAAATTAATGTCCAATTACGTCCGGTTAAATGTGTCTCCTATATATGAACCACGCTGTAAACGTCAGAGCGGTCATGAATCCTTACAGAAAGTTGGTTTCGTGTATGGTTATTTCTATTTACAATTGTGTCCAGGCAGGTTAACTAACCCTTATAATGTATAGCCTCCAACTTTGCATGAACTTAAAATATTTGTAAACCAAATGTGAACGAAATCATTGGCGGGCCTAATTGACTTGCTTTATTTTGATCTCCGTGCGGGCACCTCTTATCTCAGACCCTTTTAAATTTTTCCGCGAAAAAGCAGCGTGGTTTCGAACTAGTCGCCAGGATGCTGACGGCGTCACCGTGGTAACCGCCTTCCGTGCCCCGTCATTGGCCAGCCCGCGGGGAGGGGCCACACCCCGCAGCGCACTGATTGGTCAGGGGGCGGGCCGTCGAACCGTGAGCGGCCGCATCGTTCCGGGTTATTGTCAGTTTCGGCAGCTCGGTGCGGGGAGAAGGTGCGCCTGCAAGAGCCTGCAAAGCTGCACGAAACAGCCGAATTATTCATCAGACACAGACATTAGCAGGTTCATTACATCCAGGAGAGGACATCCGTGTCGGACCTGTACTTGTGTGTTAGAATAACATCCCCACTGCACGGAATTCAGAAGACAGATTTGTTATCCAGAGGGAAAGAGGTTTTTTTTCTTCTTCCTCTCTCTCTCTCTCTCTCTCTCTCTCTCTCCAAACAAGGGATTAAGGATCTGCAGCGGAGAACCTATCAAGACAAACAGGGGCTTTTATCATCAAGAATACACACCACTAATTCATCACTGGTACTCCTCTCTTGGCGTCTGCTTCCGATCAAAGGGATTTAGCCTTAAAAAAAAAAAAAGCTGTTCCGCAACCAAGTGCTGCTGTATCCCAAATAAATTAATGTATGGTCGATATAATAACAATACTGAGAAATAGCAGGTGCGGGCAAACCCGATTCAATTGACAAGCACTTATTGAAATACACATTCGTATTCGCCCGCAAATGTGTCCGGGGGAAACCGAGAAACCTATTCCGTCTTTGTGCTCTGAAAGCGAATTGATTTGCGTGCTGTTCAGCTTTGCAGTGGCTGATTGCAATTATGGATAATTGAAATAGACGAACAAAACCAAAAAACGGCAAAGGAAGCGGCTGCGTTTGTAGCCTTCGGTTCCGCCGAAGAGGAGAGCTTTCATGTGCGTTGAACTCCTGAGATGACACTTGATTGAAACCATTGACACGTTTGCCTCGGCGAGTGGGATTGTCTCCAGCAGAGGCTGGTTGTATGATAACGAACAGGGGAAAGATCGGTCTCCCAACAGCCACATCTGTCTGGATGGATTAATGCACGAAAACCAAATAACTAACCGGGCGTGTGGCTGCAACTTGATCCAAACCCGCCGCTGCTGCGCTGCCCTGGGCTGAGAAGGGCATCAAATCAACGGGATCAGCATTTTAGCCCACGGGAAAGTAATACTAATAATAAAAAAAAGGGATTTTAGGATTATTTGTGGGTCCAGGATGAGACCTCGGTTTCCCCTCTGGACCGCTGCATTGTGAAGCACATTGCCGGGCACTGCCACCTGCATGGGATCGTAGCCTGCAGCACACCGCTTCATTTTAAACGATTTATGGTAAATCTGAAATATCGCCTTTCCTTCCCTGCTATAACTCTCTAAATGTAACCTTACTACTTGTGTGCGTTATTTTATTTTTATTTTATTGCCACTTCTATGTTTTTTGCGCTGTTTTTCAGTGTCCAAGCTTCGCCATCCTAACAAGCCTTTACATCTTGAATACATCTCAAATTGAAGTGGTCATGGTTTCTGTGCAATATATTTTAGAGCACCTTCCGCTGTCCAATGCCGCAGGGAGAAAACCTTGAGGAGGAGGGTTTCATTTGCACGGCAGGGCAGTTTGGCTGTTGCGATGCACTTGCAAACTGAAATAAAGGGACGGGGGTTGTAAAATGTAGCTGTTACCCATTTCAATAGCCATAGGAAATGCTTTGAAGTGAACGTCTGGCCTTTTTAAGTTTTGGGAGCCTGGCCATTAATCCCAGGGCAGACAGCATCACACCCAAGTCTGAGGGGTTAATATTTGGGTGTTGAGACTGAAAGACTTGGGTGTGAAATGATATCCTAGAGGTCCTGGTGTGTGTGTGTGTGTCGGATCATTTCCAGTGAAGGGTGTCAGGGGAGATGCTAGTTTCTCAAAAACCATTTGCACTTGGACTTGGTTACCCGTTGTAATCGAGAAATAGTTACATTTAGTCTAACTAGATACAGTACTGTATCTTCCGCACCTTCTATCACCATTAAACAATGTTTCAAATGCGGCTTTGCATCTGTTTGCACAAGAGGCTTGAGCTGTGCACAATCAACTGACATGTATATATGAGGAGCAAGGACCCGGGTCTGCTGCTGTGCCAGTGCCTCTGCTATGACGGTTTGGTGAGGTTATGGATGGCAGCCTGTGTGCTCGACACCTGACGCCCGGCTGCCCTTGTACGCACTGGAGGCAGTTGCTAAGAAAACGCTGTTCGCATGTGTCGGCGGGTTCATCTAAACCCTTGCAAATAGAAATAGACGGCGTTAGATTAAGATAAGCATCCGGGCGCAGTCTCCATACTTTCACCCCCAGGAAATGGTGTGCTGGAACAGGTGCATTCGGCACATTGTGCTTCACGTCTTTTTTTTTATGGATGCGTGCAAAACAGAAGTGCTCCATCGATTAATACGATGGAGTAAATCCTGCCTGGATATTTGGATATACATGTATGCTGGAGTTGAATGACCGAAGCAATAGATCCATCTGCATCTGTTCTGTACTAGAGAGGAGCAACTGGGTGTTTCGGTGATTTATAAACCGAGATCAGACAATGCATCATTAAAAAATAAACTATATTCTATATATAAGACACGATTGAGAGGTGCTTGCGGAATGCATTCTTTATATTTAACATGCTGTGCAGGTAGGTTAGCCCTTGAGATTTACAGCCTTTAATGTTGTAGGAAGTTGTTTAAACTAATTTGAGATTAGATGTAATCGAAGCAATACCACTGAAAGTGTCCTGGGCGTTTCTGTAATTGTTAACCACGATGATATTAATCATAAATAAAAAAATAAAGACTGAATAATGTCAAACTACAATGTGCAGTGGCTGCTGGCACGCTGAGGGATTTTGTAATGTAAATTTTAGTTTTATTTGTGACTGTGTCTTGTAACAGAACCAGTCACAGGCCGAATTACATGGTTTGAGCCCCCGATTGTCAACAGCTTTAAAATGGTCTGTCAATTTGATTGTCAAATTGCACAGGGGATATTTTTTTCCCTGCATCATTACTAACTGGAATGGCAGATATACAAGTTTTTTTTTTTTTCCTCTTTTCTTTTCAGGCTAGAAATGATGTCTAACCCATCCTACTAGAATCCTGTCTTCCCCTCACTTCTTAGTGTGTGTGTGTGTGTATGTATATATGTATATGTGTATATATATAGTGTCTATATATGTTTTAACCAATATCTAATTTTGAACCTGTTTTGACATATGCCCACAAATTTAAATCAGTAATTAATTAAATGAGTAAAATCACAGCTATCGATGACTGCTGTTCTTTTCAAGCCTAAAATAATACAATAATTATAATGACACTAGATGTACATTAAGAACACATTGTTACTTCTGTCAAATGACCAAAGTTGTATTTGTTCCTTCTCTATTTTAACATAATCTTATGTGCTTGTAAGGCTGAACTGAACATATATATGTATATTTTTCCTCAGTCCTGCCGGAATTAAAATGGATTTGATCGTAAAGTTCTCCCCGTGACAGCAATGAAATATCCATTGTATACTGGTTCAGCACTACAGGCAGCAGCGGGCTTTTATGGTTTTGCCGCATCAGGGCTGAGGTTTTAGTTGCAGACATCACTTATCACTCAGAAGCCCCCCCCCCCAGCTACTGTACCTCAGGGTTTGGCAAGCCAAGAGATGACATTGAATCAAACAGGGACTGTATAAAAGAGCTAGTATTTTTCATCCACCGCAACACCTGCAGAGCAGCCGGCCCTGTTCTATTGAATAAAACATCTGGTGATGTATGAGGCTCAGGCACTGACTTCACCTGGGGGAGAGAATCACCTTATTTACTTGCCTACTGTACATTTATGACTTGGAGAGTAAATTGCTCTCAGATTAGCTATGTGGCCTGTTCTTTCCTAAACAAATTATGTCTCCCTAACCTCATACAAGCCCTAATAACACTCGATGTCTCGGCCATGAGATATCCAAGACTACCTTAATATATAGGTCACTGAATTACCTTTATTTTGCTGTGCCCCCCTCCCCTGTTTCCCCCCCCCCCTTTCCTGTCACTCTTGCCGCCTCTGACAGAACCGGGCAAGGCAAATAAACACTGTCACCTCCAGAGCTGTAGATTGCAATTAAGTGTGAAGGGAGAAATCACAGTTTTCTAAAGAAATAAGTCTCTTACTCGATCAGGAAACGGCAGCTAATTAATTTGAATGGCCCCCTCTTGCAGAATGTGTCAAGCTGTATGTGGTGGAAATTGTAAAATAAAATGTTTTTCCTTTGCATTTGTCACTGGATTAGAAGCAGGATATTTTTAGTATTATTAGCTTCACCAGTTTGTGGTTTTTCATCTTCCGTATTTATTCTTGTTAGTGGTGACATCTTGAGGTGGTTCCTTAATCCTTAAATATATATTTGTGCATCTGCTTGAAGTATAGGTAGCTGAAACTGGGAGGATTATATAGAAACAAGTAAGGACCATTTGTCTTTGAGTTTTAATTTACTCTTTTTGATTGATAGGTGGGTATCTATATTAATCTGTACATCACCAGTCATGATTATTAAAGTTTGAATCTATTAACTAGCATTCATGCTGTGTACAATACATTTGTAAGTTATTTGTTTTATGCAAAATGCAGAAATATGACCATATATATGAGTTTTTGTGGGACTGTGATGAACGTGAGAAAGCTAGGTCAGCAGTTTCCATCTCCCTCCCAGCATTGCGTATCCTCTTGTGTCATTTTCCTCATTTTTTGTTTTGTGTTTTCCCCTTGCGCTTTGTCTTGCCCCCTCTAATTTGATTATGTGGTCTTGGACGTGCCATGCGCTCCCCTATGACGCCGCCGTGGCGTTATCTGTGTGGCTTCGCGGTTCGCTGCGTTTTTGGCAAAGCTTCGTGGTTACGGATGCAGGGTTTCCTCCTCGGTTGCCCAGCTTCATGGCACTGTCCCGATCTGCTCCCAGATGAGTGCATCAGTTTTGCCCGTATACAGAGCATCCTTATCAAGGGAGCCAGTTCTAATAGGTCTCTTGTCCTAGCTATGTCCTTGACTTAACTCCACACACCCCCTCCAATTGGATCCAAATTGCAGCTCATTAAGCATCAAGTGGTTGAAGCACTGTCAATTTAGAATAACCCTTTAAATTAATTTGTAAAAAAATAAAAATAAAATCCTTCCCCCAAAGGTATGTTATAGCTCTCTGTACATCTTTGATACAGCATTTGACTGCTTCATGTAGTATTTGAGAGACTTCTGACTTCTGTGTGGTGCAAATAATACACTTCTGTTTAGAAAACATTACTTAAAAGCACATGAACCTGAAGAGAGAAGCCTTAAAGAATCACGCTCCTTTCCAGAATCTTACTTCTGAAAGGAAGCTATTCAAAAATCAAAAGGATGGATTTTATTTTTTTTCTGACTCATGCATGTTGTGGCTTTCCTGCACTTCTGTTGGGTTTTTGGAGAGGTTAGGCGCCTGCTTTTAATGGTGTTGTTGATCTGCTTTTTAATGTTTTTATTTGTGTAGTCACGTGTGTCTTTGTTGTGGCCCGGGTAGGCTCAGTAGGAGGCTGGTAGGAGTGAGAGCGTCTGTGTGGGAGGCAGCCTCGCGAAAGAGGTGAGCGAAGGAAGAGGAGCTGAGGTTTGTGCCTCCGCTGCGGGGCTCATCTCGTACCCTAGCCCGAAGCCACAGCCTGCTGTTTATTTACTGCAGCTTTCTGTAAAATGTAACGCCCGGCTATTACAGTACACACCAGGACATTTCCAGCGCTCTGTTCGTCAGATCAGATTTATTGAAAGTGGCTGCACAGAGCAGGGCTTTGAGAAGTTACTCTTGCTCCGAGGAAAGGAATCGCCCATTCCTTAGACTGAGTTAAAGTCAGGGACAGATCATTTGCGGTGTAAGTCCTCGGGCTTGCAAGAATCTATTTGACCATCTGCGTATCACCATAGTCAATGACTGGATCTGTACTTTCAAAGCACTTAAACTTGGCAAATGCGTCCAATAAATTATGAAGGTTAGCAACATCTGCAGGAAACTATTTTTTTTAGATTACTGATAGTCAAACAGTTTAAATTGTGATGTGAGGAACTATATAGTCTTTTTCTCTCTCTCTCGCTCTCCTACGTTTAGGTTCTAATGCCCTCGAAATGGAATTATATCCCAATATCCTTTCCATTTTATTTTCTTAATTTGCATACAAACCAAACTGATTACCCCAGTTGTTCCTAAACAGCTGGCAAGTACGGATTAGAGAAAATCAGGTTCATTTTGGGTCAGTCCTCTAAAACTGCTTGTGTGTGTCCAGTTATTTTTGTGCATCTGTTTGAGCAGGATGATAAAGGAAAAATGTCTAATGGGTCTCAACCTTGTGTGACTGATATTCAGAATTGGATTCAGAAGGTGCAAAAATACTTTGCATGTTCTAAAAATATATATTTGCAGCTTATTTAAAAAAAAAACCTTTGCTAAATTTCTGAATATGAAACAATGTATTTAAAGAAAACCTGGCAACATCTATGACTTGCATTAAAGAGGTCCCTCAGAGGAAGGCAATGAGGGAACGGTGGGCACCTTTTAAACACCGGCTACATCCAAACGAACTTCATTATTAGGAGTGACAAGTGTGGCGGCTTGTCGGGTTGATTCATTCCACACCTAGGATTGCTTGGTCTCTCTTGGGTTATCCTGATTTACTCATTTGCCATCTTCTAATTCATATTGGTCTCTGGAGGTGGTGAATAGTGTGGGTATTCTACCATGTTTTAATTTGCTGATTTAGAGCACTTTTTTGTTTGTTTCCTTTCCCTAAGTTAGTCAAGGTTTTCAAAACAACTGGACAGTTTGGTCTTTGCACTGTCATCACGTGAGTCATCGCAAAACGCCAAAGGTCTAAATCAATATGTTCAGTTGGGGAAAAATGCCACAGCACCAGACCAATTTATTTATCCTTTTGAATTACAAATGATTGTACTGTTAAATCCATCAAGTGAATTGATTTGCGCTGGTGTCTTTTAGCTGGCAGCGTGAATGGTAATGGTAAAAATGGCTTTTCAACAGGAGACTATCTATTATTATTTTAGAGGGCTTTGGAAATGTTAATTATTGGAGTATAGCTCGACCCTCGGTTATAATGATGGGGGCATAGGTGGACAGTTACCTGGGTGATTTCTGGGGGTGTGTTGTGTTCAGTACTCATGTAAAAACCTTCAAACGCAGCTGTCTTCTAATCATCTGCAATTATTTGTTTCCGTTTACTCATTGGGCTAAAAGCTGATCGGAGATGATATAGAAGTTATGTCACCCTCTCTGTTCTGTGACAGGCATGTAAAAGCACTGCTTGCATAGGTAGGGTGGGGGGCTGAATAACTCTTAAATGGGGTACAAATTAAAGCTCACTGCTGAGACTGCACGCTGCTCACAGGCAGTTTATCGCTAATCGACTCCCAAATTGTTGAGACAGTTTGCTTACCAAGGTGATTTGCTTTATTTTTTTTTTTTTTGAAGAGCAAATTGTTCCATGCTATAACAATAACTCCCTATCTCTGCTTGCTGCCACATTGATCTCTGTGGCTGGCGATATACTACCGCATGCAGGAAAAAACAAAAAAAAACACCCAATATCATCGATCATGGACAGAACAATGTGGTGGGGGGGGTAGAGTTGAGCAGCGTTCACTTTGAACTGTACTTGACACACTGCTTTGGGAGCGGGATAGAGGAAGAATTGGGAATCGATGGATGACCTGGCAGGATTTTCTGTGTGTTTGGTGCCGTTTTCTTATTCATGGGCTAGCTGTTTCAACTCCTACATTGCTCCTCGCTTAAAAGGATTGCAGACGCTTTATGGTTGTTGGCACTTTATACAACTATGCCAATTTGGTTCTTTTGAGGCCACCCGATCACACCTTCTTGCACAAGGTGAAGCTTTAGGTTCTTTATAAAACCTGTAGCTCTGACTTTGTTGAAAATAAATACTCACTGGCTTGTGAACTGCATTTTAGTTTAGTTTCTCGTTATTCAATAACTTGCTTTTACAGGATAAACTGTGGGGGAAAAGTTCCGACACGTCTCGTTTGTCTTTTCAAATTAACCACAACGATTTCAGTTCCCGACGTGGCCGTGCCTTAAACTTGCCCTGAAATAGCGTTATCAGAATTTCAGCCAGCTGTTGGGAAGATCAATTTTTCACAGCATGGAGTTAAAAAGGTTCAGCCGGCGTACTCCTAATCTCTGTTTTCAAGGCTTACTCTAAGGGCGGGGGGGGGGGCTGTTCTACTTTGGCCTTATTTTCTTTAATAGCAGGACCTTGATTAGTGCAAAGTAGACTAGGAGTGCAGCCAGCAAAGCACAGTAACAGGAGATCTGGAAAAAACAGCTCTCCCAGTTAGTGATACTGAGACGGGGCTTGAAAATAATTATCTTCCTGTTACTTAAAGAGTATTTAAGCCTGAGGATCTAGAAAGTTTTCATGTCGTTCGTGGCTATTCATTTGTCTGTTCACCCAGTGCTCCTATGGCCTCTGCATCAGGGTTCATCCTTCTATAACCTGTAAGACTCGATCACTCCGCCTCACTTTTGTAAGTTCAAACCTTGGTGGTTGTATTGCATGGTCATCTTGCATGGAGGTCTGTTGTCTTTGCGTCTGAATCATTCAAAACGGGCTGTTCTTCTGTCGGATTGAAACTGTTCCAGTGGTAACAGACTAAATCATAAGAATATACAGTGCTTTCCTTTTTCGTGAAGATGACTGATTGTTCTTGATGCTCATGAGTTTGAAAAATAGGCTTTGTGGCGTAAGGCGGAAATGCTTTATATCCTTATAGTTTTTCTTTGACGATCTGATGTTCTTCCTCTAGTCAAATATAATAATTCACAGGAGAAGACTATTTTAAAGCTGCTTTCATTGGTATTACAAGTCCAATTGGAGCACTTGTGAATGACCCTCCTGTCCATGTTGTCCTTTTTGTTTTCTAAACAGAAATTAATCCGTATTCTCCCCAGCCTTCATTCACTGTGGGTTGTCATGGCGCTCTTGTGTTAATTATCTCTGTTGCCTGTGGTTCTGAAGGGCCATGGGTTCATTTATTTCCTCTATTTTGTAATAAGAGGAAATGTTTGGCTGAAACAGGAATTTGCTGCTAAATATAATTTGTCCAAGAACAATTCTTCACGGGGAAGGCTCGGTTCACTGAATTCACATGTCCAGATGTATGGTAGTAGAATTAATAAAGAGGAAAAAAGATCCTTTATAAATGGCATTCAGCATTTTTTCCCCCATCAAGCATTGCTCTGATTGTAATTGCATGGCAGCTGCACTACAGCACAGTAAAGCGCTATGAATGCCGTTGTGAAATTACATTTATCTTCAATATTCCACAGTCCTGGATCCCGAACTCGCCTCGATTGCAATAGTCGGGGAACCGTCGAGAGCAAATGCAGGCTGTGTAGTTGCGGGTTGTACAAACTCGCTGCCTGCCTCCACGTTTGTTGGGGATGATGAAGAGAAAACATTACCCCATTCCTGGGGCACATGTTAAGGTAATGGAATTTCCACTGACTGGAGAAAACAATAGCGACTGTGCTGTAATTGCTAAAGCCATTCCACTCCTTCCTAACACGGCAGTCATGAAAGATGATTTAATAAAGCTCGGGAGATTCCTATCTGTTATTGCCAGGCCTAGCTCACAGGCTCGAGTGGCACAAAGACTCGCAGCGAGCTTTACCTGCTGTTTCTCAAAGACGCCTGGGAAAATTAGGCATTTCCTCATTTACGTTTCTCCACAATAGCCAGCGGTCAAGAGGAAACGTGAGCCACGGTCCGTTCCCACACTTTCGTCTGCCCTGGCTTTCGGGAGATTGCGGTAGCCGTACATTTCGGTTGTCTTTCTACTCCATTGAATGGATCTCGTCTTCGTCCTATGCCTTCCGGCTTTCAAATCCCGACAAGCATGCATCTGTTCATATGTAGTCTAACTTTGAAACGTAAGCATGAAAACACATATGGATAGACACACACACACACACACACACTTTTTCAGCTCCGTTTTATTACCTCCCGCCTGCTGTTGGAATTGCTTTCCTCCCTCGAGTGAGCCAAGCTAAAGCTGGCTTTATTGTGTTAACCTATTTGTGTGTCAAGAGCGATTGTGCCGCTCTTTATCTCTGTTTGTATTTGGTCGGCGAGGGAGAGAGGGGGAGCAGGCGGGCGGGCGAGGCAGAGGAGAAAAGAGGGACCTAAGTGAGTGGATGGCTGGTCACCTCTCTCTCTCTTTCTCTCCCTCTCTCTGTCTCTCTCTCCCTCCACTCCCAGGGATAATGACTGGTTGCTAAGCAATTTTTTTTTTTTTTTTGGATCCACAGTAATCACTTTTTATCTCTCAAAGATGTCATGTATAATTATAAGCCTGCTGCCATCTTTTGAAATCTGCCTAATGGGTGTTTTAATTTATTTGGGAGGGGGGGAGGGTGAAGGCAGGGGACGGGGAGGGGGTGCAGAGGGGCTAGGCTGTGACTTTGCTTCCTAGATTACTGATTGTTACCAGGGTCTTTATACCATTACTTTTTTTTTTTTTTTTTTTTTTAATTTATACCCAGGGAGGCCGCTAGATGATTGCATTTCCAAGCAGTATTATCTGACTTTGCGAGGCAGGCGAGCTGCAGAGGTCATTCCAGATTATTCCGTGGCGTAAAGTCATTTTCTCAGGGGAGGGGCGTGGGGGGTGGAGCTGGATTTCTTTGCCGTCCTGGCGGAGATTGGGGGCGATCATTAAATTATGTTCTCGCCGTGTGAATGTCCTGCGGGGGGACCCTTGCCCTGGCACTTCTGTTGCAAACTTAGTTTTATTAACATTTTTATTGAGTTGAAGACATTGATGAGCATCTTTGGCATAACAAACCGCTCCGTCTGTGCTATGATTGCACTGAGGGGTTAAAATTTAAATAATAACTTTAGTGGAAGATGAATAGTGCGATCATGGTGTCTTATCCTAAAAACAGAACATGGGTGCCATAGATATACACCCACCCAAAACAATACCCAGAATGCACTTTGGTTCGTTGGGACCGGGGTTGGCCGGTATTTCAATAATCCCTGTTCTATGGATCAGGTCTCGAGCAGGAGGTGAAAGAGTTCATGGCAACCGAAACTATCCTGGGAATTGAAGATGGCTTGACAAACCTGGAAGTTTGCAATGGCATTAACTTGAGAAATAAACAAAGACGCAGCCATGAACCTTATCTCTGTAATCCACTGTTTGTGTGTTTCATGGCTCCTGTACAGGACAATGGGGGACTCATTTGTGGCCAGTATGGAAAACTGCTGGCAGCAATCATGTAAGCTGTTTATATGATGGCATACAGTGTGGATCCTTCCCTTTTAACTCCCCCGTACGGATCCACAACATTCCTGGGGTTCATTATGCTTGGGTCTCTGTCAATAAAGCTGGTAAAATGAACACTTTATTATTCAGGGTTTCATTTCCAGTTACCTTTTTAAATGCAGCAGTATTTGAAATTGTAATAACTCCATAATGATACTTTTTCTTAAGCTGCGCTTTGTTTTGTTTTTCCTTAGATCTCAAATGTCTGTCATAAACAATTCATCCGTATATCATTTCAAATTTTAATTTTTAATTTGTATTCGTTCACGTTCATCAAAAAAGACTTCCAATAAATGTTTATTCACTCATTCTAAAACAGTTTTTTTATTTTTTATTCATATTTTCTCATTTCAAATTTTATTCTCAATTGGAGCAGACTTTTTATTTGTGCAGAATTGTGAAAACCCTCGCACAATCCAGCTGAATTTGACAACCTGCTTTTCTCTCTGAATACATCAAGTCGCAGGCAAACAGACATTCAAACAAATTCATGGGCTGCTCCGTGTGCATCTGGCCAGCTGTCACTTAAATCCAGTTAATCAGACACGCTGGTCCAGAACATCTGTAGAGACTTAAGATGACACAAATGGGCTGCTGCTTCAGTCTCAACGGACACGGCAGTGCACTAAACAAATTCCAAAATACTTAATAAAAAACATTTTTGAGGCATTTCTTTGCTTAATGAACCAAGCTTTGAAGAAACATTTATAAAAAAAATCTACGTAACTTCAATCAATCAAACATACAGACTGAAAGTCAAAAGATCCGCCATCGCGGCCATACGCCTACCTCCACCAGCCTGCCCTTCGGAGTGAGGACGGTTCATTTACTGTGCCCAGCAGACCTTGCCCGCTTCTATGAGTGGGCATTTCTTCCATGACCTCCGGAGCTCGAAGATGGATGATACAGCTGTTAATTGATCCTGTCCTCCCAAAGTTTTAATTTAATTTTTCCTTGATGCTTCCTCTTTGGTTGTTTTTCAACCAGCTCTTTGAGGAATAGTGGAGAAAAACAGTCTATTTACAGTCTCTTGTAAACAAAAGTACCAACGAGTGAGGGGTAATGGCCTGGAACTGACAAGAACCCACTGGGAGCTTCCTTCCTTCCTTCCATCCCCCCCTCCCTCCTCGTTTTTTTCACCAGCACTGATTTCTCTAAAGAAACGGAGTGAGGCAGAGAGACCCAGTGTAGTGTAATGTTGATTTTTTTTTTAAGAACTGTTTTAATGGCTTATCTTTCAAGAGCTTGAAGGAGTGATCAAACTTTTATAAAGGTAACACAAAAGTTCACCCAAGTAAATCAATTCCTCCTACCTTTCAGCAAATATGCTTTGAAGCTTAAAAACAAAAGCTTTTTATTTTATTTTTTTAATTACGGATATACAGTATACAAGCCGAGAAATTGTGCATCTGCATCTTCAATTAAGTGTCACTTAGGCTCGTCTCTTAACAAAGCAGTCGATCGTCGATGATTGTTTTATTCTGTTGTGCATCTCAGATGACAGTCCCCGCGTTATAAATTGAAACCGGAATTGTGGAACTGACATACGGTGATTACATATTGTGCTGTGATTGAAGTGCAAAACTGCTTTTGAAGGCGCAACAGATTTCCATCTGGCTCAGGGGAAACTTACTTTTAATAGTTTAAAATGATAGATGACCTAAATTAGAAAAAAAAAACTAAATCTCCTTTAGTTTTTGTTATTTAGATTTCTCTTGATGCCTAAAGATTGACAAAAGAGAGAGTGTCTTTTTTTTTTTCCTGTTCCATTACAATCTGTATGTCTTAGGTCTTTGAGAGGGTACAGAGAATTAAAGTTTTTTTTTTTTTAGCCTTCTCTTTTTGCCATTTTCCACAAAATCCCTTTGATTTAGTAAGTGTCCGTAACACCGCCAAATAAGTATAGAGGAAAGGAGAGAAACATGTAGAGATGGAACAACACTAGAGGACTAATTGGAACCAGGCTAGTTTGTCCTTATGACAGCAGGAAACCAAACCTGCTTAAAAATGGCTAATATTAGAAATCTAATCCATCAGAAGTGTTGTTCAAGGACTGGATACTGATAGCCATCTGCATGTGACCGAGCTTACTGGTTTTACGTGATACTCTCTGAGCCCCTACTTACTGCTCAACTCTGTTCTGATAACGCTCAACGTGCCCACATCCAGATCTGGGACACGGCACAAACTTGCCTTTCACTGGCTTGGCATCTCAATGAGGTGGAACAGAATGATAGATCAAGCATCTCAGCGCCTCATTGTACCCAAATGAAGGAAGTAACCTTGAAAAGGATCATTTTCATGCATTTCATCCACAGTGGTAATGTGTAGGAAGGCTGTGGAAAAGCTTCCCCACTTCACTTTCATTCCTGTCTGTCAATTATTTAATTTTGATCCTTCTAACGGAGTTGGGGGTGGGGGGGGGGGGTGTTTATATTATGAGCAAAGACAAAGAACTGAAGGGAATGTTGCGCATTTCTAAAAATACAGCTGAATAGGGTTGGAAGGACAATTGCAGTATCATTATTGTCTTCATTATCTGTCTTTTTAAAAATTGACTTCTAATTCATTATTAATGAAGCAAAATGGCATGGTAGAGAAAATCCTTTAATAATATGACATTTATATGCAAAACACAGCTGGCCTGTAGTCATAGAGCATATTGTGTGTTTTTTTTTTTTTTTTTTTTTGCAAATGTTACATTGCTCTCTTTAAAGCAGAAATTAGCACAGAACAGCATTGGGGGGAAACATTTTTCTTGTCTGTGTGTGTGATTGTGAAACCTCGAGCCAAACTGTGAATTATTTCGTTTATTAACTCAGAGGCTGTCTGTGTGTTTTGTCTGTCCCGCACCAGTGCTGGTATTCAGTCCCAGTAAGGGTTATGGTTTGATTTATCACTGTGATTTTATTGCGGTTTAGTCACTTGCCTGACTAACTTTTCACAATATTTCCCAAGTATTGCCGCGTTTTCTGAAATACCGAGTTCTTCCCTTCAGCAAACCTTATCTGTGTCCCAGCAACCACTGTGGCCTTGACGGGCCAAATGAAGTTATATTTTGTAATTGGTCATGCATTTCCTATACAGGTTTTCATTTTAAACCAAATCTTTTCACTTTAAATCATTGCTTTCTATTGAAGACTATTATAGCTATAGTGAGACTATCTCTGATAGTTCTAGACGTGTTTTATTAATTGAACAAAGGTTTTGTGAGCTGTTGAATCTGAAATCTGGACTAGTTACAACAGGGACTGGAGTTCAGAGACACAGCAGTAGGTCATTCACCTGCAGGGCAAAAGAGAGAGGAAAAAGTGAAATGAACAAGAGAGAAGAAAAACAGTGCAGCGTCTGAAGGTGTTTTACAGCAGACGGAAAGGTGCTTTGAAAGCAGATTTTGAAGTGTTTTCAGCCTCGTTTTAAGTCGGTTATTTTTGTTGTCTTTTAGAAAGACATTCCTAGCAAACGGCTGTCTGGAAGTGTATTTTTAGGTTTCATCCCCCCTTGTACTGTCTGTCAATTTCCTTATTGAGTTCAAATAGAAAAATGCTTAGACGGGGTTTTGCCATCTGTGTTCAGGATGGCTAGGAATGGACACTCCAGTGCTAGAGCAAACACTTGCTTTTTATATCCACAAATATCGAGGCAACTTTGTAAAGACCTGCTTTGTAAGTGTTAGTTCTTCCTGACCTGGCAAGTACGTGTGAACACTGGCGTTTCTTTCTTTCTTTTTATTGCAGAGTAGGTTAAAGTCAAACACGACTGTCCTAGATCTGGCTTTCACACGCTCTTGTCTGCACGATCTGTATTTTTCAGCTCTTTTTCATGTCTGTCACGCAGCTAGTGTTTTTAAAATAACAGAGCCGTGTTGTTGGATGCATCGCACAGGGAGCAGTGTTATCAAAACCAAAACTTGTGTGTTATTCTGAGCTCTGTGCACAACACACATCAAAGTGAAAACACTGATAGAACATCTGGAGTTGATTCATCATATGCTGGTTGCCACGGGACTTTGCGTTTTTTATTTATTTTTTTATAACGTAGCACTGAGATAATGTATTGTTTAGAGACCAGAAATTTGTTGTGTGAAATTAAATGCATTTTAGCTTTTTTTTTTAAGAATTTGGGGAATGAATGTCAAAGGGTGAACTTACTTGGAAGATAAACTTTATTATTCAAGCTGGAGAATCATGTGCCTCTTAGACAATTTCTTAAAATGGGTCTCAAAGGATTATCTGTAATTTGAGATGCAATTACATAAGATTTAAAATTGATGCTTGACATAGCTTAACATCTCACTGTCTGCCCTTAAACATAATGTACATAGATATTTTTCTACAAATTAAAATAAATACATGTCCATAAATATGCAGCTCAACACAATTTGTTGCCTTACATAATGATTTATTCCTTAGCTCATGCCTTCACCCAGGGTGAGATAAGACATAATAAGATAAAGCTACAGAAAACCTTCATAATCAAACCAACACACATTAAAATATTTAAAAAGGTGCCATTTTGCTTCAGTGTGACTTTGTAGCTGTTTTATCTAGTAAATCCCAAATATGTTGCACATTGTCTGGTTTGGGAGTCTAATTGATTGACCTGCATTCCTCCGACATTTGGAGTCATTGCCCTGCTCTCCTGACTCGCTCGAAAATCTCGCTCTCCTTGTCAGGAACCTGATGGATTTTGTCAAACACCTTTCCTGTAGCACAATGGAATGGAAAGGGAAAAAATGAGGCAAATTGAAGCCATGTGGAGCGAGAGAAATTTGTCTTCCTCTGAAGCCCCAGTGTGATTCTGAATCTTAATGCCTAGAAGAAGAGTGCTCTCCTCTTGTTGAGATTCAAGATGCCCGTTTTATTTGTTATTTATTATTAACTTTATATTTTATTATTGAATTAACATTATATTTTTAAATCTTGTATGTTATTAATAGTTTGGGAAGTAAATCTTGTCTGGCTCATATTTGCCACACCTGAATTTACTAAATTGCTTTTCTGTCTCGTTAGCCTTAACTTTGTTTAAATTGAAGGGTTACACTTGTATGTTTATATTTTACAAGCTTTACTTTTAGTCCCCCCACCGGTTGTTTGTATTCGGTTCTAACTTTAACACATGGGCACGAACCCCCAAGCCAGGGGGTCTGGAGTACATCTATTGGGCCTTCTCCTGACCCCCCAGCTATTATTGTTACGATAGATGGTAGGACTGTCGCTGAGGTGATCCTTTGCTCAATACCAGGCCCATCTGTCAGCTCTGAAATGTGCTGCTTGAGGTGGCGAGTGCGTTCGTCTCGCTGGGAACCGTCAAAAGAGCCATCCGTAAGAGTACTGAATAGGGGCCGAGTCTTGTGGCGATGGGGCATTTTCACCCAGCCCCAAACAGGGTTGGCGGAGGTGGGCGGGGAATGAGAGGCTGTCATTGTGTATGTTCACAGGCCCAGAGGCTGTGGGGTCACCGTGTCCCCAAACAAACGCACCTCGCAATTGGGAAAAAAGCTCAGCCCCAGGGAGAGAGAAGAGGCTTGGCTGCGGATGCATTTCTCTTCCCCTCTTTGGTCCCTGCTGCTCAGAAAGGCCTTTCCCAGCGACGAGTCAATCTAGCCCTCTGATTTCAATCTGTCCATGGAGGCCTCTGCCTTTTTTTTCTTTTTGCATAAAAGCCATTAATAGAAGACTCTCGGATCGTAACGATCAATTTTTTATTAGGTCAGCTTTAGCATCTTTTGCTAATAAAACATGCTGTATATAGCTTGAGGGAAAATGTACGCCTTAGATTTGCTTTCCCTATGGAACCGAATGCTTTTCAGACTTTCCATTTCTTTTATAGTTAACTGCTGTTTTTCAAAATGCGTTTTTATTATTTAATTATTTCAAATTTTTCTTCCAAGCTATATTTCTCATGTTTGAAGTTCCTGTCTTGGTTAGCTCTCTGAGAAAAGTATGTATATATTTATTTATTTATTATAAAGCATCCCCTTTAAAGTGGTTTATCGTTTTCTTAGCCACTTTTTGAGAGCCTGCTGTCAGTGAACTGGACATTAAACTGTTTGCAGTATAAGTCTTGGCTTCCATTACTGATGCATTTAATGGCATGAATGGTTTTATGGTTTAGGTTCATTTATGGGCTACTATTTTGAATAATAGGCCCGAGTTCCCAATGGACATAGGCTTAGTACCGTTTTCATACCAACTTACCTAAATTGGGTGCAGATTTGTATGTGCACAGCTTGATATTTTGGTGCTGGATGGGTTGTGGTTCAGACTGTGGTCAGGGATTAAAACGGGGAAGGTAAACTACTGCAATACAAAGGTTAGTGGTTGTTTTTTACTTCCTGCATTGCTATATAGTGTCACAGTTCAGCTTAAGGGTTCATAGTGTTTTTGTAGGTGGTAGGCTGTTTATTTGCCATATTTACATAAACCGAAATGTTCAAGCGAGGTAACCTTTTGATGTAGGACTATAAGGCATGACTGATTAACATGCATCATTTTTGTTCAATTCGTTCAGGAACGGAATTAATTGTATTTCTCGTGACACTTTTCGAACATTCTGTGGCTCGGGTTGGAAAGTATTGTTTTCTGGAATGGTACACATTAATATACACTATATATATAATGTGTGATTTATTTGTATTCTTATTTAACATCTAGCCTCTTGTTAATGCACATAGTGCTGATACACGACACCTCCAGTCTTCCCCTTCTCGGGCCCGAGGCAAGTGCACTAACAGACTTACACTAGGCCATTACTGGGTTTGGATGTCAGAAAGTGAAATTGCTTCCAATTCCAGATTGCTGGTGAAGTAGCCTGCCTTCTGGTTGATTTTTAATGTTGTCAGCTGAAAGTGTAAGTAATATTCCATTTGCTGAAACGCACTCACTGTTCGGAGTTAATGCTGCATGCAGTGTTGAGCTGGGGCCCATTTAATCTAACAGTCAGCTTCAGCTTTTTTGGAGGTTAGTAAAGACTGAGAGAGAGAGATCCATTAAATGCATGCCTGGAACATTCTGATGCTGTTCGGCGACTGCTGACTTGCAATCGAGCGAACGTTTACAGACTGCCTTTGCTGCCTTTCGACAGTCCGTGTGTGTGGAGTCAGCAGGGGGCCGGTTTTGGAGTCCAGATCCCTTAGTGCACCTCCTTCCCTGTGGGATAAAGCTTTGGGAAAGATGTCAACCTCCCCCCCCCACCACCACCACCCAGGATCATTGAATTCTATTTTCCATCTCCGGGTTTTGATCTTGATTGAATTCATTTATCGCAGTGAAGAAAGTAGCAGCCTGGTGTCCTATTTGTAATTTAAGAATTATGAGTGATCAGCGAAGATACATGAGAGACAAAATGAGGGAAATGAGGCAGCAAGTGATTCTCAGTGTCTTAATGTGAGCAGCGGTGTGAATAATAAATATCATGGGCTCCGGAGCTTTGGAGCTCTGGAATTCATTCAAGATCCCGTTCGACCTTTGGATTCCCCTGGCTAACAAAGTGAGGTGAATTTGGTCATAAGCAAAAATAAATAACTGCTCCTTTCATTTTCCTTTCTATCCTGTCAGTCCCTACCGATGAGAAACAAATCCATAAAATGATGCTGCCACCACTATCCTTCACGGCAGGGATGGTGTTCTTTGGGTGATGCCCTGTGTTGGGTTTACGCCAAACATGATGCTTGGCGTTTACACTGAAATGTTCCATTTTAGTTTAGTCAGGCCACAAAACCATTTGACACATGGCTACAGAATCTGCTGGGTGGTTTGTGGCGTGCATGGGACATTGTCACATGCACACTTTGACCTGTATTGGCCATAAAAGCCTGTAGCTCTTGCAAAGCTGCCATTGGTCTCTTGGTCTCTCTGATCAGTCTACTTCTTGCTCAGTCATCCAGTTTGGAGGGACAGCCTGATCTAGGCAGGGTCTTGGTGGTGCCCTACACCTCCCACTTCTTAACCATCATCTTGACTGTGCTCCAAGGGATCAAAGGCCTTGAATATATTTTCCCTGTTGCCTTTCAACAATTTTGTCATGAAGTTCTTTTGAAAGCTCCTTGGTGCTCATGGTTGAGGCTTTTTGCGTTTAAATGCACTAACCAGCAGAGGGAACCTACAGGAACTGATGAATGTATCCTGAAATCATGTGAATTACTGCAATTTAACACAGGTGGAGGCCACTTAACTTGGTGTGTGATTTTGAAAGCTATTGGTTACACCAGAGCTAATTTAGGATGTGCTATTACAAGGGGGGTGAATATTAATCCAACCTATTTATTTGTTTTTATCTTCTACCTTTCTAGATTTTTTTTTCACCTGGAAATTGTAGGATAGTATGTGTACATTTAAAAGCTATTTTGATGCATTTTAATTCCAAGCTATAAGGCAACAAAAGGTGAGCATTTTGAAAGGAGGTATATACTTTCTAAAGACCGTAACTCCTGGAGCATGTTGAATGCATGTTTTTGTGCATTTGGTTCTGCCTTTTTGTTAACCTAATTATATAAATAACAGATAGTGTGCCAAGAACAAAGACAAGCACATCCCTTCATGAATGAAACCCCCCAAAAAGCATTTGTCTGTATTTTTAGGTTAACCAAGACGATCCGGATATTATCAATGCAACTTAAGTCCTTTATTTAATTTGATTTTTATTTATTTTTCACAGTCGTGTATTCAATTATGCCCGAGAAACCGTAATGGCGCAGAATTTGCTTAGTTCTCTCTGTCTATACAGATAAATGGATTGGCTGACTGACAGACTGTTGGATTGATTGAAGGAGAGTGTCTCGGTCTACAGAGGATTAGAGCTGTCTGTTAGAATTTGGTCTCTGCTCTTCTCCACATTGCTGAGTGCAACTGTTTATAGTGTATTCCCTTTGAGAGAGGTTTAGTGGAGGGAAATATCCACACGAAAGCTGTGAAATTAGGCAAAGGTTTATTATTTTAATCTCGAGCGCTAGCTGTCTCATGGTCCTCTTTCCTTTAAAATAAATAAATACATTAAGTCATACACACATACATCCATAAATAAAATCCAATATATCTTAATCCCCCATGTATATATTGCCACTCAGTGCAGGGAGAGGTACGACAACCACTTGGAAATACCCAGCGTCTGGTTTTGGCTCATGTACAAGAGCCTACAGTTTAAAAACCTGAAATGACTGCTTGGCTGCTTAAGTGCATAGTCCATCAGCATTAATAATCGGCCCTACTTCCCCCTTACTTAACTCTGCCCACTATACAAATACAGGGATCCTCACTTCTGACAATGCCCAGCGCCAGCTCCGGAGCGCCCGCCATTGAACTACTGTACCTCCAATCTGTTCGCATCCCCTGACAAGGCGCCAGCACTTTCCAGTCTGTCAGTTCTGCGCAAGCTGCTGCTTAAACACTTCAACGCGGCTATAACCAACTGCTTTTAAGGGCCCTGCTTTTTAACAACGCAACGGTGTTCGAAATCCCCAACATTATTCAGCCGCTCTTTTGTTTACCTCTTAATCGAAACCCTCCCCGGCTATCTTTCCTGGCCAGAAGCTAATTCCTGACAAGCTCTGTGAGGCGCAGGCTTTTTTATCGCGGTGCCTCAGCAGCCAAACCCCCGGCTGGGTGAAGCGAGGGCATGTCGGTCTTTTGTGTCTCTCCCAGTTAGCGCCTGGGCCCCTCTGTGCCTCCCGTTCAATTAAGATGATTTAGACCGCCAATACCCCCCCCCACCCTTCTTCTGCGTTCAGCAAAATAATGGCGCTGCCCTGCTTTATTCAACACATGCAGGTATCGCCCTAAAGAGCGAGGATGGAAAATCTACAAAGCCCAGACAGCCGTGCTTCATTCGAAAGCAGCTCTCGATGTTGTGGGGGGAGGAAAAAAAATAAAAAATAAAATAAATTGCAGTGACAGCACAATGAATAAATTGAATAGGGCTCCCACAGTAAATTGTCTATCGCTTGTGACAAACGATCTGATGGGAGTGAGCAGGCCTCAGACGTTTACATCCCAATAGAGCTGTGAATAACAGTCCTATCTCTGCGGTGCTAAGCACAGGCTGCAGTATTTAATTATTTATATCGAGTGAAATATGTCCCCCCGTACCTCTGCACTGAGCTGCGGCATTTCCTTTTTTGCCACAAGATCCCTGTGGTACCAATTTAGGAAGCTCATCATTTGGGATTTGTCCTGCGTTTCCACAGAATTATCTCACAAAAGAGATGAGATGAGTTTTGTTTTTCGGTCTGTTAGTTGTGTTTTTTTTTTTTTTTAAATCTCCGCGGTTCAGTGAGGTTGTTGTGATGCTAACCTGTATCTGATCTAGATGTCTTTGCTGCGTTAAGGTTTTCTCTAGAGTTTCTCCCATGTGCTTCAACTCCACAGGCAACAAGTGGTAAAGCAGTGAAAATATTTGCCTCCCTATGCAGAACAATGTGCAACCATCTCTGGGTTTAATTGGCCTTTTTATGTTCCGTTTGCTAATAAAAATGATCATAGCTCTTACGCATGCTTTGTGCATAAGCTAAATTAAAAACGACAAAAAACATTGTAGTACTTCTCCCTTGCGATTTAATGTTCTAATTGTCCCGTTTCCTTTGCCATCTCTGGTTGGTTTCTTCCTTTTTTTCAAGATGGGAATTACTTTTTCTGACTTTCTTTTTTAACGGGCACATAGTTTTGCAGGTCTGGACATTTCTTTTAGCCTAGCCTTGTAAAAGTTGGGTTTCGCTTCTATTCAGCTCTGATGCCAATTATGCAAACTATTAAAAATTAACTAGGACAGTCTTTTATTATTTAATCCTAAAGTAATAGATTCCATTAATAATGCATGAGCAGAGGTTTATATATGAAACTGGAATTAGTGTCTGTCAAATACCCCCTCTCCTGTCCGTATGGTGTGGACACATCGGGGGAAGTAGTCGGCGGGTTATCTTTTCATTCTTTTAATAAGATCTGATTTCCAGAGAGTAAGGAGCCTTTTGGTGGCAAGATCGCATGTATTGCAAAAATCATATCCTTTAATAAAGATATGCA